>NC_045600.1:126804852-127429852 GCF_009762305.2 Zalophus californianus
GTCTTAAGCCCAGGTCACCCCGCAGGAAGGGGTCAAGTTAGAATGCAGACCCAGATTTGGCCAAAATCGAAAGCATCCTGGTCCCAATGAGGAGAACGGAGTTGCCGTGAAGAGGAGCCAGACAGAGAATCCCACCCAGCTCCCCACACCAACCAGCACTGGGTGACACCCACCAGATTCTAGACACAATACAGAGGATATCTGTTTAGTCCTCACGACTAATCATAGTATTCAGTGTTCCATAGTCGTAAGCAACAGGAACACACGGGAGCAAGCTTAAGTGAAAAAGGAGGCTTTTAATTTCAAGGACAAACAGGGTATCTCCTGCCACTCATGAACAGGAGGGAGCCCAGCTGCCTGGGATTGCTGGAAATGAGGGCGGGAGTGCTGGAGGACTCTGGCCTTGTGGAAGGATGTGGAAATGGCCACTCAGAGCATCCACATCCATCCAGGTCTCCCCCCAGGCCGGTCAGCCCTCCTGGGGTCAGGTCACAGCAGACAAAATGGCTTGAGTGAGGTGGGTGTAGCTAAAGGTTGTTGTGAGTTACGCAGACTTTAGTTATTCTTAACTCCAGTGGTTGGGTAGTTTTATCCCCACTTTACACAGAAAGAATCAAGAATCACAGGGGGCGAATGCCCTTGCCCAAGGTCACATGGCCAGTGGTGGTGAAGGGGGAGGGCAGGGTTTGAACCATGTTCATATCAGAATCACCACATGTGTGCCACTCTAGAGTACAAATTGTCCTAAATTCGTCCTTTGATCAGAAACTGGAAAAGAAACTAGGATAGTTTCGGCTGAGAAGGGCAGCTCGAAAGTCTGTGTAATATTTGGTCCAGTCTCATTTAAAAGGCTCTGCTTTCAAGGACGGTGACCAGCAAGCTAGTTTCAACAACCAGTAAAAGTCAGAACAAGAAACAGGTCTTCTGAGAACAACGTCCTGATACTCAAGGGTCACTGAGGCACGAGGGCCCGCCTGTCCTGAAGGCCACATCCATTGCTTCTCTTGGTTCTGTCCAGCCCTCAAGCTGAAATCTGTCTCGACAAACCACCCCTGGCAGAAAATTGGGACACCCTGGGCGTTTGGATGTTCTCATCTGACCTTTTCACAATCCCCAAGCAGATGGACCCGCGTGTTTTCTTTGGCTCCCTTGTTGCACTTGGGAGCGAACGTTCATTCTTAGATATTTCAGTTTACCCGTGGGGTGGAGAGTATGGAGTTTGTTTATAAATGAATATTTTGGTGCAGGCCTGACTTGACACTAACTTAGCTACTTCAGGGATGCTTGACCCTAAATGAACATTAATTCTTGTCTACAAAACTTGGCCAAGAGAGGACAAATTTTAAAGGCTATGAACTTACCACAAGATTTGGAAGAGCATATGCTTCATTGGAAATACTACCCTGCATTTTTTGTCCCAAAAGGAGTATCTAAATCCACCTTCGTGTTTGTAAACACTGAATATTGGCCAGAGAGATGAGTGGGAAAGCGTAATGGAGAGTGTGTGTCCTTTGGGAGCAGAACGAGTCTCTCAGAGAAGGGGAAGATTTTTGTGGGAAGGAGGATTTTTGAAGCCGGTTATAAGACTATTTACCGGGAGGCGCCTGGGTGGCTCGGTTGGTTGGGCGACTGCCTTCGGCTCAGGTCATGATCCTGGAGTCCCGGGATCGAATCCCGCATGGGGCTCCCTGCTCAGCGGGGAGTCTGCTTCTCCCTCTGACCCTCTTCCCTCTCGTGCTCTCTCTCTCTCAAAAAAAAAAAAAAAAAAGACTATTTACTGGGGGCACCTGGGTGGCTCAGTGAATTAAGCGTCTACCTTTGGCTCAGGTCGTGATCCCAGGGACCTGAGATCCAGCCCTGCATCTACTCTGCTCAGTGGGGAGTCTGCTTCTCCCTCTCCTTTGCCCCTCCCCCCTGCTTGTGTGCTCGCTCTCTCAAATAAATAAAATCTTAAAAAAATTTTAAAAAGACTGTATTAACTGATAACATCCTGCTTCTTGTTTTGCAGATTGGAAACCTGGAAGATTACTACCATTTTTATCATAGCAAAACCTTTAAAAGATCGACTTTGAGTAGCAGAGGCCCTCATACCTTCCTCAGAATGGACCCCCAGGTACAGATCTCTGCTCCTTGGATAGGACCCTTTCCTAAGGCCTGGAGTGTTGTTTGCTTTTAGTTTGGGTCTGTGGTTCTAAAAATAACTGAGTCTTGATTTTTAACGTGATGCTACATAGTCATTAGTTTTCCTTATCTGCTTTGAATAAAGCAAGACAGATACACAGCAACACATCAGACCATCTGAGTGCTCAAAATATTTGGTCTCTTGTCAGACTGGAGAATTTCAATTCTGGACTTCAGTTTGAAGCAACAATCAAATGAGTATATATCTATTGATATTTTAAATCTTTAAAAATCAACAAAACACACAGTAATCAGAGGAGATAAGTATATGAATACTACCCACAAAAGCAAAAAGATTAGGCAATTCAAGCTAGTGTTTTAGTAATGAAATCAGAGATTGGGCTGATGGATGTTTTTGTGACTGTCATAACACATGTCTTAATGGTTACCATGAATTTAAAAACTTGGGCAGTAAATATAACTGTTTTCCCCTTACAAATTCATGTGATCTTTGAGATTAGAACAAGTATAATTTGCCAAGAGGCTAACAATTTGTTTTCATATAATTCATGTTTATTGGGTCATTAATTATACAACCTCTCTGAATAGATTTGAGATATTATTTCACAAATGCCAGTCAACAGATACTTGGTAAGCTTAACACTTCAAGATGGTCAGGTTAGCTTTTGAGGACTTCGTTTCATTCAGCAGGTGATGTTGGAATACCAGCCATGGGTCAGGCTCTGTCCATAGCAGCACATTGGAGTGGGTGGTCAGGCTGATAGAAAATGAAGCAGTAAGTAGAAAAATAGGTGATCTGTCACAGGGTGATGAGTGCTAGGAGGGAAGATGAAGTTCATGTGAGAAGCAGTAGCGGTCCCAACAAAGAAATGAGGCCATTGGTAAATCATAGTTTTCGAACGTGGAAATCGCCTTCTCTTAAAAGCAATGTGCTAAGTGTTAGTTTGGGTTTCCAAGCTGGTACACAATACTATGTCTTTATTCCCACAGAATATTTATAATAAAGTTTCCGTGGAGAAATGGGTTCTTGGTGTTGTCCCAGGTCACCCCACTGACCATCATGGCTCCTTTTGTAATGGCTGAGCTGGGGGGCGGGGGGGGGTGGTGCGCGGGAGAGATGGGCTATCCCTGGGCACAGTACCTGAAACAAGCTTCTCCAGAGTATCACTTTGTGGTGTTCTGATTTCGAGCACATGAGAAACTGGTCCTCGTGGAACTCATTCATGTAATTGGGCTGTGACGAGGCAGACATGTCTTGTACATATTTCTGAGTTGATTTTATAGGCGGGTGGATGAATGGATGATAGGTGGTTAGATAGAAGGAAATAGGTATGAAGCATTATGCTAATCCCATTATTCATTCATAGCAGGGAAAAAGAATTCGATGTTTATTAAGGGACTGCTGTGTGTTTGAGCACTTTAACGTACATCAGCTCACCTGGTCATCGGGGGCTATGATTATACCTACGTGCGTTCACACTGTGGAATTGGAAGGAATGGGTTTTCAAAGGGGCTGGTATATTTTTTTCCTCTTGGAAGCAGAGCCAGATTGTAGTTGCTGATTCCCACAGAACGGGACAATCAGAGAAGGATGAGCAGACCCAATGCTTCCGTCAGTGTAAAATTGAGAGGAAGGGGTACTCTGTGCTGGTCACCAAAGAAACGTGCATTCTTTGAGGCTGCAACGGGGGTGCTGAGATTCACAGTGGCAGCATTGGTCAAAGCGTTGAGAAACTTCTGAGCTAGGAAGAGAGTTGCTGCCAGGCCCTCCACAGTTTCACTTCCAAGCAAACAGTGTGCTCAGTCTTGTGAAGACGACATGCTTATTCTTCATCGGAAGTCTTCAGAGTTATTAAATTGTGACCGCACAGATAGTTACAACAAAGGGCAAGCCGTTTGAATGGGGGCGCCCCCATCCCCCCACAGAAGCATGCAATGAGAAGATAATGGGGCAGTGCATTTCTTGGCCCCTTTTCCACAGGGCGTTCTGAGAATTTAGCAGTTTCTCCATTGTTAGAACTACAGCAGAGTTCAAATAGGCCCTGAGTTTTATAGACATCCTTTTTTTTTTTTTTTAAGTGACTAAATTTTAAAGCATTTAAAGGTATCCAGGGCACCTGGGTGGCTCAGTTGGTCAAGCGTCCGACTCTTGATTTCGGCTCAGGTCATGATCTCGGTCCTGGGATGGAGCCCCACGTTGGGCTCTGTGCTCAGCACAGAGTCGGCTCGGGATTTTATCTCCCCTTTTCCTCTGCCCATCCCCCCACTCACTCACTTTCTCTCTCAAAATAAATAAATAAATGAATCTTAACAACAACAACAGGGGTGCCTGGGTGGCTCAGTCGGTTAAGCATCTTCCTTCAGCTCAGGTCATGATCCCAGGGTACTGGGATCGAGTCCTACGTTGGGCTCTCTGCTCAGTGAGGAGTCCGGTTCTCCCTCTCCCTCTGTGCTCTCTCTCTCTCTAGTAAATAAATTAAAAAACTAAAAACAAACACAAACAAACAAAAAACCTAAAAAAACAAAACCCAAAAACATTTAAAGGTATTCAACTTGCCTGCACTTCCTTTCCTTCCCCAAATATTGATTGTGTACCTGCTGGGTACCAGGCCCTGTGCCCCAGGGGAAGCAGAGATGCCCACCCAGCTGGTGTCTGCCCTGGGTGAGCTCCCAGCAGAGCAGGGCACCAGAGTCGGGCATGAGATTGTTCGAAGCAGCAGAGAAGGAGCCCGGGGAAGGCTTGAGGGTGCGGGGTAGGTGTGTCCAGACCCGCTTCTGCTGCAGCATCTAAGGTGCGGGGCTTTTGAGGTGCATCCAGAGTACTCCGTTCCGTTTGGGACTAGGGCAAACCATTCCCAGCGATCAGCCGTGTCCTTGAAGGGACGAGAAGGAAGGATAGACTTTCTCTTAGCAAAGACTGTGGCAGTTAGGC
The DNA here is from genome assembly GCF_009762305.2 of Zalophus californianus. Taxonomy (NCBI): domain Eukaryota; kingdom Metazoa; phylum Chordata; class Mammalia; order Carnivora; family Otariidae; genus Zalophus; species Zalophus californianus. Next base: position 126,809,927 of record NC_045600.1, read on the forward strand.
TTCTTTCAAATAAAAGTCCCTTTTATACAAGAGCTTAATAAGCTCCTGGCACGGCTGCTATCAAAGCATCGTTCCACTATAGAAGAAAGAGAGAAAAGGTAAACAGCCTGCACATTCCAGCCCTGCCTGCCTCTTCCGTGCGATTGGAAACTGCTCTCTCGCAGCACTAATTAAATTTGTAGCCGCGGGGAAAGCAGAGAGACATCTGACCCAATTATGAATTCAGAATCGCAAGCGAAATCCCCCTGTTTAAATCAGTCTAGTTGAATACAAACCACATCAATTAGCTGTCAGTCTGACTGACTTAATATTTACTTGGCCTCGTCATTCTGATGAAATATTGGGCAAAACTAGCTGTTTTACCGAAGTGTTTCGTGTCACCTCTTCTTGCAGCGCTCCAGAACGCTTTCCTACACCAGTGAAGCATTTCGGCAACACCTAGGCATGTGGAGATTGTGTGATTAGTATTATTAAGGGAAGGACAAGATGAGTTAATATTATTCAGAGACACTGGAATGCAAAGTCACCGTTGGGTTCGAATGACCACACTGGAAATGAACATTACAGGGCTTCGAGTACAGTGCGATCGAATGCAGATGGTATTTTATTGTAATTAGCTCCAGCCCCTATTGTATAAAAAGCGCTTTGATAAGGGATGGAATTTACAATCCACCCCTACCTCACAAAAGAGCTGATAGAATGTACGTTTGTTACAAAACAAAACAAAACAAAGCAAAACAAAACAAAACAAAACACAAGCGGGGAGGGACTACTGAAGACTGAAGACTCCCTTTCACACGCACGCGAACAGACACACGCGTTTATTCAGCATTTTTCTTTTTTTTTTTGCGCGGATCCCATCCCAGAATTGTGCCGTCATTTTTCTTTACATTCTTAATTACCTTTACTCGATGCTTTTTCTAACCACCCTCGGAAAAGGGCCATTTTGCTCCAAGGGCTTTGTGGATCAGCCCTCTCCTTGGGAGAACAACCCGACTGTTCTTCGCGCGCGCAGTATCAGTCACTGGGTTTTTCCAAGGGCTGTCATTTAAGCAAACTGAAAGCATTTGTTTTTAACTTGTTCTTTTGCCAAAAGTCTGGAGAAGGGTGGATGTTACAGAAGCATCGGCCAATGGCTGTAAGGGCTCACAAATTTTTTTTAAATTACTTGTTTTGATTTTGTTCCAAGCTGGCTTATAGTTCAGCGTGGCTGGCTGCATCTTCCAACCCTTACATTTTAGTGCGATGACTGTGGCTCAGCCCTTCCCTTCCTTTCCGTTCTCAGCCAGATTGATGACAGAAATGGAAGGATAAAGATGTTATCAGGCAGGCCCTCCGTGGCTCCTTCTGGGGCGGTGGGAGCCTTCGGTTCGAGGCCTTATGTCAGTGTTTTAAGCTCAGAAGTTGGAAATGGTTTCTACGACCAGAGTAGGCATTCTGTTTTGTGGGATGGGACTTTGCCCCCAGAGTTTAATCAAAGCTCAGGTTTCTTTCCAGCAGTGATGCAACGTTTAAGCAGATCTTTCCACTAACCACAGATGGAGTTTTATCTGAGAGTTTTGTGTGCTAGAGCCATTCGAAGTGCAAATAGAAAGTTCCTGGCAAATTCAAGCACATAGACAGTAAGTGACCACGTTGCTCTCAGGGTCGATGAACTGGTAGCTGGGGGCCAAGGGCAGGGGAGGGCCGCCACCCAGGGTCCAATGGATTTGTCCATCTGAGGACAAGAGACATCTCCGGGTGCCTCTTCATGTTTTCAGGACGACCTGACTGGGTCAAGTGGAATGGCTACTCTGAACTGGTAAAAAAAAAAAAAAAAAAAAAAATTAGAATTTTAAAATACACTTCAAAAACACGGAGCTTTATTATTCCACCAGCACATTCGACGCTTCCGCCTAGATGCCTCACAGACATGTCAAAGTCCACGCGTCCCCGACCCAGCTGACCACCTCTGACCCTGCCTCTGTCTCAAAGAGAAACATCATCTGCATCCACGGCGTGAGCGGCAACCTCCCTCACACCACACTTGTTCCGTCTCCTATACAACTCTGCGCTGCCCTTGTCCCGTGTCGCTCCCCGCACCCCGGCCCGCTCTCACCTGGACCACTGCCCTGCCCCCCTCACTGGTCTGCCCTGGGCTTCCTCACCCCTCACCGGTGTGCTTGCCGCCCTCCCAAGAGATCCTGTGAAACACATATGGGATGCTGCCACTGGCCCTTGGGAGCTCCTTGCCTTCTTCCTCTGGCTTCTCTGTGGCCCCTGGACCCCAGCCACACTGGCCTTTCCAGCCCCCCTCATGTGGCATTGGCTCTTTCCTCCTGCAGACCCTGTCTCTTCCTCACTCGTCTCAGCTCCTGTGTGCCTGCCACCAGAAGTTAGCTCAGCATCCTCTGATTTGACCTGCTCTCCATACGGTTGTATGTTTATATTCTAGACTTGTGAGACTTCCTCACTGGATTCCAAGAGCGGAGGGGTCATGTCTGTTTATCTCACTGCTCTCGTCCCAGTCGGACACTTGAGCGTGGCAGGGCCAGAGAGGTTCTAGGTGGGGGCTCCATGTCCAGCGTTCGTTCCGAGCTGCCCGCGGTCACAGGTGATGCACCATCTTGAAGGGTTTAGTGGTCACGTGGACGTAGGAGAAATTGTGCTGTCCTCTTTGAGGCTCCCAGTGCACACAAGAGCAGGAAAGAAGCCTGTCCAGCTGGGCCACTGTTGGATTTACTTGACCACGGCCTCCTCCCTTTTGTTCCTGTAAACATCTGTTTCCTGGCCATTTTGGAAATAGTACCAAGATCGAGGGCCCAGGTGGGAGCACACAGGAGTGCACGGCAGTGTTTGGTGGGAGTGATGAGTGGTTTAGTGTGCTTGGAATCTGGTAAGCGACAGGGCCGGGGTTGACAGGAGCTACAGATGGTTCCCAGGGGGCTGGGAGCACGAGGCTGGGGAGACTGCAGTTTTCCAGATCCCGAGGAGAGGCCATGGGAAGGTAAGCTGACCTGAGGTGCAAGGGCTTATAGATAGAAGCATGTGAGCCCACCTCTTTCCAGTGGATTATAAAGTTCTCGAGGGCCAAGGCCACATCTGAGTTGTTTTTATTGCCTTACGAGTCTAGCAGACTACCCAGGAAATAGTAGACAGACGCTTGGTCAATGTTTACTGAAACATATCTCAGTTTGCACAGAGTAGGTTCACATAATCAAGGTATATCTGTTATCATTTGCTTATCCCCTTCTTTTTATATAACGACATTAGAAATGAGTTGTGGCCCGCCTTTGTAACATGATGACAAGAATCCGAGAAAGGGCTTGAATGAACTACCACACTGCATCGTGTACGGCGGTAGTGACAGTGCTGACCAGTGTCGACTTGGTGAACACCGGGGGTGGGGGTGGGGGGGCTAAGCCCTAGCCACCTGCCCTGTTGTCCATGAGTAGAGGCAGGTGATACTCAAGGGGGCACAGGACTACCTTCTCTTTCCTTTCAGCAGAGTAAGAACTAACTTACAAATGAACGAGGAGAGTCCATTTCCCAAAGTTCTTTCACACTTCCTACTCTGCGAAACGGGCAGAATGGGTGCTGTCATTTCTCACCAAGTGAAACAGTCATGGCCCACGTGGTTCGGCTTGGATGGCAAGGGCTGGAGATGGGTTTCGGCTCTGGCTGTGGGTGGGGATGTGGATTGGGGGCTAGGTCCCGGTTGCCTCCGCGACGTGGGAGGAGAAGGATGGTGGGTTTTTTGTTTTTTTTTTAAAGATTTTATTTATTTATTTGAGAGAGAGAGAATGAGAGCCAGAGAGCACGAGAGGGAAGAGCATCAGAGGGAGAAGCAGACTCCCCGCTGAGCAGGGAGCCCGATGCGGGACTCGATCCCGGGACTCCAGGATCATGACCTGAGCCGAAGGCAGTCGCTTAACCCACTGAGCCACCCAGGCGCCCTAGGATGGTGGGTCTTTAAGCTGAGTCAGGATACCCTTTATTTTGTTGGTTCATCTTCCTTCTCTTCTCCCTCATCGACTGCCCTGGCTCCTGGGTTTCCAGCTGAGCAACTGCCAGAGCAGCCCAGCATCCCCCACCCCGCCCCAAGGTGATACCCTCGGAGGGGCTCGGGCGTCTCACTGAGGGTAATGAGGCTATCCAGTCATTGCTTGCTTGGGGGGCTGGTCCCTCAGACCCCCCACCCCCAGGAACATAAGTGTGACTGCACTTCTCAATTCCTCATATGGAAAGCCCTGATCCACTTTCTACTCTGTGAGCCTAGCTGAATTCAATGGTTCATACCCATTTTGGAGTCACAGGCCCCTTTGAAAAGCTGATGAAAGTTCTGGATTCTTTCTCTCTCTCTCTCTCTCTCTCTCTCTCTCCAGAGGAAAAAAGAAATCATGTCCTCATGTCCACACTACTTTGCCTATAGTTTCTGGGGCTCCCTGGGATGTTCGCCTGTCCTTCCATTCCTGAGGGACCCTAGGCCCTAGGGGAAGAAGGCCCCAGCTTAGCTCCTGGCTCATTTCATGTGTGCATTAACCGTTGCCCATCACATGACAGGGGCCACCTTGCAAGCTGTAAGGTGACTTGCACTTGTCGGGGAGTATTATTTTTCTTTCTTTCAATTCTCCACTCCATGGGTTAGCTTCTTAGCTCTTCACCTGGTTGAAAGCTGGCCCAACGAACGTTGGGCCAAGGTGTTGAGAGGAGTCAGTGTTGACGGGAACCAAGATCTTAAGCATCAGAGACTATGGAGTACAAAGGCGTCTCAGAAATGGGCTGACCCGACCCCCTGACCTTACAGCTTGGAGGCTGAAGCCCAGGCAGGCCACCCAGCCTCCCACAGGCAGAGTGAAGACAGAGGGTTATCGTCTACATTCCTTCTGGTGAGCTTGTTCTCTCCTGGAGGAGGTCTTAGGATTTGGTGGCACCTGGCCCTCGGGGGTCTGGCCTCTGACTTCTTCCACAGCTATTTCCTGGCCTGCAGTCAGGGCTGGCTTGCACACAAGCAAGCAATAGAGGGAATTCCCTGTCCTTCAGCAACTACAGAAGAGGCTGCCCTTCACTTTGATGACACTAAGGGAGAAAGAAAAAAGCGAGCTGGCAGGAGCTATCTCCCACGCTCTGGATACAACCGTGCATGGAACACAGAACCTATACAGAATTAACTCTCAATAAACTGAGCATACCAGTGGGCACTTCAAGGGAGTTTAGCAACTCAGTTCAAATGCGTGCCCTTCCCCTGGAGGTAGCAGGGTCATGAGAAGGTGTGGGAGCAAGGATCTCTGCGAATGGCCTTTGTTGCCTTAGCTGCATCTCAGGGCAAAGACCCTGGAGCCCCCTTCTAGGACTTTCTAGCTCCTACCAACTTCCTCAGGCTTCTGAAGCCATAGTGGGTCCCCCATGAGCCACTGAGGGCTTTGTAGCAGGGCATGAGCACATGGTGGCTTTGGGTGGAATAGAGCTGGGCTTTCATGCTCTCGCTGGTGACAAGGGCTTATGGGAGGAAGCTATAAAACAAACAGTTTGTCACTTGTCGAGCCCATGACTGCTGTGCTGGGCCAGCTTCTGGTCTGGCAGCATGCCTGTGGCCCACAGGGAAGAGGATGTGCCCAGGGCTGCCCAAGGCACGTCTGCCAGAATGACACTTGGGACACTTTTACAGTTCAGTAAGCATTGATCACCCGTGACACCCACAGGCCATCTAGTGGGATCCTGCTCATTTATGTCCCCTCTTTATACACATCTTTACATTTTACCTTCTCTCTAGAATGGCATTCACCAGATGCCTAATTTTAATTTGACTTCTCAAGAAGAAAGATGGGGTGGGGGCATCCCCGGCAAAAGAAAGCATTGCTATTCACGTACCTTGGGAAGATGATGAAGTCTTCCGCATGCCTAGAATTCTCTTCCCCAGAGCAGATAACTTTCTATGATAAATATGCTGTAGGTTTAGCAAGAAACATACCCCCCCAAAAATAGATAAAAGGAAAAGGGTCAGTATGAAGTTCCACCTTCAAAACATGACTTTGAAGAAATCAAGACATTTTATACAGGTTTATACAGGTGTGCTAAGAGAGATGATTTGTGTTTGGGCCACACGTTTGGCAAACCTTGCTCTTGCCCCAAATCACTTATGGTTGATCTTCCACAAAAAAAAAAACAAAACAAAACAAAATCAGTCAAGGTCATCGGGTGGTCATTAAGACTCAATTGCATTTTCTTCTCTGAAATGTGTTTTTGAATAGTCTACTTGTGGTTATATTTGTAATCTGAAATGTATTCATTGAACTTCACTCCTGTGTTCAGGAAGCATTTAGTGAACTCCTTCTATATGCCACACATTGCCTGGCACACTAAAACACAGTGGTGAGGAAAACCCAGTCCTGCCCACAGGTCAGTGGGGAGCAGAGGGTGATCAGACGGACCCCCAGATACATCCAATCATGGACTGGCCAGTGCCAGAAGAATGAGGTGCGGGACAAGCCCTTGACCTCGGGCAGAGACTCACCGAAGTTTGTATTCATCCTGTGTCAGTTTTCAATTTGCCTTTTCCGTAAGAAAGAGGACGATACTTTGGTCCAGCAAAGCTTTCCTGAGCTAGTACCTGTTCCAGGGCAGGTGTTTGCTGAGAGCTGGGGAAAAAAGGGTGACCTCAGTCATCCCTCCTGAGAGGAAAGAAGGGCTCCTGAATAACAGTGTGCACATTGGGGGGGTGAGGGCAGTGGTAAAGAGACAGGCAGGGGAGTCTAGGAGCCCTGAGGGGGACCCCTTCAGTGGCCAGCCTGGATGTCGGAAAAGGTTTCCAGCACGTGTGGAGGTCCGAAGATGAATATAAGTAAGTGGCCCAGAGAAGGGGGAAGGGCACACGGCACAGCCCGGCCTGCTGGCTGTGGAAGGCCAGGTGAGAGTAGCCTGGGGGTAGAGTGAGGTTCACAGGGGAGAGGTAAGCAGGGCCGTGTGACCTGTCGGGCAGGGAGTGGCTGGGGCGAGAGCTACAGATCTGTATGCGAGGTGGTTCTAGCCAGAGTTGGCCCCGGTGGGAACACCAGGAGAGCTGTTCTGGGGTTGAAAATAGTGGTAAAGAGCAGCTGCCTCGAGCATCTCTCCCTGGCCCAGGGCACCTCCCAGGGCAGCCTCAGCCACAGGGGCCCCTCCTCTGGGGTCCCATGTGTTCTCATCACCAGCGACGAGAGGGGAGGTCTGGCCGAGCTGGGAATCCCAGATCCTCCATTAGCAGGACAGCCTCATGGATTCTTAAACATTGAAAAATCCCAGCCCTGATTAAGGCCACTATTGAAAGCTATATTACTCTCTGGAACAGCTGTAACAAATGGTGACACACTGGATGGCTTGAAATAATAGAAATTTATGATCTCACAGTCCTGAAGTCTAGAAGTCTGGAATCAAGGTCTCCATAGGGCATTAACTCCTCTGAAGCCTCCAGCTGAGAATCTTTCCTTGCCTCTTCCAGCTTCTGTTGGCTCCGGGCGTTCCTTGGCTTCTGGCTGCATCCCTCCCGTCTCTGTTTCTGTCTCTGTCTTCCCAAGGGCTGTCCTCCTGTCTTCTTGTATGGGGACACGTGTCATTGGAATTTAGGGCACACCCAAATAATCCAGGGTAATCTCATCTGGAGATCCTTAACTTAGTTACTTCTGGGTGGACATACCTTTTGGGAGGCCACCATCAACCTACTATAAAACCTATGGAGGGCCCTGGGTGGCTCAGTTGGTTGAGCATCTGACTCTGATCTCAGCTCAGGTCATGATCTCAGGGTCATGGGATCGAGTGCCACATTGGGCTCCGTGCTCAGTGTGGAGTCTGCTTGAGATTCTCTGTCTCCCTCTCCCTCTGCCCTTCCTCTCTCTCTCTAAAATAAATAAATAAATACAATCTTAAAAAAAAAAAAAAAAAAAAAGCCTGTGGGGAGTGAAGTAGAACGAGCAGGCACTTTCTTTTTTTTTTTTTTTTTAATTTTTTATTGTTATTTTAATCACCATATATTACATAATTTGTTTTGGTGTAGTGTTCCATGATTCATTGTTTGTTCATAACACCCAGTGCTCCATGCAGAATGTGCCCTCCTCAATACCCATCACCAGGCTAACCCATCCCCCCACCCTCCTCCCCTCCAGAAACCTCAGTTTGTTTTCAGAGTCCATCATCTCTCCTGGTTCGTCTCCCCCTCTGACTTACTCCCCTTCATTCTTCCTCTCCGAGCAGGCACTTTCTTGTGCGTAATATTCCCTCTTCCTTCAATCCAGTGATCTGAAGGTTTGATGCACGATCCATTGTCTTCATAAGAAGGTTGGGCTCAACCCTTACCAGGCATACTTAGGCCCTAAATGTATTTCAGTATGCTCCAGGCCCACTCCTTTGCAGACTTACTTGAGTTTAGGACTGATTTTCTGAGTTCTATGTCTGTGGCCTTGAAAGGTAGATCGTGTGTACTACTGTCTCCTCCCCTGCATTTTTCACCAAGAGAACGTCTGGACGCCTCCCCTGGAAGGTGAGGGATCTGGATAGAGCATGAGTGAATGTTCAATGTAAAGGGGCAATCCAGGTGTTTGTATAGAGAAATGGTATGAAGAATACTTGAAATCCCACAAAGGATCCTGGGCTGCCTTTTCTAAGAAAGATAATCACATGCGTCAAGGAAAACAGCCTCAGTGGGGTCTCCCTCCCAGCCTCGACACCCACCATCAGGACCACTTCACTGTTTTGCCCTATTTGTTCCCGAGTTCTGCAGAAGAATCATTGCATGAGTGACACCTCCTTGGAGATCCTAAACTACCCATCCCTTTCTCATAAATCACATCAGTGTTCATGAACAAAGACCCTCAGACATGCCTGTGGGAGGGTCACCCCTTTAGCAAGGACAGGCGCAGATACTGTTTGATGGGAGAGCTAAAGTTTTAGTCATGTGGTTTTGGGTTAGCACCTGTGACCTTGCTGGGCAGGCCAGATGGCTCCTGGGTTCCAGTCTGAGGGGCTTCTGCAGAACCCTGTATCTGAGCTGGGGGTGCAGGCAGAGGGTGCCTTGGTCCTGGATGGGACGCAGTGGTATTCAGGCATCAGACATACAGTAAGACTCAACACAACTTTGTCGAGCGAGCAACTGAATATGCAACCAGAGGGGCCGTACCGTCCAGAGGAATGAGGCCAGGTAGACCGGGCAAATGACGAGATACAAGCGTCTAGGATCCCCTTGTACTTCCCTGCACTTGGCTGAGAAACAAGGCAGTGACTGGAGCCCAGAGAAAGAAAATGGCAAGCAAGCCCAGACTCAGGGACCACTGGCCCAATCATCCTGTGACAGTGAGGTCACCTGCGATTCCATCTGAATAATTTGTTATATGTGGTTCCATTGGCCTGACAGTGCCTCGCTGGTTGTCAAAGACTTATCATGACCTGTTGCAGGAGAGAGGGTTTCCGCTGAGACCACGCTAGAGGGAGAGCCCCCAACTGTGCCATGGACCCGTGCCATGATAGCCTGCCCTCAGAACTCTGTGTTAAAGTTGGTTTTTACCCAGAGTCCAGCCATGACTGGGGGCCAGGATGCCCATAGTCTTTCATCCCACTAGGGGACTATCTTGTGACTTCCGGCAACTTGCCTTCCCATGTCACCTCCCTGATCTGGGCAAGTCACCCACTTGGGCTTGGAAGAGGAGAGTTCACCTCCTTCTCTTCTGTAACTGGAAGTGGGGCCTGGTGTCCACAGTGGTCAGAAGGTGCTGGATGTCAATAAGATGGGTGGTAAGTCAGTGGGGCAAGATGGATTGGGAACATGCCGGGGAGCTTGGGGCCATTAGTGGTACATGTAACACTCTATTTTGTAATTAGTGTTTAGCGAATTAGGAAATATTAAGTGTTTAATACCAAGTAAATCTTTCTGGTTCAGGCAGTGATGTATGGGGAAGTTGCAAAATGCCGTCAGAGGGTATTGTGAACAAAATGTCTCATTGTCTAGTTTTATTTTCCATGGAAGTATCTATCCATGGAAATCATAAATTATCTAGGACTTGGGGCCGAGGCTAGTTTTAGTGCCTAGCCCAAAATTGTTTTTGAGCTGTTTGTGGTGTTTCTAAGGAACCTGGTCTGTCTGCTGGTTCCTGAAACAGGAACAAAGCACATTGGTAGTGGGACAGGCTGTGATAACTCCTTTCTAAGCATTTTGTCCTGTTGACCCGTGTTGCCTTTCAGGTCAGTCCCCACCCTTAAATGTGAGGCTGTATATGGGGGTGTTCTGCATACCCCCTTCAGGACAGTGTGGCGAGGTTGAGGCCAAGAGAGGTCTGAGGGAAGACATCTTGCCCCTCTGCCCTTGGGTACCTTTTATTCCCTTCCAAAGTTGCCTCGGGTGGCTCCCCCGGGTGGCTATGCCAGCCTTGGGTCTGAGCCTGGGGTCACCAGCCGTGCCTGGTGTCCAGCGTGCCCTGGCCCCCACTGCCCCCACCCTTGAGGCTCCCATCCCCCACTCCTTCTCCTCCTCACTCCACCTTCCCTACCTGTCTGCCACTTCAGAGCCTGCATCACACTCTGGGCTGCTTGGTGGGAGCCCGCACCTAGAGCACAGACTCCCGAGAGCAGAGCCCCAGTGCCCTCACCCTGCCCATCTCCACCCCAGAGCCAGACCAGGCCCCAAAGGGAGCCATTACTGAATCAGGTGGGACCACGGCAGCAGGACCAGGAAAATGCTCCAGAATAAGATCGTAGTGATGACTGCACAAGATGGGGAATACGCTAAAAACCACTGACTTGGGGGCTCCTGGGTGGCTCAGTTGGTTAAGCGTCTGCCTTCAGCTCAGGTCATGATCTCAGGGTCCTGGGATCGAGCCCCGTGTCAGGCTCCTTGCTCAGTGGGGGAAGCTTCTCCCTCTCCTTCCCGCTTGTGCTCTCTCTCACTACCTTTGTCTCTCTCAAATAAAGAAATAAAATCTTAAAAAAAAAAACCCCATTGAATTGTATACTTGGGAAGGGTGGTTTCTTTTCCCCATGATCTTTTAAAAGTAAAAATAAAACAAACGTCTTCTACCTTGAACACGCACACATACACACACACACACACACACTGAAGTGAGTGCTTTATATACACCAGTTCATATGCCAGTGCCCCCTCATGACAATCCATGATGGTGCCCATTGTACAGATAGGCAAACTGAGGCCAGGAGGTTACTGGACCACTCTCAGTTTTACAGCTGGTTGAGTGTGGGCCTGGTTTTGAATCTAGGCCGCTAGGCTCCTGGATTCCTGCTCTTAAATATCATGCATACGCCCTCTCAGACTATTTTCCTTGGTTGTGAAGGCAGATCATGCCAATGGGAAATTTATAAAACCCTAAATTTCTAAATTTCTAAAATAATTTAGAAATTTTGAATTAGCAATAATGTCACCACCAAAGAATTGCGGCTATTAATATTTTGCCGTATCTCTTTCTAGATTTTTCTCTGTGCTTATTTTGGTACCATGTTTCCCGCGGCTGCTAAAAATTCCAACGTATGGATTACTGTAATTTACTGATTCCTGTCCTCTCTGTAGAACATCTTGCTTCCAACTTCCAAGAACCGTTTGATCAATTTCTCCCCTCTTCATACTTTTGCCATTCTCATACATGTATTTCCTTCATATTCAGGCCAAGGGTCACCAGACAATTCACTGGCAACTGCACAAGCTTTCACTCTCTCTCTCTTTTTTATTTTTTTAGTAGAATGATTTCAAAACCTATTTCCCCTGCCACATACACAAACGAGTTCTCATCTTTCAAATGTGGTCATTTTGAAGTGAAAAATGTCTCCTTGGTATTTACCGTCCAAGACTCCGGTGACACAGATATTCATGAAAAAGGACACTTGTAGCACCTGCCGAGAGACAGCAGACACAATCATGAGCTCCCCTTTAAAATAAAAAGGAACTGTAAAGAAATAAAATAAATAGTAACTGCATTTCTCCCTGCCAGGTAAAATGGCTCCAACAACAAGAAGTTAAACGCAGGGTGAAGAGACAGGTGCGAAATGACCCTCAGACCCTCTATTTCAACGACCCCATTTGGTCCAACATGTGGTACATGGTGAGTAGGGTGTGGGCCTCGCTGCCCCCAGGGCATTTGCACTGCAATGTTGCCGAGATGGCTTAATTTCCCCCCAGCAAAGCTAAATCCTCAGGGCAACTCGAAACAGACACACTTCCTATCAGTGTGAAACCCCTACTTCAAGGCTGTGTAGCACAGATGTTCTTGTGAACGGTTTAAGAATGAGGCGAGATGCCCCGGGGGAGTGGCAGGGGAGTCTCTGGGTGGGGGAGTGATTTCATGCAAGCTTAGGACTAAGTAAACAGTAAAGACTGAGAGCTGGCACAGGAAGATGATGCCCTAGGAAAATGAAAGATTGCCAGGTGTGGAAAAAGCACAGGGAGCCCTTCACATTTACTCTTCCTAGAAATGGGTGGGAGAAAGGGGTTGTCTGCTCTGTAGGGCATGGGGAAGTGTTTCCTCCTTATGTACTTAGGAACATCCCTGCTGGGTTTATGCGATGCAGTGTGTCCATCCTACGCCACAGTGTGGCCTCAAGGAGTCCGTGCTGGGGGGCGGGTGGGGGCTTGTGTCTTCTGTGCATACAGCACTGTGGTGACAAGAACAACCGCTGCCGATCGGAAATGAACGTCCAGGCGGCGTGGAAGAAGGGCTACACTGGGAAAAACGTGGTGGTCACCATCCTTGATGATGGCATAGAGCGGAATCACCCCGACCTGGCACCAAACTATGTAAGTCAAGCCTAGGAACGTGCAAAGATATTCAACCATGCTAATCATTCAATAAGTACAAATTTTAAAAACCGTAAGGTGCCATTTCTCCCCCACGCCCCCCCTCATTATATTAAATGATACAGAAAACCATGATGGGGAAGGTTGGCGAAACACACTTCCCTCTGCCATCCTGGAGCTGGGGGTTGCCCAGAAGGATTGGTCCAGATGTTTGAGGAGTCACATGTACTCCTGAGAATGGGTCCTAAAGAATTCAGAAACTTGGGTGGAGCTGGTCATCGGACTAACACGAGCAGCGTGAAACATGACACCATTAGAGCCTGGGCTCTGGACCCAGCTGCCTGGGTTTCTATTCTGGCTCTGCTGCTCGCTAGCTCTGAGACCTCAGGCAAGTTGCTTTACCTCTGGGCCTCAGTGTCACCATCTGTAAAATGGTATCTCATCAGGTTATTGTGAGGATTGAATGTCTTTGTAAGTGTAAAGAAGAGAGCCTAGCACACAGTGCATAGAATGAAGGCATTCAATATTCTAACAAGCCTACGTGTGTAGCAAAGGTTAAGTTCACCCATGTCATGTCTGTTTGAGAGACAGTTATGCAGCCCTTAAAAATGACAGTGTTGAAGTCAACAACCCGGGAGAGCTTTTCTGAAGTGTTTTAAAAGGAGAATGTGAAATGATGTGAATACCATGACTATGAGTATATAAACAAAGACACAAACATTAAAAATATAAGATAAAGGACATTCTGACACATACTACAACACAGATGAACCTTGAGGACTTTAAATGGAAGATGTCAATCATGAAAAAATCCAAATACTGTATGATTGTGCTTATCGGAGGCACCTAGAACAGTCACATTCTTAGAGACAGAAAGCAGAATGGGGGCTTGCCAGAAGCTGGGGGACTGGGGAGTGGGGAGTTAGTGTCTGGTGGGTGCCAAGTGTCAGTTTTGCAAGATGAAGGGGTGTGGGGTTGGAGGGTGGGGATGGTTGCATAACAGTGTGAATGTACTTAATGCCATTGAACTTTATACTTTAAAATGGATAGGAGGCTACATTTTGTCGGGTGTATTTTACCGCAATAAAAATGTATATAAGATGATAGTTAAGGAAGAGAGTACCAAGTATATGCTTTTCTCTACTTTCTAATAGAGGCATAAAAATCATTTAAAGCATGCTACGCCATTTTAGTCACTGAGATTTCTTTCTTAGGATTCCTATGCAAGCTATGACGTCAACGGAAATGATTATGACCCATCTCCACGCTATGATGCCAGCAATGAAAATAAGTACGTCACTTTGTCTCCTCCTTCCTTGCTTCCCTGGCCCTCTCCCTGAAGAATCACTATTGAACTGGCCCCAATAGGGATTCCAGAAAGGTGATGGGGCTGCCTGGTCGGTGTCTGGGGCTTACCCAGGAGCCAGAAGCCGGTCCAGGCACAGCCCTTCAGGCCTAAGACGGCCTCTGTGGGTTTCGCCTCTTCCTGAGGGGTGTCACCTCTGCGGGTCAGCTAGAAACGGATATTTGACTAACATTGTTCCTGTTTCCAACCTTGTGTCCGTGACCAGCTGTGTGAAGACAGCAGTTTGGGGGCACCTGGGTGGCTCAGACGGTTAAGTATCTGCCTTCAGCTCAGGTCGTGATCCCGGGATCCTGGGATCGAGCCCCGCGTCGGGCTACCCCCTCAGTGAGGAGTCTGCCTCTCCCCTCACTCATGCACTCTCTCTCTTTCTCTCTCTCTCTCAAATGAATAAACTCTTTAAAAAAAGACAGCGGGGGGCGCCTGGGTGGCTCAGTCGGTTAAGCATCTGCCTTCGGCTCAGGTCATGATCCCAGGGTCCTGGGATCGAGCCCCACATCGGGCTCCCTGCTCAGCGGGGAGCCTGCTTCTCCCTCTGCCTCTGCCTGCCTGCCTGCCTACTTGTGCTCTCTCTCTCTCTCTCTCTCTCTGTCAAATAAATAAATAAAATCTTAAAATAAAAAAAATAAAAAAAGACAGTGGTTTGGCCTGTTTGAGCACAGAGGTCACATGCCTGAGCTCTTTTGTCTCTGTCTATGACCTTACGAGAGAGGTGGAAGGGGCATGAGTGGTGTTGGATAAATTTGGATAAATCTGGGTTCAAATCCCAGCTCTACCATCCCTGGCTGTGTGGCTCCGTCTCAGTCTTAGAGACTTTCCCGTGGAGACCATGCTCCCTACCTCCCAGGGTTGTGGGAGGGGTGAGCGGACAGGTGAAGAAACTGTGGGGGTGCAGTCTAGATAGTTGTTTTCATCACTTTGCAAATGAAGGCAGCGGGGCCTGGAGAGATGAGGTGACTTGTGTGCTGTAAGTGACAGCCCTGGGGGGGTCGAGTCCAGCTTCGCAGACCTGGCCTTGGGCGTTACTTCGCTTTGTCCTGCCTGTCTTTTCTCTGTTGGCATGCCCCGTGCCCCGAGCTCTTACCGTTCCTCCAGAAATATTTAGAGGAAAAGAACAAAAGCCCCTTCTTTTGTCTCCCAGCTGACACAAAGCTTGCCAAGGTGCCTTCTCCCTCCCATGTAGTTTGCTTTTCTGTAGATTCCATGGTGAGGTTCAAATACTGGTGCCCACGCCGTGCTGTGCAGGGAGGCTCAGCCAGGCTGGTGTGTTCAACACAACAGAGCCCAGAGCTCCCCAGAGCCTGTGGAGGCCCCAGCCCTGAGGCCTGCTTCCCTGCCTCACATCCCAAGGTCATGGCCCAAGGTGCCCTTCCTGCTCAGTGACGAGCACGCCTGGGGTGCAGGGTGCCTCATTTCCCAGCCACACATCCAGGGGGCAGGGAGGAATGATCCAGACAGGACACGGTGACCCGTGAAGGGCAGGCTTGAATCTGGGTGAGACATGGAGCTCTGTGACACTGGGGACAGCCCTGGCTGGGGGGCTGCACGAGGTCCACAGAAGGACGGATGACTCCCTTCCAGAAGGCTAGCACGCAGACCCGGGACTGTTTTTAAAGGTGGTTTTAAATTTAAATCAATGATTCTAATCCCCGTGGACTCTTTTCAAAGATGGGCTGTTTAAACTTACCTGTATTTTGGCCTCTCTGCTAGAGGAATTGCCACGATGCAGCACATTGGAAAATGGGGTAATTACTGAAGAAAGCAATTTGTTTTACTGGTAATTTCTTCATAGTCCCCCCACTGCTGGTGAGTGTTCCGATTTAGAGCGTTCTTCCTCAGCTCCTGCTTAAGTGGCCGTGGAGGTGAGGGAAGGGCTGTCCCGAGGTGAGCATGGGGGTCGCAGGTGCACAGGGGACCCTTTAGTTCTCCTTCCATCCTGTCCGCCCAGCGGTTGTCTATGCTGCACCTGCAGTGTGCCAGGCGATGTGCTGTCAGTGATGCGAATGCATAGCTCGGGAGGAGGCCAGCCCCAGCAGAAGCCCCTCCCTTCGTCCTGTGGTTATGGGGAAGAGACGCCCCTGAGCAAGTGCTCGCCCTGTGCAGGGTGGCCCGGAAGGCCTTATTGGCCTGCCGGTGTGGAGTGTGGCAGGGGCAGGACTGCCCAGGGCTGGGCAAAGCCGGGTCTGAGGCTCCCTCCTGGAGGAGCGAACCGGCAGGGGGAGGTGGCGATGAGAGGGGCGGCAGGACAGAGGCTAACTGACTCTCCTCGCAGGAAACCTGAGCAATGCCTCGGATCCACTACTGATTGCCGGGCCGAGCCCTAACTTTGTTTTCTGCTTTGCTTCAGACATGGTACTCGTTGCGCGGGAGAGGTCGCCGCTTCAGCCAACAACTCTTACTGCATTGTGGGCATAGCATACAACGCCAAAATAGGAGGTAAGATCCGGGGGCACGCAGCCGGGGAGCTTCAGGGCCCGCGGCAGGGATGCTGGGCTGTCCCGTCCCGCCAGGCTCAGCAGCTTCACCGCGGCCAGCCTTGGCCCTCTGTGTCAGACACCACCCTCACCGCCCCCCCACCCCCCGCACTGGCCTGCAGCCTGGTGCCAGGCAGCCAGCACCCCGTGACCCGGGCCTAGGGGCAAAGGAATTGCTCACCGTGTTGCCCGAAAAGCCGCCGGGAAGGCGCCCCCTTTCTCTTCTCTGGCCCTGCTAGTCTGAGGCACCACGGTCAACCAAACCGCCCCTCCGAAAAGGCCACGCTGGTTCCCTCCTGCTCATAGCCCTGCAGTGGCTCCCTGTCACCTCCACAACGGAAGTCCCTGCTCCAGCCTGCTGGCCCACTTGTCCTGCCCCTGCCCCTCAGCTTTTCAGGGGGACCTTTGTTGTGGTGTCCCCCAGTCACATGTGGTCCTCCCAATTTAGGCCTGGGCTTACAGCATTCCTTCCATCACCCCAAAGCCTCTTCCCGCCTCTCTCCCTTCGGTTCCATGCCCACTCCGCTGCTCCTCGGCTTGTTCACCACAGCGGTGGGGGACCGCGTCTTCCGGGTCCCTGTAAGGAGCAATGCCTGACCCCAGGTGTTTCTGCCTCTCCTGTTTAACTTCTCCATTTATGAGTCAGGCTTCTCTTGCTAGGATAAGGCTTTAGAGCAAACAGTTACATGTCTTCTTCCCCATCTGAGCCTGGCAGTTTGACTATCCAAACTGGCGATCAACAGGTACTTCGAAGTATCAATTAGAAGCATTTCGTTGAGCTGGGAGCTGAGCAGGTGCATGCCATGGGCATGAATGGTCCTTGAGCATCCAGATGGCTTTGAGGCACCCCTGTCCTCACTTGGGACTCTCTCGGTTTGGAGGTGCTCATGCTCACTCAGTGGGTGTGCTAGGATGCTGCCTTCCCAGGGCATTGCCTTCCCTGCTGCTTTGCCTTTGCTGGGGTGACTGTAGCCCCCTCAGGTCTCCTATGAGCTGCACAGGGGGAGCGGTTGGGTTCCCTGGATCACCCTGGAGGTTTTGATGAATAAATACCCCTAAGAAGTCTCTCCATAAACTGTAGGACCAGGCTGACCTGGGTACCGATCCCAATTCCACCACCCGCTAGCTGTGTGTCCTTGGATGACCAGTGTAACCTCTCTGAGCCTCGGTTCCTTCATCTGTGGAGGCAGAATGGCAGTAATTCAGCTGACTCCCTGGGTCTGTTTTGACCATGAATTGAGACACTCTGTGTGGAAAGCATTGGCTGAGGGCTAAGTGTGCAGGGGGACTCCAAGCAACTCCATCCCTCCTGCTAAAACTCGGAGGCAGAATAAAAGTGATTTGTTTTGCCTTGCATGAGGGGTAGACCCCACCTTTGGGATCGTCTGAACCCTGCTCCCCAAAGACCCTGGACTAGCACTGACATTGTCTGCAAGCTGTTAGAAGTGCAAAAAATCATAGCCCCTGTCCCAGACCTACTGAGTCAAGATCTACGTTATAACAAAATCCCTAGAGGGTGTGACAACAAATGTCAGTTTGAGATGTGCTGGTTTAGAGGGTTCTGGAGTCAGGCGGGTAGGTAACACCCACATTGTGGGCCGTGATGAGCAGCCAGTGGAGTTAAGGAGGAAAAGAACCTCCAGAGAAAGTGCACATGAGTGTGGTTGGTTCTCACTCTATACTCTGTGCAAAATTGTTACCCCAGTTTCCCAAATTCTGAAGAGATCACTTCTACGACCAGGGCTTGGGAACAGGAATATTTTTTAGTTAATGTATTTAATATCTCTGAGTATGAACTATACATATAATACTGTGCTAGCCACTGAGGGGAAGAATGAGGATAAGACAGACGCAATCTGGGACCTTCTAGGAGCTCCGCACATCTTTGGGGTGAACAGTGCAAAAACACGAAAGATAGTACAAGACCAAGTACTGAAATGACAGAGGCAGACAGGGGGTCCTAAGTTTGGCAGGGCAAGCACTCAGTGAGGGCAGAAGCATGAGGATAAGGCATGAGCTCCACATGAGAGAATTCGACTGGGAACAAAGTGCTGAGGGAAAAATAGGATCTGCAGCGTGGAGGCATGCCACGTAGGGTTAGGGACCATAGGGTGGGGCTGGCCATGGAGACGCAAGTGTGGGGTTCGAGGCTGACATTTCCCCAGGGGACCTTGACAGCTATGTCTGCAAAGATGCTTGTACACAGCTCCAGCCCCACCACGCAGGCCGTGACCCCTTCTTCCTCCAAGCACACCCCCGGACAAGGCGACCTTCAGGCAGTGCTGACAGAGCCTCCCTCTCTGAGTGTGCTAATGCACAGCAGAAACTTCTGAGATGCCAATGGAACTGACTATGAGCTTACCCTTTAATTTTTTCTTTTTTTAGCTGTTGCTCAAGAGATTAAAGTATATTTCCTAACTTATTCCAATCTATCTGGAATCACTCTTGACTACTTCATGTATTAGATATGAACCTAAAACAGATTATTTGAATTCACACTCACTCTCATGCTTTGTGCTATTGTTATTCTTGCTTTAAACAGTTGACTTTAAAATATTAATGGAAAGGAATATATTTACCTACATATTTACCATTCCCAGTGTTCATCCTTACTTTCTAACTTCAGAGTTCTATGTGGTTTCCATTTTTCTCTAGCCTGAGAATTTCTTTTCGTATTTTTTGAAGTGCAGGTGTAGTGATGACAATTTATCTCAGCATTCATCTGAAAGTGTCTATTTCATCCTCATTTTTGAAAGAAATTTTGTTGAACATAGAATTCTAATGTGACCTGTTTTTCTTTCAACACTTTAAAAATGTTCTTCCATTGTCTTCTGGTGTCCATTGTTTCTGATGATGAGTCATTTATAATCCTTATTGTTGTTCCCCATTTACATAATGTGATTACTTTTTTCCTGTGCTTTGCCTGTGACTACAATGTCCTTTGGTGTAATTTTCTTCATGTTTATCTAGCTTGGGGTTTGCTTGGCTTCCTACTGGCTTGTTTTATTTTTTGGTCTAAGTCAAATGTGGAAAAATTTCTGTCATTATTTAATTTTTTTCAACCCTATTTTCTCTCTCCTCTCTTTGGGCACTAGTTATAGTTGTTAGATTGCTTGATATACCTTACAGGTTACTGAGGCTGTGTTCATTCTTTTAAGTCCTTTTTTCCTCTCTGTGCTTCAAATTGTGTGATTTCTATTGCACCGTCTTCGGGTCCATTAATACTTTCTTTTGTTGCGTCCAGTATGTTGTTAATTCCATCCAATGAATTTTTTTTTTTTTAACTTTTCAGATCTCCTGCCTTTCTGTCCTGTGATTTCCACTTGACATTTTTTTTTTTTATTGTTTCCAGGTCCTTCCTGAGATTCTTCTTTTCTTCACCCATTATTTCTATTTTTGTTTTAGATTTTTTAACATATTTGTAAGAGTTAAAGACTTGTACTAATTCCAGTATCTAGGTCATTTCTGAGTGTTTCTAATGATTGATTTTTCTTTTTACAATGGGTCATATACTCCTCTTTCTTTGCACATGGCTAGTAAATTTTTGCTGTACACTAGACATTGTTGTGCTACATTGTAGAGACTCTGGATTCTGTGATCTTTAAATGCTGTTGAGTTTTGTTCTAGCAGTCAGCTCAATTTGAACATGTGGAGGTTTGATTATTCATTTTTTATGGTTGATCTCTTTCTGATTTGCCCTTAGCCTTAGGGAAGATTCTTTATCCCAACCACATAGTCTTTACTTTTAGATCATGACCCTTTTGGCGTCTCAGTGGAAAGATTGAAATGTTTACCAAGACCTCTAACTTGACAAGAGTCAAACTCCAAATTGACTGCCCTGCAGTAGGCAGCAGCTGAAATATCTACTCCGCTCATTCAGCCTCCAGCTGGTCTTTTCCTCCTGAACTTCTTAGAGTCTTGCCCAAACATGTTTAGTTCAGGGGTCAGCCAAGTGTTTGAGGGGAGTTTACATGTCCTCTTCTGTGGCTCTCTCCTTTCTGGGATTCATCTCAATTTCCAGCTGCTCTAGCAGTCCCAAACTCCATTCCATGCCTCCCCGGGAGAATTGGTTTGCACTTTCCTGCTTAGGTTCTAGTGTCTCCATACCAAGAGAATTGGGGAGTTCCCTCAGAAGAAAAGTTATTTAAACTTGCATCATACCCAATATGGTTCCCTTCTTTCAAGAACTGAATCCCCTGCCTGCCTCTGCCTTCCTCTTGTTGCTTTCCAATGCCCTTATAAAGTCGTGTTTCTATTCAATAAATCTTTTGTTGAGAATTTCATTATTATTTTTTAGAGGAGTTAGCATGATGGAATCTACTCTGCTGTTATTAGAACTATAACTTGTGGTTTCTTTACCAAATAGATGATGTATTTCGTACTATTGCTGCGTGACAGTTATTGCAAAATGTATCTGCTTAACCAACAAACATGTGTTAACCAGCAGAGATAGTGGCTCAGGGTCATTCATAAGGTTGCTGTCAAGCTGTTGGCTGTGACTATAGTCTGAACACTTGACTGGCCTGGAGGATCCACTTCCAAGATGGGTCACTTATTTGGCTATTGGCTGGAGCCCTCCATTCCTTGCTGGCTGGTGGCAGAAGCCCTTCTTCCTTGATTCCTCACCATGTGCAGCTTTCCATAGGGTTCTTAGAGCGTCACCATAACATGGTAGCCAACTTCCTTTTTTTTTTTTTAATTTTATTTATTTATTTGAGAAAGAGAGAGAGAGTGTGTGCACAAGCAATGAAGAGGATGAAGCAGGCTGCCGACCAAGCAGGGATCCCGATGCGGGGCTCAATCCCAGAACCCTGGGATCATGACCTGAGCCGAAGGGAGACGCTTAACCAGCTGTTTTGGGATTCAATACACTTCAAAAGATCTGTTTTGTTTTGTTTTGTTTTGTTTCAGGGAAATTTTCTTCTGTTATTGTTTTGAACATTTTGGGTTCCATATATGCAGTTTTAGTCTTCGTGTGTACCACTTATACATATATTGGATTTCTAGTTCCTGACTTCTGTATTTCTTTCTAATCATATTTAACTTTTCATTTCTTTCCCATTTTATTTATTTAGTTTTTTCAGTTTTTCTCAAGCCTGTCCTCCATGTCTTTGGCCGTTTCACCAGTGTCTTTTTTCCTAGAGAAAACTCTAGTAAGGCTTTCATTTCTAAAATTGTTTAATGTTTTCCTTCTACTTCTGTCCTGAGGATGAACACACTTGGGGCCTCTTTCTGTTGCCTTGTCATCTCTTCATTGAACACTTGTATATATTTGATCTCTTGCTTCAGAGAGAAATTATATTTTCTTTAAATTATGCAGAAATGTTTGTTTATGCTCGCATCATTCTCTTGTACTTGTTATGCCCCATTTTTCCTTGTTTCTTATAATGTTGTTGCATAGATGTCATGCTAATCACTTTCTGGTTATTATTAATGACTGGCTGGAGAGCAGATGAAGGCTTTCTCTCTAGGCCAGTGAGATGCTAAAATATGGGGGTTGGGGCGGGGAGGATCAGGGGAGGGAGCAAGGCTGCAGGCACTGAGGACTTGGGTTTGTGGACCCAGATCCTTCTCTTCTGCCAGTCTAGTAGCTTTAGGAGCTACTGGATTAGCATTAACTCCTGTTATGCTCACAACAGTGGGGATGGGGCAGAGCTGATTGTCACTTACTTTTTCTCCTCCAACAAACCATGTCACAAAAAAATGCCTGTTCTTTTTTAAGGAAAAAAAAAGATTTTGTTTATTTATTTAAGAGAGAGACAGAGAGCACAAACTGGGGGAGGGGCAGGGGAGAGGGAGAAGGAGACTCCCCGCTGAGTGGGGATCCCGATGTGGGGCTCAATCCCAGGACCCTGAGATCGTGACCTGAGCCAAAGTCAGACACTTAACCAACTGAGGCACCCAGTGCCCCAAAATGCCAGTTCTTGGAAAGATAGTGTGTCTGTATAATTCTTGGTCAGACCTCAATGTTTCTAAAATAATAGATTTTTTGGGCACCTGGGTGGCTCAGATGGTTAAGCGTCTGCCTTCGGCTCAGGTCATGATCCCAGGGTCCTGGGATTGAGTCCCGTATCGGGCTCCCTGCTCCTTGGGAGCCTGTTTCTCCCTCTGCCTCTCTCTCTCTCTCTCTGTCTCATGAATAAATAAATAAAATCTTTAAAAAAAATAAAATAAAATAATAGACTTTTCACTTTTGCTGTGAAAGCAACGTAGTGTGGCAAAGAAACAAACCCTCCCCTCAACCCCCAGCCACCTGTGCCCTGGTCATAAGGTCCTCAGGTGCATCACCTACTTTATGGAGAAATTACGCACCCTAGGGAATCATAGAGCCATGTGTCATCTTCATTGTTTCCAGAGAGGAGAGTGGGGTACTCTGTGTTTAACTGGAAGTCTCTTTCATTTCATAGAAATTTTAAATTTTTTATTAAGTTGTAGGGCTGTACATTGATGATTTGTTCCTTTTTTTCTATGTTTAATATTTCAGTAAAAATCTGTTTAAAATGTTTTTATGTTGTTAGATTAGTTCATCATTTTCGTGACTCTTGGCTTTGGGATCTTGCTTAGAAAAGTCCAAGATAATAAATCGATTGTCCTGGATTTCCTCTAAAAACTTAGCTTTAGAAGAGTTCATCTTAAAGCTTTTATGGTTTTGTCTTTTGCATTTAGCTTTTTAATCCATGTGGAATTTATTCCTGTGTATGGTGTGAAGGAGAGATATAACTTTATTTTTCCCTGCAGTTTATATTTAGTGATGTGCACATGCCACCCTTATCCTCCATTGTTTCATTAGTTTCATTAGCTTATTTGTTTTCAATCCCTAAACAAGACTTCACTATTATTATAGTTTAAGAGGATTTTTTGGATAACTTAGAGGACAAATTTCCTCTTAACGGTTTTTTTTTCAAAAATTTCTTGGCTATTCTTGCACATTTTCTCTTTCAGATGAACTTGAGAATCTGCTTGTCAAGTTCCATAAAAAATCCTGTTGGGATTTTGATTGGGATTGCATGGAAATTATAGATTAATTGGGGGAGAATTGACATCTTTACAATATTGAGTCTTCCCACGCAGGAACATGGTATGTTTTTCTTTATTCAGGTCTTCTTTGACATCATTTAAAAGTGTTATCACTGTCTTCATATCAATCTCATGCATTTCTTATTAGGTGTGTATCTAGGCCAGTTTTTTAAATTGTATTTCCAATTGGTTATTATTGAAGTGGATATAGGGAAACTATTGATTTTTGTGTGCTGGGTTTTTGTATCTGGCCATCTTAATGAACTCTATTAGTATTATAATTTTTTGTTCTCTTGGCTTTTCTGGACTGATGTAAATAAAAGCTCTCTGTAAATGTAATGGTGGTTTTTATCTCTTTAATAACTCTCATTTCTTTTTCCTGTCTTATTTCAATGTATAGGGACTCCTGCTGAGTATTAAATAGTGGTGATTTATAGGTCTTGTTGTTTTATTTCCTGTTTATACAGGAATGTTCCTAGTATTATACCATTTGTAGATGTCTTCCATAGTTTTTCTGTAATTACTTTTTACTAAAGGAAATTTTTATATTCCTAGATTTCTAAGAGGTTTGATTGGGAATGGATTTATTGAATTTTATTACATGCTTTTTAAAAAGCACCTATTGAGATAATTATATTGCTTTTCAAGTTTACTATTTAATTTGTTTGCTGTAGTAAATTACAGTCATATATTTCCTAGTAGTGGAAATTTCATTCTTCCATTCTTAGAATACGTTCTATATCATTATGAGTATTGTTCTTTTAATACACTGCTTGCTGTTTTCAATTGTTAATATGTTATGTGTGGTCTTTGAATCTTTGTCTATCAGATAGTTTGAACTACAGTTGTTGTGTTTTGTGATGTCCGTCTCCAGGTTGGGTATCAGAATTATGCTGGTTTTGTAGGATGAATTATGAAGTTTTCCATCTTTTACTGTGCTCTGAAACAGTTCGTGTACTGGGGACATTGCCTGCTTTCTTAAATGTTCATAGGACTGATAAATCAATTTGACCAGACGGGATGACTCTTCAAAAGGCTAAGTCTATTCAGGATTTATATTTCTCCTTGAGGAAATTTTGGTCATTAAATTTTCCTACAAAATTATTCATTTCTCCAGATTTTCAAACATATGACCTATAAATTTAATATTGTATTCTTATAATTAAAAAGGTATATCCTCCACATTCATACTTAAAATTGTTCCTGGGTGCCTGGGTGGCTCAGTTGGTTAAGCAACTGCCTTTGGCTCAGGTCATGATCCTGGAGTCCCGGGATCGAGTCCCACATCGGGCTTCCTGCTCAGCAGGGAGTCTGCTTCTCCCTCTGACCCTCTTCCCTCTCGTGCTCTCTGGCTCTCATTCTCTCTCTCTCAAATAAATAAATAAAATCTTAAAAAATAAATAAACAAAATTGTTCCTAATCTTACTTGTGGCATCTCTCCTTTCCTCCTTGATCAGACTAATGAAAAATTTGCTATTTTATGAAATAGTTTTTTTGTGAGAACAAGATTTTGATCTTTTTTTATTATTACTATTTGAATTCTTTTGTTTTCTAATTCATGAATTCTACTTTCCTTTGTTTATTAATTTCTTTGGCTTTTTCATTTTTATTATTGTAGTTTTTTTCCTAGCTCCCTGTAAAGAATGCTTGTTAGTTCTTTATTTTCAGGTTTTGATGTGCTCTAACAAGTAAATAAATGTTCTATATACTTTCCTCCCATTACCTATCTCTGGCTTAATTATACAGCGTTCTTATTGTTATTTGTTTCTGAATAATTTTTATTTGAGCTTTGACTTTTTAACCCAAGAGTTATTTATAAGGGATTTAAATTTTTTTTTCCAACTGGGTAGATTTTTTTGGCACTCCTTTTGTTACTAATGTTTAACTTCATTGCGTTGGGATCAGAAGCTGTGTTCTGTATAATTTCTACCTTTTGGAATTTGTTGAGTGTTTCTTTGTGGTCTAATGCATGTTAATTTTTGTAAATATTCCAATGGGTTTTTGAAGAATATTTTTATTCTTTGCTTATTGAGTAGAAAAATCTATCAGAGGTTGCAACTGGTGGCCCACAGACTGCCTTGGCCTACAGATGTGTTTTGTGTGACCCACACAAATGTTTTTTTTTTTTTTAAACTTATGCAGAAATTTACAAATCAAGGGATTTCCTAAGAAAATATGAGTTTATCTTCAAAAATCAGGAGGTCTGGCCATGCTGGGCCTCATTCCTTCATGGCAACAGTTAGCTGGGTATGCACCGTGACTGCTCCTTCAAAGAGCATTTCATCCATCTCCCTCACTGCCTGGTTCAATCGACGTTTCCCCTTCAGCCATTTGTCCTGCCTTCCTGGTGCCTGAGGGATCCATGTGTGTCACCAGTGGGCCTGATCAAGCTCTATCAAAAGTTTGGGAGTCTTGTGTTCTCTTTGCCTGGTCAGTTGCTGAGAAGGGATGTTGGTCTCCATGATGATTGTGGATTTGTTGATTTCCCTCAAGTTTTGGTGTCTAAGTTTCATAGCCGTGTTACAAAGGGCACAAAAGTTATCATCTCTTGTTGCTGTAATGAATCTTTCTCTAATCAATATGAAAATCCTCTCTTTGTTTCATTGTCTTTATGCCTTTCGTTGTTCTTCTTATCATCATTTGCCTCATATATGTTTCATTCCTTTATTTCTACCCTTAGTTTTATAAGCAGCCTGTATCTGGCTTTATTTACTTATTTTTCTTGTACATTTTAAGAGTCGCTTCAAAGAGGGAATTTGATATGTTCACATTTGATATATTTAGGCTTATCTCCGTGACTGACCCTATTTTGCTTTCTCTTAATTGACTTAATTTACTGACTTATTTTCTTTCTTTAAATTTTTTATTGGTATGTTAATCACCATACATTACATCATTAGTTTTTGATGCAGTGTTCCATGATTCATTGTTTGTGCATAACACCAAGTGCTCCACACAGAATGTGCCCTCTTTAATACCCATCACCAGGCTAACCCATCCCCCCAACCCCTCCCCTCTAGAACCCTCAGCTTGTTTTTCAGAGTCCATCGTCTCTCATGGTTCGTCTCCCCCTCCGATTTCCCCCCATTCATTCTTCCCCTCCTGCTTTCTTCTTCTTTTTTTTACTTCTTAACGTATATTGCATTATTTGTTTCAGAGGTACAGATCTATGATTCAACAGTCTTGCACAATTCACAGCGCTCACCATAGCACATACCTTCCCCAATGTCTATCACCGAGCCACCCCATCCCTCCCACGCCACCCCCACTCCAGCAACACTCAGTTTGTTTCCTGAGATTAAGAATTCCTCGTTTCAGTGAGGTCATATGATACATGTCGTTCTCTGATTGACTTATTTCACTCAGCATGACACCCTCCAGTTCCATCCACGTCATTGCAAATGGCAAGATCCCATTCCTTTTGATGGCCGCATAATATTCCATTGTATATATATACCACTTCTTCTTTATCCATTCATCTGTCGATGGACATCTTGGCTCTTTCCACAGTTTGGCTATTGTGGACATTGCTGCTATAAACATCGGGGTGCACGTACCCCTTCGGATCCCTACATTTGTATCTTTGGGGTAAATACCCAGTAGTGCAATTGCTGGATCATATGGTAGCTCTATTTTCAACTTTTTGAGGAACTCCATACTGTTTTCCAGAGTGGTTGCACCGGCTTGCATTCCCACCAACAGTGTAGGAGGGTTACCCTTTCTCCGCATTCCTCGCCAACATCCATTGTTTCCTGAATTGTTATTTTTAGCCATTTTGACTGGTGTGAGGTAGTATCTTGCTGAGGTTTTGATTTGGATTTCCCTGATGCTGAGCGATGTTGAGCACTTTTTCATGTGTCTGTTGGCCATTTGGATGTCTTCTTTGGAAAAATGTCTGTTCATGTCTTCTGCCCATTTCTTGTTGGATTATTTGTTCTTTGGGTGTTGAGTTTGATAAGTTCTTTATAGATTTTGGATACTAGCCCTTTATTTGATATGTCATTTGCAAATATTTTCTCCCATTCTGTCCGTTCTCTTTTGGTTTTGTGGACTGTTTCTTTTGCTGTGCAAAACCTTTTTATCTTGATGAAATCCCAATAGTTCATTTTTGCCCTTGCTTCCCTTGATTTGGCGATGTTTCTAGGAAGAAGTTGCTGCGGCTGAGGTCGAGAGGTTGCTGCCTGTGTTCTCCTTTAGGATTTGGATGGACTCCTGTCTCACATTGAGGTCTTTCAACCATTTGGAGTCTGTTTTTGTGTGTGGTGTAAGGAAATGGTCCAGTTTCATTCTTGTGCCTGTGGCTGTCCAATTTTCCCAACACCATTCGTTGAAGAGACTGTCTTTTTTCCATTGGACATTCTTTCCTGCTTTGTCGAAGATGAGTTGACCATAGAGTTGAGGGTCCATTTCTGGGCTCTCTGTTCTGTTCCATTGATCTATGTGTCTGTTTTTGTGCCAGTACCATACTGTCTTGATGATGACAGCTTTGTAATAGAGCTGGAAGTCCGGAATTCTGATGCCGCCAGCTTTGCTTTTCTTTTTCAACATTCCTCTGGCTATTCGGGGTCTTTTCTGGTTCCATACAAATTTTAGGATTCTTTGTTCCATTTCTTTGAAAAAAGTGGATGGTATTTGGATGGGGATTGCATTGAAGGTGTAGATTGCTCTAGGTAGCATTGACATCTTCACAATATTTGTTCTTCCAATCCATGAGCATGGAACGTTTTTCCATTTCTTTGTGTCTTCCTCAATTTCTTTCATGAGTATTTTAGAGTTTACTGAGTACAGATCCTTTGCCTCTTTGCTTAGATTTATTCCTAGGTATCTTATGGTTTTGGGTGCAATTGTAAATGGGATCGACTCCTTGATTTCTCTCTCTTCTGTCTTGTTGTTGGTATATAGGTATGTCACTGATTTCTGTGCATTGATTTTATATCCTGCCACTTGACTGAATTCCTGTATGAGTTCTAACAGTTTTGGGGTGGAGTCTTGGGTTTTCCACATAAGTATCCTATCATCTGCAAACAGTGAGCGTTTGACTTCTTCTTTGCCGATTTGGATGCCTTTGATTTCTTTTTGTTGTCTGATTGCTGTGGCTAGGACTTCTACTACTATGTTGAATAGCAGTGGTGATAGTGGACATCCCTGCCGTGTTCCTGACCTTAGGGGGAAAGCTCTCAGTTTTTACCCAATGAGAATGATATTCGCTGTAGGTTTTTCATAGATGGCTTTTATGATATTGAGGTATGTACCCTCTATCCCTATACTCTGAAGAGTTTTGATCAAGAAAGGATGCTGTACTTTGTCAAATGCTTTTTCTGCATCTATTGAGAGGATCATAGGATTCTTGTTCTTTCTTTTGTTAATGTATTGTATCACGTTGATTGATTTGCGGATCTTGAACCAACCTTGCAGCCCAGGGATAAATCCCACTCATGGTGAATAATCCTTTTAATGTACTGTTGGATCCTATTGGCTAGTATTTTGGTGAGAATTTTTGCATCCATGTTCAACAAGGATATTGGTCTGTAATTCTCCTTTTTGATGGGGTCTTTGTCTGGTTTTGGGATCAAGGTAATGGTGGCCTCATAAAACGAGTTTGGAAGTTTTCCTTCCATTTCTATTTTTTGGAACAGTTTCAGGAGAATAGGTATTAATTCTTCTTTAAATGTTTAGTAGAATTCCCCTGAGAAGCCATCTGGCCCTGGGCTTTTGTTTGTTGGGAGATTTTTGATGACTGCTTCAATTTCCTTACTTATAGGTCTGTTCAGGTTTTCTGTTTCTTCCTGGTTCAGTTTTGGTAGTTGATACATCTCTAGGAATGCATCCATTTCTTCCAGGTTATCTAATTTGCTGGCATAGAGTTGCTCATAATATGTTCTTATAATTGTTTGTATTTCTTTGGTGTTGGTTGTGATCTCTCCTCTTTCATTCATGATTTTGTTGATTTGGGTCATTTCTCTTTTCTATATGGTAAGTCTGACCAGGGGTTTATCCATCTTGTTAATTCTTTCAAAGAACCAGCTCCTAGTTTCGTTGATCTGTTCTACTGTTCTTTTGGTTTCCGTTTCATTGATTTCTGCTCTGATCTTTATTATTTCTCTATATATTCTCCTGCTGGGTTTAGGCTTTATTTGCTGTTTTTACTCCAGCTCCTTTAGGTGTAGGGTTACGTTGTGTATTTGAGACCTTTCTTGTTTCTTGAGAAAGGCTTGTATTGCTATATACTTTCCTCTTACAACTGCCTTTGCTGCATCCCAAAGATTTTGAACAGTGGTGTTTTTGTTTTCATTTGTTTCCATGAATTTTTTTAATTCTTCTTTCATTTCCTGGTTGACCCATTCATTCTTTAGTAGGATGCTCTTTAGCCTCCATGTATTTGAGTTCTTTCCGACTTTCCTCATGTGATTGAGTTCTAGTTTCAAAGCATTGTCGTCTGAAAATATGCAGGGAATAATCCCAGTCTTTTGGTACCAGTTGAGACCTGATTTGTGACCTAGGATGTGATCTATTCTGGAGAATGTTCCATGGGCACTAGAGAAGAATGTGTATTCCGTTACTTTGGGATGGAATGTTCTGAATATGTCTGTGAAGGACATTTGGTCCAGTGTGTCATTTAAAGTCTTTATTTCCTTGTTGATCTTTTGCTTAGATGATCTGTCCATTTCATTCAGGGGGGTGTTAAAGTCCCCCACCATTATTGTATTGTTGTCAATGTGTTTCTTTGCTTTTGTTATTAATTGCCTTATATAATTGGCTGCTCCCATGTTAAGGGCATAGATATTTACAATTGTTAGATCTTCTTGTTGGATAGACCCTTTAAGTAGGATATAGTGTCCTTCCTCATCTCTTATTACAGTCTTTGTTTTAAAATCTAATTTGTCTGATATAAGGATTGCCACCCCAGCTTTCTTTTGGTGTCCATTAGCATGGTAAATGGTTTTCCACCCCGTCACTTTCAATGTGGGGGTGTCTTTGGGTCTAAAATGAGTCTCTTGGAGACAGCATATCAGTGGGTCTTGTTTTTTAATCCAATCTGATAGCCTGTGTCTTTTGATTGGGGCATTTAGCCCATTTACATTCAGGGTAACTATTGAAAGATACGAATTTAGTGCCATTGTATTGCCTGTAAGGTGACTGTTACTGTATATTGTCTGCGTTCCTTTCTGGTCTATGCTGCTTTTGGGCTCTCTCTTTGCTTAGAGGACCCCTTTCAATATTTCTTGTAGGGCTGGTTTCGTGTTTGCAAATTCCTTTAGTTTTTGTTTGTCCTGGAAGCTTTTTATCTCTCCTTCAGTTTTCAATGACAGCCTAGCTGGATATAATATTCTTGGCTGCATATTTTTCTCGTTTAGTGCTCTGAAGATATCCTGCCAGTCCTTTCTGGCCTGCCATGTCTCTGTGGATAGGTCTGTTGCCAGTCTAATGTTTCTACCATTATAGGTTACATATCTCTTCTCCTGAGCTGCTTTCAGGATTTTCTCTTTGTCTCTGAGATTCGTAAGTTTTACTATTAGATGTCGGGGTGTTGACCTATTTTTATTGATTTTGAGAGGGGTTCTCTGTGCCTTCTGGATTTTGATGCCTGTTTCTTCCCCACATTAGGGAAGTTCTCTGCTATAATTTGCTCCAATATACCTTCTGCCCCTCTCTCTCTTTCTTCCAATTATTCTAATGTTGTTTCGTCTTATGGTATCGCTTATCTCTCAAATTCTGCCCTCATGACCCAGTAGTTGTTTATCTCTCTTTTTCTCAGCTTCTTTATTTTCCATCATTTGGTCTTCTATATCGCTGATTCTCTCTTCTGCCTCATTTATCCTAGCAGTTAGTGCCCCCATTTTTTATTACACCTCATTAATAGCCTTTTTGATTTTGACTTGGTTAGATTTTAGTTCTTTTATTTCTCCAGAAAGCGTTTCTCTAATAATTTCCATGCTCTTTTCAAGCCCAGCTAGTATCCTTAAAATCATGATTCTGAACTCTAGGTCCAACATCGTACTAATGTCCATATTGAGTAGGTCCCTGGCAGACGGTACTACCTCTTGTTCTTTTTGCTGAGGTGATTTTTTTCCATCTTGTCATTTTGTCCAGAGGAGAATAGATGAATGAGAGAACAAAATGCTCGCAGGTTAACAACGTCTCCAGAAAATATACTCTAAACAAATTAGAAAAGACCTGAAACCAGGGGAAAAGAAAGGGAAAGAAAGAAAAAAGAGAGAGAAAAAGAAAAAGATAAAGATAAAAACAAACAAAAACAGAACAAAACAAAAAAAAACAGAATATGATCAAATATGATCAGGCTGGTGCATAGATCAGTGCCACACACTAGATTTTGGGTGTATTTTGGTCTGTTAGAAGAAAGTGCCTCCAAAAATTTTAAAGAAAGAAAGACATACGTGTACAAAATAAGGGTTGATACGATGAAGGGATGGAATATGACTAAAGATGAAAATTATAAAAAATTTTAAAGAAGGAATTGATAAGAAGTTGTTTGAAAAGAGAAGAGGATTTAAAAAAAAAAAGAAAAAAGGGGGTGGGAGAGAATGTGATCAGGCAGGAGACTAGAACAAAGCCATACAGTAGAGACTTAGGGTATATTTTGATCTATTAGAAGAAACTGTATCTCAAAATTTTAAAGAGAGAACAACATATATATATATACATATATATATATGCCAAAAATGAGGGTAACTACTATGAAGGGATAGAATATGACTCTAAAAATAAAAAATAAAAATGTTTTTTTAAAAAAGGGATTGATAAGATGTTGGTTGAAAAAGGGAAAAAGAAAAATTCAAAAAAAAAAAAAGACAGTTAAAAAAATTAACTTTGAAAGACTGAAGAATCATATTAAAAAAGCCATGAATTCTATGTGCAGTATTCCCCTAGCGCTGGAGTTCTCCTGTTCTCATTGATTGGTAAACTTGGTCTTGGCTGGCTGTTCATGTTGATCTTCTGGGGGAGGGGCCTGTTGCCGTGGTTCCCAAATGTCTTTGCTGGAGGCGGAATTGCCCCGCCCTTGTCGGTCCGGGGCTAAGCAAGCTGCTCGGGTTTGCTCTCAGGAGCTTTTGTTCCCCGCAAGCTTTCCGAACAGCACTGGAGGACGACAGTGAAAATGGCGGCCTGCCATCTCCACCCAGGAGGAGCTGAGAACTTGGGGCCCCGCTTCTCAGTGCGCCCCCAGAGAAAAGCAGTCACTCCCGTGTCTCCGGTCTCCGGCCGCACTCCATGCTCACCCGGCCTGTGACCGAGCGTTTCTATGTCTGGCACCCAACCCCGTGTGGAGTCTCCAAACCCAGCAGATCCCTGCGGTGCGTTCCCGCGCTGCTCCTCCCCGGGGAGGAAGGGGAGTGTCCCCAGCTCTGCCGCTTGTTGGGTCCCTGCTGGAGGAGCAGTGGCCCGACTGGGCCGCGGATCACAGTTTATGGCAACCCCGAGCTGAGAGCCCGCGCCTCGGCTCCGTCTCTGCAGCCGGCTTCCCCGCTCCGATACCTGGGAGCTCTGGCGCACTCAGGCACCCCCGGTCTCTCTGTGACCCCAAGGGTCCTGAGACCACACTGTCCCGCGAGGGTTCCACCCCCCGCTTAGCCACTGCAGCGACGTCCCTCAGCGGAGCCGACTTCTCAAAGGTCCGATTTTGTGCTCCGCGGCTCTAGCACTTGCCAGAAGCGGCCGACGGAGGCCCCCTCCCCCACCGTCTATCCTCCCGAATATCGCCTCGGATTCACTTCTCCGCACGTCCTACCTTCCAGTAAGTGGTCGCTTCTCTGTTCAGAGAGTTGTTGCTACTCTCCTCTTCGATCTCCTGCTGAGTTCGTAGGTGTTCAGAATGGTTTGATCCCTATTCAGCTGAATTCCTGGGACCAGACGGAATCCAGGTCTCCTACTCCTCCGCCATCTTGCTCCACCCCCTTACCGACTTATTTTTACTTTTTTTTCTTTCTGTTTCTTTTACTTCCCTGCCCTTTGCTCTCTTCTTTGCTTTCTTTCATTCTAATGGCTTGAAATCTTTACATTCTAATTCTGTCTTTCTAATCCTCTGAGGCACACATACTAGAATTTATATTTTCCTACGCTGTGTAGCGTTGCTCAGTATCTATCCCCTTCTCCTGAGCAAAAGAAGAACCTTACCATAGTTTCCTTTCCCTCTGCCATCTTCTCTTCTCCTTCATCACCTCCCAAAATTGGGGCCTCCAGGATTTTCACTCCATATTGTTATTAACAGTTTTACATGATGCAACAACAGTCATGTCAGCTTACTCATAAATGTGGACCATTTTCTTTGGTCACCATTGTTTCTTTGATCTTATATCATTCTTTATGTTAAATTCTTTATTTTACAAGATTGTCTTTTCGATTAAATCATTCATTCTAAAAGACATTTTTGAGTGTTCCCATACAGGTGGATGGTTATATAGGTAATAACTCTTCCGAGTTCTTGAAGGCTTTATTTTCTCCCAACAAATTTGGCTGTGTTGAGATTTTAGGTTCAAAATAATTTTCACTCAGAATTTTAAAAACATTGTCCCTTTCATCTTTGGGCATCTAGTGTTGCTGATGAGGGGTCCAATGCCAATATTAATTTTTGTTCCTTTTCAGATAACTTGTTTTTATCTTCCAGAAAGCTTCAGGATTTTTCTTTTTCATTGTTCTCAGACTCAACCTCTTTGTGTCTGGATGTGAGTTTGTTTTCATTTCCTGCCTGGCTCTCAGTGAGCCCTTTAAAGACTCCATATTGTTATTAACAGTTAAACATTACACTTCAATAATTATGTGAGCTTAACTAAAAAGTGGACCAGTTTCTTTGGTCACCATTGTCTTGGGTGTTGGGAGAATCCCTAAAGTCAGTATTCCAGCTCTCTAATACCCTATCTGTCCGGTTTGTAAATTCTGAAAATAGTTTCTCATCTAGTACTTCTAGTTGATGTTTTCAATTAAATTTTTATTTAAAATAATTGGTAGATTCACATGGATTGTAAGAAGTAATACACAGAGATCCAATTTTCCTTTACCCAGTTTTCCATAATGGTGACATCTTGCAAAAGAATAGTACGATATTACAACTTGGATGTTGATACTGATACAGTCACAATATAGAATAGTTCCATCACCAAAAGAATCCTTCATGTTGCCCTTTTATAGCACACATACTCCCACCCTAACTCCTTCCCTAATCCCTTGGCAACCAACCACTCATCTGTTTCCCATTTCTATAATTTTGTCATTTCAAGAATGTTATATAAATGAAACCATATACTATGTAGCCTTTGGAGTTGGTTTTTTTCACTCAGCATGATTCTTTGGAGATTCATCCAGGCTGCTGTGTATACCAGTAGTTTGTTCCTTTTTATTAAAAAGTAGTATTCCGTGGATGGATGTACCACAGTCACCCATTGAGGGACATCTGGATTATTTCTAGGTTTGGGCTATAATAATAAATATAATAATAATATAATAAATATAATAATAAAGCACCTAGAAACATTCTTGTATAGGTTTTGTATGAATGTAAGTTTTCCTTTCTTTGGGATAAATATCCTGGAGTGCAATTGCTGGGTTCTCTAATAGTTATGTGTTAATTTTTTTTAAGAAACTGGCAAATTGGGAGTTCCTGGGTGGCTCAGGTGGTTAAGCGTCTGCCTTCCACTCAGGTCATGGTGCCAGGGTCCTGGGATCAAGCCCTGTGTTGGGCTCCCTGCTCAGCAGGGAGCCTGCTTCTCCCTCTCCCTCTGCTCCTCCACCTGCTTGTGCTCTCTCTCTCATTTTCAAATAAATAAATAAAATCTTAAAAAAAAAAGAAAGAAAGAAATGGGCAAATTGTTTTCCAGAGAAGCTGCACCATTTTACATTTCCACTAGCAATGTATGAATGACCCAGCTTCTTTGCATGCTTGCCAGTAATTGGTAACATCACTTTTTAATTATAGCCATTCTGATAAGTATGTAGTGATACTAATTTGCACTTACCCAAGGCTAGTGATGTTGGAAAGCTTTTCATGTGCTTATTTGCCATCTATATATTCTCTTTTTTATTATTATTATGTTATGTTAATCACCATACATTACATCATTAGTTTTTGATGTAGTGTTCCATGATTCATTGTTTGCGCATAACACCCAGTGCTCCACGCAGAACGTTCCCTCCTTAATACCCATCACCAGGCCAACCCATCCCCCCAGCCCCCTCCCCTCTAGAACCCTCAGTTTGTTTTTCAGACTCCATAGTCTCTCATGGTTCATCTCCCCCTCCGATTCCCCCCCTTCATTCTTCCCCTCCTTGCTATCTTCTTCTTCTTCTTCTTTTTTTAACATATAATGTATTATTTGTTTCAGAGGTACAGGTCTGTGATTCAACAGTCTTACACAATTCACAGCGCTCACCATAGCACATACCCTCCCCAACGTCTATCACCCAGGTACCCCATGCCTCCCACCCCCCACCACTCCAACAACCCTCAGTTTGTTTCCTGAGATTAAGAGTTCCTCATATCAGTGTGGTGCCATCTATTTATTCTCTTTAGTGAAATGTCTCTTCCTATCTTTTGGTCATTTTCTAATTGTAATGTTTGATTTTTAACTGTTCAGTGTTGAGGGTTTTTTGTATATCCTACCTACTAGTCCTTTGATGATTATGTTGTTTGTGAATATTTTCTCCCATTCTGTAGCTTGTGTCTTCATTCTCTTTCACAGGGACTTTTGCAGAGTAGAAGTTTTAATTTTGATGAAATCCATTTATGAATTTTTCCTTTTATGGATCAAGGTTTTTGGTATAAATCTAAGAACTCTTTGCCTTGTCTTCAATTCTGAAGATATTTTATGTTGTTTTTTTTTTAAGTTTTTTATGGGTTTAAATTTTATATTTTGAATTCCATCTTGAGAGATCTTGAGTTGATTTTGTGTAAGGTGTGAGACTGAGATCAAGGTTTTTTGTTTTGTTTGCCTGTGGATGTCCAGTTTTTCCAGCACCATTTGTTAAAATGCCCATCTTTCTTACATTGAGTTGCTTTTGCACTTTTGTCAAAAATCAGTGGGAGTTTATTTCTGGGTTCTCTGTCCGGTCTGTCCATCTGTGTGTGTGTCCCTCTGCCAGTGTGGCACAGTCTTGATTATTGTAGCAATATAAAAGTTGTGAAACAGGGTAAACTGCTCCCACTTTTTCTTTTTTCAAAATAATTTTAGCTGTTCTAGTTCTTTTGCCTTTCCATTCAACTTTTATCATTATCTTGTCAATATCTACAGAAAAATCTTGCTGGGCTTTTAGTAGGGATTGTGTTAAACCTATGGATCAGTTGGGACAATTGACATCTTTACTATGTGGAGTCTTTTAGCTCATCCACTGTGTCTCTCCATTTGTTTAAATCTTTGATTTCTTTGTCAGCATTGTGTAGCTTTCACTATACAAGTTCTGTACATGTTTGCTTAGATTTACACCTAAGTGTTTCATTGTATTTTAAGCAAAGCAAAGAGCATTGTATTTTGAATTTTGATGTCCATGTGTTCATCATTAACATATAGAAATGTAATTGTTTTTGTATGTTGATCTTGTATCCTGCAATCTTTCTGAACTGGCTAATTTGTTCTAAGAGATTCCTTGAGATTTTATACTCGATAATGTCATCTGCAGATAGGGGTAGTTTTATTTCTTCTTTCTGATCTACATGCCTTTTATCTTTTCTTGCCTTATTGCCCTGGCTAAGAACTTAAAACCTAGAGTAGACATCCTTATCTTGTTCCTGATCTTCAAGGGAAAGCAGTAAGACTTTCACCATTATGTATAATGTTACCTACAGGTTTTTGTAGATGCTCTTTAGGAACTTGACAATGTTCCCTTCTATTTCTAGTTTTTGGAGAATTTTTAAAAAATGAATGGGTATTGAATTTTGTCACTGCTTTTTTCCTCAGTGAGTGATGTGATTATGTGATTTTTCTTCTTTAGCTTGTTAATATGGTAAGTTAGGTTGGTTGATTTTTGAATATTGATCCAGCCTAGAATCTGTGCAATAAACCCCACTTGGTAATGGTGTTTTCTTTTTATATGTTATTGAAATCGATTTGCCATTATTTTGTTGAGGATTTTTGTGGATATATTCATGAGGAGTTTGGGTTGATTATTTTCTTTCTTTCTTTCTTTTTTCCTGTACTGTCTTTGTCTATTTCTGTATCAGGGTAATACTAGCCTCAGTAAATGAAATGGGAAGTGGTCCCTCATCTTGTATGCTCTGAAAATGATTGTGTAGAATTGGTGTTAATTCTTTAAACTTTTAGTAGAATCCTCCAGTGAAATCGTACAAACCTGGAGATCTTAGGGAGAAATTTTTTTTTAATTACAAATTCTATTTCTTGAAAAGTATTAGAGCTATTCAAATTACCCATTTCATAGTGGGTGAGTTTTAGCAGTTGGTATTTTTTGAGGAAGTGGTCCATTTTGCCTGAGTTGTCAAATTTATGTGTGTGGAGTTGTTTGTAGTCTTACTTTACATACACTTTTGATGTTTGTATAGTCTGTGGTAATAGTCTCTGTTTCATTCCTGATACTGGTAATTTGTGTCTTCTCTTTTTTTTCTCTTTGTCATTCTTACTAGAAGTTTATCAATTTTGTTGATCTTTTCACAAAACCAGCTCTTTGTTACATTATTTTTTCCAGTGTTTTTCATTTTCAGTGTCATTGTCTTATGCTCTTATCTATATTATTTCCTTCCTTCCTCTTGCTTTGGGATTGCTTAGCTTTTCTTTTTCCAGGATCTTGAAGTGGATGCTTAGGTTATCGATTTGAGACTTTTCCTCTTTTCTAGCATAAACAATAGTGCTATAAATTTCCCTCTCACAGTAGTTTAGCTGTGTCTCCCATATTTTGATATGTTGTCTTTTCATTTTTGTTAAATGTCGTGTATCTTTTTTTTCTTTGAGGCTCCTTCTTGGACCCATAGATTATTTAGAAGTATTTTGTTTCCAACAGTTTGGAGATTTTTCTGTTATCTTTGTTACTGATTATTAGTTTGATTCCATTGTGGTTGGAGAACACATTCTGTGTGAGTTCAGTTCTTTTACATTTGTTGAGGTTTGTTTTATGACACAGGATCTAATCTATTTTGGTATAAATTCTGTTGGCACTTGAAAAGAATGTTTATTCTCCTGTTGATAGGTGGAATGTTCTAAAAACATTGATGATAGGGTTCTTGGGTGGCTCAGTTGGTTAAGCATCTGCCTTCAGCTCAGGTCATGATCTCAGGGTCTTGGGCTCGAGCCCTGCATCAGGTTCCTTGCTCAGCCAGGAGTCTGCTTCTCCCTCTTCTTCTCCCTCTGCCCATCCCCCACCCCACTCATGCTCGAGTACTCTGTCTCAAATAAATGAATAAAATCTTCAAACACACACACACACACACACACACACACACACACACACACACACACACAAATGTTGATGAGAACATTTGTTGAGTTGTTGAGTTCTTCCATATACTTACTGATTATCTGTCTAGTTCTATTAATTGCTGAGAGAAGAGTAGTGAAGTCTTCAACTGTAATTGTGGCTTTGTGTATTTCTCCAAGTTCTACCAGTTTTTGTTCACATATTTTGCAGCTCTGTTGTTTGGTGCTTATACATTTAGATTACTATATCTTCTTGGTGAATTGGCCCTTTTATCATTATGAAATATCTCTTTCTGTCTATGGTAATTTCCTTTGCTCTATAGTCTGTCTCATATTAATATAGCTACATCTGTTTTCATTTGATTAAGTTTTTATATTAGTGATATATTTTTTCTGTCCTTTACTCTCATCCTACCTATATTGTTATATTTGAAATGAGTTTCTTGTAGACAGCCTATGTTTGGGCCATGTTTTTTATTTTTTTTTTATTTTTTTAAGATTTTATTTATTTATATGACACAGAGAGAGAGATGGCGAGAGAGGGAACACAAGCAGGGGGAGTGGAGAGGGAGAAGCAGGCCTCCCGCTGAGCAGGGAGCCCAATGCGGGGCTCAAACCCAGGACCCTGGGATCATGACCTGAGCCGAAGGCAGCTGCTTAACGCCTGAGCCACCTAGGCACCCGGGGCCATGTTTTTTAGTCCACCCTGCCAATCTCTGCCTTCTAATTGCTATATTTAGACCATTTATACTTACTGTAATTATTAATATGTTAGGATTGAAGTTTGCTATTTTATCTTTTGTTTTCTGTTTGTTCTCTTTGTTTTTAGTTTCTTTTCTTTTTCTTATCTTCCTATAGGTTATTTGAATACTTTTTAGAATCTATTTTGTTTATCTATAGCCTTTTCCTTTTTTGAGAGCGAGAGCACGAGAGTGGGGAGGGGCAAGGGAGAGATAGAGAGAAAGAATCCCAAGCAGGCTCCACACTCAGTTGGAGCCTCCACTGAGTGTGGAGCCCAACACGGGACTCAGTCTCACAACCCTGAGATCATGACCTGAGCCAAAATCAAGAGTTTGACGCTCAACCAACTGAGCCACCCAGGCACCCCTATCTATGACCTTTTAAAGTGTATCTTCTTATATAACTTTTTTTAGTGATTGCTCTTGGTATTACGTTATATATACACATCACAGTCTTTGGGTGTTATCATTTTACCCGCTTGAGTGAGGTATGGAAACCTTATCTCTCTTACATCCTATTACCCTCTCCTGTTTGTAATTGTCTTAAATATATCTCTACATACATTCAGAACCACATCAGACAGTATTATAATTTTTGCTCCAATCATTAAACATTATTTAGAAAACTTGAAAGAAGGAAAGCCTATTGTAGCTGAAGGTTTGTGTGTCTTGTCAAATTTGGATAGAACTTGGCCATTATATCTTCTAGCACTTTTTCAGCCCTGCTCTCTTTCTCCTCTCCTTCTGGGACTCCAAGGACATGAATCTTAGACCTTTTGTTATAGTTCCAGAAGTCTCTCAGACTCTGTTCATTTTTATTGAGTTTTGTTTGCTGTTATTATTTTGTTTTATTTTTTAGTCTGTTTTCTCTCTGTTGTCAGTTATTCTGTCTTCCAACTCACTTTCTTCTGCCCACTGCATTCTGTTGTGCGATTCATCCACTTAGTTTATTTTGATTATTGTATTTTCAATTCTAAAATTTCTACTTGTTCCCTATGTATATCTTCTATTTCTTTGCTGAGCCTTTGTTTCTTTGTTGAGGTTTTATATTTTTTCATTTGTTTCAAGCATATTTGTAATTGCTCAGAGAAACGTTTGTATCATCGCTGCTTTAAAATCTTTATCAAATAAATCTGATGTCCCTGTTACCCCAGTGGTTGGCACCTATTGATTGTCTTGTATCATTCCATTTGTGGTCTTGCTAGTTCTTTTTATGATGTGTGACTCTCAGCTGAAACCTGTACATATTTGTATTATATTATGATGCTCTGGATCTTATTTAAACCTTCTGTTTCAGATGGCTTTCTCGGGCACTGCTAGGTGGGGGAAGGGGACTCCACTGCTTCATTGTTGCCAGGTGTAGGTAGACATCCAAGTCTGCTCATTCACCCACTGTTGGCATCTGAGAGTGGAAGGGCTTCTCTCACCAGTGCTGAGCAGGGTGGGAATTCCAGCTCCTCATGTGGCCTCCATTGAGGGGTCACCTTCTTACTGTGGTTGATGATGAAAACCCTGACTCACCACCAGGCCTCCTGATATGACTCCAGCGGGGAGGGAGAGAGACACCTTCTCACTGCCAGGTAGGGTGGAAGACCAAGCTTCCCCACAGGACTTTCACTGGCACCATGGGGGTGAGCCTCTTTTTTGGTGGGCAGGGGGAAAGCCCTGCTTTTGTTCATCTAGGACGGGTGTTGGAGTTCCTCATTATAGCCTGACAAGGGTGAAAGTCTAGGCTCCCCACTTAGTCTTTGCTGCTGTGGGTGGGGATAGTGCCACAATCTTTTCTGTTGTGTTTGGCTAGAGTGGTGATTGTGTAAAAAGTTTCTGTCTTGCTGTGTCTCTCTTTGTTGGTGCTTTGGCTAGAGGGAACAGGCTTTGGGGGACTTTTTTTGGGGTCTGCTCCCATTGGTACTTCTAGGTTACCAGCATCTCCATTTCCAAGTCCAGCAATATGTGAGACAAAGAATCCCAGGGAATTCACCACCATGTTGTTCCTTAGGTCCCAAGATCCCAAGGTAGTCTGCCTTCTCTCTACCTTTCAGAGTCTTATGTTTGTTTCTTAGCAGAAAGAATGGGGGGAAATGCTTCTAGTTGCCTTTTTTTTAAGATGCAATATTTTCTTACATCATGTGAAGGATATTAGCGATACTTACTTTGAAGTTTTCTTCGCATTTGCTTCATTAACCATATCTCCTTGGGTTCATCTTATTGTCGTTTTGTTTTGCTTTTTAATTTGGTGGTGGTTCTCTTTCTTGACATTGGTTTTCCTCCTACTTGCTGATTATTGGTTATGGACTGGTATTTGTGCTCACAGGTTGTGGTTGTTGTCAGGCCTGATGGCAACAGTCTGTCTCTGATGCGGAGGGGAGGGACTGGTTGCTGAATAGTGTCACTTCTGGCAGGGTGGTGGGGGGACTCCCTCAGCCAAGGGAGGCACTGTCCCACCTCTCTGGCCGCAGGGCACTGCGTTGTGTTAGTATCTGAATAAAGCCTGCTGGGACTCCCTGCTCTCAGCCTGGAGGAGGCAGCTAACCTGCTTCTTCCTTAGCTCCTCCCACCCATGCCTGCTGGCGGGGGAGGAGGGGCAGTGCGGGGGTGGGGGGGGCGGGGCGGGGGCGCTC
The DNA here is from genome assembly GCF_009762305.2 of Zalophus californianus. Lineage (NCBI taxonomy): Eukaryota > Metazoa > Chordata > Mammalia > Carnivora > Otariidae > Zalophus > Zalophus californianus. The sequence goes on from NC_045600.1 coordinate 126,852,252, forward strand.
CTCCTGTCCTGATACACCAGGCCTCGGGATGTCAGGCACTTCTGGAATTGTTCCTGCTGGCTGATCCTATCTGCTTGATGTCTGTCCACCATTCCTCGAAAGATCTCCTCTTCTGATCTTGTTTTCCAGAGCTGTTCCTGATTTGGTTTTTTTTCTTCTCTTTTTCATGTTATTTCTGAGGATTTGGGCCCCGGGGAGAGGGAGATGGAGCACTCAGTTTTCCATCATTGTTCAAGCTCCTTAGTGTTTTTCTTGCATCTCGTGCTCAGAACGATCCTGAGTTGGAATTTTTAGAGCCGTTTCATACCTGGGGAAAGCGATAATCAGAGAGGTCACCTACCACGCCTAGGCTCACACAGCTGCTAGGAGGCAGAGCCCAGATGTGAACTCAGGCCTGCTGAACTTGAAGCCCGGCTTGTCCCTTGCAGTGGTGTCTCTCTAGTGCTGGGACATAGCAGGGACCAGATGAGAACAGCTGCCACCAAGCCCTGTGAGCAGGAACAGAAGCAAAAAGGAAGGTTCCATGGTGTGCATGTGTATTCTTTTCCTCGACCAAATTCATATTCCTTCCAAACATAATTCTGGCCTTGTTTCTCTTTCTTAGCCTAAAATACAATAAACGAGGCTTTTCAACCTTCGACTGATAATGGCAATAACATTGGAGGGCAGAGACAAAGGATAGTGGCCATCATTCCTAGCCTCTCTTCTCACTTAACCTTTTGTTGTGTGCTCAGCTCAGCCCATTGACAGTAATGCTATCCATTTGCTGGGGGCCCCGGTGAGCTTCGCACAGACTTCGCCCCTTTCCAAACCAGTGTTAGAATTGGACCGACCCTCGTGATTCTTAGACACCCTTCAGCAACAGGCATCAGGAAACTGAAAAATAGAGGTTTATTACTGACAACCTGGAAATGACACAACACAGCTGGGGTCACAGAGCAAGGTTATAGGTACAGAGAGAGAGAAGGAGAGTGCGTGTGCCCAGGTGGTGTGTATGGGGGCGGGGGCTCTGGCTTTCATTAGGGGTTGAGGGTTAGGACCTAGAGTTTCATGGACTCACTCTATCAGTGAATTTAAAATACAAGAGTGGGAATTTAAAGTGCTGGGAAGAGAAAAGACAAGTGGCCCAAATGGTCCCTTATCAAAAGCAACCAAGATCTCTAAAACAGCGGTGCCTTGGTGGGGGGAGGTGGCCTGGCCCTTTATCTGCTGCGGCTTGCAATTTGTTTATTTGAGATAGATAAAGTCTTTGAAGTGGATGCTTCTTTTGAAATGGATGCCTTATGCAATTAAAGCTTAATCAGGCACTTGCATTACAAAAAAAACCCAACCAAACTAATGAACAACAACGAAAAAAAATCTGTCAGAGCTTTACAGTACACTTTTCTTTACTCGCTTTTTCTATTTAAATTCAATTAGCCAACATATAGTACATCATTAATTTCTGATGTACTGTTTGTTCAATGACTCATCAGTTGCGTTAACACCCAGGGCTCATCACTTAAAAAAAAAAAAAAGTCAGCCCCTTGCATCCTTTCGGTCTTTCTTGTTCAGGGTAGCCCTCCGACCCTCTTAGCCCTTCCGCTTCCCGTGGGCATCGGTGGTGGGCAGCTCTCCGACTTGGCTGCGGGCAGCAACAGCAGCTCACCTACAAGATTCGCTCCATGGGATGGGGCCTTTCCTCCCGTCCTCAGAGGCCCCTCCCAGACCGTGGGGTGAGGGTCCGAGCCTGGCCAGAGCCTCAGATCTTAATGGCTTGGCGGGGGCGAGGTCTTGGGGGGGGGGACTCCCAGCATCCTGTGGGGCAGGTGAGTGAAGCCCCGCCCCATTGGCTCTCGGAGGTGCCTCGCTTTGGGCAAGTTTCCCACCCGCGCTGATGCTTAACGAGATTCAGGCATTTTCCTGAGGCCCGACGAGTGTCCCCTGGGACACAGCGTGTTTGGTACAGCCCATCGTGCTTCCAGAAGTGGAGAAGCACCGCTGGCCTGAGCGGCAGGTCCCAACGCTGCTCCGGACCCGGCAGCAGGGGCGAGCAGGGCAGCTGGAGGCTGCGAGGACTCCCCACCTCCTCGGGCCTGGCAGATACTTAGAAACAGAAAAGCGCCCCTACTCGGGCCTCCAGAAGTCCGCGCATCTTTACAGCCTGTGTTTACTCTGGTTCTGGGAAGGAAAAGTAAAAGAGCAACTGCCAAATTTCCCTTGGTGTTTTTGTTCCATATTTTGATTGGGGAGCTGAATCATGTTTTTCCTTTCATAAACATGAAAATGTTAAGTACATAACAGCTAAATTAATCCGGGCTCATAAATTAGTTAATTATGTTAATTCAGAGTCACAGAATTCTCAGTCTCATTAGCGTTTCCATTAAGCAGTTTAGGCTTGTGAGCCTTTTAAGAGGACAGTTTAAGCTACAGATTAATCTTCAAAGCCTCCAAGTAGATATTCAACTGCAGTAGGATTTAAAATGCGTTGGGGAGGTGTGGGGGGATTTAGTGAATGTGGGCAACTACTACTTAGGAGCTGTGCTCTCAGGGAGCTGGGGTTCCCCCCGACTCCTCACCCCCATATTGTCATCAAAGGCCCCCGCCTGCTGGGTGTGAGCATCCATAGGCTAAGCAGGAGCCACGGGAAGGAGGAGTTGGACAAGAACTGGCCATCGCTGCCTCACCCGTGTCTCCTAGGTGGCCATGCCCTCCCAAGCCACCCTCCTGCAGCGCCCCCCCCACCCCAGAGGACAGATAAGACTGGTTCTTGAACGCCCTGGGGTGCACCATCTGGGCTCCTGAAATTGCCCTCGCAAAGGCTGAATGAGAAGTAGCTGCTTCCGAGGGTATGTGAGAAAGATAGACAGGGAGGGGGTACACTCAAGTCTTAAGTGACAGGCTGAGCCTCAGGCGGCCTTTGTTCATGGTAATGTGAATGTCTTATTTTTACCATCTTTAGAGACCAGTTCAGGGCACGTGCTCTCTTACTCCATCACAGGTACACATCCCGCCAGGGTCCCTTGCTCTCTGTCCCCACTTGCCAAGTAGATATATGGGTGCCCTATCTGGCTCAGAAGCATGTTGTCGTGTTCAGTGTCCCAGGCCTCGAACTCTCCCTAAAACTCTTTGTGCTTTCGGGTGATCCACTATTATTCTCTGGCCCCTGTTCCCCGGGCTGGAAACCAAGAAAGCCCGCCTAGATTTCAAATCTCAAGAGAGGGACTGAGGCTCTTCTAGTTTTTACCATTCTTTGAAAAATTAACAGAAGTTGATTATGAAAGAGTGACCTGTTTCAAGCTATAGCTTTCATTATTATTTAGGCCTGGTGAGGCCAACAGATCAGGAGACCATGGCCATCAAAGAGAGTTGGTGACTCACAGTTCCCAAGAGGAGAGAGTACTCTAAGCCATGGAGGCCAGGAGGGCAAGCACCAAGGTTGGTCAGGAGTCAGAGGGAGCAAGGCAAGTCGTGGGCTGAAGCCTTTCTGGTTTCTGCCAGAAAGAGTGGGCATGGAAGAGTAAGCAGGGTTAGGATTGGTTCGTTTGAATAATTTCAGTGGGCTCTGGGGCTGAGGGGCTGTCCTTGGTTGTCTGGTTCCTGGTTATGGGGTAATTGGGGCAGGTGGAGGGTGGCCCAGAGCACCAAGAGCTCCATAAATGAGATAGCTAGAGGTGTGGGCTCTAGATTGATTAGTTTGTACATGGAAGACATGCCTCCTGGGAGAGTTCTTTACTATTTTGAGGAATTGGCCAGCCCTGGGGTGTGAGGGTGAGCAGTCCCTCCAGAATCAACAAGGCCCCAAGAGGTCAAAGCATCAGAATCACAGAAAATAAAAAACATGGTTAATGCAAGACCCTTGCTGCCATGGGCCTCATCTCATTGACCTTGGGTGCTATGGTAGGACATGCCCAGGGGTTTAGTGGTATACCCCTGGTATACAGCTGCATTTCCACTTTGGAAGGAGATGGCCTGGCTCCATCAGGAGATCAAGAACAGAGCAGGAGACCAAGAGAGACTTGAGTTGGTTGTCAACCAATGGTCTTTAAGCATTTCATGTCACAATGGCGCACATAGATGGGCCTTGACACCTCAGCAGACCACAGCTCCCTGGGGTTCGTAGAACAAGGCTGTCACGCGTGGGCACATTTAGAGATTGGAGAGCCCTGTTACAGTCTTAGGCAATAAGTGGAGTTGACAGAAACGTTTTAGATTTGTAACATTTCTAAACAACTGTTGAAACCTCACTTGGCCCAGAATGGCTGCTGGTAGAACAGAATGTCCTGTAGTCTTAGTGGATAAAAAAAAAAAACCAAAAAAACAAAAAAACCGAAACACCACAACAACAACAACCCCCCCCCCCCAAAAAAACCAATTCTCTGTGGATTTACTAAAATAAACTCAGGATTAATGAGCAAAATTTGTTGGGGAGGCCTATTTGTCACACTCAGGAAGCTGCAGTCTAATTTTACTTTCTGCTGTTCATTGCTCTTACATTGCCATTCATTTGCTGAAGGCAAAATACATTACTTTTCAATAAACAAAAGTGGGCCCAGCGTGTCCTGCTCCCCCGCCTTCCTCCAGATGTTAACAACCTGGGCTGATAACTGACTTCTTGTATTGGGGGGGTATGTGTGTGTGTGTGTTCGTTCTTCTCCCTCCCCCCCCCCCCCCTTTATTTTAGCTCACCGACAGAAATTTACTTTCACTCCATTCTGGAGGCTACAAGTCCAAGATCAACATGTTGGCAGGTTGGGTTTCTTTGGAGGGGTCTCTCCTTGGCTTGTAGATGGCTGCTGCTTACTGTGTCCTCACATGGTCATCACTTGGTCTGTGTGTTGTCTGGATCTGAATTTCCTCTTATAAGGATACCGGTCATCTTGGATTCGGGCCCACCCAGCTGGCCTCATTTTCCTGTAAATACCTCATGAAAGACCTTATCTCCAAATCCAGTCACACTGACCTTGCCATGCCTTTTAACATGGAGCTTCCTCACAAAGTTCAGAGGCAATGCTGTGTCTCAGGCTGCTTTACAGGGTCAACGCTAGGTCCATGGGCCTGTAATTTGGAAAGTTGCACTATAAATTAGTAGTGGGGGCGGGGAGGAAGGACAGGTGACTCTGAAAAAAGGGCTGCTGGTTATTGACACTGGACCAAGAGACGTAAAATCATCCATTTCAGCAAGTTCTCCAGGGCATGTAAAATATTATTGGGTCCAGGCAGTTTTATAGACACACCTAAGTGGGGTTCGCTCCTGCACGCGGCTTCTGTGCACACCAGAGCTGCCTGCTGGGGGATTGAGCCCCCAGAACACTCTGAGCTGTTCCCCCAGACACAAACTCATCTGATCCTGAGAAGCACCATCTTCCTTCTCCTCCCTTCTCCTCCCTTCTCCTCCGTGCTCCTCTCACAGACTGGTCCTCATAGTGGACAGTCGGGCACGTGTTTGTCCTGCCGCATGAGCGCGCCAACCCCCCGGAGCTCATTTGCCAAACCAATGCCTGGCCCCAGTTCTTTTTTGTACTTGGGTCTTTCTTTTTTCATCAGAGAAATGATGATTGTTTTTCTTCGATTTGGCGTTTCCAGAGAACCATTCACATTTAAAGCTAATATTGGAACAGCAGGTTTCCACTGAAAATATTTACCTTTTCTTTGTTGGCAACTTGTCAGTGTTGGGGGAAAATAGATGCTTCATTAAAATCTAAATACGTTATACTTTCTTCCTCACACATCAGTCGCTCTTCTTCCGAGATGAAAAGCATCGTGAGAGGTGTTGAGAAATTATTCTGGTCGTCTGTTTTTACATATTTTTGATGTCTTCTGGCATCTCGTTCTTCTTATTCAAAAGTAGGCACTGAGCCCTGAGCAATGCATAGAATTGTTGAATCCCTATATCGGACACCTGAAGCAGATATAATGCTGTACGCTCATTATACTGAAAAAAAAATTCTTTTTAAAGTAGGCATTCCCATACCTATAACTTGCATGGAGAAGTCTAGAATATCAGGTTACATTTCAGCACTAGAACATCAGAATTGATTTTGGTTGCCTGTGTGGCTGGCAGGGCCTTCTCCTTCCCTGGCAAGCCCATTGTGGAATATAAGGGTACATAGAACAAAGCTACCATTTCTCCAACAGCACCAGGTACTACGGCCTCAACATATATTTAATCCTCTCAACTACTCTGCCAGGTAAATATTGTGGAAGACGAGGGCTCAGAGAATTTGAGATCCTGGCCCAAGGTTAGACAGAGCTGAGATCCCACCCCAGGACTCTGTGACCCCTGTTCCATTTCCCCCTGCTGCGAGTTGCTCTTTATCTTGCCAGAGGCCACACCCTTTGCCACACCACATGGCCGACGTCCTGTACTGGTTATGGCCCCTCTCTTTGGGCTGATGGCTGAGCGAGCACCTGGGCCCAGTGTCCCTGACATAGAGGGAAGCCCTGGGCTCACAGACTAGTGACTGGAGAGCGATAACATTTCAGATCAACCTGATTCTCCTTGTCCAGCCAGAAATCAGAAAAGAGGAGGTGCGCTGAGCTGATGGGACAGCCCCACCGTTGAAAGGGAGAAAGGCCCCCACAAGAGATGCCAATAAACTCCGACAAGTTTGGCCCCCATTATAACTCCCTTGATCTTCAAAGGGAAGTTGTTGTTACTCTATTTAAATTAAGGATCGGGTGCCTGGGTGGCTCAGTTGGTTAAGCGACTGCCTTCAGCTCAGGTCATGATCCCAGAGTCCCGGGATCGAGTCCCGCATCGGGCTCCCTGCTCAGCAGGGAGTCTGCTTCTCCCTTTGACCCAACCCCCTCTCATGCTCTTTCTCTCTCTCATTCTCGCTCTCAAATAAAATAAATAAAATCTTAAAAAAAAACAGTCTAAAAAAATAAATAAATTAAGGATCTCTGTCTATCAAAAGGCACCATCAACAAAGTGAGAAGACAAGGCATCAACTGGGAGAAGATATTTATAATGTGTATAACCAACAGAGGATTAATTCCCAGTACCAGCAAAACTTAGCCATATATAGTTTAAGCAAGCATACAATTGTATTAACCCACTAGTTTTTATTTTTTATTTTTTTTAATATTTTATTTATTCATGAGAGACAGAGAGAGAGAGAGAGAGGCAGAGGGAGAAGCAGGCTCCCAAGGAGCAGGGGGCCCGATGCGGGACTTGATCCCAGGACCCTGGGATCATGACCTGAGCTGAAGGCAGACGCTTAACCATCTGAGCCACCCAGGCGCCCAACCCACTAGTTTTTAAACGGCAATGAAAGGAATCATCCAAAATTCTGAGCAGTTTCCTCTGTGAGGGGCAGGGCATGGGTAGAGACCCCAGTGGGTCATGTTTATATTTGCACTGAATGGATGGAGGGTTCATGGGTGTCAATTATTTTTTTAGGCTTTATCACTAACATCTATGTAACATATGATCCTTCATACATATTAAAGAGTATATGTTTTTAAAATAAAGGTAAAAAGGGATTAGTTACTGTTAACAACCCCTGGAAATTGTTGTCTTTATTCCTGTGTTTACAGATGGGGAAACTGAGGCTCAGTGGGTTCCCACTAGCCACTAACATGCACATTGGGTCCTTACTGCCAGGCACTTTACCTGAATCATCTTTTTTAGTTTTTCTGGCACCTCTGTAGATAAAATTACTTTCATCATTACAACCTACAGGAAATGGAGGCCTGGTGGACATGAGGTAAACTCCCAGAGTCACTAGTTGGTGGTCACGGCAGGGCTGTCACCTGTGGCATGCCCTATGACCCTCCTGCCAGCTTCAAGGCACAGTGTGGGTGAGAGTTTTGTTCCACGGGCCTCTCGTTGGGAGTAGTGATGAGGGGTCCACATCCAGTTGCCATGTGGCACCATCTTAGTGCCTAAACAGGGGCCATCCTAAGCCAGGCAGTTGAGGTCTTATCTCTGTCAGCTTGGGCCACCATCACAAAATTCCACAGACTGAGAGCTTAAGCAACAGACAGTTATTTCTCACAGTTCTGGAGGCTGAAAGTCCAAGATCAAGGTACTGGCCCATTCTATTCTATTCCCCTGTGAGGGCCCACTTTGTGGCTCACAAATGGCTACCTTCTCTGTGTCCTCACATGGTAGAGACAGACAGAGATGCAAGCTCTCTGCCAACTCTTCTTATAATAGGCACTAAGCCCATCACGGGGGGCCCCACCCTCATGACTTCATCTAAACCTAATTACCTCCTAAAATTCCTACCTTCATCACACTGGGGGTTGGAGCTTCAACATGTGAATTTGGGGTGGGGGGACAGAAACATTTAGTCCATCACGGGTAGTAAAGAGAGGAAGGGAAATAGATGGGGAGCCGGAAGATAGAACAGACAGTGTTGAAGTTAAAATTTATTTCTACTTGTCATTTTTAAGGCCTTGCGGCCATAAAGAAATAGTTCTAACGACTCCAGCACCCTCTCTCACCGCCTGTGCCTGTTTGGCTGACACTCCCGAGGGGCTCTCAGCCCTGTCATTGAACTCCTGCTGTCTCCCAGACCTCAGTCTCACTGTTGTTTGGCTATAAATTTCTCTGACACGGATTTTGAGTACAATTTCCAGACTTTTGGAGCAGGAGTTTCCAGTTTGCTTGTAGTGCCCCACCCAAGTGGAGGGCCAAAATGGCACACCTTCGAGCAGCAGCCCCCTCCTCCTACAACCACGACTGTCCTACTCAGCCGCCCAGGGCCTCTGACCTTTTCTGTCTCAGCTCACAACAGGGCAGATGTTAAGGAGAACACGTCAGGGCAACCTGAACTCTCAAATCTGGGCAGCATGAATTGATAGGGTTAGAAGAGTTTACTGCATTTCAATCATCTTCATGTGCTCTGTCAGTAGGAAGTCTCTCACCCTGACTAATCATAAAGTGCTTTTATTTGTTCATCTACAACCCATGTGTTACTGGGTGAGAGATTGGATATCATTTGAAATTTATGTGTTCGGGATCTCTGACTCTCAAACCATCCATCAAAAGTGACAGCAGAGCATCTCCACAATTACAGTGTAATTTACATAAAACATCTGTCCCTGAGCACCTGGGGAGGGTGTCCCCTCAAAGAGTCTCCTTTGCATGGTTCTTCCTGCCTGAGCCCCGTACCATCTCTTTTCATCCTGGGGATAAATCACTGTTCTGTCTTTTAAAATCATTCGTTTTCTGAGTTTCTATTCTTGGCATACCCGCTGTATGTGGACACAGATTCTGGGATGTGGCATGAATAGATCCAGCCCAGGCTGGGGGAGCTGGGGGCCTCTCTGCTCAGTGAGGGGAACCTCAGGGAGAGTGCTGCCTGGGCTGGGGTGCATGGGAGGGGAAGCTGCAACCATTTACAATCGTGTCTTAGAAGAGTCTTTAATGGTGCAGGGAAATGTTCTGTATGAAGTTCTGTAGTAAAAAAAGAACTTGGAGAGAAAGTGCGTGCTGGGGCCAAAGAAAAGTACTGGAAGAAAACAACCAAAATATTATCACTAGTTATTTCTCTATTTTCCAAACTTTCTGCAAAGAGCATATGTGATGCTTCTAATCAGAAAAAGTCCTCTTTTCTGTTATGTTTTAAATAGCTCAAGATTTAAAATTCGTTGGCACGGCCACTGCCCACATGGGGCTGGGCCTGGTGGAGGAGGAGCTCCTGGGGGCCTTGGAACGGGGTGGCTGTGGGGACCGAGCAGTCACCTAGAGCGTCGATCTGGGGTCGGCTGGCCCAGGTTTACTGAGTCTCCAAGAAGTCCAGTTTTACGTATCTGCTAGTGTCCAGGCAGGAAGTGCTGGTGGCTGTCATTACCCCTGCTTCCCAGTTATGTACCAGCATTGCTGAGACCCCCTCTCTGGGTGAAGCCTGGGGACACCACACCTGCTAGATACAGAGTATGATCAGTAATGGAGACAAAGCCTGGGCCTGGGGTGTGCGGGGACCCTCGGTCAAGAACATAGGCATTGGGAGAGGCTCGTGGCTCCGTCCCTCTCCTTCTGAGGTGCTCTTGAGGAAGGGGTAGTCCCCACCACCTAAAGACCCCTCTGGGACACACAAAACCTGAACGCACACTGAGATACAAGAAGCCTGTTCCTTGAGAGACTATGGTGTGGCCCTCTGTTGTCCAGGTTAAAAACTCCTAGTTACAAATCAGAGATGGGTGTGATTTTTTTTTTTTTTTTTTTTTTTTTTAAAGAGAGATAAGAAAGAGAAATAAACTGTTGACAGCAGGGAAAGTTGAAAATGACTCCGGAGCTCTATTATAGAAATAATCATCGTAGTCATTCTATTATGTTCCACTTTTCAATACCAGAGTGACTGCGTGCTACCAAGGAAACAGTTTACAACAGTTTACATCCTATCTTTTCCAAACGGTTCCGTTTCCTTTGTTGCTGTCCCATGCTGGGGATGTCACAGCGTGGCCCCAGATGTCATTTGAATTCCTTCACATCAGCACAGGATGGGGAAAGAGGTTTTCCAGAATGAGGCTGGAACATTCCTGAGCTGGGGGGTGGTGTGGGGGGCTATCTGGCTGCGCCCCAGGGTCACAGTCTGTGCGGCCCCAAAAAGTGCCAAGCGGGCGTGCACGGGGCCTCGTTGTGTGCTTTCAGGCATCCGCATGCTGGACGGCGACGTGACGGATGTGGTTGAAGCCAAGTCGCTGGGCATCAGACCCAACTACATCGACATTTACAGCGCCAGCTGGGGACCAGATGATGACGGGAAGACGGTGGACGGGCCTGGCCGACTGGCTAAGCAGGCCTTCGAATATGGCATTAAAAAGGTGTGAGTCTTCCAGGGCTACGGTGCATCTCGCCAGGGTAGGGGGGGTGGGAAATAGTAAAAAAAAAAAAAAAATTAGCAATTAAAAATTAGAGTGACACAAGCCAGAGCCCCCAAAATGGGGCCGGGAAGGCCCCGCCGTGCCACGACCGGTGTGAGGGAGAAGGCATTTCAAGGTTCAGGGGAGTGGCTCTCTACCAACCAGAGCAGAAGGATTTCACCTTGTCATAGAGAGGCTATTCTAGCAGGTGCCCGTGGGTCACCCACCAGGCCCAGGACTCTGTGCCTTGAAGCCTGACAGCCCCCAGCTGAGAGGTGTGGGCAGGTGGGCTCTAGGGGTCTTAGTCTGACTACCTGGGTTGTTACTTGTGTAGGTGGAAGGGGATGTCTTGGGCCTCGGTCCCCCTGCCCACAGAAACACCCAGCCATGGAGTTTCCCGTGTCCATCACGGAGTGTGCACTAATCCAGCACCCCCACCCCCACCACCAAACAGGAAGTCTTGGCCTTGTTGCCCTCCCTGCCAGCACACAGCCTAACATGTTTAGGATTTCTTTGGTAGAGCCTCACCAGGGACTAAACAGAGCAAACATCCAAGCACAGGTTCTCCGCTGACCGGCTGAGGGGAAGCAGAGGAGACTGTCAGGCTTGTTCTCCACCGGCCAGGAAGCCCACCCACAGTCACTCTGGGATCATTAGTCCTGGATCCTTGGGAGTCAAACATGCAGGGAAGGGGGGGGGCGCGGGAGAGGGACCTGGAGATGACCCAGTTCTTATAAGCCAGCTGGTGAGGCAGATTTCTGGGCGAGGACAGCTTCTTGGAGCAGACAGATGGAGCTGCGGTCAGTGTCCGGGTGGCCCTGGGTGGCCCAAGGCCCAGCCCAGAGTACAAGGTATGGCCTGGTGATGCTGGCGGGGGGTTGGGCAGGAAGTCCAAGCATCCCTGGGCCAGCATCTGTACTTCCGACTTCTCCTATGGGAGGTGGGACAGTAGGGCTGCAAAGGCGGGGGTGGTTCAGGTCCCTTTTACTATTTATGCTTTAGAACGTTTTTTAAAAGTCCTTATTTTATTATAACCTATGTGCCATGATTAAAGTGTGATTAATAAGTAGTTAATTAACAAACCAGATATTATCAGAGGATCCTATTGAAAGCAGCCTTTCTCTGTCTCCCCCCATCCTCCCCCCACCAGTCCCGCCCCATAGAGGACCAATTTTTTTTTTTTTAACTCTGTTCCCTTTTTTCTTTCTTCTAAATAATAGAATTTGATTGCTTTTTTGGATAAATTGAGTTTGGTCATTTTCTATGAGTTTTTTATGGGGTTTGAGTATTTATCTCTTAGCATGTCCCCAATCTTGGCACTTGACCTCATGGTCATGTTTGGGACACCACCCAACTGCCTTTGTCCCCCGTGACTCAAAGAAAATGCAAAGGCTGCTTCTGTCAGGTTGCTGAGCCCCTGAGCTGTGCCAGGTGCTGGCCCAGGGATGCTGGAAGGTTCAGGTGTGACCAAGTCAGCTGCTGCCTACAAGGGGCTGCGAAGTAAAACTATCTTATCTTTCCAGTGCTCGGCTCCTACCACCCACTAGATCACATGGATCTCACTCTTGATGATAAGTGGGACATCCTAAAAGTTAAGCTTTAATTTAAGCTGTCAATTAGAGATCGCATTTTCTGTGTGGAAGATACTGCTTGGAACAGTGTTAATCCTTAACGTGTCCTTCTTTGAGATTTCGAAAGATCTGAGGTCTCAGGACAGGGCCCCCCATTTCCTGGAGAGGTCAATGATTGTTTTCAAATGATTGTTGGGTATCACAGCTTCGCTTAGCTTTGCGTCGACTGAACCTGTGTGGGGCTTTGGAAAGTCGGGAGCTGCAGAGAGGGGATCTTTGCGTTCCGGATTCTGAGCAGCACCGGCTTTACTAGGCTGTCAGGGGAGTGAAGAAGGTGCAGAGGGGACCGTGTGGCTCCCCATCATTCTTGTCACAGTTTCTTGAAATACTGAGGTCATTCCATTTTTTCCCCAGTCATTCTGAAGTAAAATATGTCATATAGGGGCCCTTAAATCATAGCTGTGTGAAGTTGTCACTGAAAATCCTCCTCGAAATTTGATGATCTCAAACCAGACCACATTTCCCCCCCATCTGTTTTTCCTTCTCGATGCCCCATTTGTCAGCTACAGTCTTTTTCTGTCAAGCCTGACTTCATCTCTGGTAGATGATGTGGTTTGGTGGTAGGAGACTTCAGAGGCCATCATCTGGCACAGAGATGTGCCTGATGTCGGTCCTTAGGAAGCCTTACCCCTTGCGTGGCTTGTCCTTCCGAAGGGGAGAGGCAACATCGCTGAGCCTGGAAACACTGGCCTTGTCCAGATGCCGGGTATTTGCAAGCCCTCAGGCACGGTGCTTTGGAGTTCACAGATGAACCCTTCACCTCCCAGGCGAGGCGCTGAAATACGTTTGGATCAGGTTGAGGTTGTGACTTTCCTGAACAGAAACACCAGTTCACGGCTAGGGTAGAACTGTCCCCTGTAGCTTCTGTCCCATGGCTTCCAAGACATGGCAAGTGAAAATATAATCCTCAGGTGGGCGCCTGGGTGGCTCAGTTGGTTAAGCAACTGCCTTCGGCTCAGGTCATGATCCTGGAGTCCCGGGATCGAGTCCCGCATCGGGCTCCCTGCTCGGCGGGGAGTCTGCTTCTCCCTCTGACCCTCCCCTCTCTCACGTGCTCTCTCTCTCTCATTCTCTCTCTCAAATAAAAAAATAAAATCTTTAAAAAATATATATAATCCTCAGAGACAGCTAAAACATCTCGTCGCACCTCAGATCTGGGTGTTTCCTCCACCTCATTCTTTGCAGGAAGGAGAGAGGTGTTTAATGCCTTGACACCTGGGAGAATGGATTAGTCTAGGAGTAACTACGCAGCGTAAGGTGGAAGATGGGGGCCTTTGGCATTTTAGGCCCTTGTTCTTCAAAGTGGGGTCCAGAAGCAGCCATGCGGGCATCACCTGGGAGCTCATTAGAAATGCAGAATCTCAGGGCACCCCCAGACCTACAGAGTCTGAGTCTGCCATGTAGCAAGACCCCCAGTGACTTGTGTGCACGCTCACGTATGAGGAGTGCTGTCTGGGGGTGTTCTCTGTGCTGCTGGAACAGTAAAGTTCTAGGCTCCACTTTGCAAAATGACAGCCTTTCATAAATAATTTAGAGTGGGGTGGGGAGTGTCTTAGAGATGATTCTCATGCACTAAAGATAGGCTCCTATGGGTTAAATACCTTTCCATTTTGATTTTAGTTTCTTTGAACTAGCCCCGCCAGTTAATCTCTCCCTGTAGGTAATTATATGCACAGACACACCCATTTCCACAGTACTTGGTGCCTTTCTTCCAGAAGGTTGACCTTTTGGCTAAATGTGAGTAAGCTTTCTGTGGAGCTCTTGGCCATGCGGACAGGTCCGCCTAGGAGATGTGGAAAGCAGTGTGAGTGAGGCAGCTTTGAGCAACGGGACTGGGTGAGCACGAGGGACCTCCCGGGGGCTCCGTTGAGAGCCTCAGGTTAGAAATTGGAGGAAAGGTCAGAGTCATGACAAATGGGCACAAAAGGGCAAGGAACTGTCGTCCACTTGGGCTACAAAGTGGAGAGTCATGGGGCTTTCCGAGCAGGTGGGTCCGCTCAGCCCAGGGTGGACTTGAACTCTGGGTGAGTGTAACGCATCCAGTCAACAGCAAGGCTTCTGTTGGACTCTGTGGGGATCACAGAATTTTGTTGCAAGTTTCCTTTAAATTGGCCAGTTGTTGAGCATAAGTATCAGTTTCTTCCCACATGTTTGGAAAGGAGGGTCCTTGACAAGGACACCAAAGTAACCAGTCCTGTGGGTCTGGTTTCATGGAGATGGGTGTTGGCGCTGTTCTCTTGGCCTGGCTGTGCATCACCAGCAGGTCCAGCCACTCGGACAGAATGGGTCAGGTCCGTCTTGGATTGATGTTTAACTGTGTTTGGGACTGGGGTGAGCACTTGGTTGAGTCAGAAATCCTTGATTCTGTGGGTGTGGGATGAAACAGAGCTGCAGGAACCGACCCTGACGGCCACTGCCTTTCAGAGACTTGCTTTCACATGTATGTTCTGAAAAGTGAAGACCTACACACAGGTGAAGCTCCTGGCTTTGACTGGCATTGACCACCTGACTACTTTATTTTTTTTTAATATTTTATTTATTTATTTGAATGAGAGAGAGAGAGAGCATGAGCAGGGGGAGGGGCAGAGGGAGAAACAGACTCCCCGCTGAGCAGGGAGCCCGATGTGGGGCTCGATCCCAGGACCCCGGGATCATGACCTGAGCTGAAGGCAGATGCTTAATCAACTGAGGCACCTCGGTGCCCCACCTGACTAATGTGTACCCATGGCAGAGACCCTGGGGAACTCATAGGATGGCCCCAAGCAGCTATGGATTCTGGACCATGACCCATTTTACCTGTTCAGTCTTCACCCAGAATTCACAGTCCCACCCCCTCTTTTCAAAACCTTGCTCTCCAAGAAATGTGCTTCTTCCACTGGGTTTTCAGGAAAATTCACCCTCTGCCCCAAAGGACCAGCTCTTTCATTCCCCACAGGTTTCGATCTCGAAAAATTAATGTTATAAATTCAGCCATCAGCTTTCATCTCAGTAATACTTGTGGCACTGCTTACTCTTTACAATGCTAGGTCATTAGGATGGAAATTACAGGCATGGCTCTGGAGTGGAACAGCTCATACGAGGGCCCTTGATTTTCCCCTGAAGAGCAGAGAGGGCTTTCTGGGCCATCGCCTCAGTGCAATCCTGTGATTCTGCCGTTGTAAGGCTGTCGCCACAGGCAAAAGTGCTCTGTGAAAATGAAACGAGAGCCCACAGAACCATGTGGCATCCATATGGTCTGAACACATCCTTCTCAGACCCTTGGGAGGGACATTCCGAAGGAAGGACTCCAGGCCGGCGCGAGACCCAGCGCTCGAGCTTCCGGCTGCCGGGGCTGACGCCTTGTTCTCCTTCTTCCCCTCCCTCTAGGGCCGGCAGGGCCTGGGTTCCATTTTCGTCTGGGCCTCTGGGAACGGCGGGAGAGAGGGGGACCACTGCTCCTGTGATGGTTACACCAACAGCGTCTACACCATCTCCGTGAGCAGCACCACCGAGAACGGTTACAAGCCGTGGTACCTGGAGGAGTGTGCGTCCACCCTGGCCACCACCTACAGCAGTGGCGCGTTTTATGATCGGAAAATCGTGAGTTCTCTTGGCCAGGTGGAGAGCCGAGGACGCACGCCTTCGGCCCTTTGGGGGCAAGTTTCTTTCCCTCTTCACAAAAAGAGGAACCAGGTTGAGGCCAGTCTGTACCGGGTCCCAGAGTACTGACCTTACCCATCGGTGAACTGGTTGTGCCTTGAGGGAAACCCCAGTCCCTTGGCAACCACCCTCAGACCCTGCCTTTCTAATTTTTGCACAAAATACCAATTAAAACCCTCTCTTGGCTTTAGGGATCTAAAAATAGCATTTAAGAACGGGGTGCCTTCTCAGCACCATGCCTCCTTCTAGCTCTCTAAATTTCTGTGGTCACATTGCTTGGGATCCAACTGACCGGTTCAGTTTCAACGTGCCAAAGAGAGTAAGAGAAAGTCTTAGTTTTATACTGAAACCTTTTAGAGATCCAAGTGTTCTTCCAGGAGGTTCTTTCCCCCAGCAAAACGACTTTCCCCGGACACTTCGAATTGAGCAGTGGTTTCTGTCTGTTCCATTCACTTCAATGAACACCAGCGTGATTCATCCTTTTAAAAAGGGACTGTTTTCTTTCAGCATATGGGTGGAATTTGTGCTTTCTTCCTTCCCCACAGGCTTTCCTACTTTAAGAAAAGTAAAGAGGGGGAGGATTTTGAGCCAAAATTAATGCAGAATTCAAATGCACAGTCGTTAAGTTGGTTTTTAGATGTTTAAAAAAATGAGACCGTGGAGCTGGCCAGACATGGTTTAATTTTAAAGCATGCTCACTAGCATCTTTTTATTTCTCCTGCTGCTGAGCCACATCTCTAGAAATTATTTGCAAATTTATTTTTTTACATTTTTCGGGGGCAGCATGCAGGCTCCCTGTTCCCCGCTTTTCCCCCGCACCTGCTGAAAGGTGAGCCACACGGCTGCTGGGCCACCAGCCTGGCAGTGGTCCGGGCTAGTAAACAGAGGTCTTAATTTATTTTCCTTTTCTACCGAAGCACGCGCCCCTGGGACAGGCGGCCAAGATTCTGAATGGTATCCTGTTCATTTAGGAATCTAGCTCATTTGAACACGGGCTTGCTGGAGTCTTGTTAAACAGGCCTGCCGGCTGGAGGCATTCAAAACAGAAGTCTTGCCATTGAACGCTTTGTACCAGAGGCTTCCTGCTGGGACGCCTGTGTCTCCCATCCCTGGGAGCAGGGCTTGCTGCTTTATTTGCTTAGTTAATCACACTGCGTGTGCACACACCTTAGCTACAAAATGCCTTAATTCTTTTTTCTTTCTTCCTTCCTGTTTTTTTTTTTTTTTTTTAATCTCTTCTCCAAGCAATAATATACAGGTCAGAAGGGTGTAGTTCAGAGGAGGGTAAAAGAGAAAATCACTTAGTGTACTTCCTGGGCTAGGCTTCTCCTCTGAGAGTATGAATGGCATTTTTGCTGGGGTTTTTGTTTTTGTTGTGGTGGTGGTGGTGGTTTTCAGCTCAACTAGAGCCAAGCTTTTGCTCTGAGTCCTCCAAGAGAACCTGCAAGGGGATGGACTTCTCTGGATGGTTGGCAGCTTGTAGGCTGTGCGGTTCAGGCAGGTGTCAGCTGGAAATCAAGGCTCTGTCCCATCCCGTATTCTCTGTTCCTCTCTGTCCAGCGAATGCCGAGCCATGTTCGCCTGAAGGGAGGGGATTGCCTGGTACTGACACATGACTTTTAATAAAAGGAGTAACGCCCGGCAGAGCATTGCTCACCCATTCATTCCTTGACTTTCTTTCATTCGCTGACCTGGAGCAGAGTTCCATGCATGACGTTTGGTCTCAGGAAGCAGGGGCTGCCCACCTTGGTTGAGCCATCCCCTCCCTGCAGAGGGGGGCCCTCTGCTCACTCCCCAGTTCTCAGAGGCTGGAGAGCCAGCCATGGGCCTCCCCTGCTCTTGGGAGCGTGGCCTCCTGCCCAGACACCCTCAGTGTCCATCACTGGCCACCATTTACTGAATGTAAGTATGTTTCAGGCGCCAGCTATGACTTTCACCAGAAAGAAGCCTGTGAAGGACGCATCATTAGGCCCATTTGCAGATGAAGATCCTGGGGTCAGAGGTTGCATCCTTGTCCGGACTTCCCCGCCCTCAGCTGCCCTTCCTTGAACAGCAGGATGCAGGGGAGGAGGAGGCTGGTCTCTGCCAGTGTTCCTGTCAGTCTTCCGGCATGTGCATGAGGCAGGCTGGATCCTGTCTCCTGGGTGATTGTCAGCCCAGCCAGAATGTGATGAAGGAAGATGCTCCGTTGGGGAGAGGATCTGGATTGTTATGACTGGGGAAATTCATTCTTTAGGGTTATGCAGATCGGCTACTAGAACCTTGCTGTTGGTGTGGCTATCAGTTTCCTATTGCTCTCGTAACAAATTATCCCAAACTCAGCAGCCTAAAACAGCACAGAATTATAATCTCAGAGTTCAGGAGGTCAGCAGGGCAACGGCCTCGACTGCGTCTCTTCTGAGCCTCCTGAAGCTGAAATCCGTGTGCCGGCCGGGCTGTGTTCCTTTCTAGAGGCTCTAGTGGAGAATTCATTCTGTGCTCATTCAGTTTGTTGGCAGGCTTTAGTTCTTTGTGGTTATAGGACTGAGCTCTGGATTCCTTGTGGGTTGTCTGCGAAGGGCTGTTCTCAGCATCTCCAGGCTGCCCACATTCCTTGGCTTATGTTCTTCTATCTCCCTCGTCAAAGCCAGCAAAGACGGTTTGGGTCCCTCTTCTGCCTCGGCTCTCTGACACACTTTTTGGCCTCTCTCCACTTTTCAGGGCCCGGTGAGGGCATGGGGCCCACTGGACAATCCAGGATTGTCTCACTGATCTAAGGTGTGCTGGTTAGCAAACTTAATGCCGTCTGCAGCATGCACGGGTGTAACTTGAGGGCCAGAATCCCATCTAGCACAGTAGGTGTGGCACGGCTGAACCCATGCATGGTGATTCCACGGTGCTGCTTCTCCATGTCAGTTCAAAGACAAGCAACAAATGAGGCTGTGTGCTAATGAGGTCCAGAATCAATATCCCCACCTGGCCCGGAGTCAGTGTCTCAGAGGAAGGCATGCAGAGCCCCCTCGGTTTGCAGTCAGCTTTGCCTTTCCAAGGACAACGGCCAGCTTCATTGTCCCACACAGCAGGCCCTGTGAAGGTCACGAACACTCCAGGTTCATCTGCTGCAGATGGAACTGGGTGCTTTAGGACACTGTCAACTATCTGAGGAGGACATCCTGGTAGGGAATGATCTGTGACCTTCTGTGACTTATCTCTGATCTGGGTAAAGGCAGGGGTGGTCTCTGGGCCACCTGGGCACTCCCCACCTTGTTTCCAGCTGCTCTGATGTCAGGGGTGACTTGGGGGTCGTTAACATGGGCTGTGGCAGGTGGGGACTCTGCCATGGAGGGCCCCTCTCTTACCTTTGTGTCTCAGCACGCTCATCTGCAGCCGTGAGGTTGTGCGGCTTCCTGCTGCCTGTCTTCCCTTCGCCTTATCTCCCTGTCCCCACCCTGTGATTAGCTCACTCCTGCAGCGGGTCCCTGTTCTATGTTTGAGAGCAAAGCAGATTAGCAGCGAGGAGCAGACACAAACCTTGATTGGGGAGATGCATCTCTGTAGTGCCTCTTCCGTCCCTGGGACCAGGGGCCACACCTGTCCAGGTGCAGCATCTTGAGTAGCCTCTGACCTCGGACATCTTCTGAGAGCCGACTTCGCCTCTTGCCGCCCTGTCCCCCAGGTCACCACGGATCTGCGGCAGCGCTGCACTGACGGCCACACAGGGACCTCGGTTTCAGCCCCCATGGTGGCGGGGATCATCGCCTTGGCTTTAGAAGCAAAGTAAGTTCCCACTTGCCTCCCCTTCTTTTCCTTTGTTTTCTATACATTTTTATTACAGTAAAATACACATAAAGGTGACCATTTTAACCAATTTTTTAAAAGATTTATCTGTTTGATGGGGCGCCTGGGTGGCTCAGTCGTTAAGCGTCTGGCTTCAGCTCAGATCATGATCCCAGGGTCCTGGGATCGAGCCCCGCATTGGGCTCCCTGCTCCGCGGGAAGCCTGCGTCTCCCTCTCCCACTCCCCCTGCTTGTGTTCCCTCTCTCGCTGTGTTTCTCTCTGTCAAATAAACAAATAAAATCTTTAAAAAAAATAAAAGATTTATCTATTTGAGAGAGAGAGAGAGAGAGCATGCACATGAGTGGGGGGAGCAGAGGGAGAGGGAGACGCAGACTTCCCGCTGAGCAGGGAGCCTGGCGCGGGACTCGATCCCAGGACCCTGAGATCACGACCTAAGCTGAAGGCAGACGCTTAACTGACTGAGCTACCCAGGCGCCACCCCCTCCGCCCCATTTTAACCATTTTTAAATGTACATTTCATCAAGCACATTCACCTTGAGTAACCATCACCACCATCCATCTGTGGAACATTTTCATCATCCTAAACTAAAATCCTACGCCCAGTAAGCAGCAACTCCTTGTGCTGGTCAGCTAGGGATGTCATAACAAAATACCACAGACTGGGCAGTTTAAACAACAGAAATGAATGATCTGACAGTTCTGGAGGCTGGAAGTCTAAGATCAAGGTGTCAGCTGGGTTGGTGTCCTCTGAGGCCTCTCTCCTTCGTTTGTAGATGGCCACCCTCCCCCTGTGTCCTCATACAGTCTACCCTCCATCTATGTATGTGTCTAGATCCTTTTATAAGGACACTGGTCATAGTGGGTTAATGATCCCGTGTGACCTTAATGACCTCTTTAAAGACCCTATCTCCACATACAGTCATATTCTGAAGGACTGGAGGCAAGGGCTTCAATATATGAATTTGGGAGGGCACAATTCAGCCCATAACACTCCCTGTAACCCCTCCTCCAGGTCCTGGCAATCACCAGTCCACCTTTTGTCTCTATGAGTTTGACTGCTCTAAGCACCTCATGTAAGTGGAATCACAGAGGATTTGTTTTTTTGTGACTGGCTCACATAGCACAGTGTCCTCAAGGGTTATCCACGATGTAGCATGGGTCAGGATTTCCTTCCTTTTTAAGGCTACCCTTAATGGATATGAAGAGACTCCTTCCCTTCTTTTTCCTTTTTAAAGCTCACCGTCTCCTGCCCTTTGTAGAACCACAGAGACCTGGGGGAGCCAGGACCCCAAGCCTACCTCCCATTCTGCATCACGTGCCAAAATCCCACTTTGGGCCACTACAGGTGCCCTTCATAAACTTTAGTTGATAAACTTGACAAGGCAGTGGTGATGTTTTATCTGTCACAAGCCAAATAAAAACTCTGGAGTTGTTAGTGTCCAGATGGGTCAGGAAGAAAAGAGAGTTTACTACACCTGCAATCATGGTGTCAAAAACAAATGTAGTTTAGACGTCAAAACTGGCTCAGAACAGTCCCGCCGTTTGAAGTAGTCCGTTGTTGTCAATGAAATTTTTTAAATGATTCAAAAAAATCCTATTTGGGTTGCTTCGATCCTTACAATTACGGATATTTGCATGTCGGTTTGTCTGAGGCAAAAGAGCATACAACTCAAATGTTACCAGCTTAACAAAGGAATAGCTAAATATTTTTTGATTTTCAGGCCAAAATGTTGGCTTCTGTGTCCTGAGTCTCTTAAAAAAAAAAAAAAAAAAGAATTCTAAATAATTACTTACTTGTGTGGAAAGTGGCATTCACATACTTAGCAATTCATTGTTTTATAGTTCCTTCCATCCCTTATTGGAAGCATGCAAGGAATTTTGTTAGTCAAAATTAAATAGAAAGCAAGCTTCACTTCATGCCCGCTTGTTCCATTAAACTTGGCCTGTGGACACATGAAAACTCTGGTAGTCATCATCCTTGCCCTTTCAGCTCCTCCTCAGAAATTCACAGGTGGCTAGTCTGAAAACGGTGTTAGCTCAGAGCATTTAAACCTGCAGGACTGGTCAAAGAAGAGACAGGTTATAACAAGGGCCCCTGCGGGCCTGAGGTGAGGAGATTGGAGACTGGGGTAGTGCAGGTGTCCAGGGAGCAGGCCTGCCGCTCCTGCGCCCAGCGTTGCCTTCCGACTCTGTTCACTTGCACCGTAGAAGGCATCCAGGCAAAGCCAGATCGTCCTGGGTGGAGGAGGTCTCAGGGGGTCAGGGAGGGCCTGTGGACAGCATGTAACAAAAATGAAGAAAGACCCTCGTGGGTACGAACTGTGCAGAGGTTGTCCTGGTTTGTGGCCATCCTGGGATTTCCCATCAGTCCCATCTTTGCTGAAAAACATTTCCAGTGCCATTTCTTAGCTGTGTTTCTCATACAACTGTATGTCTGATTTTATTACCAGAGTCCAAAATAAAAATGTCTTCATAATGAGACAGTTTCTAACATTCTCCTTTTCTTTACCCATTCTGTCTTGAGCTCTGCGGCTCCTGCTTCCTGGCACCTTCTGCTGGAGCCATCCTTGATAGGCCCCGCAGTAACTTGCCAGGTCACACGGGAAACAAGGGGTGCAGCCCCATCTACTCTGGTTGAGTTCTAAAGCCTGTGTCTGTACGCAAGAGGGTGAGGCCTTGGGCCACGCGGGGCCTCAGAATCCCCCCTGAACAATGACGTCGGCCATGGGCCCTCAGGAGGGGCAGTAGGGCGGGGGAGGAAAGCCAAGCAAAGGCCTGGAAACTGGACTGATGGACACAGTTGCGGGGGAGGTGGCCAGGAAGCCAGTGAGGTTACACAGAGACAAGAACATGCTGGAGGAATCAGAGAATACCGGGCGGGGCTAGCACCTGGAGAGTGAGTCCCAAGGGAGGAATGTATGTGTGCCCCAAGATTCAAACCACGGTGAGGTCCCCGTGGACAACAGGCAAAAAGGTGGGAACGTGACATGGTGCAGCCGCTGTAGGATCTATTCTAACCATAAAAGGAGGAGATACCTCCAGGACCCATCAGTAAATGAATGGATACACACAATGTGGTCCATACAAGCCATGATGTATTCTTCAGCCTTCCAAAGGAAGGGAATTCCGACACCTGCTACGTACGACGTGGATGGACCTGGCGGACATCAGGCTGAGTGAAACAAGCCAGTCCCAACAGGACACGTACTGTGTGATTCCATGTGTATGAGGTTCCCAAAGTTGTTACATTCATAGAGACAGAAAGCAGAATGGTGGTGGCCAAGGGGCTGGAGGCAGGGGGAAACAGGCAGTTAGTGTCTAATGGGGACAGAGTTCCACATGGGGAAGATGAAAAAGTTCTGGAGATGGATGGTTTGTGATGGATATACCACCAGGTACAGGTCCTAATGGTTCTGCCCTGTGCACAGAAAAATGGTTAAGGTGGTAAATTTTCTGTTCTGTATATATATATTTTTAAAGAGTTTATTTATTTATCTATTTGAGAGATCGAGCAAGAGAGAGAGAAAATGAGAGAGGGGAACACAAGCAGGGGGAGCAGCAAAGAGAGAGGGAGAAGCAGGCTCCCCACCGAGCAAGGAGCCCCACATGAGGCACGATCCCAGGACCTGGGATCACAATCTGAGCCAAAGGCACATGCTTAACAGATTGAGCCATCCAGGCACCCCTTTTATGTATATTTTTAAACACACACAAAGAGTGGGTGCCTAGAAAGACAGTTGTAATTGCTGTGGGGGTGGGGCAGGCCCTGGGTCAAGAGGAGGGAGTGCAGGTCCTTCCAGCCTCTGTCTGTGACCCGGTCTTGATGCTGTGAACAGAGAGGGTTATGATAGAGTATCATCAGAAGATGGATCCTGGTTTCAGAGGTGTTTTAAAAAAAAAAAAATGGCGGGACAATGTATCTTAGACTCACAAAACTCTGATCTATGCATTTTTATTAGTGGGCATGTGTTTGTTCAATGAAACGTTTCTACTTTGCACCAAAACAAATGTATTAGAAATTTAGAGTTACTAAAATCTTGAATTACAATAGGTAGCAGGTGGGTCCACACAGGGGGCAGGGAGTGGAGGGTGTGGGGTCTGGGCAGATGAAGGCTCAAGCATGCTTTCATGCACCATAACATTTGCTCGTCCTGATGAAGAATAACCCCCAGGACTTAGAAACATCAAGATGTCCCTCTCCCCCTGCCTCAATTTCTTCGGTAGCCCTTGGACACACTCAGGTACCTTGGCAGCAGGGCTGGGTTTTTAACGCTATGGATTTTAGGTCACCCACTGCACTGTTTTATCTTAGGATTTAATCCCTGGAAACCATTCTTTACAAAGAGGTTATGAAATAAACCCTCACTGAGGAATGGAGCCTGCAGGGCTCACTCAAGTCCCGACTCGGGGCTGGCTCCTGACACACCACCACCGATGGGCCTGGGCAGCCGTCATTTTGACCCATGCGGGCTTGGGCTTCACTGGTCTGTCATTGTGTCGTTGCAGTAACCAGTTAACCTGGAGGGACGTCCAGCACCTGCTGGTAAAGACATCCAGGCCGGCACATCTGAAAGCCAATGATTGGAAAGTCAACGGTGCCGGTCATAAAGGTGCGGGGGTGGCTCCCATTGGGCTGGGCGGGGATGGACAGCCTGTCCCAGAGGGCCCACTGGGTGACCTTCTGGAATCTCTATTAAAGGGCTGCCAGGAGCTTCCCAAGAAGAATCCCCAAATCCTCAAAGAATCACAAGGGTGAGAAATACATAGCTGGAGAATTAGGAAAAGTAACCTCACACTGACATTAAGAAATAAGCCTAAGATCAGTAGAATTCAGGGTTCCCTAAACATCACGACTTTTGTCATCCAGAGACCACCTGTACCAAGTATTGATGTAATAGTTCTCTTTACATGGACTTGCATTTTTTTTACATAAAGAAATATATTTTAAAAAGAAACTTTATTATATCTAGTTAATCACGGGTTTGAGGTAGATTTTTATTTTTTTTAATGCACATCAAAACAAATCCATGACTATTAAGATAAATAATGTTTGTTGTGTGCCACCTAAGGGCATCTTGCATTCTTAGTCCTGAGTAGCTCTATGATTTTGAAACGGGCCCTCAGTTTCCTTATCTGTACAATGAGGACATTGAGATAGTTATGTTTTAAGTTATTTTCTAACCATAAAATTTCTCTCTGTGTTATAGAAGTAACTCAAGGCTTCTTTCCCCAACCCAGCCTGACAGAGGTTCCATGAAATCAACCCACAGTCAGGGCTTGTAACCCAGGTATTTGGGGCCTCTCGAGCAGATAATTATAGGACTGTGGTACTGGCTTTGTTTGCCTGCCTTCTTACCAGAGATCCTTGAAAAAGATTTCCATTTGGCCCAGGTATGTTAGGGAGGACTTCTTTTTCCTTTTCTAAAGCTCAGGCCCAACTATTTCGACACCGAGCCTGATACTACTATCTGTAAAATATAGGACAAGTATTGTCACTGTAAGTTCCAAGGGACATTCCTTTTAATAAGAAAGCCATCGATCAGGCCTAATGCATCCTTGTCTTGCAAGAATGTTGGTGGTAGTGGTGTGCTGTAACAAGAGCTGACCTACATTTCAGTGTTGGCCTAATTAAATAGGAAAATAGACTGTATCTCATTCTTGACCCTGCCTCTTAAATTAAACTTTGAAACTCTACTGCCGTGGCCAATAAACACTGGATCGGGCCAACTCACAAGCACTCACGGTCTGAGTTCTGAGTCATACCACTTTCCCAGGATGCCCTGGGAATTGATCAGGCAAAGAAAATGGTGGGGAAAAAAAAAAAAAAAGATGAACCCGGCCTTGCTTTCTGGTTTATTACACATCATGGCTGCATGAACCAAAGGGTTTCAGGTTTTTGTTTCTCTAGTCCGATTTATGATTTGAGGAGCTCAAACGCCGACAGGTCCCTTCTGTGGTGGGGGGGGGGCGGGCGGGGGGGGGGACCCATCCATGTCTTGCAGAAAAAAAGTACTAGGCTCTCTCCACACTTCTTTTCCGACCCTGCACCAAAATGGGCCACGTTTCGGGGGCCGCACTCCTGACCTGAAGGAGTACAGGTCAGGGGGAGGCTAACGTAGCTGGGATCTTGGAGCAGTCCTCAGAAGGGCTGCAGCCTGGGCTTTCCAGGAGGTAGCCCGCGTTCCTGCCCTGCCATGAGTGGTGCAGGTGGTGTGTCCCAGGACCGTGGCCGCCATGGATCTGGTGCCCTACGTGGGAGCCGAGCAGAGTGCAAGAGCTGGGCCTTGCTCCATTCCTGGGGGGCAGCGGCTTCTGAAGGCTCTGTCTTTTCAGTCAGCCATCTCTATGGATTCGGCCTGGTGGATGCAGAGGCCCTGGTCACGGAGGCGAAGAAGTGGAGAGCAGTGCCTGCCCAGCATGTGTGTGTCGCCACCACAGACAAGAGACCCAGGTGAGCCTCAGCTCAGGCACCAGTTGGCTTTTCAGGAATGTCAGTGCGGAGCTGACTGTGCTGTAAGGCACAGTGTAAGGTGTAAGGGTGTTCACACATGCGTTCCTATGCACATCGGTGGGCACACGTGTGGGGGGCATTGTGTGCACATGGTAGTGTGTGTATAGACATGTCTGTGTTTTCTCTTATGGATTCTGGAGCTGGAAAAGAACCACTCCTTAACTCGTGACTCTTTTGAGGCCTTTTGCTGTCAATTATAGACCGCCCCATAGTAGGGAGTCAGATGCCCCATAGTCCCTCGTACCGGAAATTCTTACCCAGAATATTTAGCATAGCTGGCCAGACTGGCGATCAGGCCTGCCCAGGAGGGTGAAGCGGGCAGCAGTGATGAGTGTCCTCTTTTTCAGGTGGGAGCCCTAGCTCCAGCCCAGCCCTACCTGTCCCAAGAGCCCCCAGTGTGATTCCATCAGCTGTGAACAAGAGAGGCGGCATCTGCCCCTTCCCTGATGCAGAAGGGGGTTTATTATCCAAAGTGCAGAGTACTTCTCCTCTGTGTCACTTGAATCTGGACTTTCATAGCCTTCTTGAGGTTTAAGCACCGGGATTTTTTAACAAGCCTTGAGCGGTGTGCTGTAGGACCCTGGTTTCTCCTTTTTCCACAGTTAGGACACTCCCAGCATTGCCCTTTGTAGTGAGTTGTTCTAAATCAGACACATTTGTTCATTGAGATTTTTGTTAAAAAACAAAGAACGGCTGCAAAGTAAATCAGATAGCAAGAACCCTCCTCCATTAGGAGAGGAAATCAGATTCTTCTTCTGAGTTCTGCCATTGCCGCTATACTTTTTAAGAAGGAGAATGGTGTTTCTCTAGGCCTCAATATCTGATAAAGAATGGAATACTTTTTTTTTCTTCCTAGCTGTAACTATTTATTACCTTTGGGAAAATGTGTGTTTGGAAAAAGAAATGTTGGAGTGATTAAAAGTGACCCTTGCTTTATCAGCAAATGCAGCTCCCTCCCTTTGATACTGCCTCCTTTTTGAAAGCATCTACCTCTTATAATAATGTTCTTTTGCCATGCAATGTTGAGAAAAATGTTTCTCGCTGCCACCTGGCCCTGCGGTAGGAATTCAGAAAGTGTTTGTTGCATGAGTAGCCAGGAATGGCGCTTTTGAAAAACTACATTTACATCCTGCTGCTAATTGTGAAGGCTGACGGCTGGGTGAGGCCTCCTGGGCCTGACAGGCTGGTAGGCAGGCAGCAGATCTCCATCTTGACATTTTCAAGCATCATCTTCTCCGGGGAGCCTTAGCCTGTCATTTCAGAAGAAAGTGGGAGGTTCTCTGAGATCAAGAAGGCCCTTTGCTTTCTTTTGTTTTGCATGTCGGAAAATGCCCGGCACATGGAGAATCAGACTCCAGGTAAGGTGATGCTGGGCTTCTGGGAGCTGGGTCCTGCCCCGTGAGGCCGCCACGTCCAGGCCCGCCTCCCTTCCACTGGTCTCCCCGTCAGGGCGGCTCCTGAATGAAGCATTCTTTTCCTCCCAGAAATAGTTTTAAGATGGTAGAGTGGTGCCTAGGTGGCGAAGGGTGGTTTTTATTTTTATTTTATTTTGTTTTTTAAGTGAAAGCACACTGAGTCTAGACAGCTGAGGCAACTGGCCGTAACATACAGTATGACATTGTTCCTGTCCTTGGAGGGAAGAAAGGACTCTGCAAATTCCAACAGAGGGGATGAATCAGACTTCTGTTTCAGAAGAAAAGTTATCTTTACATTTAGCGGTTTGAGGCTCTTTCTAGAATATACAGCCAGCCTGCTATCCCAAAGCACTTGCTTCACTGCACGCTCGATTGTTCCCAAGGACGTAAGGGCCTCCAGATAGAGAAAGAGAGGGAGATGGGGAGATTGAGAGAGACAGAGACAGAGAGAGAGAGCCTCTTTATGTGGCCATCCCGTGTGTACCTGTGTGTAACATATGTGATACATTTACCTTTTCCCTCTTGGGGAGCAGAGAAGGGCCACCCTGGCGTGATGAAGGTCAGGGAACTGTGTTCATGGAGCATCAAGGATGGACGTCCTAGAGGAGCTCGTGTCCACACCTGCTGTTTCTACAGTAATGTCCTACGGGGTGCTGAGTCAGAGGACCTGGGTGTTGGTGGTCACATGCCAGGGCAGGAACGAAGAGTAGTGATCTCTCCATCTTCTCCTGCCCTTCAGCCCCGATCTGGCCTTCTGCTCCTGGCACAGGTCACGGCTCAGGGAGATAGTCCTCACGGCCACTGCAGGAGGAATCCACGGGCCACCCTCTCTGCAGAGCCCCCCTGCTGCCCCAACCTGTGCTCAGACACGAGCGTGGCACCCACTGGGCCCCAAATGACCACCCAGTCCCCGTTGGTGTTCCTCTGTTGGACCGTCCTGTCTGATGCCACCTCTACCCCGAGTCACACTCAGGCTAAAATGGGGCAAAAAGGCCGACAGCACAGGAAAGACCACAGTGGAGGGAAGCTGGGCTGCCGCTGCAGACAGACAAGAAGAGCCCCATCAGGAAACAGGTGTGACTGATTCTCTTTAAAGAGAAGCCATACAGGGACCCCAAGCAATAGGTCAGCATTTCTAGTCCAGACACTGTACATCTAAGGACTGTGGGGTTTGCAGTTTAGCCTGTCTGTGTCTAGATCCTCCTCCTGAGAGAGAACTAGAAGTCCCTTGGAGCCTGGAGAAGGTCAGGGAGCCTGCCTGGAGAAGCGGGGAGAGAGGGGACCAGAGGGGTGGGGGTGGTGAGGAACGAGAGGGGCCAGGCCCCCTTCTCCAAGGTGCAGCCAGATCTCGCTGAGCCATCTCTTCACGGCCTGTCACCCCCTGACCCCAAAACAGAGGCCATGGAGTCTCGCCCAGCTCTCTGGCACCCACCGTGCATCATAGGCACTGTCCGCGAATGCTAAATCTTAATGCAACAGCAAGGGGGAGATCACTGCAGCTTGGCAGGTAACTCTTGCAAAAGAGAATGCCTTGTAACATTCCAAGGCTGTAGGAGAGATCCTTGCCCAGTCTTGGGCACAGATGGATTTCAGTCTACTTAGAACTTTTCTATTGCCTGTGCCAAATTATTTACGTCTGTGTGTCAGAGTAAGATAAAATTGATACTTTTAGAACCTTTCTAAAAGTGAAAAAGAAAATCAACATCAGTATCATTCCTATGAATGAAAAAAAAAAAAGGCCCAGTTATTAAATATCTTCGTTGACCCTTAGGATGTTTCTAGCCGGCACTTCCCTTGTGTCTTTAAAAATCCAGGCTCCCATGAAAGATTTTCTTTTTTCTTTTTTTAAAGATTTTATTTATTTGAGAGATAGAGAGCATGAGACCGGGGAGGGTCAGAGGGAGAAGCAGACTCCCTGCTGAGCAGGGAGCGTGATGCAGGACTCGATCCCGGAACTCCAGGATCATGACCTGAGCCAAAGGCGGTCGCTTAACCAACTGAGCCACCCAGGTGCCCTTCCCATGAGACATTTTCTGACACCCCTGACTCTCTACTCCCTGCTGGAAAGACAGCAACAACAGCAATCTCTTCAAGCAGTAAGACCTTATCTAGTTCTCTTCAGTTTTCGTAGGTTTTGGAAGGTTACCATCCAGAGTTTACAGTTTAGTGTGGTTGGTCTTTCATTTAAAGAACTCACACAACCCCAAAATATACTTCGGTCCTGAAGGCTCTGAATGTTAAGAATCATCTGTAGGCCAGACCATATATTTATAGATGTTCAAGAATTAACTATGGATTAACCACGTTAATTTCGTTAAACCAGACCACATGTGGTGGTCACTTTATAACAACTCTACTTATAAATACATAGGTAAGCGTAATGGATAATGACTATCAGATACTTACTATGAGCCAGACATTGTTCTCAGCACTTTCTGTGTACTCATACATTCAAAACACCCACCAAGGATGTGAAGTTTGGGAACTACTTTTTTCCCCCATTTATATATTGAAGAAACTGAAGAGTCGAGGAGTAGCCTGGGGCTGGGCAGTGGCAGGGCTGAGCTGCTACCCCAGGCTGTCCGTCTCTGGAGCCCACCTTGCCTCCCCTGGGAAGGGACGCATCACAGGAACTCAGGCAGGACCCAACCAAGTGGAGTGTGACCTGCACATTCTCCAGGAGACACTTTCCCTGTCTTCTGTCTCCATCCCCAGCCGGCTGGGCACACTGGCCCCGAGGACAGGAAATCACCTTGACTCTGGCTACTTGGATACTTGGAGGTTCCTCCAGCCCTGACCAGCTGCCAGCACCCCAGAGGCCTGGCCCAGGTGTCTTGTCTGCAGCAGCTTAGCTAGGCAAGCGGGCAAGGCCACATGTCTCCTGTGTCCCGATAGGGAATACCTGTGTGGCTGGGACCCATAAGGGCCCAACTTCACACAGCCTAGTTTAGCATCTTTTTTAAAACCTAAAACTCCCTCTTACCTTTGGGCTCGGTCTGCACTGTATACAGGTTGCCCCCACATCCCACCCGGCAACTCTCTCCAGGACATCTCATGGTGTGTACTCCTGGGTACCATAGGAGGGAGGCCCTTGCTTCTGGCTTCTTCCACCGTGTCATTCTTACGCAGGGCATGGCTGGGTGTCCTAAGAAAACTCGTGCTCTGCTGTCCTGCCCTGGGGGGGTGACCATACCTGGGTCCTGGTATTTGTCCTGCTTCCTGCCGCCCCTGGAGACACCTGGGAACGTTAGCAAGCTGCCTGTTTTCCTACAGTCCTTTTGCCCTGCCAAGCTTATTTTTTTGCCACAAACCTGTTTCCCCCAAATTATAAATGCAACTTACTTCAAAAAATTCCTATTCGAATTTGAATAATACAGCCAGTTCTCGTTATGCATGGTAGTGCTGTTCTGTGACATCACCACAAACACCGAATTTGCAAATACAGAAGCATCGCTGCTAGGGGACATCCAGGGTTAGATTCCTGCGAGCCTCCGGTCACAGCATTTTTGTCAACTGATCCATATGTAACTTTGCTTTATGTGTGTTTCGGTTTAAAAGCATTTTATTTAATATATATTACTGATTCATTATCATTGACCATAAGGCCAATAGCACTGTAACTCATGTCTGAACAAAAGTCATCCAGCGGACGTGTTTTCTCTATAAGGCACATCTCAGCCGTCCAGCACTTAGGAAACCAGATGGCTCCTCAGCAGTATGCTTGGGGACTATTTTAAGCAATTAAACCACCAACAAAAGAAAGGAAAATGTGAAAAACATGGCATTAAAAATAGATCATAGGAAGGACACTTATTCACACTATGAGAGCTGAAACCAGAAGGCAGAGCGTCACTTTGTTTGGCCTTACCTGGGAACATGTTTACCAGGCAACTCAAATATTTTGCAGTTCTGCATATATCCACAAGTGATCACAAAAGCACCACAAGTATTGATTTAGGTGGATTTGCAAATATGGAACCGTGAATAATGAGAATTGACTGTATATCGTATTGTCTTTTTCACTCCCCATCAGATCGAATCTCAGAGCTGGGAGGGATGTTTAGAGCCAGCTAATTTAGCTCCTTGTTTTGCACAGAAGAAAAATAAGCACTATAAATTGAAACACTGTGTATCAAAACACCTTACAACTTAATCATGAACAGCATGTCTCGAGTAATGTACTGGATTAGCCTTTTTCTTTTTAAATATTATTTCTAGCCTAAATGATGTACTGTGGTTTCATGATCGAAAGGGATTTCATCTAAGGAAAACCCTAAATGTCAGTGAATATGAATAAGAAGCATACAGAATCTATCTACCCTAGACTCTGTGACCATTCTATCAAGAATGTTCATCCTAGAACATACATCTAAGA
The DNA here is from genome assembly GCF_009762305.2 of Zalophus californianus. NCBI lineage: Eukaryota > Metazoa > Chordata > Mammalia > Carnivora > Otariidae > Zalophus > Zalophus californianus. Next base: position 126,884,398 of record NC_045600.1, read on the forward strand.
AGTGACTCTGAAGCTTCTTACTGTCCCCATTCAGATGACTCTGTGTCCTCCAACAGACTGAACTGCTCTCATACAGCTTCATTTAACAAATCTGTCCCAATTAACCCCTCTTCACTCCACTCATTACCCTTTAGAAGGTCTGCGAAAGGGTCTCCTGGTTGACCTTCTGGGTTCTTTCCACTGTAATGGTCCTGGGCTCTGCGGCAGCCTCATCTCCCCAACACAGATACCAAATACAACAGGGGGAAAGGAACCCCTGCCTTCTGATTCTGGTGGGGGTCCCACTCGGCAGGATCTCAGAATTGTCTAATGAGGAGCTGGGCTGCTCTCGCCCCCAGCCCTGCAGCTTGGGAAGGTGGCATTACCCTGCAAATGCTCTGTGCTAGAGCACAGATCTGCCCTCGTAGTTGAGCTGGAGAGGTCTTCAAGGTGGGAGTGCGAAATACTGGCTTGTCGTGGGTTCCCAGGCAGGGTAGAAAGACAAGCGCAACACTGGAGGGTTTCTACCGGTAAGCTACCGGTCCCCCTCCCCCCTTGCTTTCCCTGGCCACCTGGTTTGTAGTTATCTCCCACTTCTGAAGCTTCACCTTACACCACTTTGCTTTTACAAAAGCCTTAGTACCTAGAAGAAATCGGAAGAGGATTTCTCCTTTTACCCAAAAAAGGGACAGAAAGCAAAAATAACATTGAGCATGGGTTTTGCAGCAAGCTGTGTGTGATAAAGGCAGGACGTGCCCTGAGCAGCGAGAGGGGGCCCCCCAAACTTCATCCCCAGGAACTACACTCAGCAGCTCAGCATCAAGCTGCCTGGGCTTTGAATGGTGTCTTTGAGCATCTATGCTTTATCTCAATTTATTCTGTGCCTCCGTTAGCAGGATGTGTCCTAAGGTATCAGGAAAGCCAAAGGTTAATTTTTGGGGTCTGGGAATGCTCACACAGGTTTTGTTTTGTTTTGTTTTTTTTCTGCCATATAAATGAATGGTAATTGCTTCTTTGCTTTACGCCTTTGCTCTCAGCTTGAGAAAGTTTTCATAGGAACGCTCTACTTTCAGAGAGCAGGGAAAACCCGTCCTTGAAAATATTTATCTTTGGCTCTGGATTTCACTCTGATGTCAGAAGAATCTGAGCTTTGTGATTTGGCGAGGGCCTTGGATTGAGTAGATGTGGATCTTGTTTCTACACATTTACAAGATACAAGATGCTGTTACACATTGGAGAGAGGTAGGAGGTCGAAAGAGTCGTGGTCTGGAGGTACTAGGAAGTCATTGTCAAGGCTGCCTGTCGCTGGGAACCGTCCACCCCCTCAGGAGAAGGGAGCTGTTTTAAGAGACTTCAGGATGAAAGAGGAACATCTGGAGTATCAGTAATTAAGTCTGAAATGTGGTTCAACAGGAAGTGACAAGTCTGTCCTCAGAGATCGGTTTAAAGTAGGGCAGTCTCCATAGTTTAAATATCACTGGGTCTGGAGGTAGGTCTTATGGGATTTTTTAACCCCTTGGGGTCCTTTAGGGTCCTAGGAGGATGGCCTTGCATACACAGACAACAATTACAGAATTTAATCACAGTGCAACATTTTTAGTTACTTTGGGAACTTGAAGATCTTTCTCAGTCAATTTTCATGGTTAAAGTACAACCTAGCCATGTTCAGGGGACAAAGATAATCCCCACACGTTGTTTAAACTAAAAAATAAACTGGTTTTGGAGTCAACTTGCATTTTCTGTGTTATCTTTGAAATAACTGTAGGATGGGGAATAACTTCCTTTTTTTTCCCCCCCGCTGTTGATGGTAAGAGTTAATCCTTACAAAGTGATGGCTTTTGATATTTGACTTCCCCTCTTCTACTTGGAGTTTCTATCTGAAAAACAGAAAAATTTCAGCTCGACTATTCTGAAACATTTTCAAGCCTCTTCCCACCCCACCCCCCTTTTTTAAAGGAAATGGAAAATCTCCTGATTTGGAATATTAGGTTATTTGTTCCAACGGGGGCAGAAATAAAATGTGGGGAAGGCTAAATGCACGTAAGGAGAGTAACAACTCACTGCCCTTGAGTGGCTGTCTGGGCTCCCCACCCTCCCCTAGAACTTGCACAAATGAGGGGGTCTGGTGCCCTGTAACTGAGCCATTTCATAAGAACTAATTGTTATAATTAGCCTTGTTCCCTGGAGGAAGGGACTCCAAGCCCCCAGCTGGGGGTAATGTCTCAGCTTTGAAAATCTAATCAGGCTAGAATTTAACACCCAGAAGGAGCTGTGGACCGCTTACCCCCAGCCAGCACTCCCCACCCCCCCCCACCCCGCGCCCCGGGACGGCTGCAAGGCAGCCCCTGTGCATTAGACCAACCAAGCTTTCTGACCTCAGGGGTGGCCTAGCAACTAGAGTCCCTTAGCAAGAATAAGAGTGTCAAATGCAAGAAGCTTTTTAATAATCTAATGGAGTATTTAATACTCCTTGAGATTTTTTTTTTTCTCCTCTCCATGTGGACACCACAAGCCACAGGGAGGTGGGCAGATGAGGGTGGGGTTGGGTTGCGGTTTCTCATACCCTGTTCCTGTTCTCTGAAATCCTGTGCCTTATCCTTAAGATTAAGGATTCCTCGATGGGATTTCAGGTCTATTTCTAGGTCAGTGATTGTTCCTCCCCATTGGCCAAAGGTGTGAGAGGGATGGGGCAGGTTTTTAAAACTTTGTGATGGCTTTTGTTTCTGCTTTAACTTGATCTTCCTCTTGGGCCCAGGAAAGGTTCTGCATCTGCCACAGTGGGGGGCCTGCTGACCTGTAAACACAGACAGGAAAATGCCGGAGAAGGCAGTGAAAGAAGTCAGCATCTCTAAATCAATTTATGATGCATGCAAATCATGTTTTCAAATATTTACAGAGTCTCCGAGGGAATTACATCACTGTTTATAGCTGTTTTGGTTGTTTTTTATGACTCAGGCCCAGGAGAGCCAAGCAATGTAATTCCTGAGAGATGCTGAGCCTATGCTTCAAGGCTCCCCTCCTGAGCGGAAAGTCGAGGCAAAGTGAGCAAAGCGCTCTCCGTAATAAACTGAGCGCTGGCTGAGCAGTGGGGAATTATTAATGTGCTGCTGGGCGGTGGGAGATCTTTCCTCAGTTCGCAAGTGGTGGGGGTGAGCCACGGTGGCCCAGAATAGATGGGAGTGCCCAGCCTGGATGCAGTTGCAGCCTTTGTATCTACCTCCTCCAGGGAGTGTTAGAAGATTCTGGTGGAACTAACTCGTGAGTGATTGGGACTTGATGCTTATCCTCAGATTCCATCCCATGTGGTAAAACTGCCTTGACTTTGTTAAGAGAATTGTCATCCATTCCCATCAGAGGACAGGAGAGGGAGGGGACCCCAGTCTCCAGCACAACAGTAGGGAGGAGACCAGCTCCTGTCCATCCTCCGTGACCCTGGTCCAGTCACTATGGCCTTGACCGGTGCATTTAGCACAAGAGCCCAGCTCTGGCCCCGGATACCTTGTCGATCTCCTCTTCCTCGGTATCTTGAACACAAGTATGGATCCACACCAGCATCCTTGCAGGACAGTGTGGCACAGAGGTGGAGGCAGTGAACTTGACCTCATATCCCAGCTCTGCTTCTCAGTAGCTGTGTGTGACCTCTTTCTGGATGTAATAGATTAATCCTTGTAAATTCTCAGACTAATGCTACATCTAGTGCCCAGCACGCAGTCTGCTCAGGAAATGTTTGCTGTTATTATTCAGCATTGTGACTTATATTATCAAGGCCAGTCTTTTAAACAAAGTAGTCGGGTTTGAAGTTTGAAAGCCTTGCTGACCCCAAGCAGTTGAGGCAATGAGCTGATCAAAGGCTACTTAGAGAGAAGCCTGCTCCTGGGCACTGAGGGGGCTGATCACTGGGTATGTTAGCTGAGTCTGTATGCGAAGCCATTCTTTAAATCTCTAAGCAAGTTCCAGAACAGCAAACATCTTCTGGCTGGCAAGGTAGCTCCAATGGGAGCATCCAAGAGGGGCCGGTGCTGTCCCTGGGGGTCCCTGGGAGGGCCTGAATCCACTGCCCCCTTGCGAGACCTGGAGCCTCTGGTGTGGAGACCTGAGCCCCTTCCTCCTCTTCCAGGAGCATCCCCGTGGTGCAGACTCTTCGGACCACCGCCCTGACCACTGCCTGTGCTGACCACTCAGACCAGCGCGTGGGCTACCTGGAGCACGTGATGGCTCGCATCTCTATTTCCCACCCTCGCCGGGGAGACCTCCAGATCCACCTCATTTCTCCCTCAGGAACCAAGTCTCAACTATTGGCCAAGAGGTAAGGCCAGGTTGGCCTAGCGGGGCTGGGGCGGGGGCTGGGGCTTAACAGGAGGGCCCATCCAACCCGAGGCCACAGCATCCCTGCGGGGCACCCAGGCGGGTTGGTTCTTCCTTCCAGCAGCTTCCTCTTGGTGACATTCACATGTACCATCCCACCCTCCCCCAACCTGAAACCTGGCCTTCAACACCGTCCTGGAAAACTTTCGTTGCCAGGCAGGAGTGACAAGGGTTTGTGGTTGCTTTGTTTAACGGAGGGATTTATGGAATCCTGGCTATGACTTAATTGCTCTTAGAAGTGCGCTGAAGGTCATTTTTCTCATATTCATTCGGCATCTGAAGTGAGAACACGTATCAGAGGAGGACTGCCTTGCCTCCCAAAGCTTCGGCACGGTTGTCCAGTTGTACATAGCGCTGTTGAACTTGTGTGGGCAGGAGGCTCCGCTCTGCAGGAGACGTGGCTTGCATGGGGCGCCCGGAGGCTGCTCTGGGGCAGGATTGTCATGCATGTGCCTGAAAGGGTCCCTGTTTAGCTGAAGTCCCGAGAAACAGGCTCTGAATTCTGGGGTTTCACATACAGTTCATGGAAAGTCCTGGAGCCACTTCTTCCACAAGGTCAGAAACAAGGAGAAGTGCTTTAATGCATTTGTGTCACTAGCAGGTCACTGGTGTGAAGGGATTTGTGGGAGCTGAGGGGAGGCGGAGAGGGATTGGGGCTTTCTTTTCGGCTCCCTTAGCTGAGAGGCAGAGGGAACAGAGAGGTTTCAGGACAAGTGAGCATTTCTGGCTTCTCTTGAAAAAGAACTGGCAACCGAACTGTGTCCCCCGCCACCTCAGGAGGTACCCTGAGGGTACCTGACAGGGACGGCCCGTCCCCGTCCCCTGGGCTGTGGCCCCACTCCCTGCTTGCCCGCGCTGGGCCCGCTTGCCTAGTTGGGTTACCTGCCTGGGGCGGCAGCCAGAGTTGGGCTGTAGGGTTCAGAATTGGGGGTCGCGAGAATGCCTCCGTTCGGGACCGGGCAGGAGTTGCCCTTTTTCTTAGCCCCCTTCCACCCCACCCCTACTTGGCAGAAGACAGACGGATTGGCCTGCTGCACAGACAGGCAGATGCCAGCCTTTGTGTGACGGGGTGGGGAGCTGTGCCCTGCCCTCCATACCTCACTGCAGAGGGGGCTGACAGGCAGCGACCAGCAGGCCAGCACTGAGTTTGTGGTCGGTGCCCTGGAACCAGCCTTGAGACCAGATCCTGGCTGCATGGGTTCCCAGGGCTTGGCCATCCGGCTCAGGCCCCACCAGGTTAGGTTCCACCCTCGTAGCCCAAGAGCCACAGGGGGCATTTTTCCCCACTGGGGGTAGGCCGGGGCCATCCTCTGCCCAGAGGAGACAAGCAAGGCCGTGAGCAGCCTGAGAGTACCAGCTGGTCAGCCACAGCATTGTGCTCTTTTGCAACCAGAGTTGCAAATTACTATTACTGGGACTTTGAGAGATTCCGTGGAAAAGTCCAGATTTCTAGCATTCCTTGGAAGATCGGAAGTCCTCTGCTGTAGGCTCTCGTTCCCCCTGCGAACTCCAGACTGGAGCTGGGCAGATGGGCGGGTCGGCTTCAGGCACCCAAGGCCAGGCAAGGCTCCGCTTCTCTGGGCTCCCGCGAGGTCACCTCCCTGGAGCCCCGTTTGCTGCAGGCTGGACACAAGGAGGCATCCAAGGTGGTGAGCCCTGACTTCGGGGCAGGAGCTGGGTACAGGCACCAGAGAGTGACCTGGGTTGATCGAGAGCCACCGTGAGGCTTAGAGGTTGGGGCGGCCGTGACCTGCAAGGACCAGGACCAAAGATGGGCTTTGGAGCCCAGAGACTTGAGCTCCTTCTACCCCTGCTCCTTCACTTCCCAGTGGGGCACCCAGGAGCCAGCCATTTCTCCCCTCTTTACTCCTAACCTCCGGAAATGTCACTTTACTCCTGTTGCAGGCAGGATTGCTATAAGAACTGGATATGATGATGCAGAAGAAAATGCCTGGCACGGGCAGCTGGCTTCCCGTCCTGTCCAGCTTCCATCCATCTACCTGACCTGGAAGAACTTTCCAGGCCCCCCCGCACCCCGGGCATTCCCCCCCCACTGGCTTGCTTGCACTCTGGTTTTCCTACCTCCATCCTGCTCAGGCCCAGCGTGAACCCCTCAGATGAGAGAGAGTGGGTCCTTCCAAGTTCGTTGGGTTCACGACGACCCGTTTGCTGTTCCTGTGCCATCAAGCACATTAAACCTGCCTTGCGGCCACTTGGCAGTCTTCTGCATCTTGGGAATTTGTTTTTTTTCCAAGGGACAGATTGTGATTATGTCAAGAGTGTGTATTTGGGGATCTATTACCTTCTCCTTTCCTTCACATCTCGCTCAATTTGGCCGCTTTTTCAGGTTGCAATATTTTTTTCACAACGAGTTAAGTGGACATTCGTTAAGTCTTTCAGCCCTTAAAGGACAGTTTGTCTTTGTTCTGTCCTGAGTGTGTTGCATTTGGCTTGGCATCTTGTGTGAAAATCAGCCTTGACCTTTGCAGTTTCTTAGCAGAAAGGACAGGGTGTGCCCCTTCCCCTCATTCTTCTCCACGCAGGGAACGTTCTCTCTATAAGCATGTTTATACGTTCGTTGGATGTTCAGAGAACACCCAAATCAGGACTCCAGTCTTACATCACACAAAACATGCATCTGAACTTCTGATGAGCAATAAAGAGCCCTTGGATTAAGACCCTCTTCCAAGAGATGCGAAGTTAGATGGGGAAGGAAGGGGAAGGGAGAAGAACTGGAGATTGTTCACAGGATATTGGAAGAAAGAGGGCGCCCATGAGTTGCGTCCTGTTTCCTGCTCAAGTCAAACAAGAGAAAATGGTTCTGGGCTGAAGTCCCAGTCTGGGAAGACCTTGGGGTATGGAGGCTCATCAGAACCCCGAGGGGGAGGCTGGCTGAGGGGAGGGAGCTCCTGCGCCAACCCCACGCTGCACCCAGGGGTGCCTCCCGCACACACTGGAAAACAACCAGACCCCTTAGTTATGTCATCTCCCCCAAATGCACCTGTTGAAACTCCATTAAGCTCGGCCGGTTACTGGCTGTTGGACCTGCCACTAATCACGACACTTGAGATCTCTTGGTCTATAAATGAGGGTGGCAGGAGGGAGACCATCACTGGCTAAGTCCCTGTTGGGCAACAGTGAGTCCTGCCAGCCTGCCTGCCTCTCAGAATATTTGGGGGACCCAATGGAATAATGGAGGGGAAACTGTTGGCCAGGGCGGGGTCATCATGCAAGGGTTTGAAAGCAGTTACCTGCCTTTACCTCAGCTGAGGGCCAGACCTCTTTTTCTTCCGTTCTCAAAGCTGCTGCCCTTGGGGTGCTGTTCAGAGGGATGATTGTACCCATCACCCAGGGAGTAATTCCGAGGCGGGAGACAGCCCTCCTCAGACCTGGCCCCCTCCCCACCACTCCTTTCCTGACCCTTTTGTGTTCTCATCCTGAGTCTCCAATTGCAGATTGCTGGATCATTCCAATGAAGGGTTTACAAACTGGGAATTCATGACTGTGCACTGCTGGGGAGAAAAGGCTGAGGGGGAATGGACCTTGGAAATCCAAGACATACCGTCCCAGGTCCGCAACCCAGAGAAGCAAGGTCAGTGGCTCAAAGAAATTTCACACTCCACTTCGTATCTCAACCCTTTGTCAACTCCAGACTTTTATTTAACTGTAATGTCTCTGGTAAGTCTTTTTTTTTTTTTTTTAGTGGAGGTACAATTCACCACGGAAATCCTTTTTATTTAAAGTGTGTAACTAACTGGCCTTCAGAACATTCACAGCGTTGTAAAATAGTCACCACTTACCTAAATCCAGAACTTTGTCATCACTCCAAAGGGATGCCCCATACCCGTGAATCAGACTATCCCCACTCTCCCAGCCCCCAGCAACCCCTAATCAACTCTCTGTCTCTATGGATTTGCCTCTTCCGGACATTTCACGTAAGCGGAATCACACAATATGTCGCCTTTCGCAACTGGTTCTTCCAGTTAGCATAATGGTTTCAAGGCTCATCCATGTTGTGGTATGTTTCCATGCTTCATTCCCTTTCCCGACTAAATACGATTTAAGTGTATGTATATGATTGTGTTTATAATATTTGGTTTATCCTTTCATGAGTTGATGGACAGTTGGGTTGTTTCTACTTAATGGCTATTATGAATCATGCTGCTTTGAACATCCAACTGGGTGTACGTCTTCAGTTCTCTTGGTTGTATACCTGTGAATGGAATGGCTGGGTTGTATGGTAATGCTATGTTTGACTGGTTGAAGGACCGTCCAGCTGTTCTCCACAGTGGCTGTGTACCATTTTACCTTCCTACCAGCACGATACGAAGATTTTAGTTTCTCTCCATCGTCATCAACACTTGTTTTGTTATTTTCATTTCCTTCTCATTATAACCATCCTAGTGGGTGTGAAGTATATCTCATTGGGGTTTTGATTTGCACTAATTTCCCTAATGACTAATAATGCTGAGCATCTTTTCGTGGGCTTATTGGACATTTTTACATCTTCTTTGGGGAAATGTCTATTCAGATCTTTTGCCTGTTTTAAAAACTGGGTTGTTTGTCTTTTATTATTGGGTTGTAAGTGTTCTTTAAATATTCTGGATACTAGATCCTAATCAGATACCCGATTTGCTAATTTTCCCTCCCATTCTGTGGGTTGTTCTTTCACTTTATTGATTATGCCCTTTGATGCACCAAAGTTTTCAATTTTAATGAAATTCAGTTTTTTTTCTTTTATAGCTTGTGCTTTTAGTGTCATATTTAAGGAACTATCGCCTGATCTAAGGGCAAGATTGAAATCTATATTCTTCTAAGAGTTTTATAGTTTTAACTCTTACATTTAGGACTTTGATCCATTTTGAATCAATTTTCTATATACTGCGAAGCAAAGGTGCATATTCATTCTTTTGTATATGGCTATTCAGTTGCCCCAGCACCATATGTTTTAAAAAACTGTTCTGGCCTCCATTGGATGATTTTGGCACCCTTGTTGAAAATTAATCGGCCATAGATGTATGAGTTTATTTCTGGACTCTTGGGTCTATCCCGCTGGTCTGTTCACCTGTCCCTAGGGCAGTACCACACTGTTTTGATTACCATAGCTTTTGTAGCAAGTTTCAAAATTGGGAGCTATGAGTTCTCCAGCTTTGTTCTTCTGTTTCAAGATGGTTTTGGCGACTCTGGGTCCCTTGCAATTTCATACAAATTATAGGATCATCTTGTTGATTTCTTGCGGGGGTGGGGGAGTAGTTGGAATTTTGATAGAGATTTCACTGAATCTAGTTCAATTTGGGGAATATGGCCATCTTAACATTATTGAGTTTTCCAATCCATGGATATGAATGTCTTTTCCTTTATTCTGATCTTCTTTCATTTCTTTCAGCATTATTTTGTGGTTTTCGGTCCACACATCTCGTACGTCCTTGGTGACATTTGCTTCTAAGTATTTTGTTCTCTCTGATGCTACTGTAAACGGAAGGGTTTTCTTAATTTTGCCTCTGGATTTTTTTCCCCCCCCTCTGGGAAGGTAGCCTTTCATCACTCTCTTTTTGGTTCATAACCATTTCTTGAAGCAATCTTTATTGAATCCCTACTTTGGGCCAGGCACTGCGGGAGGTGATGGGGCTACACCAGGAGAGAAAATGAGAATAATCATTACGTCTTCTGCTGTGGTCACTGAGAGCGGTCTCTGATGTCTTCCTATCTCTCTCTGTCGGATTCGGACTCATAGTGAAGGGCAGGAACTAGGCTCCAGTCTTGCTTCTCTGTGGAGACCTTTCTCTGCGGTTTGCTTTCATTTTTCTGTTGTTCCCAGGGGCCTACTTCTTGATCACCCTAGAAACTTCTCCTGCTCTGGTCCTTTTCTGAATTTTTCATGAAGCATAGTTTCGGGGGATTTTTTTTTAATCAGGGAGAAGAAAAGAGCATTGACTTGCCTTATGTAGAAAATTGACTTAAATGATCAAGTCATCTATAAGGTTCCCCTGCCTCCCCCCCCAAAAAATCACTTTCTTTCTTCCTTTAGGATAATAAATGACCGTCTTGAAAAGACATTACTGTAACAAACTCTAAAAATACAAAAATGCAAAATTTTAGATCACCTGGAATTCACATATTTTAAAAGTAGAAGCTCCTGAATTCTTTTAAAAGCCCCGGAGTGCCCTGGCCTGCTGTTAAAAGTTAAGGATTAACGTCTCCTGCCACCTGCATCCTCAAGCATTCCCCACAGACTTCCCGTGCCCGTCAGCACCGCCCCTTGCCCTGGGGGCCAGCGCGACTGAGACTGGCGACTGCACCCACACAGATACATGCATCTGTGGGGCTGTGTGTTCATACGGCACAACTTGTCTGTCCAAAGCCCATGTCTGTAGCGGGGAAGAACATGCACGCTGTTGTGATTCTGGTAGATATTTATTTATACCTCTAAGAACTTTGCAAGTCAGGTCTGGGCCTTGGTGTCCTTGGCTGGCTGGGAAACAGATCTGAGCAAGATGCTCTCTGAAATCTAAGAGAGGAAGTGCCTCTCTCCAAGGCTGTGGCCCATGTGGCTCATCCACATCCTGGAGGGGATCTTGCTGGCCTGAGGTTACCCTTTCCCCATCTCTAGCCTGCCCACATGTCACTCCTCTTCCAGACACGCTGGAGCTGTCCTTCTCCTGCAGGGGTGGGGTGGGTGTTGAGATCGCAGGCACCTAGGAGATCCCAGACCCCCGGACCAGCACTTCCCGTGGCTGGGTGTATCAACATGCAGGTGCTGATGGGGTGTGTTGAGTGGTACCCCAGATCCTGCAAGACCAGATGGCGCCGGGCTTTGTAGGCCATCGCAAGGATTGGTGGGAAACCACTGGGGGATTTTAAGCAGAGGAGAGAGATGCCCTGAACTTTTGGGTTAACAGGCTCCCTCTGACAGCTTGGTTATACTACCCTCAAGTGTGGTTGGAGGTGGGGAGAGGCAAGGAGGCCAGTGAAGAGGTCATCACAATAGGAGAGAAGGTGACTCAGACCAGGGTGGTAGCAGTAGAGATATTCAAAGCAGTCAGATTCCAAAAGCAGTGTTGAGAGGATGTGCTGACATCAGATGTGGGCTATGAGAGAAAAGAGGAGGCGTCGATGACTCCAGAAGTTTTGTTCTGTGCAGTGTATGAATGGACTTAACAGTTTCCCGGATGTGCAACATTGCAAGAGAGGGGGCGCCGGAGAGAAGATCAGGAGCTCAGTTTGGGGTGGGGGGTTACCTGTGACAAATCCAGGTTCAGATGTGCACCTGGCCATCAGGGCGGAGGTCCAGGCTGGAAATACACGTTTAAGTGTTATCAGCAAGTAGCTGGTAGTGAAAGCCACAGTGTGGACAAGCTCTCCCAAGGGGCGAGTGGGGATACCCTGGAATCCTCCAGGGGTGAGCACTGGGAGGAGATCTATTTACGCCATGATGATTCTCACAAGTGCAGGTACCAAGCTTGGGGGTTGCCATGGTACCCAGCAGAGACTCATATGCTGCGCGCCTCCCCACACCCCTTCCCACCTCCTCAGCTCCCTGGCTCCTGCCCTCATCTTCCACGCTCATCTCTAGAACTTTGTCTTCTGGCTCCTGCCAGGTTCCCAGCACCTCTGCTGTGCGGGTCATCACAGGTGTGCAGTGGTCATTTTGGTGAATGAATGAGTCCAGTTGGAGCGTTCTGTGATCACCACATGATCAGCTGCTCTCAGTACTACAGCTGAACGCCGGCTTAGCAATGCAAGGGTTACCTCCCAAGGCCCCCCCCCCCCCCCCCCCCCGCATGAAGTCCCGACACAGGCCAATGTCCATCCTTGGGCCTGATAAGAACCTGGGTCTTTGGCTGGGTGAGACAGGACCAGAAGAAGCTCTTCTAGCTCTGACCTTCGGTGGTTTATTGGAATTTGGGGGACTGGGACACACTGTCACAGAGAGTCTGCATGTTCCTGTGGCTGTTCCTACGGCGGTTCATTCGCACGAGATTTACCCCGTAGGGAGGTGCCACTCCCGAGCCGGCCTTTGCAGAAACAAGTGCAGGCAAGCGGCCTCACCACTGCTGTTTACTTCAAGCCCTTCTTTCTGTGCACAAGCAGGATGGGTGCCTCTCTCTGGGCTGCACGCTCATCACACCCAGGCATTAGCGTCTCCTCCCTCTGCAAGAGGTGGACTTGGTCTTGGTTCCAGCAGCATCTCTCCAGGGTGAAGGGAGGGAGAGGGAAAAAAAAAAAGGAGTGAGAATGAGCTTTCAACCAGTCTGCCTTTCACAGCAGGGCTATCCGCAACGCTGACACGTTCGGGTCTGTCCGGCCGTGTCTGTTGCTGACCTCAGCCACAGAAGGCGATGCCAGTTGACCAGTTTCCCACTGAGTCCAGCATTCTGGGGCCCAGGAGAAAGGTGGGCCTGGGAGCTGCCCGTCAGTGTTGTCGGTGCCCAGGGCATGATCGGTCCCAGAGCACATCTTTCTGTCCCTGGTTGTCGGGTCAGGGAGGCCTCTCGGTACCAGGTCACTGCCAGCCTCAGTGCCAAGAATAATGCAGCAAATACAAAGACAGGCTGACCAGAAAGAGCAGGGCTGTTCCCATTTCTCTACACTGCTTCTGGGACCCTGTTTTGGGGGCGAGGTGCTGGTTCCTTTGTGGTTCATTTCAATATCCTTCAAATCTCTGCAACTCACTTAATTGCTTAAACAAACCAACCAACCACCAACACCGCTCCAATGGAGTGCTCTGGAATAGTACTTTAAAATCTCAGTTAAGACCAGGGTTTATTAAGTAACTGAGTCTTCTGAATATGCCAGCTCAAACAATCCTCACCTCCTGTCAGACTGAACTTGATTTATGTCATTCACTTTAAAACTATTCTTTGAAAACTGTGTAGCAGATTAGTCATTCCTGCTTCTCTTCAGTTCCTGGGCCAAGGGAAGGGTGTGTCTGCTCCCAGGATCACTCTCCTCCGGGAGACAAGCAAGGAGTGGAAAGGAGTGCGCATCCTGATTCACAGCTGTGTTGTGTTTACAAGTGGCTTTTCATTCATTCTTGCGTTTAGCACACCTTTATTGAACTCTACTGAGTGCTGGATCCCGGCACACTAGGACCTTGCCCCTCACCAGGAAGCAGGCGTGGGCCAAGGGGTGGGAGAGTGGGCTCCGCAGGGAGCTCAGCATCCAGGGTGGGCATGCAAGCCGAGCACCCCGCAGACCACCCCAGTTGCCATCCAGAGCCTGCAAGGGGCCAGAGCAAAGGTCCCACCTTGCAGAACATCTTCTGGAGAAGTATGGCTGCATTTTAGAAGGTTTCCATCTAGAATGCTCAAAATTTTAAGTCTGGGTCTTTCTGAATGCAAGAAGCTTCAGTCCCCTGGGAAACATGTCAGCCTCAGTCCCCGGCATCTGGTTTGGAACAGGCCTGGGATCAGTCGGCTCCTCCTGCCTCCGTTTTTCCCAAATCTCTGATGTCTTAGTCCATTCAAACTGCTGTACCAAAGTGCTGGAGACTAGGTATATCAACAGCATAATTTCATTTCTCATAGCTCTGGAAGCAGAAGCAGGGAAGTCAGAGGTCAGACTGCCATCGTGGGCGGGTTCCGGCGAGGGCTCTCTTCCCCATTGCAGGTGGTCGCCTTCTCCTTGTCTCCTCGCATGGCAGAAGCTCAGCGAGCTAAGTTTCTGGGGTCACTTTTAGTAAAACAATAGCCCCATTCACGAGGGCTCCACCCTCCTGACCTAATCACCTCCCTAAGGCCCCACCTGCTAAATACCATCACATTGGGGGCAGGTTTCAACATTGTGGCGCGCGGCGGGGGGGGGGGGAGGGGGGGGGGTTGTTGCACCTGGTTGGCTCAGTCCGTTAAGCATCTGCCTTCGGCTCACGTCATGATCCCGCAGTCTCAGGATCCAGCCCTTCATCGGGCTCCCTGCTGAGCGGGGAGTCTGCTTCTCCCTCTGCCGCTCACCACGCTCATGCTCTCTCTCTTGCTCTCTGTCTCTCAAATAAATAAATAAATAAAATCTTTAAAAAATAAATATATGTATGAATTTGGGGGAATACAAGCGTTCAGTCCATAATGACACCTGACCTTATTGCTGTGCCTTTTCTCCTATAAGACAAGTAACTTAGGACCGGGGCCCCACTCCCCCTCCCGCCCCCCTCACCTCAGAGCCCACGTTGGTGGTCACACCTGGGGCACAAGGCAGAGCACCACTTAGGCTAGCCCCCCTGCCCTGGTAGGTATCCTGTGTGGCCCCCTCGGGCACGGGGAAGCCCCTAGCACCTCCTTGTGACCTGGGGCTCCTGTAAGCACCCGGATGCACATGACACTGTGGGTCCTCCCCTGCTCAGCTGGAAGTGACTTTGGCCTTGAGGGGCACCAGGAATACCTGTGCTCGGCGCGCACTCATTCATTCAGCATGCACTTACTTAGACTGCACACGGGCGACACGCCGGATCCTCTGGGCAGGTGCAGGTTGAAGCATGCTTCTTCATTCTTCGCCTCTGCACCCCACTCCGCCCTAAGGGTTCAGCTCCATGCCCTGCACGGAGAGCTTCACCAGGGCTGTGGTTTGTCCCGGTCCTGGGCTCATGCTTCCTGCACAACCACCTGAGGAGCTTGGGCACCTCCCACCCTCTTCCCCCGTGAGGGGAGTTGTGAGGCATCGACTTGAAATGGAAAATATCATCAGGCATGCTTTCCAATCCTCTCTCTGTAACCGACACCGTGTATCTTATCCCAGGGCTCCGATGGGCTTTAGTTTCACAAAGTTGGTATTCACAGAGTCATAAATAGACTGTCTCGGACAATTGATGGCATTTTTAAAACCTCTGTGTCATTTCTCTTGAATGCAGAGAATTCACTTTTTCTCCCTGATTGAAATTTCTCTCTTTTTCCCCCTCGTCTTGCCTCTGATTCCAAAAGAGCAGCAACCCACATGGGCCAGGCTTTTCTTGGTTTCACCAGCATTTCCAGATTCCCACTAATCTGGGGGAGCAGTAAAATGTATCAAAGAGGGGAGTGGGATGATAGTCAGTGCTTCTCTATTATCCATCAGGTACTGGTGTCATTGCTAAAAGTCAGTATAGAATCAGAGCAACCCGGGGGCGCCTGGGTGGCTCAGTTGTTAAGTGTCTGCCTTTGGCTCAGGTCATGATCCCAGGGTCCTGGGATCAAGCCCCGCATCAGGCTCCATCCCAGGGTCCTGGGATCGAGCCCCACATCGAGCCCCACATCGAGCCCCGCATCGAGCCCCGCATCAAGCCCCGCATCAACCCCCGTATCGGGCTCCCTGCTTGGTGGGAAGCCTGCTTCTCCCTCTCCCACTCCCCCAGCTTGTGTTCCCTCTCTCACTGTGTCTCTCTCTGTCAAACAAATAAAATCTTAAAAAAAAAAAAAAAGAATCAGAGCAACCCAGGAGCCCCTAGGATTTGCTTTAAAATACTTCAGGGGAGGGGCGCCTGGGTGGCTCCCTCAGTAGAGCATAGGACTCTTGATCTTGGGGTCAAGCCCCACGTTGGGGGTAGAGCTTACCTAAAAAATAAAAAATATACCTAAGGGGAACATTTCTTCCCAAGAGGTCAAAAATGAAAGACTGTCCTAGAGATTTAAGTGGCACAATTAAGTAAAATAACAACGATAAAGTTGCCTGGGAGCAAATATATCTTAATTCCCCATTATGTGTGTGAGGAACAAAAAAGGTTCAGTATCCCATGGGAGAGCTAGCTTCTTTGTACAGTATTATAAATTTTGCTGATACAAGTTTAAAAAATAAATACTTCAGGGGATGTGGGGTGGGGGCAGTGAGGAGGGGATAGACCGAGAAAAATGGGCAGAACGTTGGTGATTGTTGGCCCTGTGTGATGGGGACGTGGGAACTCACTGTATTGCCTTCTCTATTTTGTCTTTATTTGAAAATTTCCGTCATGAAATTGGGAAACAAAAAATATACCTAGGGGGAACATTTCTTCCCAAGAGGTCAAAAATGAAAGACTGTCCTAGAGATTTAAGTGGCACAATTAAATAAAATAACAACGATAAAGTTGCCTGGGAGCAAATATATCTTAATCCCCCATTATGTGTGTGAGGAACAAAAAAGGTTCAGTATGCCATGGGAGAACTAGCTTCTTTGGACTAGGTTTTTTGGATTTTCTTTACCCTGAAATCTATCTAGGAATAAGGCAGGGCATCAAACTGTGTGTGTGTGTGTACATGGAATGGAGTGGGTATCGTGTGTGTGTATATATGTACATTCAGGTATGTATGTATGCATGAATGTATTGTGTGTCTGGTGTGGGTGTAAGTGGGTACATATATGAGTGTGTGTGTGTGTGTGTGTGTGTGTGTGTGTGTCTGTGTGTGTGTATTTGCTTGTTTTTAAAGGACCCGCATACCATAGAAGTTCAGCTCTGGAACCAGCCTGCTCATCAGATCTATATTCTGCCACTTGCCCGCTGTGGCCCCAGACAGGTCATTGCCATTCTCTGAATCTCGGTTCCTGGGCTGTTGGAAGGATTAAATTTAGAAGTCCGGGCCAAGTGCTTGGTGTTATATTATTAACATGACTCCTCATGGCAATCTTATTATGAGTGTTTTGATCCTCATTTTGTGGGAGGGGAAGCTAGTTCCAAGCTACACAGAAGACCTTGACCGAGCTCACGCAGCCACAAGGGCAGAGCCTGGACTCAGTGACCACAGGCAGCCTTTAGTTAATGTTTCTCTTTTTAGCCCTGTGGCCAGTGGTTTTCCTATATCTGGGCGTTAGGATATTTTTGGTTGTTTGTTTTATTTTAAGTGTCCTAATTATAAAGATCAAATCAAATATTGAAGTCTAACAGGTGCCTTGTACCAGGAACATCTGCTGTGTGCTATGGGCATGACTTCTAGAAAGGGTTTCTGCTGAGAGGCTGCTTCACCTGGACTGAGAGTCAAGCGAGTATGATTGCGGGCACAGCCCTTTATTTTTTTTTTTGACCCACCAGAGCACTTGAAACACAATAGGCACTTAGAATAGATGGTTATTGATTTTTAAAGGGTTTTCCTCTGTACTGTGTTTCAAGCTTCAATATCATTGAGATAGCCATTTTTCACAAGTCTACCATTTATTTTTCTTTTAAAGATTTTATTTATTTACTTGAGATAGAACAAAAGCGAGAGAGCGAGAGAGAAGGGGAGAGAGCATAGAGGGAGATGGAAAAGCCAACCCCCCTCTGAGCAGAGAGCCCAACTCGGGGCTCGATCCCAGGACACCAAAATCATGACCTGAGCCAACGGCAGCTGCTTAACCGACTAAGCCACCCAGGCGCCCTACAAGTCTACCATTTAAAGACAATCTCAATCAATATTACCATAAAATGAAGGAGGTGGGAGGAACCTAACTGAATGAATATAAAGCTCATCTGGAAGAATGAGCACAGAGAATCACAAGAGAACTTCCCCCAAAATTAAATGCAGGTATTCAAATGTACAGTTGACCCTTGAACAACACAGGGTTAGGGGTGCCAACCCATGGCACAGTCGAAAATCCACATGTAACTTCTGACTCGCAGGGCACCTGCGTGGCTCAGTCAGTTAAGCATCTGACTTGGGTTCAGCTCAGGTCATGATCTCAGGGTTGTGGGATCAAGCCCCACATCGGGCTCTGCAGTCAGTGGGGAGTCTGCTTGAGATCCTCTCCCTCTGCCCCTCCCCTGCTCTCTCTCTCTCTCAGATAAATAAATCTTAAAAAAAAACACAAAAAACTTCTGACTCCCCAGAAACTTAACTACAAATAGCCTACTGTTGACCATAAGCCCTACTGATAACATAAACAACACATATTTTATGTATATATTATACACTATATTCTTACAGTAAAGTAGCTTGAGGAAAGACAATGTCATTAAGAATGGCCTGGTGATGGGTATTAAGGAGGGCACATACTGCATGGAGCACTGGGTGTTATACGCAAACAATGAATCATGGAACACTACATCAAAAACTAATGATGTAATGTATGGTGATTAACATAACATAATAAAAAATAAAATAAATAAAAATAAATTTAAAAAAAGAATATCATAAGGAAGGGCTCCTGAGTGGCTCAGTCGGTTAAGCGTCTGCCTTCGGCTCAGGACATGATCCCAGGGTCCTGGGATCCAGGCCCGCCTGGGACTCCCTGCTCAGTGGGGAGTCTGCTTCTCCCTCTGCCTCTGCCTGCCACTCCTCCTGCTTGTGCTCTTATGCTATCTCTCTCTGTCAAATAAATAAATTTTAAAAATCTTAAAAAATATATCATAAGGAAAAGAAAATACTTTTACAGTACTGTATTTATCAAAAAAAATCCATGTATAAGTGGACCCATGCAGTCCAAACCCATGTTGTTCACAGCTCAACTGCATTTTTAGACTAAAATAATTAAAACAGTATGACCCTGGTGCTGGTATAGACAGATAAATCAGGGGGAACAGAAAAGAGAGTCCACAAGTGGACCCATAGAGAAACACTACATATAGCATTTCAAATTGGAGGCTAAAGAATGAGGTATTGAATAAAAGCTCTCAACAATTGGCTAACCTTTTGGAGAAGAGAGCATTATTTTGGTAGATTTATACACATAAAATTAGAAACTTCTGCTTGGCAAAAAATACCATAAAATTAAAATTAGAAAAATATTTATGAAATATTTTGGATGAACTCGAGTAATCCACAGATGGTCTCTTTCACTTCACTCAAGCCTGATGGTTGCTAATTTTTTCTGTAAAGGGCCAGATAGTAAATATATTAGGCTTTCTGACAAGCATTCAGCTCTTCCATTATAATATGAAAACCGCCATAGAAAGTATGTAAATGAATGCATATGCTGTTTCAACATCACTATACAAAATCAGGTGGT
This sequence comes from Zalophus californianus, assembly GCF_009762305.2. NCBI lineage: Eukaryota > Metazoa > Chordata > Mammalia > Carnivora > Otariidae > Zalophus > Zalophus californianus. The sequence continues at coordinate 126,903,601 of NC_045600.1, forward strand.
GGGTCCATGGTCATTGTTGCTTTATGCTCTAGCCTATTTACAAATTGCAGTTGAATGGAGTACTCTGTTACCTTGTAATTAAGAGGCCTGTTTATTTGGGTGTTATTTGAGGCCTGTCATCCCTTCCCCATTTACCGACCCATGGACCACCATTGTCCTATGTGCACTCCAGGGGACGTGTGTGTGTGTGTGTGTGTGTGTGTGTGTGTGTGTGTGTGCATGCGCGTGAACAGTATTATAAATTTTGCTGATACAAGGGTATGCGTAGCACACAGTTTGCAAACAATAATAAAATACACTGTTCACATTGTAAATTACATATAGCCCATTGATTCTGAGAGAATGCATTCATTGATTTTTGCCAAACTCTTGTATGTATAACCAATCTGTGGTTGCAATTGATGAACAACTGTCCTTTGGCATAAATATAAGTTAGAACTTGTTTGTCGGTGACGTGGGCAACCTTATTGCTAAATTGGATGATAGTTTTCAAACACTGGAAAAATATTGCCTCAATTTTTTAATGCTGTCGCCAATGTAATGGCTGGCTACAGATATAATGCACTTTTTTTTTTTTAAAGATTTTATTTACTTATTTGACAGAGGGAGACACAGCGAGAGAGGAAACACAAGCAGGGGAAGTGGGAGAGGGGGAAGCAGGCTTCCCGCGGAGCAGGGAGCCCGACGCGGGGCTCGATCCCAGGACCCTGAGATCATGACCTGAGCCGAAGGCAGACGCTTAACGACTGAGCCACCCAGGCGCCCCTGTAATGCACTTTTAAGTTTAATTCCTCCTCCATCACTTTCTTAAGTCTAGAAAATCAGCAGTAAATCAAGCCCTGTTTTGTAGTGTTTATCAATTTCCACGTGTAAATGCTCCCAGCATGGCTGATTCCAAGCCTCCAGTGGGATGTCAGAGATACAAAGTAGCCACCTGTAGATAGTATTTCTACTGTATAAGTAGAATAAATGTAAGTAATCCTCAAAGCATGGATAATGACAAAATCCAGTAAAATGATTAGGAAGTGACGATTTTTGAGTATTTGTTATCTTTATTTTCAATATATTTATTAAGTATAAGTTTATATCATTTAGGTTTTTTAAATTTTTTTTAAAAAGATTTTATTTATTTGTCAGAGAGAGTGAGAGTACAAGCAGGGGGAGTGGCAGGCAGAGGGAGAAGCAGGCTCCCTGCTGAGCAAGGAGCCCGCTGTGGGGCTCCATCCCAGAACCCTGGGGTCATGACCTGCGCCGAAGGCAGACACTTAACCGACTGAGCCACGCAGGTGTCCCATATTTTTAATAATGGCTATATTTATCAATCAGTTCACAAAGTTCCTGAAAATGTTGACAAGTCGTACATCAATGCAAACCCGCCCTAGCACACCACTGCTTATTGGGAATCATATAGGTAAAGGACTATCTTTTGGAATGGGTATCTTTAAGGGAGATGCATTTAGTGTATGACCAAGGCTCAGACCCTATAATGTGCTCTGTTCCCCAACCCCTCGTTATCCCAACAGAGTCAGCGCATCTCTGAGTAGAGCCTCGGTCCCTCCCTCAGGACTAGACATCACAATCAGGGGCTCTCATTTCCTTGGTTTATTTCTTCTCAAGACCCACTCAGAAGGATAAAGGTCTAATTGCCATTGGTTTAACTGCTTATTTAACAAATCAAACTGTTTTTCTGCCTAAATGTTTCTAATCAGTAAACAGTTATCGTTTGAATTCTCAATATGCTAAAAAGTCACTTTTCCAAGACAGGGAGTTAAAAAACAATATTTGGCATAAAAAAAATTGCAATACCCAGGCAGACACCTTCTTTATCTCTAGCATCTCAACCCCCATAGTCAGATGAAAGCAGACAAAGCTTTATACTATCATAGCCTTTATATATGAAGAATGCTTACAAATCACTAAGAAATATGCTGAGCACCCCAGTAGAAAAATCAGCAAAGAGCCTAAAAAGGCCATTTATAAAGAAAAAATACAAATAACCAGTGAACAAAAAATATTCAGTCTTTGTAGTAATCAAAGAAAATATAAATTAAAACACGGGAGGGTAAATATTGTGATAGCAAGCCAACAAGCAGAAGTTCCAGAGATTGTGAAACAAATACCAGAATGTCCGTGGTATGCTGCACTTGGGATCACGGTGTAATTTGGTGAAAAGAACATGAAATGTAGAAGTAGTAAGGCCTGAGACCCAAAACTAGCTCTACCAGCTACTAGCTGGGGGACCTTGTGAGTAATAATAATTCTCTCACAGTCAGGTTGTGAGCACCTGATGGGAGTGAACTTTTCTAGGACAACCTGGCATATAGTGGGTTGTCATGGAAACTCAGGTCCCTCACCCCCTCACCCCCTGCCCCCATTCGCTTGCTAGAAGCATATGTTCTTAAAGCAGTTTTTTTTTTTTTTTAAGATTTTATTTATTTATTTGACAGAGAGACGCAGCGAGAGAGGGAACACAAGCAGGGGGAGTGGGAGAGGGAGAAGCAGGCTTCCTGCTGAGCAGGGAGCCCAACGCGGGGCTCTATCCCAGGACCCCAGGAACACGACCTGAGCCGAAGGCAGACGCCTAACGACTGAGCCACCCAGGCGCCCCTAGAAGCATATGTTCTAACCACAGTCTTTAGGAACTGGTCCATTTGCCCTCTGGGGAAGTTCTGGCCTAGAGGTAACTGGCAGAGACCAGTCTCAGTGCCTTTGAGGAAGATTAAACTGGCTCTGCTTTTCTGAAGAACCCAGGAACTGGGAAACAACAGAATCCAGGATTGCTGTGCTCAGGGCAAGCTGGCTCACCATCCAGTCAACAGACTAAATGGAAAACTCTTTCAAGCCTTAAACTGAGCAGGTACATGTCTATTCTTTCTTCTTCTTAAGCAGTGTTTCTTTCCCAACCAGAGAAACCAAAGCTTGCTAACCAACAGCTTGCTTTTGAAACTGCTGTGAGGAGATCCTACCCCACCAACAGACTGGCTTTTCAGTGGCCTTTGTGTGTGTGTGCGCGCGCGCGCGCGCGCGCGCGCACGCGGGTGCGTTCCCCTGGGGCCGGAGCCATTTACGAAGTTCTCACACATCTTGGCTTTCTTTGGAGCTCAGCCCGGTTACACCTGACTCCACCTGCTTGCTTCTGTGGAATCCCATATTTGCTTCTCTCCTTAGCACAAATGTGAAAGTTGAAGCTGGGGCGAGATCAAAGAAGTTTAGGAAGAATTTTGGTGCGTTTGCCAAAACCTGCAGAGTACACTATAGGGGCACAGAGAAGCCGTGAAGATCAAGCCCGAGCCACAGTCCACTAGTTGACTTGACCGTGACCCTGTGGGTGGCGGGAGGAAGACCAGGCTGCCACCTAAACTGGAGTCGGGGCACAGGATTCAGGTGTTGGGACCTGTTTGGGGTGAGCCCAGAGCAGGGTGTCTGGCAGGTGTGGTCTGGGTTCCAACGAGGCCACTTGCTGGCTTGGTCCCAGAACCTCTCTCGGTCCCCATTACTGCACATGTGTGACGGGAATTATAGTACTTATGAATACTCTAGAATTATTGCTTCCTGGGCCTGGATGAGATTCAAATGTAGGAAGATTTTATATGAGAAAAATACTTCCGGAGGATTTTTTAAAGGTTTGGATCAGGGACGCCTGGGTGGCTCAGTTGGTTAAGCGTCTGCCTTCAGCTCCGGTCATGATCCCAGGGTCCTGGGATCGAGTTCCGCATTAGGCTCCTTGCTCGGCGAGGAGCCTCCCTCTCCCTCTGCCTGCCGCTCCTCCCCTGCTTGTGCTCTCTCTCTCTCTCTCACTCTCTCTGACAAATAAATAAATAAAATATTTATTTAAAAAAATGAAGTTCGGAGTTCGGCCGTAGTGCCTGAAATAGTAAAAGCACCAACACATATTTCTCGGTGATAAGCCATCTTGGAACCTATATGTGCGTCTCAGGTGCTCAATTTTGCAAGTCTGCCTTTTCCTCTTCTCTAGTATCTCACAAAGGTGCTATGCTCACTTGAATGGAAGACCAAAGAAAGCCTAGGGGAAAAGTTTCTTTTCTTTTCAAATACTGCTCATGCTAGTTCATGCCTGCTACCTCCAAGCACATGTAATGATTGCATTTTACCCCATAAATGTCACACTGGACCTCTTATGTGCCCCTCCAGAATGGCTCAGCCCCTGCGCCCTTGGGCCTGGCCTCTTGCCCAGTGGAGAGGTCTGGCCCCCAACTTATCTCCTCAGTGCCCCCAGGTGAAGGCTGGGCTAGGGCACAGTTGTTCCCACACAGTTAGGAGCTGCAGTGGCCCCAGGGGATCAGGTCCTTCTCAGCAGGACTTGGGGAAGCCATGCTGCTCCGCAGCATCCAGCTGCCTGGAGGGGTGCAGGGGGCATACCAGAAGTGCTCAGGAGGTTTGCCCAAGGAGAGACAGGAGATAAGCTCCTGCCCTTCCCCTACAGTCCCACAAAGCCTCTGTGGGAGACGTCCCCTGGCCAAGAGCCCTGCTGGTTGGTTATGAAGGCTGAGCCAGCTTGGTGCTCCTGTGGTCCCAGCCTTTGCCCTTTCCCCTGGCTCCCATTGCCCTGGGTCCTACCTCCCAAAAAAGCCTCAGCCCTCAGCCCCTAGGCTTGGCCTCAGACTCCCGTTTTCAAGGGAACCTAGGCTAAATAAAGCCCATTTTCAGGTAGCAACCCAAACATGAGTTTTAGTAATCTGTAGGAAATAGTGGAGAGGGAGAGATGATCAAAAGGATCGTATTTAGAACGGGTGCAATGTGATTCCTGTGTTGGCAGACAGACAGAGTTTGCCTTTGGGGTGCAGTGCTAAGGCTTTTGTCTCGCCCCGCCCCCGGTGCTCAGCACTTGGAGCGAGGTCGAGGAGGATTTGTTGAGTGACTGAATGTGCGTGCATCCATGAACCTTGTTTAAATCAAGAGCTCGTATAATTTTAATCAGCTCTGTTTTCGGCTGTGCACACTCAGTAAAACATTTAATAATCGGTTAAAAGTGGAAGAAATTAGTCTCTCTTGTGTGACTGGGTTCCCTCCCTTTTTCTTTTAATCATAAAAAGCTCCATGGTTTTCTGACTTCCTTTCAGTTAGCTTTTTCATGCATTTCTTTTTTCCTAAGAGCAGAGCTGTTCTCACTTTATTGTTATTTTACTGACTTCTCTTTACTTGACATCTGTTTTGAGCTCATCTCCGTTGGTGGGATGAGTTGAAATTTTGCAATCTGTGATCAATGGCTCAATCTCTCTTGTATTGGCAGCTAGAAAGGAAGTCAGATTGAAATCAGGAGCCTCCTGTGCTGGCTTGCAAGTTTGTCACTGAGCTCTCTGGTTTCTGGAAAGTGCAGTTAGAGTATCACTCCTGCTTCTCTTGAAACAGAAGCCGAGAGCTCAGTACGGTTTTCAAAAGGTCAGCATACGCACAGCTATCCCAAAGTCTCACTTCTAACCCCTTTTGCTTTGATAGGACTCAGTATTTCAGTTGGTCTTTTTGCCTCCCTTCTACTAGTTCAAGGGACCGCAAAGAGTGGCACCATTCCCCAGGTGTCCTAGTTCAAGGAAAAAAGAAGTATCAATTCCTGCTTAGCTGGTGAGGGCCCAACCCCACTGCTGTGGTGCGTGGTTGTGAACCATGGCATTTGCCAGTCGGTTCTGTGTCTCCCGATGGTGAACATAACAGAAAGAGGAAGTTTTTCTTTAATATTTCACTGTTGCAGATAAAATTCTAAATGTGGCTGAAAATGAAAAATAAAATGATGAAGAGAAAAGAGCTCTCCTGAAACCCCTTTTTTGGGTTTGTTTGTTTGTTTACTTATTTAATAGAGAGAGACAGTGAGAGAGGGAACACAAGCAGGGGGAATGGGAGAGGGAGAAGCAGGCTTCCTGCTGAGCAGGGAGCCCGATGCGGGGCTGGATCTCAGGACCTCGGGATCACAACCTGAGCCGAAGGCAGACGCTTAACGACTGAGCCACCCAGGCGCCCTTAAGTGTATTTAATTTTTAAACATTTGACTTTATTCCTTTTTTTTCAGAAACATGTCATGTTCAAAAATATATCTATGTTTCTACTTGGTCTTTTTTTTCCCCCTGATATTTTACATGGTTCTAACCGTGCTGCCTTCATAACTCTGTATTTCTTTTTATTACTTGCATATCAAGCACTTTTTTAATGTCATTATATATCCTTTGTAAGCAGCATTTTATATTTTTTTTTAATAAAACTTCAAGTAGAAATGCCATAATTTATTTAAGCCATACATCTATTGTTGGACGTGTAAGCTGTTTTCCATTTTTTTGCTATTGTAAATAGACAGCAGAGTACAGAAAGCTTTCTCCTAAATTTAAAATTATTTCCTGGGGATCATTCACCAGAAGTAAATCACTGGGACAAATAAGAGATGGAAGCATATCTACTTTTTGATGCGTATTACTACTGATTTGCTTTTCAAAATAATTGAACCAATTTACAATCTCACCAGGCACACTCACTGGTCAGCTCTAGAGAAAATCAAGGATATCTTCCTTTAATTTGCACTGTGATGATTACTAATGAGGATGAATACCTTTTCCAAATGTTTGTGTACAAAGTGTGTTTTTTCTTTGGAAAATTGCCATTTCTGTTTTGTCCCAAGAGGTCTCAGTGCTGTCGTTACTAAGCTGAGAAGTACTCCAGGTAAAAATACGGATGTAATAATAACCCAGGATTTGTCATAGTTCCTATAAATATTTTTTCTGCTATGCTATTTGACCTTTAATTTTTTACAGATAATCTTAAAATTTTCCTCCAGAGTTTTGATAGTTCTTTTTTTTTTTCATTCCCAGTTTGTTTAGGATTTGATTTTCTCCATAATGTTTGAATTTTTTAGTATAAGGTAAATATTTTTTTCTAAATTACTAACAAGTTACCCCAAGTCAAAGACAGAATTGAAGTATTAAAAGATGTTCTAGAATCCTACCTCTGGCCATAGGAAGACTAAGCGTCTTGCCTGGCCACAGAGAGAATTTTAAATGCTGATTGAAATGTTGACAGTCAGAGAGGTCAGTGGAGTAATAATGATGGTGGCTTGTGCCTTAGGGTATTTGCTGGATCTGGGGAGCCTACCCAGAGAGTTTTATAGCACCTGCAGAAAGCTGGGACCTCAGAGGCACAGAAAATTAAGGAAAAAAAAAAAAAAAAGAAGAAGAAGAAGAAGAAGAAACCAATGAGAACACACAAAACAAGTCCAACTCTCAGTAGTTTCAATCAAGGTAAATAGTCCATTGGCTTCACTTTAGAAGACAAAAATTGTCGTAGTAGATTTTTTAAAAAAATGTATTTGCTGTTAAAAAAATGTATTTGCTGTTGTGTTGGGTGTGTCTCTCATGCCCACCGGCCCCGTTCTCAATTCTCCTCCACTCCACGCTATCTTAGGAGGCTGGCCTCATCACAGACTCTTTGCCTGTGGCTTACCGTTGAGTTCAGCCAGGGGAAACTCCACAGGAGAATGGAGGGAGGTAGGAGATATTTATTTATGAGGTTTTATTTTGTTTTGTTTTGTTTCCCTCTAGCTGCCCCCAGCAGCCAGCATCCCTCAGGGTCTCAACCCAGCCCTCCTGATGCTAGTAGAATATAGTATACCTAAGGGCTTAACACACCTTCTGTTACTGGCCCCAAAGAACTTCACTTTCCAAAGTTGCGGCTTTGTTTTGCTCTGCTCACACCTTTGTAAATAGCCTCTTTATTAAAGCCTCTGTGGATTATCCCAGTTTAATTATGCTGTCTGCTTCCTGCTGGGACTGACCCATAGAACTCTAAAGAATGGCATCTAAAACAGAAAACACACACACACAAAACCCAGAAAAGTTAAAAACTAAAGCAGATGGGAAAAGACATACCAAGCAAATACCAACCAAAAGAAAGCTGGTATAGTTTTATTAGGAGCAGACAAGCAGAAATGTCAGGACAATAGGCATCATTAGAACTAAAGAGTATTATTACACCTTGATAGAAGATTTGGTTCAATTCTAACATGGCCTCAAAATATAGAAAGCAAAAAGCTGTTAAAACTACAAAAAGAAAAAAACAAACTCACACGCAAGGTAGGAGATTTAATATGCCTCAAATATATTTGATGAGTAAAACAGCGACAGTCAGTAAGAATGCAGGATTCGAACATCGCAACTGACAAGTTAGTTCTAATGGGCCTGTTGGAGCACTGTACCCAGCAACAGAAGAATACAATTTCTTTTCAAGTGTAAACGGAATATTTATGAAAATCGGCCACACAGTGGGCTATTTGGCAAGCTTCAGCATATTTCTAAGGATTGGTAGCATATAAACGCTGTCCTCTAACATTACACTTAAGTTAAAAATAAAAAGATAAGTAGGAAAAGCCCATACACTTGGAAATTGAAAAACGCTTCTAAATAACTCATGTGTCTAAGGAAAAAGACTATAATTTAAATTAGAAAATATGTAAAACTACACGATGATAAAAATAGCACATATGCAAACAAGTGGGATGCCAGCGTGGAGTAGTGGAGAGAGAGAAATTTGATGTGGTTTTGGAATGTAGGTGAGGATTGGTGGGGTGAGGTCCAGAGCCAACGACCAAGAAAGAATTCTTGAGACGTCTTTGGTGCAAAATGCTGGTTTTATTAAGGCACCCGGACAGGACCCCTGGGCAGAAAGAGCTGGGGCACCAGGGTTATGAGGGGTGGCTGATTATATACTTGGGAGTTGGTGGAGGTAAGGAAAAGGGAGGTTTCAAAAGGATTTTCATATGTTAAAGAAGACTCTGCATGTTATCTGGAGCCCTTGCCCTTTTGTCAAATTTAGGTTGTTTTTCCCTCTAGCAAGGCATTAACGTTAAGATATTTGGGATCTTCCTGGAGGAATGTCACACCTGTCCCACCCAGGAGTGGGGGATGGGGGGAGGTTGCAGGGTGTCAGCTTGTGCTTGGTCTTCAGCTTGCCTTCTCTCTCATCAATTTTATGGCCCTAACCGTATGTATTAGGAAGGAGGAAAGCCTGGAAATGAATGTGCTAAGCATCCAACTTAAGATGATAGAGAAAGACCAACATCAATGCAAAGAAAGCAGAAAGAAGGAAATGTTTTTAAGAGCAGAAATTAATAAAATAGAAAGCAAAGATATGGAAGAGAGAATCAGGAAAACCATAAATTGGTTCTTTGAGGAAACGGATAAAATTGATAAGCCTCTAGGAAGATCAATCAAGGGGAAAAAATGAGAATATATCATTTTAGGAATGAAAATGACTATTATAACACATCCTGTATACATTAAAGTTACTGTAAGAGGGTATTATAAACAACTTCGTGACCAAAAAAAAAAAAAGAAGGAAGAAAGAAAAAGAAATTTTAAGTGAAAGAGGCAAATTCCAAGAAAAAATACAACTTGGTAAAATTGACACAAGAAAAAAAAACATTAAAATTATCCTCAGAAATTGTTTCTATAATTTAAAAGGAAGGTCAAGGCTGGATCGATGAACTGGCAAATTCCACTAAACACTCAAATGGAAGAAATAACATCAATATTCCATAAATTCTTTCACACAGTAGAAAAAATGGAAACAGTCCCCAGTAGTTGAATGAAGCCTGTGTATCCTTGGTGCCAAATCCCAGCAGCACAAATGGAGAATTTTCAGCCGGTCTCACTCAAGAACATGACTACAAAAATTCCAAGTTCAGTGTTAAGCAAAATTCAACAGTATTAAAAATGTTTCTCTTTGGGGCACCTGGGTGTCTCGGTTGAGTGTCTGACCCTTGGTTTCAGATCAGGGTCATGAGATCGAGTCCCGTGTCGGACTCTTGCTGAACGTGGGTAGAGTCAGTAAGATTCTGTCTCCCTCTCTCTCCCTTACGCCCCTTAAAAAAAAAAAAAGTTTCTCTTTTCCTGCCTTTTTTTGGGGGGGGAATTAAATCATTTTGAATATTATATTTTATTTCCTTTATTGAACTTTTAGCCATATTTGTGTGGTTACTGTAAAGATTACAGTATGTATCCTTAATACATTACCGTTTACTTAGAATTACTATTACATGGCTTCTCACTTGATAGAATTACTGTCACACTTCACACAAATGTAAGAGCCTAATGACAGTGTCTTTCTATCCCCCCAACTTTATGCTATGATTATGTCATATATTTTACCTCTGTATATATTACCAACTCCATTTTATAGTGATATTTTTGCTTTAAGCAGTCTTTGTCTTTTAAAGAAAGAAAGAGAAGGAAAAAAGCTACTCTTTTTTGTGTATCCATGTATTTCCATTTCTGGTGCTCATTATTCTTTTCTATAGATCCAGTTTTTTATCATTTTCCTTCTGGCTGAAGAATTTCCTTTATCATTTCTTTTTTTTTTTTTTAAAGATTTTATTTATTTATTTGACAGAGAGAGACACAGCGAGAGCAGGAACACAAGCAGGGGGAGTGGGAGAGGGAGAAGCAGGTCTCCCGCTGAGCAGGGAGCCCGATGTGGGGCTCGATCCCAGGACCCTGGGATCATGACCTGAGCCGAAGGCAGACGCTTAACGACTGAGCCACCCAGGCGGCCCTCCTTTATCATTTCTTATCATGTTGGCCTGCTGGCCATGAGTTGGCTCAGGTTGGATTTACTTCAAAATGTCTTTATTTCAACCAATTTGATTTGTTTGTTTTTAAAAGTGTATAATTGTTCATTTGTTGACACACTGACTTTGACTCTGGTTTGGGGAAATCCTTGTGATATTTCCATGACTCCACTCAGTCTTGAATGGAATTTTCACTGGATATGGAATTCTGTGTTGGCAGTATTTTTTTTTATTTTTTAAAAGATTTTATGTATTTATGTATTAGAGAGAGAACAGGGGAGGGGTAGAGGAAGAGGAGAGAGAATCTCAGGCAGGCGGATCCTAACCCTGGGGCTCAATCTCATGACCCTGAGACCGTGACCTGAGCAGAAATCAAGAGTCAGAGGCTCAATGCAGGTTTCCCTGGGTTGGCAGTATTTTTTAAATTTCAGATTTCAGGGGCATCTGGGTGGCTTAGTCAGTTAATCATCGGCCTTTGGCTCAGGTCATGATCCCGGAAAAATATATCAGATTTCAGTGCTGTAAAGATAATACATTTTCCTCTGACCTCCATTGTTCTGAGGAGAAGTGTTTACATTTACTATGTAAGCCTTGTTTACATCTGAGCCACCTTATATACTATGATAACATTTCTTTTCTCATATTGTATAAGCTCGCAAGTGTGCCATATATAAAATGAATGAACAAACAAAAAGTATGTTTCCATATTCCAGCACACAGAGCTTCCAGTCAGCTTTTGAGTACCTTACTACTGAATAAGATAAAACCCCCTTGAGGACCACCAGACATTTGAGGAAATTATCCAGCGTTAAAGCAGAAATAAACCCTAACAGAGAAGAAACTTGGAGAGGAAAAAGCAAGTCAGGCAGCAAAAGAAAACTTTAGAAAAACTATAATTGGTTGTATAAAGTAGAAAAATTTAGTTATTCCTCCCCTGCATAGGGAAAACTCCAGTTATTTCCTACTGAGTTTTCCTCCTGTGTGTATCCTTTACTGTTCATACAGAGCATTTCACTTCTGACACTTCTAGTCGCCAGGTTTGTGGGTTTCTCCCCCCACAACAAGAAATTCTTAGTCACACCCATCGGGTGACCTACAACTTAATTCAGTTCTGCCACCATCTACCCAGAGATAGCGTCAGATCCCACAGCTTAAGGGCTCAGTCCCATAAGACTGCCCTCCACGCCTACACACTCACATACATTTCAGATACCAGCAGCAAGTTCAGGTTTTCATTGGTGCTTTTGACCCCCTAGTCATAGATTGGTGTTCTAAAGAACTCCTCTTGGGAGTCAGTTGATTTGCTAGGACAGCTCACAAAACTCTTGGAAGCACTTACTTAGCCTCAACCAGTTTATTTTTTTTCAAGATTTTATTTATTTGACAGAGACACAGCAAGAGAGGGAACACAAGCAGGGGGAGTGGGAGAGGGAGAAGCAGGCTTCCCGTGGAGCAGGGAGCCCAATGCAGGACTCAATCCCAGGACCCTGGGATCATGACCTGAGCCGAAGGCAGCTGCTTAACGACTGAGCCGCCCAGGCACCCCAACTCAACCAGTTTATTAAAGGAAATGATAAAGGATACAGATGAATAGATGAAGAGATACATAGGGAGCGTGAGGTCTGGGAGGGTCCCCAGAGCAGGAGCTTCTGTCCCTGCAGAGTTGGGGTGTGTCACGCTCCTGGTGTGGATGTGTTTGCCCACCTAGAAGCTCCCCAAACCACATACTATTGGGATTTTAAGGAGGCTTCCTCATGTAGGCATGATCAGTTACTGACTTTATTTTTAGCCCCTCTCTAGAGAAGTAGGGGACAGGGCTGAAAATTCCAAGCTTCTAATCATAGCTTGGTCTTTTTGGTGACCAGCCCCCATCCAGGAGCCCACCCAGAGTCACCTCTATAGAACAAAGGATGCTTAGGAATTTACAAGGATTTTAGGAGTCCTGAGTCAGGGACAGGGTCCAAGACAAATATTATAACAAGAGAAGCTCCTATTGCTCTTCTCAATTAGGAAATGACAAAAGTCTCAGGAGCTCTGTGCCAAGAACTGGAGCAGAGACCAATATATAAATTCTATTATCTCATAGGTGTCCTCAGGGAAGACAAGAGAAAATATCTCATCTATAAAACAAGAACAGGTTTCTGCATTTTGAGAAAATTGAACATTGGGAGAACCAGATCAATGCCTTGAAAATTTTAAACATGAGGCAAAAATTAGAAAGTCAATAGGCAGGTTAGGAGACCTGAGGAAATCTCCCACAACATGAAATGGGAGTGGGGTGGGGGAGAAGACATCGAATACCCAGTAAGAAATGGTGTTAACAGAGTGTTGGCGATATGGGGGAGGACGTGAGTATATGAGGGATGGTGTGAGAGTGGGGCTTCTCCATGTCCTACGTAGGTTGTCACTGGATGGTGTCTAAAATTGAGAAACCAGGACATAGCATATGAAAATTTAATCAAGCTCAAAGTGCAAAAAGGTGATGTAAAGGACTTCTGTCTTTGGTCTAAACTGTGTAGCATTACTTGACTTGGCAAACTGTTGATTCATGACTTTGAAAAAAGTAAAAAATGTTAAAAAGGTGGTATTTGAGCATTTCCTATCTCACCTTATTGGTGCCATTAAGGAAAATGCTCTTTTCTGCATTGCCATACAGGGCGCCAATTGTTCTTCGCCAAATGTAGATTTGTTTCTACCCTTCACCTAAATGAAGGCTGGAGCTTGGATTCTTAGATCCTTTTCCTGGTCCTGAAAATATCATCTTGAGTGGTTTTTATGACTACAAGATCATAGAGAAGGTTCTCCCATCTCCCTGTCCTACATCGGGCTCTGAGGGTGAGCACGCACAGGTGTGCATGTGTGTGCACACGCGCGTGCACACGGGGGGCCCACACATGTCTACACTCGTCCTTTCCAGATCATTTCCTATATTCCTTTATTTTCCTCCATCTTTGTTGCCATAATGTGGACCTAAAGTGCATTTTTAATTATGTGTTAAATTTATTGAGTAAATATTGGGGTTTCTCTCCATGTGTGTATAATACACGTGTGTGTGTGTGTGTGTGTGTGTGTGTTGTGTGTATTTCATATAATAGCTTTATTGCAATATAGTGAAATATAATCCACATACCATAAAATCCCCCCTTTAAAGTGTTTTTGTATATTTTTATAAACAGGGAGGTGAGCCTTTTTTATTCCTTCCACCAAGACCTCTTCATTAAAGTTTGCAAATTTTGTAAGTCAGGTTCCCTGGCCCTCACAAGGAAAAAACTTCCACTGGGGGGGTGAGACTGAAAAGTATTTCTTGATTTTTTTTTTTTTTTTAGACCTCTTTCTTTACTACGTTTTGACTAAAGAGAATTGCTCCCTGTATGTTTTCGATATAAGTGTGGGGGGAGGATTAATACATTCTTTATTGTTCATAACTTCTTATGGCCAAAGAAAACACAAGAATTTGAAAGTATTAGCTCAGAGTCCTTAGCCTAACAAAACCTTGCCCCCACTTCTACCCTCTTTTGTCTCCAATTGTAAATTCCCCTCTCAAGGATTCCTAATGCTTGATTCAAAATGCCGGGCAAAGAAAAGCTTCATGACTGCTGGTACTTTCCTATTGGCAAATCCAACCCTAGTCTCCCTTAATGCTGGTTCTTCCTTTGAATAATAGGAATAATCCTGTTTGTTCATTACCAATTCAACCCTTCGAGGGGAAACGCTGCACTGAAGATAGTGAATGATGATAAAGCCATTTATTGGCATTAGCCGGGATTACCGTCCGCCTGTCACACCATTATTGTTGCCTGGGCTTTGCTGGTGACATCTGGAGGCAGAGTCCTGGCAGTGCCCGCCCCAAGTGGTTAATAAGCAGGTGGATTTTGTCATTCTTTCTTCTACAGTCTCAGGAATCTGATGGAAAGAAAAAAAAGAATTTGGATTTGAATGTCTTTGAAGACACCCCCCCCCCCCGCCTCCTGGAAATTAAGGAATTAATGGTACTGGTTGGGGTTTTATCAGGGCAAACTTGAGCAGGCATGCCGAGTATCTTGAATAGTAAATAATACGTTCTGGTTAAATGCTTTGACCAAAGCAGGCCGACATTTTTAAATCCTCCTGCCTCTGCAGGGCAGTTCCTTTGAGGGTGGACCCAGTCTCTGGTCGGGCATAGCTCGCCCCTTCGCCGCCCCCCACCCCCGCCGCAGATATGTTCTCCTTCTACTCTTCCATGGTTTTCTACACCCATGTGTGTCATCTCCCCAAATTGAGGGCAGACTCTGGGGATGGTGAGCATAGAGGGAGTCAGCACCGGGACCTAGTCACACACTGGGACCTCTTTCTACCTCCCTGGATCCCTTCCCTCCTCATGTGACCAAGATTATAACACTGTTTGTAATTGCAAACTGGAAACAACCGAAATGCCCATCATTTGGGGACCGTTAAGTAAATGACTCAGGATCTCTCTGATGCAGTGATGGGAAGGTCACCAAGATGCATGGTTAATGGAAAAAGCAAGGAGCGGAAGGTTCTACCAGATGTGTTAATAAAGGGCACAGGGCAGAATATATGCTCATATTTGCTTGGCTCAGTCAGTTAAGCGACTGCCTTCAGCTCAGGTCATGATCCCAGGGTCCTGGGTTGGAGCCCTGCATCGGGCTCCTTGCTCAGCAGGGAGCCTGCTTCTCGCTCTGCCTGCCGCCCCCCTGCTTGTGTGCGCTCCTTCTCTCTCTCTGACAAATAAATAAAATATTTAAAAAAATGAATAAGATGCCTCTGGAAGGGTACATAAGAAACAAGTAATGGGGTCGCCTGTGGTAAGAGAGATAGTGGCCAGGGGACGGGGCTGGAGGGAGACTCCGCCGTATTCCCTTTTATACGTTTGGATTTTGAGCTATTCGTATTTATTACTTGTTCAGAAACATCAACCAAAAGCTCTGAGTACCACAGTTTTTTAAATGTTTTTTCTTTGACTATACAACCACTTTTTTTCATTAAACTAAATTTCTTCTTAAATTATATATGCTGAAGCTTAAAAAAAAAAAAAAAAATCAAACAGTCCCCAAGAGAATACAGTAAAAATGAAGTCTCTTTTCTGTTCCTGAACCCTAGCCTCCCCCCAAGGCAGTTCCTACTGCTGGTTTCTTGAAACTCTTTTTGTGTTTTGCCTTTCCGTTTTATTGAGCTATGACTGACACCCAGCAGTGTACAAGTTTATTGTTTTATAATAATATTTTATTATTTATTGTTTTATTATAATGACCTGACTTGCCTATATTGTGAAATAGTTACACACTTATAGAAACAATACGTTTGGTTAATATCCATCCTCTCGTATAGATGCACACTCACAAGAAAAAAAAAATGTGATTTTTTTTTTAAACTTTTTTTTAAGCTTTTATTTATTTATTTGAGAGAGAGAATGAGATAGAGAGAGAGAGAGAGCATGAGGGGGGGAGGGTCCGAGGGAGAAGCAGACTCCCTGCCGAGCAGGGAGCCCGATGCGGGACTCGATCCCGGGACTCCAGGATCATGACCTGAGCCAAAGGCAGTCGCTTAACCCACTGAGCCACCCAGGCGCCCAAAAAATGTGATTTTTTTTTTTTTTCCCTTGTGATGAGAACTTTTAGGATCTACTGTCTTGGTTTCTTGGAATTCCTTCCACTCTCCCTCCCCCTGCTGGGTGCGTGCTGATCCTGAGCTCAGAGTGGCCTCTCTTGTTTGTCCTACCAAAGATATATCTGAAAATGCGAATCTAATTTTAGTGGCAACACCCTTGGTGGGTGTTTTTGGAGACACGATACAGGGTGGAAACAGATCTGGCCTCAAATGACAGCTTACAGACCCTTGCTCCCTACCGTGTGGTCCCCATGCTCCCCCCTTAATCAATTCCTTGCCCTGCAGTTAACGTGCCCAGCTCCTGTGTGGTTTGAAAATCTGGCTCTAATTTGGTCTTTGGAGGTTGAGAACAGATGATAATTCATAACCGGGGACTGTGTTTTCTGCACCTGCACCCGTGCCAAGTACTTCTCGTGGTGCCATCAGCTGTGTGGCCTGTTGTTGGGAACGCGTTAGAGGAATGGCCATGGAGCGTCTAGAAGAACCAGGCCCTTTGGAAGTCCTTGGTGTCCTAGGAAGTAGCTCAGGAATGTGTTTGCAAATTGAAGGACCTGCATCCTCCAGCCCTGGCCAGGCCTGGAGACACCCATGTGGATGCAGGGCCTGACTTGGCATAGCTTGAGGGCTGCAGGCTTTGGGGGCCTGGGACCTCAGTTGGGTAGGGTGTGGCTGTGTGCCCCATGGTATAACTGGATCAACATCCCACACCACTAGAACAGCACCCAAGTGTGGCCTGGTACGTGCAGACCAGTTCTGCCTCTGGCCTCCACGTAGCACCTCGGACAGGATGGATTACAGCGCATAGGCTTCTGGAGTCTGTGGGCAAGCAGGAGCCTCCTGTTCTAAGATTTCGGGAGAGTAAGATATTCCTGGAATTCAAACAAAAGATCAAGTTATACCGGCAGAGCCGCCCATGTTGAAAAATAGTGTATAGACAGATATCTAAGGACAGGTGGCCTGCCATGCAGAGCCAAGAAGGGGAGTAATAAGAGCAGAAGTGACAATAAAAACACACATCAATAGCGAAGAATCGGAGCACTCATGTCCCTCACCTAAAGCATTCTGATGGCCAAGAACCCCAGTGATAGAGAATGAAGAGGAAAACAGAGATTTGTCTCTGTCTGACACAGCGATGGAGCTGCCAAAGCCACTGTCCCCAGCTTGGGTTCCGGTGGCCGGTCACGAGGGTTCCTCAAAGTGGCTTGCAGCTGGATGACTGTGTGTTGGGCTGGAGCCACGCTGAGTCCATGAGCATGAGCAGTATGTCCCCTGCTGGTCACACCGGACCTCGGCCCCTCATTTTCACAAGAAGGACAGCAGTGACCTCCTCTACGTGATCTCACAGCTCTGACCACCCAGGGACACAAGAGTAAAGCAGGGAAGGCCAGACCTGTGGCCTGCACCTGGGCTGGCCCCCATGCCTGTCTAACTTGGCTTCTGATGCGTTTTTTTTTTAACATCGCGGATTTCACGGGCAAATTGCAGTTGAGGTTTCTCACTTCTCTTTACGCCCGGGGAAGAGCTAGCAACACGGGCCATCATTCCCACGCGGAGGTGGACGGTCGGGTGGGGTCCCTGCCTTCCGCCTTCTCCATACCCTGCCCTGCGCATGGCTGGATATGCTCCATGTAGCCTGTCCTCCCCATGCCTCTCCCCTCCCCCCACATAGTCTGGCGTTTGTGACATTCGTACTGCCATTTTTGAGGACATCCTCCCTACACCCAGCCTCTGGGGACATTTGGGTTTGCATTACTACTGTCACCCCATCACACTTCCCTGCTCACCTGGGCCAGCTACACAGGAAGGAACCCAAGGCCAATCTTCCTGTGGTCCGGGGTGAGGGCTCCTAATAGCAGGACTCCCTGGTGTAACCCAGCTGTCCCGTTTGGAAGCAGATGGGGCAAGGCTCAGGGCCAGGCCCCAGATCTGCTCTCTGGATATTCCAAGAAGGAGAGGAGGCCAGTCAAGGGAGCTGCAGTGAGACCGGGGGACAGGGAACATGGCCCGGGCAGGCGCGGTGCATCCCTGGTCCTCAGGTGACTAGGAAGGGAGGTGGTGGGTGCGGAGCCCTGCAGTGGGAGCCCTGCACCTCGCACTTCTGTGAGGGAGGGAGGGAGGCGTTGGGCCAGGCACCTCAAGAGCTTTCTGGGGGAGGTTTCATGGCTGTCCAGTGAGTCTGGGCTTGGGTACCTTTCAGGGAAATTGAAAGAATGGAGCCTCATCTTGTACGGCACCGCCGAGCACCCTTACAACACCTTCAGCTCCCATCAGTCACGCTCTCGGATGCTGGAGCTCTCGGCCCCCATGCTGGAGCCACCCAAGGCTGCTCTATCACCACCCCAGACCGAGGTTCCTGAGGACGAAGAGGACTACACAGGTAATGAACTTGTAGCCAGAGGAGATGGCCAGGCCAGCCTGAGTTTTGGTTTTCCACTGCGGCTCTTAAAATGTGGGACCGTTCCTGGCAAAAGTTGGGGATTATGACAGTGGGTCTTCCTTCTTTCCTGGAGGTTGTAATAATGATGGTAATTTGCACTCACACAGCTCCTTCCACCCACGGCTCTCCTAATATTTTACAGACCAGTAAGTATACTTCAAACCAGTAAGTATTCTCCAACCTTCCCAGGCTGGGAAACAGAAGGTTCTATATGCCCAACCAGAACTGGGACTTGCCCCCTGGCTAATGAGCCTCCTCCTGAGGCCCTGTCTTATCCTCAAAATCTCTCGTCTCATGTCTCAGGCTCCCGACCCTCTCAAGTCCATCCACTTTGGGTCCCTACAGCCAGAAGGTGGGAAGGATGTGGGTCCTAATGGACCCGGAAGGGTTGGGTTGAATGAACATAGCCAGGAAAGGAGTGAGCAGTGGAGGTCTTGACCTCCCTTGAAGGCTGGGATGATGGCCCAGGAGAAGGTCTCAGGACCTTACGTCAGTAGATACCAATGTCACCACAAACAGGTTAAGCATCTCACAGGAAATAAAGATGCCTTGTGGGAACCCCTCTTCTCCATTGTCGGCAGTGGGCCCCTGGCTCTAGACCTCCAACCCCCTTCCTGGAGACAGCAGCCTGGGGAAGAAGGGCTTCAGACATTTCCAGCCACTGGGCCGGGCACAGTTGTGATTAGCATGTTAGGTCCCTTTCCCTCTGAACCATCCCATGGTGATTTGTGAGAAACCGAGTGTTTCTGGTTGGGCATATTTCCCTGAGCAAAATATTACAGCTGCTTGATAAATGATGGGTGATATCTAAGGATATTGATGTTTTGAGTTATCTAATAGCTTCTGAAAAAAGAAAAGTAACAAAACAGAGAATTCCACCGATACATATCGAGCATAAATTATAGTTGATTCAATTTTAAATTTCTTCTCCCTTTAAAGTGGAGCATTGAATTATGGATGGACTAATCTGCTCTGTTTCCCCCTGTGATTTATAAGTGGTGGCAAGATTCAGTAATTATTAATAAAGGTCTGATTTTTTTTTTTTCTTAAAATCTGCTACTGACTCTAATCTTACACTATCCTGGAATCTCACAAATAGACTGCCCTGCAACCCAAGTGACTTAGTCTTGCCCAAGCCCAGCCTAGATGGACAGAGGGTGTCTCCGTGGGAAGAAGATGTGTTCCCGACTCTCAGGGAAGGTCCCTGCAGTCTTGGGGCAAGTGGGACGGGCAGGCCTGTCCCAGCAGGAAGAGCCAGAGACAGGGAAAGAGCGGGAGAGGGGTGAGATCAGGAGGGTGCTGTGGTGTGGAGGGCGGTGGGAGAGAAGTGGGGGGGAGGAGAGAAGAAGGAGAAGGGCGAGGGGGGCGTGGGAGAGGAGGAGGGAGCATCCATGTTAGATACCGCGGTCAAGGGCTTGTGGGATGGGGCTGCTCGTCCATGGCTCTTACAGAAGCTCAGTCACAGATAAGCCCCAGTACCGAAGCTCAGGGAAAGAGAGGGTGATTTTGAAGTGGTCCCATGATTATTAGCTTTCTGCAGTTTTAGCCGAGGTAGGGCAGGTTGAAGCAGGAGTTTGCAGGGGTGGTCGCATGGGGGAGAAGGTTCTCAAGAATTCGGAGAGCTGGCCACGGACACAGAGGTGCATGGGGATGATGAGCACAGCCTGGTGGTACCCCACCGAGGGCCTGTGCATCACGAAGGTGTAGGGGAGTCTGACGGAGCAGTGGTCCCAGGAGACAGCAACAGGGGGCGCTAGACAGCACTGCACTGGGGGCAGAGATGGGGGGGCCAGCGCTCCTGAGGACAAGAGGTAAAGGGGAGGAGAGGAGCAAGGGGCAGAGGCAGAGTCCAGCCTCCCAGACTCCCGTGTGAGGTGTCTGGGGCCTCACCAGAGCGAGCAGGAGAACCGTCCTGGGAAAGGGCGGCCATAATGCAGACAGACCACGGTCAAATTCTCAGCCAACATTGCCCCTGGGAACGGGGACAGAGGAGGTGGCCACAGGTTATGTCCCCAGGGCCATGGCAAGTGGAAATCCACGGTAGTGGTGGAGTCTGTGGTTCCTGAGGTCAACGAAGGTGTGGAAATCCAACTGAGGGGGTAGGGCTGGGAGATTGGGAGGCTGGGGGGTCCGGCAGGAAGGTAGGGCAGTAGCCGCGTGGCTGGGTAAGGTGCCCAGGAAACATGAGTGGCTGAGGTGCTGAAGATGGAGAGCCTGTGGTGATGGCCTGCCTGCTGGACACGAGCTGGAGGCCACTGGAGAGCACCAGGCATGGCAGCGAGTGAGGCCACCCCAGTGACCCACCTCAGATGCTTGGTTAAAGAGCCCCACCCCAGAGGCGGATTCAGCACGTCTGGGGGTGCTCGGAGACTGTGCTAGGTGATTCCAGGTAGTGGGGCTGGGGAGCTAGGATGGTGGCAGGCCCCGGGGAGGTGCTCAGGCTGCTCCAGGAGAGCGGCCTCGAGGGAAGAACTGAAGGTCATGAAGATGAAGGGAAGCCCAAGCTTCAGGAAGGGAGGGTGCATGGGCTAAGGACGGCTCTGGACAGTGTAGTCAGCACTGAGGGGAGCCAGGAGCCCCCAAAGCCTTGGCCCGGACACGTTCCAGGGCAGCTCAATGGACACAGGGGAGTTGATACGCAGGACGTGTGCCATGTCCAGTGCAGGACTGTGTCGGGTGACAGACTTAGGGCCCATCAGCGCCTACCTGGCAGAGCCGAGGCCCGGGTCCCAGGCTGTCAGGAGGGAAGACCAGACCTGCAGTGAAAGGGGTCTGTTAGTCTCGTCCACACTCCTGTCTGCGGTCAGCCACCTCTGTCCCTGCATTCCGCCTCATGTCCAGTGGTTTGCCAGTGAGGTTCTAGCATGCTTTTCCCGGACAACATGAATGGCAGGGGAAAGATGGAGATGAGCAAGTCCTCCCGTTCCTCTAGATACTGGTCTAAGCACCACCTGATGGCAGAGGCCTTCTGGAACTCCCAGGTTGCTTTCTAACATTTGTTTGTGGGGCTTTTTGACTCCTGGATTTTCTTCACAAAAGATTTAAGGTAGAGATTCCAAATGAGCCTGTGTCATTCTAACACCCCGTAGATGGGAGTCTGCGGCTAGTCAGTGCATGAATCACACTCCCCTTGTATCTGCAGCTTTGGGAATACATGCTCACCCAGGGAATGCGCTACAGCATTCTGAAAAAAAAAACACGTGCAATCATAGGAGTGATGGAGAGAGTGGGATTAAGACAGCCAGCCAAGTAGACTGAATCCAAGAACACTTCCTCGAGAGGTGAATCTTGATACTGGGCTTTTTGAGACAACTCAAGTCGACAGCCATACTAGAGGGTGCTTATCGATATGCATCCAAGCGTCCTGGCTTGAGCAGTGTCTTACCAAGCTGTTCACTGGGGGCTGCACATGGCCGGCTAGCTAGACGCCTGGTTGGGTTTTGCTGCCTTCACTGTTGGGTGGACCCCATCCTTGCACGGGGCTCCCTTCGGGTTATTAACTAACCTCTCTACCACAGAGAGGCCCTGGGAGGGAGCAAGAGGGTGAAGTCCAGTCCACACAGTATGAACCAGACCTTTCCCAAGGCTATCCCTCTCTTGGGACATCGTAGAACATTCTGTTTGTGGATGTTTCCCAATTGCCACCCACTCTTCTTTCATCCATTCTCTCACCCGTGAGCCACTCAGCAAATGTTTATTGGGTACCTGCCCTATGCCAAACGCCTTTCTAGGTGCTGGGAATATAGCAATAAACACCCTAGTCCAGATCCCGCCTCCTGCAGCTCCTGTCTCCCATGCCAGGAAAGAGTGGGGAAATTGTCCTCTCTCCTCCCTGTCCCCCCCAAAATTTCCTTAAGACTGAAGAAATTGTTTACTTTATCAAACAAGACAGACCTGCTGCTTCTCTTGGATTTCTGGGGGAGAGATCACTACAGAAGGCAGTGGTCCTTAAGGTGATGTATCCTCGGGGCCACTGCAGGAGGGGCTGGGTGGGAAGGTCAGAGCCCAGTAGTCCAACTTCTCTGTGTCTTCAGTGCAGTGGGTCACTAAAAACAATGTGGCAGGCAGCAAGGCTTTCTGAGGCTGTCCCCCATAGATGGTCGGAATAAGGCAGACAGGAATCAAATCAAATGAGAACTGACTGCAAAACAGCCCAACAGTCTGGAGCTGGGGAAGGGGGTAGGGGTGAGGGGGGGCTCAGTGATAAGCTTTGGGCCCGTCAGGCCCAGTGCTAGAACTCAGACTGGAGGCACGGACTCCAGAGCCCTCCCCAGCCCAGCCCAGCCCAGCATGCTCGCAGGGACGAACGCAGCCTTGAAAGGGGTTCACAAGGGGACCCACAATGAAAACTCTGGAAATATCAACAACAGTAAACCTTCGGGGAGGGAAGCAAAATAAACCGGGTCTAACACTAGGAAGGTCTGCAGGCCCTTTAAGGACGAATGAAGAGGGCTTTGTGCACCTCAGCAAAGACCCATTGTGGGCAGCAGAGAATGGGGACTTTTGTCTCTGCCTACATCCCCATGAAATGCTGGTGGCCAGCAAATCACCTCTTCTTGGCTTCTGAACTCGCTCCCCACCCCTTCCAACAACTCGAACCTTACAGAAGGCTTTTTTCTTCTAAAGACTCAAAAGCCTTCATAATACCCCGCTGGGCTACCCCCCCCCCGCCCCCCGCCCAACATGGGGAGGTTTTCTGGAGCCATTGCCCAGAGCGGGAGAAACAGGGTCAGGGATAAGGCAGGCGGAGGGTCCCACCACAGTACTTGTTCTTCTTCGGCACGCTGTGGTCACGTTCTTGAGGCCAGGTGAACGGGACACCTGTGGACCTGCCGCACCCGGGCCTGAGGGCACCAGACATTTCCTGATGGGCTCATCCGTGTGGCACCCCCCCGCAGGGCAGCCCCGCAAGAATGAGGCTTGCTGGAGGCCACTGAGCTCCCCACATTTCTCTCCACCGCAGGCCCCAGAGTCAGAATGTGGGGATTGCGGGGGACTTGGGGGAAGATGGGGTGGCCCACAGCAGAGGCCGAGAGGGAGGGAAGCCACAAAGGTTTGCAGAAAAGGGCCCATCCCGTCCCCACTGAGGGACAGCCGCACCCCGTGGTGCTGAGCTTGCAAATCCATCCCGTTCCCCCCCACTGCACGTAGAGAATCCTCTTCTCCACCTTTTCTGCTTAATTCCTGTTAGACCATCACTGCCTGGCAGCAGCTTCCCTCATGCCTTTGACACCCCATACTGCGTTGCTTTGTCCTTCATGCTGGGAATCAGGAGCGATGGCCAGTCCCGGGATCATGACCCCCCCGATGCAGGGCAATGCCCTGAGGAAGGGTGTTCCCGGCCTCTCTCCTGCCATCGCACGCTGCTCATCTCGTGCATCTGGGTCCCCACCTACCTTGGGCTCTTTTCCTCTTCCTCGGGCTGCCATCTGAGTCATCAGACCCTCTGACGCTGGAGCCCGGGGCCAGGCTCAGCTCTCAGCCGTAGCCAAATTGCCGTGGGGGCGGACGCTCCGTCCAGCCCCGGCAGCCCCACCACTCTCTCGGGAAGCTTCTCCGGCCCCTCCTAGGCTGTGATGCCCTGACCCAGGCTCTTAGGGGACTGAATTGGGTTGACAAAGCATCTCTATGGGTGAAAGGAAATGCTTGTTTCTTTAAGGTCTGTGCCATCCGGAGTGTGGTGACAAGGGCTGTGATGGCCCCAAAGCAGACCAGTGCTTGAACTGTGTCCACTTCAGCTTGGGGAGCGTGAAGACCAGCAGGTAATGGGCTGGGGCTTCCGATCGCGTGTCCTGGAGCCCCTCAGAGTGCCACCAAGGTGACCTGTTTCTGGCTGTGTCCTTAGCACCCCCGCAGCCTGGTGCCCTACTTATGAAGTCATGTCATACCCACCCCAAAAGAAAATTCTACTGAGATTAACTACTTTGGAATTGTATAAGTTTTAGTAACTTCTTGTGCTCATCACACAAGTAATTCACGCCCATGACAGAGAAATCGGAGGCGCTGTCTGTGTTCCTAAACTGTCTTCTGGCCATTTTGTTAAACAGAAATGGGTCAGACTGAGTAGGCCAACGCTGACTGCTTGGGAACTAGAGACAAATGTCATTTTAGAGGCCAGTGCTGGGGAGCTCCCACCCCCGAATGTCCAGTCAGCCATGCAGCCACGCAGGGCTACGGGCGTGACCCTCGTGGGGTCCCCGAGCTCGCAGACACAGCCACACTCACCCTGCGCCGTGCAAAGGCAGAGTCAGCGTGCTTGCTGCCTTTACTCACTGCCCACGAGACTACCTCCCCAAGGGCACCAAGCGGTGAGGTTGCTGCAGAGCTAAAAAAGTCAAATACCATCATCCAGGTGCTATTGAGCGCCCCCTCTGGGGAGACTTTGAAAGGCAAGCATTCCGAGGTTCTTATCCAATCCGGGACCCTCTCCCTCAGGAACCTCTCAGCTGTGCTCACCAAGTCCATGGCCATACATGGTTTAACCTTCACCCCGGGGCCTTTGTTTCCCTCCGAGTTTTGCTGACTTAGGGGGTGGAGGGACAGCTAGAATTTCCTCTCCAGCTAGGTGCCCTGCCTTAGCAGAACCCAGCAGTGCAGTAGGCTTCCAGGGTGGCGGCGGGCGGGGTTGGAAAGGTTCTCTGTGGCTCCTGATCCCACAGGAAGTGCGTGAGCGTGTGCCCCCTGGGCTACTTTGGGGACACAGCAGCAAGACGCTGTCGTCGGTGCTACAAGGGGTGTGAGACCTGCTCGGGCAGGAGCCCAACCCAGTGCCTGTCCTGCCGCCGCGGGTTCTATCACCATCAGGAGATGAACACCTGTGTGACATTCTGTCCTGCTGGATTTTATGCTGACGAAAGTAAGTGCATGTCTGTGTGCATAGGAATGATGAGTCAGCCCCCCTCTCTGGGCTGGGGTCCCTTCTCCTGGGAGAATTTCCCCAGGGAATCTGGCACCAGCTTATGGACCTGGTAGTCAACATTGGGAGAAAGCCCTTCCTAGGAAGAGCTGCAGAGCTGAAATCGGGATTCAAGTATGGGCAGAAGGTTTTCAGTCCTTTAAAGACAAAGAGGAGCCTCCGGGCCAGTGTTAATTGGGCTCAGCAAAGATGGGTTAGTCTTTGTGGCACATTTTACAGGTAGTGACCACACCCCTAAGAGGTGGGTGATGCTTTCCTGGTCTTGCAGATGAGAAAACGAAGCTGAGAGACGGCACAAGGCCCACAGCTAGTAATGGCACGGGTGGGACTTGAACTCAGAGCCGCAAAACCAGGGGTCCTGCTGTTCCACCAGGCCCAGGAAGGTGGGTGGATGGGGCGGCTCTGGGACTCAGGACCCCAAGCCAGGGTTTCACCAACGCACCTCGCCCCAGAAGAGGCAAAAGACAGGGCCTGGGTTAAATAGATGGGGGACGGTTCTCAAGTTCAAAGAAGCTACCGTTTTGACGTTGGCAATTTGTGTAGGTCAAAGCCTTCCCACAGAGGCCCTTGCTAGGCAGGAGGGATCATTGATCCAGCCTGTGATGGCATTACAGTTCTTCCTATGGAGGAGCCAGGAAATCTTTAAAGACATATAAAGCCACCGTAGAACCAGAATCTCTTTAGAGGAAAAACCAATTATCTCGCAAGATGCATTTCACTGCCTTTGCAAACACCTGCCCTGGGCTACCAGCCAGGCCTGTTTTCCGGGTGGAGGTTCCTTCATCCCCACCCTGCTCCCAAAGCAAGAATCAGCGACCCTCATTGACGCAGCATCCTCGCTGAACAGCTGCTGCCTGTGTGTAAAGCCACGTATGGGGCCCCGAGGAGGAGGCACAGGGTGTAGCAAACAGCCCTGAGCTTCCAGGCCCAGACGCAAGGTGGTGATGATGAGGCGCCAGAAGGAAAGACCGGATAAGAACAGGCAAATGCTCTCGAGGTTGTGATCCAGCATTTCCCCAGGAGGTGTGATGGGCGTCCTAGATTTATGTCTCAGTCTTTGTAACTACCAAGTCTTCAGTAAGGTCCCCTATGAAGGCACCAGTGGGCAGCTCTGAGGCCTTTGCAGGTTCCAACCCTGTCACTATATATATATATATATATATATATATATATATATATATATATATATAAAGACTTACACCTGATTAATCTCTGCTCAGTCAGCCAGGAACTGGTTTCAGTCCTGGTTGAAACAAACAGAAGCAGAGCATGTCTCCTCTGGAAAGGGTCCCCACTCCAAAGCCTCGAGGTTGTGTAAGGGCTTTCATTTACTCCCGAAAGGAGAGTCGAGAGACCTGTGATCCCACACGTGGGCCTGCGGTCTGGACGTGCCCTCTGGCTATTTGATCACTCTGTCATCCCTCCTGGAGGCTGACACCAGTGACGAGCTGTTCTATCAACACCGCTTTGAAATGCCAGAGTCTTCTTTGCCCAGGATTGAGTCACATCTGTTCTTCTCCTTCTCTTCTCATCTTTTTCTCCAGGTCAGAAAAATTGCCTTAAATGCCACCCAAGCTGTAAAAAGTGCATTGATGAACCAGAAAAATGTACTGTTTGTAAAGAAGGATTCAGGTAAAACCCTCCTTCAGACCTGAAGAACGGCAGAGTGTTTGTGCTTTTTTGTTGTTTGTTTCTGTCATTGGTTTACCCAGTTTTGGCAACTTTTTCCTAAAAGTTAAAAGCAGAGGCCCAAAGCCCTCCAAGGTAAAGATTCTGAGTCTAGAAACCAGAGTTCCACTTGGAGATTGATGTTTAAAACAGAAAGTTAGGGGGCCCCTGGGTGGCTCAGTTGTTGAGCGTCTGCCTTCAGCTCAGGTCATGATCCCAGGGTCCTGGGATTGAGCCCTGTGTTGGGCTCCCTGCTCGGCGGGAAGCCTGCTTCTCCCTCTCCCCCTCCCCCTGCTTGTGTTCCCTCTCTCTCTCTCTCTCTCTCTCTCCAAATAAATAAGTAAAAATCTTTAAAATAAAATAAAATAGAAAGGTAGGGGAAAGGTAAAATCTCTACCTTTTATGCAGTACTTGGGGAACTAGTGAAAGCAAAAATCAGCCCTACCATATAAAGCAGAGTGGCTGCTGGGAAGGTGAGGATTCTAACGAGCTCCCGCTTTCAGGCACCAGTAACAGCATCCACTCCCGTGCCCCTCCCATTGCAGGAGGCATTGCGAAGCCCACCCTCCCTCTCTAGTCTCTGCCTTCTCTTTTTCCCCAGCTCTGGTATCTCCTTCCCCGCTCTGGGAGTTTGCTCCCTGGGGATGCTTTTTAGATACCTGGTTTTCCCTCTCCCCCCAAGCTCGGCACACATCTGCTTTAAAAACATTTTACTGGGTTAATGATTTTTATTGGAATATTTTGAAATGTTTGTTTAGCCCATTGAACGTAACCAAACTGCACTGAATGCAACCAAATAAACATAACATTACATGTTCCTCCAAGTTACTGTCTAGAGCTTAGAAAACATTGTATTCAGAACTATGCTATGAACACTCCCATAGTCCACGGACTAGAACCAGGGTCTGCATGTTAAGGAAGAAAGGGAAGGGTCCTTGAGAGCGATGCTTCCCCCCTGGAGTAAGCGCACGGAATTACCAGGGCTCCTGTTCAAATGCAGATTCTGGTCTAGCCGGCTTGGAGCAGAGCCCGCTGCTCTACATTTCTAACAGGCTCCCAGATGATGAGGATGCTGCCAGGACTGAAATTCACCAGTAGAGCTGAATGTTTTTGCAGTAGGTACTGATGAGAACAATTTTACAAGCCCTTCTTCCAGATGCTTGTAAATAGTGCCTCATTTAAATCTTCACAGCAACCTAGGACATAGATACTATTTTTTTTTAAGATTTTATTTATTTGAGAGAGAGAGTGCGTGAGTAGGGGGAGGGGCAGAGGGAGAAGCAGGTGTGACGTGGGCCTCGATCCCAAGACCCTGAGATCAGGACCTGAGCCGAAGGCAGACGCTTAACCAACTGAGCCACCCAGGTGCCCCTGGGATATTGATAATATTACTCCCATTTTACTCACTGGGGAGAGAAACTGTTTGCCCAGGAAGTGCGACGACGCTGCCTTCATGAGGTCCCCCTTAGCCTGCCCTTACTCTTCCAGATCAGGGAGAGGAAGATCAGAAGAGAAGCAGGTCCCCGGCCCAAGCTCCTGGGAGTCTGGAGAGAGGCAAGGGAAGCAGGACCCCCAGAGTCACACATCACGCCCGTGGTCCTGTAAACCTGTTGGCTGGACAAGGCAGGATTAACAGTGGAAGGATGAAGTGGTCAAGGAAGGAGGTCCCCAAAGGGGAAAGGTGGCATTGAGCTGGGGGCCACAGCTGGGGGCCCCGAACAGGCACCTCCCCACCTGGGCTCCCAAACCCCAGGCAGGTGTCAGCGGTTCGGAGGAGGCAGGGGAAAGGCTCTGTGGGTCCAACTCACTGGAACTTGTTTCCTGCCTTGGGAGCACTGGGGGAGTCCCAGGGAGCTGGTTTCTGGGTCCTGTCCTGTGGGAGAGAGGAGGTCAGCTGCTCAGGTCAGGAATAGGGTCACGTACAGAAAATGCCCACCAAGGAGGAGCCACCCAGATGGAAGCAGCAGTTCCAGGCACAACAAGCATTCAGAGAGGCATGCAAACTCGGAAAACATCGTCAGCCATAATCCACAGAAAGCTTCCTTTTATTGCCCAATATCCTTTTAAGCTATGGCTTCAAATCATCACTGTCACGTTAAAGCGGGAGAGCGGCCAAGCTGCTGACTCGCAGCCATCCATCTCTTTAGGGGATAAATGCAGGAAGAGTTCGAGGGGAGACATCAGTTACTAAAGACTGGATTTAACTGCCAGTCTTGGTGGCCCTGGAGCCCCGAGCCCGCACCCGCCATGGATGCAGAGAGGCTTCCAGACCCCCTGACACCTCCCCACAAAACACAGGATTCTCTGGATCTCGCAAACACGCCAGAGCACTTGTCCCCTGCACCTGGTGGCAGACAGTTTACGACGTGTGCTTCAAACGCAGTGTAATCCTGCGAACTGAAGAAATCCTCGTAGCAGACACACTACCGTATGCCAGATGACCATTGCAGGGTTTCACGAGTCTTTGCTCATTTAGTCCTCGAAACAAGCCTTCCGATGCGGGAGCCATGCTTGTCCCAGTGCACAGGAGAGGAGACAGGTGAGGGGGCAGCCCATGCTGGCTTACCCGGGGTCGGGGTGGCACAGCTA
Source organism: Zalophus californianus (assembly GCF_009762305.2). NCBI lineage: Eukaryota > Metazoa > Chordata > Mammalia > Carnivora > Otariidae > Zalophus > Zalophus californianus. The sequence continues at coordinate 126,933,379 of NC_045600.1, forward strand.
GGAAGTGGCCAAGGCAGGATCCCGGAATGGGCAGTCCGGCTCCAGAGAGGATTCCAGAGTCCACACACTTGTAGGTTCTGCTGCATCGTGAGCAAGGTGAAGTAGGCATCCACGGGCTGAGCCAGGAAGGAAGGAAGGGCATCAGGCGGGCCCTGTCAGGTCCCAGGAGCGGATTTGATTTCCAGTTCGTTGTGAGGCACCACCGAAGGTTTCAAAACATTGAGGGTAGAGTCAGGCATGGATCGGGCTTTTTGGACCCGTCTGGCCACCGCCACCCCCATTCACACGTCATCAGTGCTCACGCTTCGTGGAGGGCTGGGATTGGTCAGACTGAGCCAGCCTGCCACCAGGGGTGACCCACACAAGCTCACTTTCTCCTCTTGGGGTTTGGCTTCCAGTTTGGTTCATGTCGGTGAAGAGAAGCCAGCGCAGACCAAGAGAGAGCCTGAGGACTCGGCCCCGGGGATTTGGGGATGGAGCCTGGGGCTTCTGGGTCCAGGGCATCCCTTCCTGCTGGGCCTCGAGCTGGCTTAGGACCACTCTTTCCCTGCTTTCGTTAGCTTGGAACTCAAGCGACACAAAGAGCTGTGCTTTAGCAACTTTCCTTTCCTCTCATGAAAGGCGATTGAGAGCAGATCGTAATTTCATTGGAATTTTGGAAGGGGTATGAAAACAAGCTTTCTTTTTTTTTTTTTTTCTTTTCTTTTCTTTTCAACAGCCTTGCACGGGGCAGCTGCATTCCAGACTGTGAACCGGGCACCTACTTTGATTCTGAGCTAATCAAATGTGGGGAATGCCATCACACCTGCCAAACCTGTGTGGGTAAGTTTATCACCTGCAGGGGTCTTGCTTTCATTATGCCCAACGGTGGGAACCTGGGTCACTGACTCTGGGCGAACTGTCTCAAAGCCAGGAAAACCCTAAGACTCCCTGGGCTTCGCTGGGTATTACAACATTCAATCACAGGGGCCCTTCCAGGGGACCCGAGTGGGGGGAGGGGGAAGGGGGAAATTAGCGTTTAATGGGTACAGAGTTTCAGTTGGGGGAGATGAAAAAGTTCCGGAGATGGATGGTGGTGACGGACGGCTTCATGCCAGTGCAGATGTATTTCATGCCACTGAACCGTACCCTTAAAAACGGTTACTATGGTAAATCTGATGTTCTGTTCCTTTTCTCACAATTTTAAAAATTCAAAATAAAGAAAAACCATAAGACCTCACTTTGAATGAGCCAGCCTGGGTTTCCCTGTCATGAGAAGCCCAGCCAGGCGGCGGATGCTCTGGGGCCGCGGAGGGAAGCGAACGCTCAGGAGCTGCTTTGCCTGGAGCTCAGCCCTGCCGTCAGAAAGGCAAGAATATAAAGCTTCCGAGAAGTGGGGGCAGATTCCGGTGGTGAAGCCAAGGAGGCTCTCTAAAAACACAGCCTTCCTTCTTTGTACCTAGCTTTCATTTTGAACATTTTACTCAAAGAGGAAAAGGCTTCTATAAACAAGTTTATGTGTATTCTAATTCTCCACAAAGAGATAGCACAGATGTCTCCCAGGCACCGTTTTCATGCAGAAGAGCAGAGAATGTGCTCGTTTTATGGGGTTTCCTGTTGCAGAGCTATTCGCACTAGATGTTGAAGTGCATTATGAGTTTTGTGGGCTCGGATACACTACAGGTTAAGTCTTCTCCTCCTGACCCTCATGTGAGCCCCACGTGGGCATCAGCTGTGCTTTCCAGGTGTGGACAGGAAGCGAGGCTGTGGCCAGGGCCGGCACCCCAGAAGCCTGCAGGGGATGTGCCTTCCTGGGACACCCTTCCTGGTACAACCCCACAGTAGCAGGAGCTCAGCAGTTGGAAGTGTTCTCCACCCCTGGCCGTTCAGCTGTTCTTCCTAGCCATTTGCCCTCTTATTTTTTTGCTCTCATTCTTATTCTTTGTTTTCTTTGTCCCCTTGTTTAGCCCAGGTTGATTAAGGAGCATCGCTGATGTCACTTATTTAAATTTCAGAGTCACCGTATCCATAAAATTCAGAAGTGTCCCTTTACACCGCTTTTGGTTTCAATAATTCAATTTACTTTTCTTGCTTTTGGTTTCAATAATTCAATTTACTTTTCTTTCTCCGTGGCCCCAGGCTGCCTGTTGGCAAACAGCTTTATAGAGATGCTTATAGTTTCTCTTATCTCAACACAGTGACTTTTCTGTCACTTCAGGCATTTAATTCAAGGGCTTCAGGGCTAGGCTGTCTGGGGGAATGGGGGGTGTCTCCCTTCCTCCATGTGCCTGCCTGCCTGGCTTCTTCCTTCTGAGCTCCTGACATGCACACATCCACTCCCTGGCAGCTTCCCCGGGAGAGGACCTACTTCTCTGCTCTGAGTTGCCTGGAGGTTTTTTGCTACGTGTCAGATGTGAGTCTGTGTCAGAAGTTGCTGTTCTTAGGTTTCAGCTCCCCACCCCCTGGAAGCCCCAGGCCCACCCACCTAGCCTTCCCCTCCGTGCCCCAACTCAGTGATCATTGCTGCCCATCACCAATACAAGGGCATGGTCATGGGCAGGGTGGTGGTCAGGGACAAGTGCAGGGTGGGACATGGTGGCTTCTGTTTCCACCCGGGGCTGGCAGTGCCCCAGGGCATTTGGACAAGCCTCTTGCCTATCCTGGTCCAGATACCCAGAGTCCTGGTACAGAGGATGTGACCCCTTGGGGTTGCCTGACAGCTGTGGGTTGCTGTAGAGGACCCGTGGGACAGGGAGGTGCCTGGCTCAACTTGTCCCCAGCTGGGGCATGGCACACTGGTCAGGACTGTGCAGCTGGTAAAGCATATGCATGACGAGTTGAGGGGTGGTGACCCAGGTCCGTGTGAGGGTCAGTCCTCACCCATGGGCATCCCTTCCTCAGGCCTCTGCCCAAGGGAGAAGGGCATGCAATAGCAGATAAAAGCTCCAAGACAGCTGGAGAGAGAGATTGCAGAAGGAAAGCATGTTATATGTTAGTACCCTTAATGGCACATTTTTCCTGCATTTGGAACAAGGACCCCACGTGTTCACTTTGTAGTAGGCCCCACAAATGAGGTATTGGGTCCCGAGTAAGCAAACCCCATTTTGCTCTTAGTGTTAGGATCTGTGGATGCTTTGCAAGTATCTGAAGCCCTGTAAAGACTTGTGACTTAATAGAATCCTTAAGAGACTTTGGGTTCTAAAGTTCATAGATTGTGGGAATTGTGAAAACAGTTGGTCCTGAAAATTTGTGTTTAATCAGCTTTTTTTGTTGCGGCAAAATCTCCCTATCATCATTTTGCCATCTTAACTATTTTTAAGTGTACATTTCAGTGGCATTAAGTCTTTCACATTGTACCTCACCACCATCCGTTTCCGGAACTTTCTCCTCTTCCCCAGCTGAATGTGCTTCATCCACTTTCAAGCTTAGTAAATGGAACTTTTAAAAATAAATACAATTGACCCTTGAACGACGTGGGTTTGACCTGCGCGGGTCCACTTAGACATTGATTTCTTTCAGTAAATACAGTAGAGTAAATGTATTTTCTCTTCCTTATGATTTTCTTAACCATTTTCTTTTCTCTAGCTGACTCTATTGTAAGAATGCAGTATATAATACATATAACACACAATATGTGGTAATTGACTGTTTATGTTATCAGAAAGGCTTCTGGCCGACAGTAGGCTCTTAGTAGTTAAGTTTTGGGGGAATCCAAAATTATATGCAGATTTCTGACATCATGAGGGGTTGGGGCCCCAACCCCTGTGTTGGTCAAGGGTTGACTATACAAACACAAACGGGGGTTCTTTCCCACCACAGAAGCTCTTTAGGCATTAAGGACCCTAGTGACCAAGGCAGGAGAATGTGGGTAACAGGGTTCAGCAGGGGAGGCCCCAGCAGGGACAGCCACAGAGACCGCACAGCTCCTGAGGCTCTGGGCTTCCAAGGGCCAAGTGGCTAATGCCAGATGCTCCCTGGAGATAAATGATGGGGGCCGGCGGGGGGCAAAGCACAGGAGCAGTCTTCCATCTACAATGACATAACATAACTGGACAGAAACCCTGCACGTTTGTGGGGCATTGTGGTGAAGGAAGGAGGACATCCCACATGGACACTATGGGTGGGTAGGCAGTTGTTCATTATGGAGGCCCTTGACCCCTAAGGGTTCCTGCTTCTGCATCCCACTCACAATGCTGGATGAGCTCAGAATTCCCTTTCAGGCCTAAAGTTGTGGTTCTGAGAGATGAAACCAGCTGCCAGAGCACTGAGCCTTGGGGCTGGTGGGACCACCCTGCAGACCCCTGTCTGCAAGGGGGTCTTCCCTTGACACAGCCAAGAGGCCCCTTCTAAGTCCAGAAGCTACTCCAGGAAGAGAGCCCGAGATCACTGCCTTAGCTGCCAGGCCTCAACCAAAGACCGCAGTGGACTTAGAGGACGAAGTTTAACAAGGGTCTGTGTTTACCATACGCATCTAAGATGGCTTCTTCCCCATGTTCAACCCCCTAAGCTATCAGCCAGTGGCCACCTTGCTGCCTCTGACACCCCATCAGGTGCTTCTCAGTGACATTTGGCAGAGTAGACTCCCACGCATACTGCTTGTTAAATGAGTGAATGAACAAATGAGCAGACTGATAGCAGTTTCTTCATTCTAGACCAACGTCTGCCGCAGGCTGATGAGTCCACTTGGTTGACCTGCAGGTTCTCCCTCTTGGTCCTTCCTTCTGAGCTTTTGTCTCTTGGGGTTCCCATTCCCCACTCCATAAGCCCTTAGTTGTTTGTTCTCTGTTGTCAAAAATGGCCTGGTTGTCCACACGACTGCCTGTCCACACCATCCACCCCCCAGATCTCTTCCTTTGCTTTTCCCACATCAGGGTGATCTGTCCCACGTCAGCCATTGATACAATGTTAAATTTCCTAGAGGAACAGGCAGAAATAAGGATAATAACATAGCTTATTTAACCCAGTGTGCCTAAAATATTATCATTTCAATATAGAATGAATATAAAAAATAAGCACTTTTTCATTCTGTTTTTATGCTAAGTGTTTGGAATCCAGTGTGTTATGGATTCTGCATTTCCAGCACGTCTCAGTTTGGTGCAGCCACATTTCAAGTGCTCCAAGCCACACAGGGCTACCTCCAGCAAAAAGCAGTAGGACCGAGGCCTGTTGGCAAGGAAATATTTGGAGTCAGGGCCATCAGACATGGCACAGGCAGTGGGAAGTATGCTGAGCCTGGCTCATGCCTCCACATCCCTCCCTATGAAATGGGGATGTGGGTGAAGATGGCCTGGTACAGACAGAGGGTGGGCACCTGGGAACCCCAGCTGCGGTGGTGGACATGGGGCATCCGGACCGTACTCCAGATCCCCAGGGCACTGTGGCAGGCCTGGAACGTGGTCACAGGCGGGCGGTCCCTGACATCTGCTTCTGTCCCACACCCCCCAGGGCCCAGCAGAGAAGAATGTATTCACTGTGCGGCAAACTTGCACTTCCAAGACTGGAAATGTGTGTCAGCCTGTGGTGAAGGTTTCTATCCAGAGGAGATGACGGGCTTGCCCCACAAAGTGTGCCGAAGGTACGCAATCCTTTAGGACGGTCTTCCTGGCTCAGACCAAGATTGCTGGGGAAGGGATGGGGAGCCTGGGTGGCTCAGTCGGCTAAGCGTCCTACTTTTGATTTCGGCTCAGGTCATGATCCCAGGGTTGTGAGATCAAGCCCCACGTCGGGCTCCATGCTCAGCAGAGTCTGCTTGAGATGCTCTCTCTCCCTCTCCCCCTGCTCATGCTCTCTCTCTTTTTCTCAAATAAATAAATAAATCTTGGGGCACCTGGGTGGCTCAGTCATCAGGCATTTGCCTTCGGCTCAGGTCATGATTCCGGGCGCCTGGGATCGAGTCCCACATGGGGCTCCCTGCTCAGTGGGGAGCCTGCTTCTCCCTCTGCCTGCCACTCTCCCTGCTGTGCATTCTCTCTCTCTCCCTCTCTCTCTCTGACAAATCAATCAATCAATCAATCTTCAAAATAAATAAATAAATAAATCTTAAAAAAAAAAAAAAAAAAGGATTGCCAGGAATGGTGGTTGCCTGTGTGAGTGAAGTAGCAGCCAGAGGGCCAAGTCTGGTGGCCTCTTCCCTGGGGCTGGGGAGGGTGCCACACCACATCACTGTAGAGAGTGCCGTAGGTATGGTGGGGTACCAGAACCCATTTAGAGCGGAGGGGTCCCCTGTAGTTGGTGATTGCCAAGGTCACAAGTTCGTCGGTGGCTTTCATTCCTTTGTTCATTTAATGAGTTTTGAGTGCCGGGCGCTCTGTAGCTGGGTCAGGGCAGGGAGCAGAATAACAGGGTGCTTGCCTGGTGGTACTCACACCCCCGTAGCAGACTCCACAAGAGCTCCCCTCTGTGCCACAGCCCAGGATGCAGTCACACTGGTGGTAATTAAGGAAACCATGTGGTTGGTTTTGTTTTGTTTTGTTTTTCATTTTACATTAGAGAAAATTTAGGTCCAATGTCCTCATTCTAAAACCATTCCCTATGCAGTCGGTGAACATAGACTGTAACCCCTCTCACTCTCCTTTCCATGTGTGTCTGCATTGTGCACCGTTCTTGTTTGGTGGCTTCCAGCCCTGTAGTTTTCCTTCTCTTTCTCACTGGATGTGAGCCATGGAAGAAGAAGCCGTTTGTTTGGGTGTCCTCTTGTCTTGCTGAATTGTTACTGCCTTTCCTCGGGACTTCATAACTTAGATCCCAGGACAGGCAGGGCAGCCCGTCTTATTCAGGGTGAGAGCAATAATGAGGTGGTGCAGGGCGGACTGGGTAATAATGATGATGGAGGTGGAGGAGGGGTCTTCCCTCTGAAATAAACTCAAGACTAGGGAACCCTGGAGACGCATACTATGGCAGGGCTGGGGAGACCTTGCCCTGTCTTCCGGCTCACAGATGGGGACACACAGTGGGGTTGCCTCCCCAGGCTGTGTTTAAGAACTGCTCTGGGTTCTAATTTATTCTCTTAAAACAAAAATAAGCGGGGCACCTGGGTGGCTCAGTCAGTTAGGCATCTGCCTTTGGCTCGGGTCATGGTTCTGGGGTCCTGGGATCAAGCCCCACATCGGGCTCTCTGCTCAGCAGGAAGCCTGATTCTCCCTCTCCGTCTGCCTGCCACTCCCCCTGCTTGTGCTCTCTCTCTTTCTGTCAAATAAATAAATAAAGATTTTATTTATTTACTTGACAGAGAGAGACACAGCGAGAGAGGGAACACAAGCAGGGGGAATGGGAGAGAGGGAGAAGCAGACTCCCCGCTGAGCAGGGAGCCCGATGCGGGGCTTGATCCCAGGACCCTGGGATCGTGACCTGAGCCAAAGGCAGACGCTTAACGACTGAGCCACCCAGGTGCCCCGTAAATAAAATCTTAAAAAAAAAAAAAAAAGCAAACAAAACCTTACAGTCAGCCAATGAGAGATCACCAAGTCCTTGTACTTTTTTGACTCACCAAAGAAGGTCCCAAGGGGTTATGTATCTGGGCAGGAGTCAGCCCCCTCTTTTGAGCTGATTTGAAATAGGAAACTTGCCACCTTCATCCAGCTTTGCTGAATCCTATGTAGGATCCTCGGCATGGGTATCTGAAGTAAGCCTTTCATTTTAACGAGTCTGCTGGTTCAAGGGTAATTACACTAAGTACAGCAGCCTGGGGAGAATGTGGAATTAAACAGTGATAATCACTTTCGTTCATCAGATGCCCACAGGATGTTGGGCATCCCCATGAGTGTGGCCACCAGCCCCCCGTGGGGCACCCAGAAACTATGGCCTCCCCAGCCCAGGAGGCGAGAGGTAGGCAGCCCCCCAAGCCCCTCCTTGACATTAGGGGACAGCAGCTTCTGGGTGCTCATTTCCACAGGAGGGAAAGCTTCCAGGCCCAGAGGGGAGTCCAGTGCTGGGGCTCATACAGCAGATCTGGGAGATACTCCCCCAAGAGGAGCCCCACACAAGGCACTGAGGTGGTGAAATGCCTGCCTTTGGGGAAGCTTCCCTCTTTAGAGTCCCCTGGCTCCGAAGATCCCTTCCATGTGGATTCCCCCTGAAAGAATAGACTTGGGCTGCTTGGTTGTGCAGCTTTTAGGGTTTGGCCTCCTCCAGGCCCCAGGATGCTGCGTGGTACTGTGGCTAGCCCTGGCTGGTGGGTCCAGGACAGCTCCGTGGAAAAGCCAGGCCAGGAATCAGGCCTGCTGGGTTGGCAACCAGGATGCCAAGAAGACCCGCGAAATGAGGCCCAAAGTGGAAAGAGTCCATGATAAAGATCTCAAAAGAGTCCCTGGACACCCCCAAGGCTTAGTAAGAGGACCCAGAAGAGCAAGCAAGGACCTCTCTGAAGACAGAGAGCAATTCGGTGGGGTACGTGCCTGGGGGTGGTTAGCCTCTCATGCCCCCAGGCCTCCCCACTGTGCTCTGCCCCCTCCGCCCCCTGGGCCCCTCCCGGGTGATCAGTGGGGCAGAGACTTCAGGCCTGCCTTCTGCTTTGTTCTGTGCTCAGACTGAAGTGTGGGAAGACTTGCTGACCCTCACCCGGAACAGCCTAAAGGCGAACGGAAGGAAGAAGACCTGGCCCCTGCAGTGGAGCAGGGAAGAAGGGAAAAGGGGCTACAGTGGGCAGGCCCACTTCCAGAGTTTGCCAGGACAAAGCGGCCGTGGTGTTTTGTGGGGGAAGCAGGTGCCATAGAAAGTGACAGAACCAGAGGTGTTTGAAAGCCCCCTGCCTAAGAGGACTACCTGCGGGGCAGAAGGGAGCCAAGAGGGTCTTTCAGAGAAGCAGGGACCTCAAGGCAGTTGGTGGTGGTGATGGCGGGGGGGTTACCTGGAGGAGCATCATCCCACCCCGGGAACAGCATGATGCTGGATTCTTCCCCTAAGCTGGGACCTCCACATCCAAACCCAGGCTAGCCTACTCCTTGACCTGGGCCTTGTGAGCCCCCAAGCCGGGAGCTGCTCGGAGGCTGCCCAGGATTCTCTGCCTGCAGAACTGGGAGATAGTGAATGGTGTTGTGTTAAGCTGCCGGGTTTGGGGTAGTCTGTTACACAGCCATAGAAGACTGACACACCTGCATTCCCACTTGGGCCTGGCAGGGAGACCCCTGAGCTTGGTGGAAGAAGGCTTACTTCTCCAAATCCAAGCAGGTGGTCCTCTACCTTAGCACGCGCCACTCACTGTTACGTTGAAGCAGCCCTCAGCCACAGCCTGAGAGTGCTGGCCCCAGGCCTTTGAGAGGACTGATCCCCCATTGAAGAGTGAGGTGAGGCCCTAGTTCTGGTCCTACAGGGGTGGTGGTAAAAGAAGCCAGGAATCCCCGGGGGGAGTCATCCCTTGTGCTGTGGCATCGGGTCTGTGGCTGGGCCACCCCCAAGGCGCAGCAGGGCCGGGGCCAGACCGTAGCGGCTTCCCCAAAGTGCACAGTAACAGGGTCCCACCGAGCAGGCCCCGCCCTCCCCTCCAGGTTGTCTGCGGGGGGAGTGGTGGCCAAGCTCTCGCTATCGGAGGAAGACATCAGAAGGGCAAGTTTGCCTTCGGGATTTACCCATTTAGGAATACAGACTGCGGGCCTGAACTCCAGTGTGGGGGCCATCCTGCCCCAGAAGAACAAAACCCACCTCTCCTCCGGGCCGAGGGCGTGACCCACCAGGGGCTCCACGCAGGCAGAATCAAAGGTGAAATCAGAAGCCAAGGCTGCTTCGGGGAGAGGCCTACAGGAGCCTCGTTGATGGCATCTTGTCGCTGACTGGGCAGGTGGCATGTGTCCTCCGCAAAGACCTGGCCGCGCAGGGCCGAGGGGCGGGAGCCAGGCTCAAGCTCCGGATGCCCCGCCCACCCGGCCTGAGCTCCGCCTCCGGGGCGGTTCCACCTGCGGCGGGCATCCGCGGAGAAGGTGGGCGGCAGGCCGGAGCGCGGTGAGACCCAGTCACCAGGAGCTGGACTCAGAAAAGGCAGCAGGAGCGGATGCAGGCCCTGGGGCAGGGACGATCGGCTCTTTCTGTAGAGGGCCTGGTGGCCAGTAGTTTGGCCTCGGCAGGCCCTGTGGTCTCCGTCACAGCCATTCAGTTCTGCCGCGGTGGAAGCCCCCACAGATGATCTATAGATGAGCGAGTGACTGTTGCAGTACAACTGCTGGATGTGGCTTGCGGGCCGCCGTGTGCCGACCCTCCCCTGGGGTCACCGAACTCTGCATTAGAAAGAGCCCCGGGTTCCATCTCTGGGGCAGGAACTGGAAGAGCCTCCCCCTGCCCGCCTGCCCTGGGGGGAGGTCGGCATCACTGTGAAGGACGCTCAGCCTCGTGGGCCGCTGCGGTCCCCCAGGCCCGCTCCGGAAACGGGTTTGCCATATGCCTGTCCCTGAGTGCCAACCCTATGGCCGTCCGAGCTGGGCAGCTGCCCAGGGGTGCATGTGCTGATGCTGCTGGAGGAGCCAGCTGTGGGGTGGGTGCCACAGTGTCCAAGAATGTGTCCAGGTGAGCCACAGGGAGTCTGGGCCACCGGGACCTGAGCCCATCAACCCCCCACCGCGGGCAGGCTCCTGCCAACTGGCCATGACCGACTGCATCCCCCCCCCCCCCCCCCCCCCGCCAGGCAATAGTGCAGTCAGGCAGGTGGAAAGATGTGCAGACGCTTGACTGGGGTTTCACGCAGTTGCACGGCTGGTGCCGCGCAGGAGGGTAGGGGGGCTGCGGGAGGGGTGCCTGGTCCCTTCCCCCAGCAGCAGCATGAACCTTGTCCTCCCGCAGGTGTGACGAGAGCTGCCTGAGCTGCGAAGGCTCCAGCAGGAACTGCAGCAGGTGTAAGACGGGCTTCACGCTGCTGGGGAACACGTGCATCACCAACCACACGTGCAGCAACGGTGAGCGCCCGCGGGGCAGCGGGGACACCTCAGTTAACCTCGGGGCCGCTTTTGGAGGAGCTCAGCTCCCTGGCGTTTGGTCAAAGAGAAAGGAAAAGGAGATGCAGAACAGCGGACCCTCTGAACGGGTGTGCGGGCCACTCCTTTGGGTGACCATCAGGGACGCCTCTCAACCTCGTTCTGTCCCGTGGAGCCGTCTCTGGCCCCGCCCCGGGCGAGCAGAAACCCGGCGGGCCCTGCGGAGCTCCACATGGCCTCCTTGCCTTGGTGTTTGGTCGTTTCTTTGGTTTGCAGAATTGTGTGCTTTCAAAGGCTGGGAAGCACCCTCTGTAGGATGACACCTGCTCAGGTTATGTATCCAGCCCGGGAAAGTGGGGCGGTCACAGGAGGGTCTCCCAGGTGCCATCACCAGCCAGGCAGCTTCAAAAGCTAGCAGCCAGCTGGGATGGGCTGGCCTCCTTCCCTCTTCCCCTTCCCCTTTCCATTAGCCTTGACATTGCTCTCCCTCCTATCCCATCTGGTTTGGGGTGCTCCCAGGATGCGGGAGCAGCCTCCATGCCTGTCCCTCCTAGCTTCTCGCCACCCCCAGAGTCTTCCTACTAGGTTTCCCCCACCACAGTTATCTAGAAAGACAGGTGCACAGGAGCCCTGAGGCCCGGCTGGTGCAGCGCCCCTCCACCCTCCACACTGCCTCAAGTCCCCCACCCCCGGTCTATCCCCGCATGAACCCCTGCGTGCTAGGTGCCCCCTCTGCCACACCAGGCTTCGCATGGCGCGGGACGACGGTGAGGGCCACCCTGGCGCTGTCCCCACTTTCTCTGTGACCCCCGGTTCCCTCCCCGCCCCCGCCCGGTCCATCATGGGAGCCAGAGAAAGGGGATGGTTGGAACAATCCTAACAGGCCCCAAAGTCTGACACGTCCCCCCTTTCTCGTTCCTGGTGGGACCCCAGCTGACGAGACATTCTGTGAGATGGTGAAGTCCAACCGGCTCTGTGAACGGAAGCTGTTCATTCAGTTCTGCTGCCGCACGTGCCTCCTGGCGGGGTAGGGGCACCCAGCTGACCGCAGAGGGCCGGGCCCCTCCTTTCCGGCCGTCCACCTGCCTCCTCTCCAGACTGTCAGCCCGAGCCTGTCGCAGGGGTGCCCCACACCCGACAGCTTTATCTCCCCAGGAGCAAGGTCCTTCTGCGGCATTCCTGAGCACTCGGCCCAGATGGGTGGTGGGCCTCGAGGCGGTGTCCCTCAGACAGTGGTCGCCTCTCAAACTCTGCTTGCTGGCTCCGTTCTTCTGGCAGACCCCCCCCAACGGGAACGACAGGAATGCCGGAATCCACAGCTCCGGCTTTGGAGCAGCTTCTGGGACCGTAAGTTTACTGAATCTTCAAGACCAAAGCAGAAAGGCAAGATGCTTGGCTTCACACATCACTCTTCTCCCCGTGCTTTCGTGCAGCCTCAGTGAATCTCCCCTGCCAGGCGCGGGCCCCGGGCTCCCGGTGTGGGATGCCCGGCCCGGTGCGCACCTCCTCCCCCGCCGGGCACAGAGCACTCTGGGGACGGTCTGGTCAGACTGTAAATAAGATAGACTTGGGGGCATGAAATACATGACCACTGGGGAGGACGTCTGTTTCTCCACAGTCAGCTACTTCTGGAGCTGCAGCGAAGTCTTAGAATGTCCCATTCCACATCTGGATGGGAAGACCCTTCCTTTCTCCACCGCCCTGTCCTGGAGGTGAACCAAGTGCACCTTGTCACCGCGTTCTGTCGTGTCTCCAGGAGTCTCCTGGTCCGAATGATCACCTCGACCTGACGCAGAGCCTTCTGAGGAGGGTCCCCAGGAGGCATCCCCGGGGGGCCAGCCACAAGGAGCCCCAGTGACTTAAGCAATTCCTCTTCCCAAAATGGAAACCCAGCCCAAGAGTCATTAATCCTATCACTGCCCATTTCGTGGAATTGCTTTTGAAATACACTTGGCCTCTGCTCGCCGGGAGACTTGTTCCTAAGGTGGATGCTCCTGTGTCTGTGTACTATGAGCCTAACAACACGGTTGGATTTATTTCTGCCAAACCTGTGTAGGCATTTTATAAGCTACATGTTCTAATTTTTACCAATGTTAATTATTTTGACAAATATTTCATATATTTTCATTGAAATGCAGACCTGCTTGATCAGTTCCCTTCAATATGGGAGTGACATTTGCCTTAAATTTTTTCGAGCTCGTTCTCCATTTTTGTCCTGCTCCCCTCTTTGACCGTAATGCATTTGCCTTGTCCCCTAGGAGCTGGGGGAACTCAGCTATTGTTTTTTGAATCCACAACTTCAAAAGATAAATTCACAAAGCAACTACAATGTTAACCCTAAGTTAATAAAAGTGTTAACATCCCATGACAAAGAAGCCCGTATTTCTTTCCAAGGCACAAGGATGAAACCTGGGGGTTGACCGATGTGTGAAATGGCTTTATTTATGGTTTTGGATCTCTTTGATGTCATTAAGTGGAAGGTCTTCGGGCTTTAGCGAATGTTGGTGTAATGAAGTCACGGGAGAAATCCCAGAGTTCCAGGCTCAGGGTGTCCTTTGGTAACTGACCTTCTTCGGGCCACCAAAGCCCCGTTGGGTGGTGGGGCTGGATATAGGGATGCCTGCCTCCTGTCAAGGGGGCGCCCTCCGCAGCCCGGACCACATGCCTCTTCACCTATAGCTGCCAAGTAGGACTTAATTAGGTCACAGCTTGTCTTTTCACAGTGACTGAAATCCCTGTACCCACGGTTTTTTGTGCTGCATGGGATTTTTATCATGGCCTCTCTTTGAGCTCAGAAGCTTGTACTTGCTGGGAATCCAGCACATTTTTGGCATTTATTTGCAGCCTTTATGGCTACAAATAAAGGAAATGCACCAATTACAACCGACTTAGGGAAAAACAAAAGTGGGTGAGGGGCCCTGGTTTAGGACTCCAGGGTTGACTCGGAATTTCAGGAAGGGTGCAGCTTGGCCTTGGGAACCCTGGGGCCAGCATTAAATGTGACCTGGACCCTCATTGCCTGTAGTCTGTCCTCCTGGCCTCTCCAGTTAGGACAAATGACAAGACCACTGACATCTCCCAAGCAAAACTGGTACAGATCAAACTCCCTAGGTAAGCTTTCTGAATCTGCTTCTTGGCCCTGGTTATCCTGCTTTGTATCAGTGTTCATCCAGCCCCATCAGCTGTGGCCACGGAGACAGTTTATATAGTAGAACACGGCTGCAGGGAACTTTCCAGCAACCTCAGAGATAGAGGAGGGGAGCACTGTGTAGCTCTCAGCAGGTGGGGGTAGGCCATACAACCTGACAGCTACCCACCATGAGCATGACACCAGGAGCTGTCAATGTGAGGCAACGAAGGAATGAGTTAGTGTGTTCGGGAGCCAGTAGCCAGGACTAGGGCAGAATATTGGTAAGGGTTCAACATCTCCCATGAGACTGACATTGAATCAAAACCAGCAATTGCTAAGTATCTCTGGTTCAAGGCACCATTTTAGCCCCCTGGAGCTCTTTAGCCACTGAGAGCTATGGTCTAACATGTTTGGGACTGAATCAGAAATAAATTCCTTTTATTCCCAAAGGACACCCACCAAAGGACCCAGAAATAAATTCCTTTTATTCCCAAAGGACACCCACCACTATAAGAAGCCAACCAGGCAGCCTCAGAGTGCATGACCCTCATTGCAGTGGCTGGGCTGGCCGGTCCTGGGGCTGCTGACTTGATACTTTGTAACTCTCGAAAGGGTTGGGGGAAGCTGCACTTTTTACAGAAGATATACCTATAATGGAAAGGGGAAGAATTGAACTTTAAAGAAACCAGAAGGGCAACATGGCGTAAAGGTGACCAGCCGTAGGGCGCACTTGTTTGGGGAGACTGCCCTCCACTGCATTTAAAAGAAGGCTGTACGCTTGAATGCTTGAGGTATGCTGGGGCCCCTGGCAGCAGGTGAAGGGTGGAAGTCCAGATCAGAGGATAGAAAGGGAAGGAGGGGGAGAAGTGAAGCAGAAAGGACATTTTAATGAGAACAAACAAGGATAATGGAAACCAAGGCCATTCTCCAGCATCTTAAGGTTCTGCCCATTAAGCTGGGAGGCATCTGGGTTCTGCCTACCCTAGCCTTCTCTACTACCTTCTTTCCTTGAGCCCAGGCCTTATCCTTCCTGGCTTGTTGCCCAAGGCCTTTCCTGACACCCCAGGCTCTTTGGTTTGTGCACAGAACAGCTCCCCTAGGTGATACAGCACTGAGCACCCACCAGAATCCTGGTCCCGGGTTTCGGTTCCCACCACCCAAAGTTTCACTCTTCCCCGACACACACACACACACACACACACACACACACACACACACACACAATGTACCAGCCACACTAGGAGTGATCAGATATACTTCTTAGGCTCCCTGTTGAGCAAAGAGGAACCAAAGTGCTCAGAGCAGAGAACATTCTGTTGCCAAAAACAGTGGTTCTCAACCTGTTGGAGATTTCTGTCTCCTAGGGGATATTTGTCAATGTCTGGAGATATTTTTGGTTGTCACAAAGGGACATCTAGTGAGCAGAAGCCAGGGATACTGTTAAACATCCTGCAGTACACAGGACGACCCCACAATAAAGAATTATCTAGCCCCAAAATGTCAACAGTGTTGAGGTTGAGAAAACTTACCCAAAAGAAATTTAAAAAGGTAATCTCAACTTGGTAGGGATGTCGTACAATGAATAAAACCACCTATAGTTTGATTTATGTCCCTGTTCGTGTACTGAAGCAAAGGAAACCCATACAACTTCCATTTTTCAAAATAAAGAAACCCCTTTTTTTAATCCAGAAAGAGAAGGGACAAGTAAAACTAGTTCTCTGGTCTAAGGACTCCACCTGGCGGTCCCTTCTGGAATTAAGTGTTCTGGATTATTTTGATTTCACTTTTTTATTTTGAGACAATCTCGAAGTAAAATTATAGAAAAGTTGCAAAGAGAGTACAAAGAAATGTTGTCCTGAACAATTTGAGAGTAAGTTACTGATATGATGCCCCACTACCTCCAAAACACTTTAGAGTGTTTTCCTATAAACAAGGACCTTCACACAGCCACCAGGATCAGGAAGTTAACACTGATGTATTATTACCATCTAATCCTCTGACTGCATTCAAGTTTTGTGAATTGTCCCAATAATGCCCTGAGCAAAAGAATCCACTTTAGGTCACTCTTTGCATTTAGTCATTATGTCTTTTTAGTCTTCTTCAATCTAGAACAATTCATCAGTTCTCTGACTTTCATGACCTTGAACCTTTTATTTTTTTCATTTATTTTTAAAATTTATTTATTTGACACAGAGAGACACAGCGAGAGAGGGAACACAAGCAGGGGGAGTGGGAGAGAGGAGAAGCAGGCTTCCTGCTGAACAGGGAGCCCGATGCAGGGCTCCATCCCAGGACTCCGGGATCATGACCTGAGCCAAAGGCAGACACTTACTGACTGAGCCACCCAGGTGCCCCAACCTTAAACCTTTTAAAGACTACAGGCCAGTTATTTGCAGGCTGTCCCTCAGTCTGTATTTATCTGAGGTTTCCTCACATTTCCATTCAGGTCATGCATCTTGGACAGGAATCTCCCAGAATTGATGCTGTGTCCTTCTAATCACATTCTAGTAAGTGAATCATGATTTTGATTTGTTTCATTATTGGTGATATTAACACTGATCACTTGATTAGGGTTCTCCCCCCACCCCTCCACCTGCTCAAGGATGTCTGTTTATAGCATTGTCCACAACATCATGCTGAAGATCCCAGCCAATGAAACAAGGCAAAAAATAAAGAACTAGTATAAGAATTGGAAAGAAAGAAATAAAACTGCCATTATTCTCAGATAGCATGGTTATGTACATAGAAAACCCAAAAGAATCGTTATGAACTATTAGAATTAAGAAGTGAATTTGGCAAGACAGCTGCATATAATGCTAGTATTAATTGTATTTCAACTAGAAATTGTTGAAATTGTATTTCAACTATATTTCAATGTAGCAGAAACTAATAGAACATAGGATTTTTTTTTAGCTTTTGATGCTTTTTTAGATTTTGATGTTTACAACAGTAGCAAAAACTATCATATACCTAGAATAGGTCTAGTGAAAGATGTATAAGACCTCTACACAAAAAACTATAAAACACCAAAAGAAATTAAATAAAATCTAAATAAATATAAGGTTACACCATGTTCAGGATTGGAATACTCAATACTATAAACACATGGATTCTCCAAACTTATCTACAAATCCAATACAATATAAATCAAAGCATGTGTTCTTTCTTAGATGCAAAATGGACCTAAGATTTATACTAAAATACAAAGGCCAAGAATAACCAAGACAATCTTGAAAAAAGACTGTGAGCCCTTTTTTAAGGCTAATGTCAAGTTTTTAAATGACAGTATGATAATATGCAAGAATAGGCAACTAAACCCATGGAACAGAATAGCTAATCCAGAAGCAGAGCTTCACATATTTGGACACTTATTCTATGAAAAAGGTGGCACTGCAGAGCAGTGGAGAAAGGATGGTCTTTTCCATAAATGATAAACTGGGTCAAATGAATATCCATGCGGGGAAAAAATATATTCTTAATCCCTGCCTCAGACCATACACAAAAATCTATTCCAGACAGACTGCAAATCCAAATGTGAAAGGTAAAGTAACAAAACTTTTATTTTTTTAAAAAGATTATTTATTTATTTATTTGACAGAGAGAGACACAGTGAGAGAGGGAACGCAAGCAGGGGGAGTGGGAGAGGGAGAAGCAGGCTTCCCGCGGAGCAGGGAGCCCGATGCGGGGCTCGATCCCAGGACCCCGGGATCATGACCTGAGCCGAAGGCAGACGCCTAACAACTGAGCCACCCAGGTGCCCCAAAACAACAAAACTTTTAGAAGAAAATATTCATGATTTGGGGGTGGGCAAATTTCTTAAAAGGACTTAAAAGAACATTAACCACATAGAGAAAAGTTCATAAATTACACTATATTAAAATTAAGACCTTCTGTTCACCAAAAGACACCATTATGAGGATGAAAAGGCAATCCACAGAGAGAGGGAACATATTCACCATACATATCTCCCAAGATCTCATATCCAAAAAATATAAAAATCTACAAATCAGTAAAACAGCCCAGTAGAAAAATGTGCAAAACACCTAAACAGACACTTCACAAAAGCAATGATCCAATGGACAATAAAGATATTTTTTAAAGCTCTCAACTGTGTTAGTACTTAGGAAAATGCAATTAAAGCCACAGTGCAATACCACTACTGTGACCCAACAGAATGGCTAAAATTAAAAACACAGACAATACCAAACGTTAATCAGGAATGTAAATTGGTACAACCACTTTGGAAAACTAGTAGAACCTACTTAAGCTGAATGTAAGTTAACCCTATGACCCAGCAATTCCATTTCCATGTATATATTAGCGTATGTGTTCACTTAAAGATAGGTATTATAATGTTAATAGGTGCACCACTTATAATAGCTCAAACTGGAAATCACCCAAATGTTCATCAACAGCAGAATGGATAAATTGGAATATTCACACAACGAAATACTATATAACAACGATCGTAGGTTAACTACACCTATACACAAATACAATGTTAAGCAAGAGACACATAAGGTACAATTTTATCTGCATAAATATAAAATTAAGCAAAACCAATCTATGCAAGATGTGGTTACTGTTGGGGCAAGCATGTCACTGAAAGGACAAGGAGGGGCTTCTAGAATGTGCCAATGTCCTGTTCTTAACCCGGATGTCAGTTAACTTGGGTGTGCTTGGGTTGCATTCTGCTGTGAGTATATCATAATTCAATAAAAAGTTCAAAAAGAATCAATTCTAGGGGGATTATAGAGCTGCATGTGAAAAGAAAAACAATTAAGCCACTAGTAGACAGCAACAACAAAATGTTTGGGGACACATGTAGACACACAGCCCTCTAACCAGAAAGGAAAAGATGAATTGAATTACATTAAAAATTAGAAACTTCTAGTCATCAAACAATACCACTAAGAGTGGAAAGGCCAATAAGCAGAAAAACTTTTCCTGTCCCAGACCTACATGACCACAGTGAAATCCCCCCCAAAAAGAGGACAAAAGACAGTCAATGGGTAGGGCTTCCTGAACTAAGTTCTTCCTCTGATGACTCCTCTTGAATTGGACCATGTGAAAGCTTGTTCCCATTGCAAAATGAGTGAGGAGGCCACTTTTGTAGCCTTTTGATTTGAATTGCAGTCCAGATTATGACTTGGTGATTTGGGGGATAGGATGTTATCCTAAACAGAACAAAATGGATTACAATCTGTTTTGCAGCGTTGGTGATTTGTACAAGGACAAGTCTGTGAATTCTTTTGTATTTAAGCAGTTTTAACAACAACAAAAAGTGCAAAGGCAAGCCACAGAGTGTGCTCACATCCAGAATATATAAAGCAATCCCATAAATCAATAAGAAAAATAAGAAAAAGGCAGACAATCCAGTAGGAGGTGGGGGGAAATGGACCAGAGTCTTGAATGAGCACTTGGCAAAAGATATCCGAATAGACAACATACATGAGAAGGTCCTCAACCTCATTACTTATTAGAGAAAAGCTAATCAAAACAATAGTGCATTATCACTACACAGCCACCAGAATTTCCAATTTTTTTTAATATTATTATTATCATTAATTGAGAGAGAGAGAGCACACACACGTGCACATGGAAGAGCAGAGGGAGAGAGAGATAATCCCAAGCAGGCTCCATGCGGAGTCCACTACCTGGAGATCATGACCTGAGGGGAAATCAGAGTCCCATGCTTAACTGACTGAGCCACCCAGGCTCCCCTGAATCACCACAATTATTACTGACAATACCAATGAAGCTGAGGTTGAAAGCATGGAAACCCTTACGCACAGCTACAGTATGTATATTATTTCAGCCTCTTGGCCTGTTAGGCATTTTTACCATACCCTATGTTTCAGAAGTTCTACTTCTGGAGAAACTCAGGCACGTGTGCATTGGATCCATGTACAGGAAAATGCATAGCAGCATTATTTAGAATAGCCCCAAAAGGAAACAACGCTAATGTCCATCAACAGCAGAATGGCTAAGTTATGGTGTAAGATACACAATGGAATTCTATACAGCCGCGAAAGTAAACAAACCATTGCTGCACGAAAACTGGATGGTTCCGGTCATAATACAAAGCCAAAGAAACCGGGCAGGAAAGCACACTGCATGATTCTATTTGTATCAAAAGCAAGCAAAAGTTGGGGAGCCTAGGTGGCTCAGTCGGCTAAGGGTCTGCCTTCCACTGGGGTTATGATTCCAGGGTCCTGAGATCCAGCCCATGTTGGGCTCCCTACTCGGCAGAAGTCGGCTTCTCCCTCACTCTGCCCCTAACCCCACCCCCCTTGTGCTTTCTCTCTCTCAAATAAATAAAATCTTAAAAAACAAACAAACAAAAACAAGCAAAACTAATCTATGGTGTTCGATTCGATTCCTGGTTGCCTTGGGAAGGCGGGGAGGCTTTCAGAAAAGTGTTCGTTTTCTGGACCGGGAGACAGCAACGCAGGTGTTCTCACTCTGTAGCTATTAGTCACGTTGCAAATTCCTGGTCTGCGCACTTTTCTTTATATCATGCTTCCATTAAATATTTAAAGGTCTGGAGCTCACTGGCCTAACAGAAAACTGAACCTGGCGCAGAGCCGGGTCTGGCGCGCGGGGCGGTAGGACGATCCCAGTGAAGTGGCCCTGTGATTGACCTTGCCCTCGTTCTCACGTGGTAGCCCGGGGGGCCAAGGCACCCGCCCGGAATGGGAACCTGAAGTCCTGGACCCTTCACTGGATCCCACGGGTGCCCGCCCCTCCCGGGTGGAGTGAGGACAGACACAGCGTCTCCTCCCACCTCAAGCTGCAACGATGCATGGAGATAGTTCCACTCGGGTGCCTTCACATTTTGCTTAACTTGCGGACACAAACATCTGGAATCAGGGGCCCTCCTCCAGATACGCCCCAAGGAAGAACCCAGAGCCTGAGACAAGCTCAGCGCTCGCCCGAACCTCCGAAGAGAACGAGGTCGGGGGCGTGGCTCTTTGATTGCTTCGGCCTGGACGGGGAGCCGCGCGCGCATGCGCCGGCTGCGATTGGTGTTGCCTGGCGGCGGGGCGCGGGGGACGCCGGGAAGTCTGGCGGGCGGGAGGCGGCGGGAATAGCCGGCGGGCTGTAGTACCGGCAGCGGGAGGCGGCAGGATGGTGAAACTGACGGCAGAATTGATCGAGCAGGCGGCTCAGTACACCAACGCCGTGCGGGACCGCGAGCTGGACCTCCGGGGTAAGTCTAGGGGGGTGGGCGGGCTTCCGCGCGCAGCCGGGTGGTTCGCACCCCGCCGCGTGCGCGGAGGGCCGGCGCTTGGCCAGCAGGCCTGCATTGTGAGCGCCAGGCCGGGCGGCGCTAGCACCGCCGGGGGCTGAGTCTTGCCGTTGCAGCCCAAAAACCATCCCTAGGCCCTTGTGAGGCTTCAGTTACCCCCGCTTCTACTCACTCGCCCAGCCGATTGATTGATCGCTTCCGGATCCGCACCCGTGGGCCTCAGCTAGGCCTTGCTTGGCGTATTTCGCAGACTGAACTGTTTGAGAGCTGGGAAAATGTAATCCTAGTGCTCAGCGGCTCGTTGGTTCTCAGTAAATACGTTGAACTGTTAATGTGGGAGTATAGCTAGGATACGTGTTAATTACCTATAATTTGCGAGGGAGGAAACGAAGTCTGAGAACAAAAGCGATTGTTTCCGCAAGATTTCTTTGTTATTAGCGTCAGTTGTCTTATATGTCCCTTTTAGCAAAACATTTTAGGGTCATCTGGGTGGCTCAGTCGTTTAAGCGTCTGCCTTCCGCTTAGGTCGTGATCCCGGGGTCCTGGGATTGAGCCCCAAATTGGGCTCCCTTCTTAGCGGGGAGTCTGCTGCTCGCGCGCTCTCTCTGCGTGCGCTCCCCCTGCTTATGGGCTCTCTTTCTCAAATAAATCTTAAAAAGAAATTTCTTTTTAAAGAGGCTTGCACTACGAGTGCCCTGTGTAAAGTGGTGGAAGCTCTGAACTATTCAGATTCATGTAGCCATTTAAACCTTAGGCTTGCGAAGAAATTGGGAGTGCAGCTGTCTAATCAGCATTTCAAGGAAATGACTTTAGGAAGGATATGAAGAGCAATTTTTCTGGGAATAAGACAATACAATTTAGGCCTGAGATTTGGCTCCACAGGGACAACACTGGCTGAGGTGCAGCACTAGTTCGGGCTCTGCTTTTGGTTTGGATTCCTTGCTGACAAAGCCCAGTGTTTTTATTTTGTTGAAATTAAGTTTAGAGAAAAGTTCGATTCAGTAGTAACTGACCACTTTCGCTCTCGGCACAGATTGATCTTTGCTGTATCTGAAGTGCATTGAGTGTTGAGGATACTTGTTTTGGTGTAACCCTTGCAGCTCTGAATTATGTACTTTAACCGTGGCTTGGGTTCATTTCTTTCTTCTGCCAGCACCCAGAACAGTAGTTAGGCCCATTTTGACAAATCCGTGAGTATTTGAGTGAATTGTTCACAGGGTGGTTTATTATTGTGTATGAACCATTGACCTTGAAGTCTGAATTGGAGCTGGGGGAGGTGTAGAGGATATCTGATAAGTTCCATGAATCGGGCCTGTGGGAATGCAAAAGAGGTTAAGAACTGTCTTCCATGATGTATGAACAAGACTTGGACACTGACAATAAGCAGCTTACAGTGTAAATTCTCATGCCATTTAACTATTTCTGGGGCTTTGGTTAGAACAGTGTGAGGCACCCTGTAAATACTCTTGCAAATGTTAGCTACCAGTATTACTATTAATAAGTGTCCTCATTACCGTAGCCCTTGTTCCTGTTGTCATGACCATCTTCTTGTCCACTCCCTAGACTGTAAGCTTCGTGGCAGCTAGGACATGTGACTCTTGTTCCTCACTTTATGTACCAGTTATTTGCACAGTGTCTGGCACAGTGTAGGTGCTAGGTAAACACTTTCTGAATAAATGGAAGCTTTGAATCAAATTACTGTGAAGTACTGCTACGGTTTTAATGTACCTTTTAACCATATTAATACTTGTGTGTTTTTTTCCTTCTATTTTACAGGGTATAAAATTCCTGTCATTGAAAATCTAGGTGCTACCTTAGACCAGTTTGATGCTATTGATTTTTCTGACAATGAAATCAGGAAACTGGATGGTTTTCCTTTG
The DNA here is from genome assembly GCF_009762305.2 of Zalophus californianus. Taxonomy (NCBI): domain Eukaryota; kingdom Metazoa; phylum Chordata; class Mammalia; order Carnivora; family Otariidae; genus Zalophus; species Zalophus californianus. The sequence continues at coordinate 126,956,515 of NC_045600.1, forward strand.
TTGAGAAGACTGAAAACATTATTAGTGAACAACAATAGAATATGGTAAGTGTCTGTTAGTGGAAAGTAATTTTTTTCCCCTAGAGTAATGTTGCAGTGAACCCTGAAGAAGCCATAGTACTTAACTGCCAGTTGAGCCTACATATTTCTTTTTTTTTTAAGATTCTACTTATTTATTCATGAGAGACAGAGAGAGGGAGGGAGGGGGAGAGAGAGAGAGGCAGAGGGAGAAGCAGGCTCCCAAGGAGCAGGGAGCCCGATGCGGGACTCGATCCCAGGACTCCAGGATCGTGACCTGAGCCAAAGGCAGACGCTGAACCATCTGAGCCACCCAGGCCCCCGAGCCTACATATTTCTTAAATGAGAAACAAGCTGCACTTTTCCCATATAGGTCCAGAGATTAACTTGGTATTGGTGTCATTTTATTTGCATCTATTCAGAAATACTTACATATTCATGGTAATAGATATTTAAATTACAAACATGCCGTTTTGTACATATTTTGGTAATATGTACGTAATTGTACATATTGTACAATTACAATAATTGTAATTATCAGAGGGGTTATATTAAATAGATAGGTAAAGTTCAATTATTTGTGTGTGTGTGTGTGTGTGTGTGTGTGTATGTTTGAAGATTTATTTATCTGAGAGAGAGAGAGAGAGAGCGCGCGCGCATACCTGAACATGAGAGCAGGGAGAGGGAGAAAAATCCTCAAAGTGTGAAGCCCCATGCGGGACTCTATTCCTGAGATCATGACCTGAGCCAAAATCAAGAGTCAGACACTTAACTGACTGAGCCACCCAGGTGCCCCCAACAATTATATTTTTGACTGAGTGTCTCTACCTCATATCCTCTGCCATTTGTTTTTCTTTACAACTGATTTTTAGAATATTACTTACTGAAGTTGGAGTTTTCTTTAACCCTTTTTCATCACCTCTGAGTAAATTTTATCAGAAAATGTTATTGAAGGTCTACAGACAATGTCTTTAGTACTAGGTAGTGGCTTGCCTTTTTTTTTTTAAGATTTTATTTATTTATTTGACAGAGAGACACAGCAAGAGAGGGAACACAAGCAGGGGGAGTGGGAGAGGGAGAAGCAGGCTTCCCAAGGAGCAGGGAGTCTGATGCGGGGCTTGATCCCGGGACCCTGGGATCATGACCGGAGCCGAAGGCAGTCACTTAAGCAACTGAGCCATCCAGATGCCTTGGTAGTGGCTTGCTTTTTAAAAAGATATATTTATTTATTTTAGAGAGAGAGAGCGTGCACTCAGATGCAAGTTGGGGGAGGGCAGAGGGAGAGAGAGAATCTTTTTTTTAGAATTCCTGCTTTTTGAGGGCAGGGATTTTTTTTTTTTAAGATTTTTTATTTTTTTATTTTTTTATTTAAGATTTTATTTATTTATTTGAGAGATAGAGAGCACGAGAGGGAAGAGGGTCAGAGGGAGAAGCAGACTCCCTGCCGAGCAGGGAGCCCGATGCGGGACTCGATCCTGGGACTCCAGGATCATGACCTGAGCCGAAGGCAGTCGCTTAACCAACTGAGCCACCCAGGCGCCCCAAGATTTTTTATTTTTTATTTGAGAGAGAGAGCATAAGCAGGGGGAGCGGGAGGGAGAGGGAGAGGGAGAAGCAGGCTCCCTGATCCCAGGACTCTGGAATCATGACCTGGGCCGAAGGCAGCCGCTTAACCAACTGAGCCACCCAGGTGCCCCGAGAGAGAGAGAATCTTAAGCAGACTCCTCATTGAGCATGGAACCTGACTTCAGGGCTCTGTCCCAGGACCCTGATAACCCAACCTGACCCAAAATCAGGAGTCAGATGTTCAACTGACTGAGCCACCCAGGCTCCCCAGTGACTTGGTTTTTTAAAGTGGGCGTATTTCTCATATGAGTTAACCATTCCCTTATAGTGTCGTTGTTTGTCATGTACCTGAGCTGTGAATGCAGAATCACTTGTATTTCTGTGCTACCTGCACAAAAGTCATGAAGTAACCTAAGTAGTTTGTTCTACACAGTTTCTTCTTCCCTTAGCTTTCACTAGACAAAATGGTCATGGAATCCTCAGGAGGCATGGGTTCTAAAATCATCCCGCTTCTGCCACTAACCCTGTGACCCTAGATAAGTTTTCTTCTTTGTGCTTCATTTTCCCTCTGTCAGTTAGGGTGTTGGAAGAAAGATCTCTAAAGTTCTTCCACCTTTGGAGTCTGAAATCTTCTGTACAAGGACTTAGATAAAATTGTTAGCTTACCTACTTTTCACTTTTACGAAGTCTTTTTTTTTTCCCCCCATTTTAGCCGTATAGGTGAGGGACTTGATCAGGCTCTACCCTGTCTGACAGAACTCATTCTCACCAACAATAGTCTTGTGGAACTGGTAAGTCGAATGGGGCGTGGGGGGAATGTATTTGGGGGGAGGAATTAAAGGTGTTACATGCCTCTTACAGACAATTTAGAAAACCCAGAGAAGTATGTCCTCATGCTTTGTCTTTTTCATAATTCAAGATCTGGGCTTCTTTCAGTTAAATAGCCTTTTCCACTCTGTAGGTCATCTTTTGACAGTCTGAGGGTGTCTTGATAGAAAAGTTCCTAATTTAAGCGTAGTCCAATTTATCAGTCTTTTGTTGTTGTTGCTAGTACTTTTGATGGCCTGTCAGCCTTCCACTACAGAAAGAGTTGTTTTCTGTAAACATAAGTTGTTTTCTAGAATTGCAGTGTCCAATATGGTAGCCACAAGCAGCTACTCTGAATTGCGATGTACTAAGAACTATAAAATACATACCGGGTTTCAAAGACTTAGTACCCCCAGAAATGTAAGTTATCAGTTTTTTATATTGAAATGATAATATTTTGGATAATAGGTTAAATAATAACTACTCAAATAAGTTACACTTGTATTTTTCTTTTAATTGGCTACTAGAAAATATTCAGTTACATATGTAACATGTTAAATTTTGTTGGACAGTTACATCCTGGAAACTTGTTTTACTCTTCACATTGAGATCAGTGATCCACTTGGAATTGGTTTTCCTGTGAGCTAAGGGGCAAGTTTTATTTTTCTGTTTGGGTGTAATTATGGTGACCTATTTCTTCTGATGCGTTTTAAGTTTCTGCTCTGTATGTATAATTTTTAACAGAATTGAGCTCATAGTATACAATGTTTTGTAACCTAAATTTTTCACTTAAACACTGGATGTGTAAGTCTGTATTGTATAACTTGATTTTGTGTTATTATGACCTTACCTCCCTTCCCTGTTTCCATGATTGTTTCTTTCCTGGTGGACTGGGTCCAGAGCTTCCTTCAGATTCTCAAAGGAGTACTTGACTCCAGAAGTAAGAAAGCACTGGTCCGAGGCCCTGTCTTTTCTAAAATATATGAGGTATTCAACCCAAAACGCACATTCATAGGAAATGTGTGGTATGATAGAAACTGTTTGTAATTTTTTTTTTTAAGATTTTACTTATTTATTTGAGAGAGAATAGTGAGAAGAGAGCACATGTGGGGGGTAGGGGGAGAGGGAGAAGCAGGCTCCCCGCTGAGCAGGGAGCCAGACTTGGGGTTTGTGGGATCATGGCCTGAGCCACTCAGGTGCCCAGAGCTGTTTGTATTTTTGTGTATGTTGTAATTATATTTAAAATTGTTTGTAAAGATGAAGGCTGAGTTTGTGCTCTCAGTTACTGAAGTAGGTTCGTCAAAATCTCACATGGTAGTGGAGTCAGATGTTCTGGAGTCAGAACTCTATTCTGTCCATTTTATTTTATTTTTTATTTTTTTTAAAGATTTTATTTATTTATTTGAGAGAGAGAATGAGAGAGAGAGAGAGAACATGAGAGAGGGGAGGGTCAGAGGGAGAAGCAGACTCCCTGTTGAGCAGGGAGCCCGATGCGGGACTCGATCCCGGGACTCCAGGATCATGACCTGAGCCGAAGGCAGTCGCTTAACCAACTGAGCCACCCAGGTGCCCTCTATTCTGTCCATTTTAGTTTTATATATTTTGAAATTCTCTTAGTTGTTATACAAGATTTTAAATTGTTAATACCTTTCTGATGAACTAACCTTTTTATTACTGTGCCGTGTCCCTCTTTATCTCTTTTAGTGCTGTTTTACCTTGTTGTCTATTTATCTGCTATAATATGCCAAAACTACCTTTCTTTTAGTTAGTATTTGTATGATCATTTTTTTCCACCCAAAATTTACTTCCAGCTTTTCTATACCTTATATTGTAGATTAAAACAGCATATGGTAAGATTGTTTTGTTAAATACAGTGTGAAGTCTTTCTTTTAAATGAAGTATTTGGGGCGCCTGGGTGGCTCAGTTGGTTAAGCGACTGCCTTCGGCCCAGGTCATGATCCTGGAGTCCCGGGATCGAGTCCCACATCGGGCTCCCTGCTCAGTGGGGAGTCTGCTTCTCCCTCTGACCCTCTTCCCTCTCGTGCTCTCTATCTCTCATTCTTTCTCTCAAATAAATAAATAAAATCTTTAAAAAAAATGAAGTATTTGGTCTGTTCACATTTAATTTAATTACTGGTGTATTTGAGTTTGTCTTTTTTTCTGGAGGTTATTACTGATCCATCCATTCTGCATTTCTTTTTCTCTCCTTTACTGTGTTCATTCTCTCTCTGTCTCTCTCTCTCTCTCATTCTTCTTTTCCTACTAATAGTGTAGGAATTACTTATTCCCACTCTTAGTATTCTGGGAATTAAAAATTGATACTAAAGTTTCAACTTAACCAATACCTTTAGTTTCTTTATTTTTTTTACCTTTAGTTTCTTAATAGTGACTTTAAAAAAAAAACATTTCATACCTCCCAACGTATTATTTATTTATTCTGTCTAAGAAACCCATCAAGTCATCATCATTATATTTTACATAGTTTGTGTGTGTCTGCGTGTGAGTTTAACAAAAGTTGCCTTTCGTTCCTTTTTGTTTTGTTTTGCAGCTTTATTGAAGTATGGGTGATAAATAAAAATTTATGTATTTAAGGTATACAATGTGATTTGTGATAGGTGTATACATTGTGAAGTGATTACTGTTACCAGACTAACATACCCATCACCTCACATATTTACTTTTTTGTTTGTATGGTAAGAATACTTGAGATCTATTCTCAGCAAATTTCAAGTATACAGTAGTATATTATTATTAACTACAGTCACCATGTTGTACATTAGATCTCCAGAACTTACTCATCTTATAACTGAAAGTTCATACTCTTTGATCAATAGCTCATTTTCCCTTCTCCCCCACCCCTCAGCCTCTGGTATGGTAACCACCAGTCAGCTCTGTGTTGCTGTGAGTTGGTCTTTTTTTGTTTTAGATTCCACATACAAGTGAGATCATGCGATGTTTGTCTTTGTCCCTTTTTAGGTCATCCTGTGTAGTTCTTTGAGTGGTGTTATGCCAGTAGCGTGCTCTAGAGCTCCCTCTGGTGGTTGTTAATGGCAGCTGCTTTTCTGAACTCCTGGCTCTGTTCCCCTTGCCTTTATCAGTACTTTTTCCTCATTGTCCCTCTTGCCCCTGTCCCGCTCAATTTCAGTCTGGTCCTAGCAGTTTCTCCTCCTTGTAGGGCATTGTCCTGGAAAGGACACCATTTGTGGTTAGTATTAAGACTGAGGGCCCAAATTGCCTGGCCCCTCGGGCCTTGCCCCAGCCTTGCTGCTCTCCTTACTGGCATGTGCCCATCTGCTGGTGGCTGCTCTCACTGCCTCTTGGTCGTTTCGGAGCACTCCAGTTTGTCCTGTGCGTCTCCGCTTTCCCTCTGCTGCGTCCTGTGCACATGCTGGGCCCGTGTGCCTCGCACTGTCCTCACAGTGCTCTGTCCCTACGTCTTCCTGTTTCAGGCTTCCTGCCACAATGCCTTTTCATCTCTGTTAGTTCTACCTGTTGACCACAGGCTTTTGCTTTTGCTTTTGCTGTCCTTGTTGTACTATATTTTATGGGATGCTTTGGGAAGATTCAAAAACTAACCCGCTCTTGTCCCATAAGTGGGTCCTTTTTTTTTTTTTTTTCTTAACTATACTCCTTGTCCTTGACTCTGAAGCAGTTTGAGGGAGGCTTGAATAAAGGTGCCTGCCCCCAAGATGATGCGACGCCTGCACCACCACCAGGCGCATACAGGTATTAGCAGGGAGAACCATGTTACCCCAGGTTCCAGTTTGGGGTTCCCTGTGTGAAGAACTTGCTCTGAAGTTACAGAAACTTTGACATCTCTTTGCTAAATCATTGGTTTAAATTCTAGCCCTTTGGAGGTTGCTGCAGGAAATAAAAAAATTTTTTGTCTCTTCTGCTATTGAGACAGAAACTGTTAGGGCTAAGATTGTAAGTTTAAGAAGCTCAAATCTACTTACCAGTTTAGTCAGTAGGAATTCATTAGGCATCTGTGCTGTGCTAGTATGTGCTAGATGCTAGGGCAGTAAAAAAATATAAGAGGAGTCCTTGCTCCAAAGGCATCTGCCGTTTCAGAATCTCAAAATAGCCTATGGTTTCCGTGTTCTTACCTGTGGCCTTTTCTTTTACAGGGTGATCTGGACCCTTTGGCATCTCTGAAATCACTGACTTACCTAAGGTATGGAAATGATTGGTGGTGGTGACAGTGAAGTCCCTTATAATAATACCATTACCAGCCTTGAATTTAAAGCAATCCGTTAGTAAGAAGGACCTTTTAAAAACAAGGAGTGAAAATATTTCCTTTAGGTCCAGTGCTCTATTAAAGCTTCCCTAATGTTAACTTAGTAACACCGAAATGTGAAAAAATGTGAACTTTTCCTTAGTTTATGGACTCACCTGGTGCTATTAAAATGGACCTCTTGTGTGCTGCGCCATGAACAAGATTGGCATTATGTTATTTCTTTTCTTGTAGTATTCTGAGAAATCCTGTAACAAATAAGAAGCATTACAGACTGTACGTAATTTATAAAGTTCCGCAAGTCAGAGTACTGGATTTCCAGAAGGTGAAACTAAAAGTAAGTATGGTTCTGTTGGTTGTAAGTCATTATAGATTCATGTACTTTATTTTGTACCTTTGTTACTGATTTTTTTCAATTGCCTAATGAGTTTTACTATTGGTTTGTAATAAAAACGTGGGAAAGAAAACGTTAAATCATGTATTTTGCATCTCAGAGTTTATAGTAGGACTTGGGGGGGGGGTACACTGTCTTGTGTAGTAGTGCTGGCCGTTCAGGCAGCCTGGGATCAGAGCCACCGTGAGCACCGTCAGCAGCAGACTGTTTAGATACATTCCCCGTGGGGAGCTAATATAATCCATTTTTCAGCAGCTTTAATTGTTAGAGTGATTTTCCCTTTACTGGGAGTGTTTTTGGTTTTTCTTTCTTTCTCTTTTTAAACCTTCTTAGTTCCTCCAGAGCCCCTCCTTAAAACTAGGAGGGGGAAGTTTCTTCAGGGCGCCTCACCAGAGAAGGCAAGGCCTTTGTCTCCTTTTATTTGAAATTGGCTTTTGGTATTTTTACCAGCCCACAGTATTTCAGGAGAGTTTTCTTCCGTGTTTTCTGAGGGATGCATCTAAATGCATGTGGTATTCCTATTTCCATTAACTCTGTGTGTGGTGTTGCTGTAGGAGCGTCAGGAAGCAGAGAAAATGTTCAAGGGCAAACGGGGTGCACAACTTGCAAAGGATATTGCCAGGAGAAGCAAAACGTAAGATACGGATATCCAACTTCACTCCACTTCACCTTCAGAAACACTATCTGTCTGGCTTTTTGCCTCCTACAGAATTAAAACACCTGTGCCTAATACAGTATTGAATTTGTGTGATGATAGCCCGTGACCAACAATGGTCCACACATCACATGAGATTTCTACCAGGTTAGCAAATCCTTCCGTGTTTAGTCTTAATGCAACATTGTATACTTCCTGCCTTTTCTCTAGAGGAAGATGAGAACTGGGTGGTGTTTCTGAAGGAGAGAGTTTCTTGTATCAGTTTGTTAACAAAGATAAGATACTACACTGGTTGAATTACTTTCAAAAGCTTTTTTGAAAGTAAAAGAGAAGCACCTTCCATTGGTCGGGGTTTAACAGTTGCATTCTTCCCTCCCCCTCCCAAGTTTCAACCCAGGTGCTGGTTTGCCAACTGACAAAAAGAAAGGTGGGCCATCTCCAGGGGATGTAGAAGCAATCAAGGTAATAACGTGTTAACTCTTGGACTGGAGAGAGTTGCCATGGGTTTAGGACATGAAATATGTAACAGACCAAATTCTAAACATTGTAGCTCCCCCCCCCCCCCCCCCCCCCCCCCCGCTGCCAGTTAGATTCCTGCTTGTATTCTGTGTAAGAAGGAACTAGCATAAAGTTATTACTTGACTTTGACTGGAATTACTTACACGAGCCAGTCAAAGCAGAGGCAGCTCTAGTTCTTTCTCATTTTCCCAGGATATGTTTTATTTTGAACAATTAGTTACCTTAGTACGCTCAGTGTTTGCCTTAGTTTTTATTTTCAAAGATTGCTGTTCGCAAGATCTGCTTGATGATCAGTGGGAAATCCTCATTTCATAATATTGCTTCCTAAATTATCCAGTAACATAGTTCCAAATAGATGCTTGAATTCACTCAAATTTTAGGACATTTGCAGTGATTGTTGGCTCTCTTGCAGAGCGGGTCCGCATCCGTTTACCAATTTTGGGAATTTATGATTCGGTCTTGGGTTGATTTCAATGTGACAATAAAATTCTTGCGCCAACAAAACTAATACTTCCCCTCACAAAGTTGCTGTGGACTTGTGTAGGGTTTTCTGGGTGGATCCTTAGATGCAATTAATGGTCCGTCTCCGTTGTTTTCTGTCCTCCAGAATGCTATAGCAAATGCATCCACCCTGGCTGAAGTGGAGCGGCTGAAGGGCTTGCTGCAGTCTGGCCAGATACCTGGCAGGGAGCGCAGATCAGGTCAGGACACAGTGTTCTTGTCTGTGGGCTGCCCAGTTAATGTTATACTTGAAGTGATTCCAAAACAGTTCAGATGCCATGACCCAGGAATGCTAGCCTCTAACGTATGCGAAATCCCTTTATATGATCTTTGAGGATAAGTTATTTGATGGAGAATATTCTGGCATCGGACTCTGAGGGTTTTTTATGTAAAAGTTGAAGCATACATTATTCCCTAGCCATGCAGTGTAACCAAACACCAGAGGGAACCGTGTGGACTTTCACCCGTGTGTGTGTGTGTGTGTGTGTGTGTGTTAGATTCCTTAGTAGTTGGTTAGAAACACAAGCCTCAGAGCCACACAGCATGAAGCTCAGATCTTAGCCTCACCAGCTCTGTCTTTGGGTGAATTTCTTCAGCCTCACTTAATCTTAAGTCCGTTTCCTCATCTTTATTTTTTTTTTATTTTTTATTTATTTTTTTAGATTTTATTTATTTATTGGACAGAGAGAGACAGCGAGAGCAGGAACACAAGCAGGGGGAGTGGGAGAGGGAGAAGCAGGCTTCCCGCTGAGCAGGGAGCCTGATGTGGGACTCGATCCCAGGACCCTGGGATCATGACCTGAGCCGAAGGCAGACGCTTAACGACTGAGCCACCCAGGCGCCCATGTTTCCTCATCTTTAAATTTGAGATAACATATAGTACCAACCTCAAAGGGGTTTTGGGAGGATAAGTAAAGAGAGTTTATAGGTAGCACTTAGCACAGTGTCTGACATGAGCATACATTTTTTGCTAAGTGTTGGCTGTTCTAATATTTGAATGCCAACTTTGTGTCAGGCAGGATGTTGGGTGCTGGAGGTATAAAGTAAAAACTACCCAAAATAATGTGTATTACGAGTTTTGATATGAATGTAATTGGGTGCTTCTACCTAGACTGGCAACTCAGGGAAAGTTCCCTTGGGCAAGTCATGTCTGAACGGAAGCTAAAAATGAGTAAGACATTAATTAGATCAGTGGTTCTCACTGTATAGCCCTTGAGCCTGTGGGCATCTGTGAGGTCAAAACTTCGTATGATAACGCTAAGGTGTTACTTGCTTTTACCACCATTAACATTTGCACTGATCGCGCAAGAGTAATGGTGGGTCAAACTGCCGGGGCCTCGACACAGGTCAAGGCCATGGCCTAGAATGTATTAGCAGTCCTCATTCTAAACTGCTGTGCACTCTCTTAGGAAAATGTTTCACTTAAGATCATCCTTCACAAAGCAAAGAGATTAGTGTTATTAAATGTCACCTTTTTAAGTGCGTATCTTTTGATAGCCTGGGTGACAGGACGATAGTATGCACAAACGCATGCCTAGGTTGGTGGGTTGTCTCCATGCACTTGAACATTTGTTCTATTTGAGAGGCAGGCATCTTCTCGAACATGAAGCGAACTAGTCACTTCAAAGAAAAGGTAGATCTATGGATTTTTCAAGTAAGAGAGTATGAAAAGTTCATTGATAAGGTTTCGGACTCCACATTGCAAACTAACCCTTAAGAAACTACCACTTTTGTCACGTTTTAGCATAGCATCAAACAGGAAAACCCACAAAAAGTCTACAAAGACTGTTAGAATACTCCTTCCTTTCCTAGCTGCACGTCTGTGTGAGGCTGATTTTCTTCATTTCCTTCAGTGAAGACAAAGCGTTACAGCAGGTGGACTGATGAAGCCAGTACCGGGGTCCAGCTGACGGCTCTTCATCAGACATGATAGAGCGAGGCAAAAATAGAAAATAATGCCAAGCTTCTCACTAAATATTTTTGTTTTGGAAAATGTTATATTTTTTTATAAAAACGTACACGTTAACATGTAATGGAGACTTTTTTTAATGAATTACTATTTTTTTAAAATACTTGATCTTAATGTCTAATACAGTATTGATGAATCTAACATGGTATTGATAAGTGTACCTAAACAAAAGCTCTTTGGGTCCTAAAACTAAAGTGTTTGCAAATTGCTGAACTAAACAAAGGCAGAGTGACATTCTAGGGGGAAGGGGGGACCACATAGGCAAAGCACCTGTGGCAAACGGGAGCCTTGCCCACTTGACCTGAAAGAGGCCAATGGGAGTAAAGTTCAAGGCACAGGGAGAAGTGGTGAGATGGGCCAACAGAGGACGCATGCAGTAGGCCACACAGGGCCCTGCAGACTGATGAATGCGGTCTTATGTCCCGAGAGCATTAGAAACCTGTCAAAGGTTTTCTTTTCTTTCTTTTTTTTTTTTTTAAAGATTCTATTTATTTATTTGACAGAGGGAAATCACAAGTAGGCAGGCAGGCAGAGGGAGAGGGAGAAGCAGGCTCCCCGCTGAGCAGGGAGCCCGATGCCGGGGGGATCATGACCTAAGCCAAAGGCAGATGCTTAACTGACTGAGCCACCCAGGTGCCCCATGTCAAAGGTTTTCAAGGCTCAGTGGTGACAGGTGGGGGAAGAGGCTTTATCACAATGGCTTATTGTGACTGTCATATGACAGAGTTACTGAGCTGATTTGTTTCCCCTGAAATGTTTTATTTGGGCCTAAGGATCTCTTGGATTTTCACTGTGATCTGGTGGTTCACTGGGAAGAGGAAGGGAGACATGGTTCAGGGTACTCCATAGATTTCAGTGGGCCGAGGCTTCTGAGTGCACTAAAACTTGACTGACATTCTCATCCTGGTAGTTTTGTATCTAGAAATCTGATGTTGGGGCTAACTGTAGAAGCAGTAGGCTTAAACAAGAATAATTTCCCCACACACTGACAGTTAAAAGATTTCCTTTTTCAGAACACATTGACCCAAGTATCTGTCATAAATTGATGAACAAATGTAAGACTTTTGGTTGTTGCCATGGTTTCTCTAATTTTTAGAGACAATAAGTCAGTGAGTATTCCCATTAACTGGCATGTAGTAGGTATCCAGATGTCTTTTGAGTATTCCCATTTTCTTTGCCTACGGTAGCGATAAGAACAAAACACAAAGTATAAGCTTTTTACCGTCACAACAAAGGGAAATATCAGTGCAGCCAAAATGGGTAATTTGAATGTCATACAGTGAGTTTGACTTTTATAAAACACCTTTGTGACCCTTTGCCTAGGAATTGACCATCCCTTCCGATACTTGCCAAAGAAGTAGTCTCTGGACGCTAAGCTCCTGTGGCTGGGTTTGTACCTAGTCCAGGAACTAGCATGCAGTAGCTTCACAGAATGGCCACTCGCATCCAGAGGAGGCCGTGCTCTGAACTGAGTATGACATCTGGCTTTGTGTTCTTCTTTAGGCCCCAATGATGATGGTGAAGAGGAGATGGAAGAAGACACGGTCACAAATGGGTCCTGAGCAATGTGGCCTGAGTATCTGCAGGATGTATGATACGCCTCCTTGGGACAAGTCCTGCTTTTTGAACTTGGAATAATAGCCTTGTTTGGGTCAGCGAAGTGGAGTTCATAAGCATTGTTGAAAGGCTTAAGACTGCTGCTGGTAATTTTGTAATATTACTAATTTTGAAACCTAAATGCCAGTTTTCTACAAATAGTAAAAACACGACATTCACTGTGCTGCCACGTTGTCTGTCATGGGGCGGGGCGGGGGGTGCGCAGCGCAGTGAGGTATACGGACATGTGGAAGTTGGAAATGCCCGAGGGCAGTGTTTCTAGGTAGGCTTCCCAGGCCTCTATAAAATGTTTAGATTTTTAAATTCTTAATAAAACTCAAGATTATCTGTGTGCTGCCAGTGGTTATTGGTAAGACTCTGCAATCTGGTGCATTTTTCCCCCATATAAAGAATAACAACAGCTTCATTAAAGGCAGGTAGGCTTTAATTACTGATTTGAAAAATTGTAGGGGAATGCAACTCCTGCTTGTTGGAATCTGAGCAGAGGGCCAGCACGTTCCAGCATTTAAGACATGGTTGGGGGCGGGGGGGGGATGTGGTTTTGCCCAATGAGCAGGCTACGGCAATGTCCTCTCACGGCTTCTGGATGCTTCGTTGCATTTATCACACCCTTTTATGGCCAATTTAGGCTAATCATAAAAACAATGTGGTGGAGGTGAGCAACTTCACCATCCCATCTTTTCATCTGCTGGTGTTAGTCTGGGTTGTTTTCTTTTTAAACAAAATGTGAGAAACACTCTTGTCAGTAGACCCCTGAACAATTGTGGGTGATTGCTGCTGGGCCGATTTGTCCTTCTTGTAAAGTGTGCACAAGATGCGTAAGCCATGAAGGAACTCGACCTTCAAGGAGCTGGCAGTCTAGCTGGGAAGATGGAACCGTGGGCAACAGTGGTGCTAAACCTCCATGCAGTAGAAGAGAGGGCAGAGCGTTCAGAAAGGGCATGGAACTTGGGTATCAGGAGAACTTGGCCTGCAGATTTCCTCAGTATGACCCTAAACCAGTGCTCTCCAACCCCAGTGTGCTATGAATTTCCAGGGCACCTTGTTCAAATGCAAGATCCTGTGGGGGCTGGTGCAGTCCCTGAGAAGACAGGGCTCCTCAAGATTTCCAGACTTCCCTCTCACCACCTTCCTCAGTGTCTACCTGACACCTTTCAACTCCCTCAAGGACAGATCCCTGTAGTCCATTCACTGATGGCCCAAACCAGGGTGCGTTGCTCTGCTGTTTTACCCTCACTTGGACAGATGGGGAGGTTGATGTTTTGTTTTGTTTTGTTTTTAAAGATTTTATTTATTCATTTGAGACAGAGAGAGAGAGAGAGAAAGCATGAGCAGGGAGAGAGGCAGAGGGAGAGGGAGAAGCAGGCTCCTCGTTGAGCCAGGAGCCTGATGTGGGGCTTGATCCCAGGACCCTGGGATCGTGACCTGAGCCGAAGGCAGATGCTTAACCATCTGAGCCACCCAGGCGCCCCGAGGTTGATGTTTTTTAATGATTTCCTGGAACATTTAGGCACCCAGGAACTAACCCAAATAGACAATAGATGGATTTATAAACTAGAAGTTAATTTAATTTGCGAGGAAGATAACTCTGCAGTTGATGCTCTGCTGTCCCCCCTCACCAAGGTGTTAGTAAATGTACATGGAATCAGAACAGAAGGCCTTGGGGGTGGGGGTGGGGGTGGGGTGGTCTTAGAGATCTTCCTGGGCTGGATTAGAATTTAGCTTCGACAACATCTTTCATGACAGAAGCCATGAGTCGGCCTTTTCTGCTTGTCAGGACAACTAAAATGAGTCCAGTTTCCTCCACGCTTAGGATCCAGGGAGGCTCCCTGCTGCCATCATTTACGAGCTACCTCTTAAGGGGACTCTGAATGAGCCTCTGGTCGTTACCCTCAGTGATAACCATTTGGTTGCAGTTCATTTCCCTCCAGTCACATTCCCTACCTCCAGCTTACTTCGGGTCCTGGCTTTGACTGCGGGCAATCCTTAGCAGTAACACAAGACCTGAGTGGATCTGGCCTAAACGGGATTACTTTGGCACCAGTTTAATGACTCATGGTTAAGGATTTGAGGGCTGCTAAGAAAAAACAAAAGACCTTTGCTCCAGTATTTATGCTATTGTCCCAACTGAGGCTTTTGCAAAAATTGACAAGATGAATGCGAGAGCTCCTTTGCTCAGAGCTCCACTAATATCTGCGTGTCTCAGGACCTGAAAAATGGGGATTGCCTCAACCCAGTTTTTCCCAGAAGCCCCATGGTTTCAATGTGCAGTTTTGTAGAACATGAGGTTCAGTCAAAGATGACAGCTTCTATCATGTTATAGTAGAAACTGGTACCGGCGGCACAGTCATGGCAACACTCAAAAGAACTTTATTTCTGTGGAACTACATTAAGATGTTGATTTGGGGCGCCTGGGTGGCTCAGCTGGTTAAGGGGCTGCCTTCGGCTCAGGTCATGATCCCAGGGTCCTGGGATCGAGTCCCGCATCGGGGGTCCCTGCTCAGTGGGGAGCCTGCTTCTCCCTCTCCCTCTGCCTGCCTCTCTGCCTACTTGTTCTCTCTCTCTATGTCAAATAAATAAAATCTTTAAAAAAAAGTGTTGATTTGAATATTAATAGCTTTGTAATACTGGTTAAGGGTAGTTGGAAGAAAGGTAGGCTGGGGCAAGGTGCTCCCCCCACACCCAAGAGGAAACCACCCTTAGAAGGATTTTATACCACCCTGGAAGGAGCCCTCCACCCCTTCCCACGCGACAGATGACAAAACCTGATTGGATGACAGGCACAGGGAGGGTTAATCATTAAAACAGCCCTCCAACAAAGCCCATAAAAACCCCTAGACTTGGAAAAGTGGATGGCAACCCTCCGGGATCCCCTACCTCTTTGGGAGTTTTGTACTATCACTTTATCACTCAATAAACTTTGTTGTTGCCCACCACTCTTGATCTTGTCTACCTCTTCATTCTTTGGAATGGTGTGAACAAGAACTGGGGCACTGAAGAAGGAAATCCTGTAACAGCATTTGTAATTAGTAGGTTTTGAGATTCTAAGAACTATAAATTTAGGAAATATATGTAGTTATATCTATATATATATTTACATATGTAGATATTTAACATAATTTAAATGCCACAGTAGGGGGCGCCTGGGTGGCTCAGTAGGTTAAACATCTGCTTTAAGCTCAGGTCATGATCCCAGGGTCCTGGGATCAAGTCCCGTGTCAGGCTCCCTGCTCAGCGGGGAGTTTGCTTCTCCCTCTGCCCCTTCCCCCCCAAATAAAATCTTTAAATGCCACAATAGGAATCTACAAGAATGTCACTGAAAGGGCCAGTCAAGTTTGAGAAACACTACTGTTTGATTGCCATCTCTGTAATCTCCCTTAGCCAAGAACACCCTTTAATCCTGTCTTGTTCCAGATACTTTTGCGAAAAGGTGAGGTTAGGCAATTTACCAGTTAGCTCTCGCCACAATAATGTGGCATAACAAACCACTCCAAAACTCAGGCTTTTAAGTGACAACCGCCATTTATTCTCACAGCTGGCTCTGCTTTTCATTGCAGGTCTATGGGCTAACTAGGGTGGCTCAGCTTTGCATATCATTCTTGGGCAAGTCAGTCAAATGGGCAATGGCACGAGGCGGAAACGCTAGAGGCTTCTTAAGACCTACGTTCAAAACTGCCTCACTGTTACATCTGCCTACTTGTCATTAACCTAAGCAAGCCACCCAGCCAAGTCCAAAGCCAAAGGATGGTCAAATAATACTCCTTCCACCTGGAGGCTATTGCGAGGACACGGTTGTAAGAAGGAATGATGAATTGGGGCTGATCATTTAGTCGACCGTGGTCCGTGACTGGTTGGGAGATCTTTGTCCTGTTTTTGCAAATAAGCCCTGAGCAGTTAAATCGAACAAAGTGTGTGCTGAAATAACTTTATGGTTCTAGATAAGCTAGGTGAGATGATACACCCTGATTAAAGGGACAAAGGTAACGCATAAGCCTGGCTAGGGAGAATAACTTCTATCAGTGGGAACTTAAGAACAGCATGGTGCTAGGAACTGAAGCAAAACCCCTTTATCCTTGCATCGTAGTAATTCAAAATCTGTTAGATTTTAGGTGAATATACTATTCATCACACTGAATACATATGTCAACAGAGGCACTAGTTGATAATAGTATGCAAAGGTACTTTATTCTTGGTGTTTAAAAATATGCATTATTTTCATTACTGTTGTGTTGGTTTCTATTTTATATCACAAAGTCCTGAGTGACAGGAATTATTCGCTATTTTTGTTTAAATGATAGAAACTGAATGTTAAATTTATTCCATCTTCATGCCTGCAGATACTGCAGGGCAGGGTGGGTAAACAAGGCAAATAAGGCAGACTCTACTCCCCCATTTTACCAGATCCAACATTTTGGCATTTTTATGATATGCAGGTTGACTCAATTCATTGACTTGGTTTGAAAGCTGGCAAACAGTAAGGTAGGATCTCTGCGAGGTAGGATCTTCCTCCATAGCTACTCCAAATATCCTAATTCCTGAGCTACACTGGGAGCTCTGAAATGATGTTCACCGCAACATTCTTGAAACTTTCACATCTTAAACTGACACCTTTTGTCAGGGTAGGGAACTATCTGTTAAAAACCTTCTTAGCCAACCCAAGCCACCAGCAATCTTAACCACTAAGTTACTGTAAGAAAATGAACTTACCAAGCATTAATTGAAACTTGTGCCATATCCCTTTTCAGGATATTAACGCTCTGAAGAGAAAAGAGAGGTCCTCACCAACCGCTTCCATGAGCAGTGACTCCTACTGTATAGTGTACCTAATGTCCAGAGCATAACCAAACAAGATGGGCAACGCCCATCTCTTGACTCGGTTATCACTACTTATACACAAGGTATATTTAAAGCTGATCCCAAATCAAGTATTGCAGCCATAATCCCAAGAAATAGTTCAGTTTTAGCACATCGAGTTCCTGCAAGATGCCAGATGGAGGGAGAAACCACTTCAAAACAAAGAGTGATGGTTCATCACCTTTTACAAGCGAGAGGAAAACATCAAGGAGGGCATAAAATTTCTCCCTCCTAAACTCATCAAGTCAATGGCTGTCTTTACAGCCTTAATTGACAAAATCCAGAGTCCTCCATTTCCCCATTTCTAGAGCCCATTTTCAAGGTGAAGAAAAGCTCTGACGTCATCCCGTTAGCTGTCTTTTCACAACCGTATTCCTGATTCTCAACCCTCCTCTCGAGACACAGCTAGGTGTGTTCACGTCAAAGCCTTCTCTAAAAACACTCAAGCTCAAATTTCCAGTAGGGTGGTGAAAGTAGACTCGGGAGCGGAGTGATGGGAGAGGAGTGGAAGGCGGTGGAGGAGGGCTTTGCAGGCGAGGCAACAGCCAGGAAACTATCATAAACAACTAATACTGCCTGTGACACCCAGTGGGAGTCGATACGTGTTGGCGCCACTGCTTTAATTCTTTCCCAAGAGGTTTTGGCTCGGGGCGGGGCGGGGGGGGGAGGAGAACCGCGAGGGTCGGCGGGACTTCCTTAGCCTGAAATGCAACCGGGGTCAGCTGGAGGAGGAGGCTGCCAGGGTTTCATCTGCACCCCTTGGGGGCGGACCCCGGCGGCAACCCTCATCTGCCGGGATTCTGCCGGTCGAGTTCTGTTGCCCAATGGGCCCGGGGCAAGGATGTGGGCGCAAATCCTGTTTCCAGGCGGCCCCTAACCCCCCGTGACCTCGGTGCGCAATCAGTACAAAAGTAAACCTGCCAGAGGGAGTCGGCCCGGAGATCCCGTCACACGGCTTCATCCCGGCCAGCAGCGACGTGTCTGCCACTGCCACCGCCCCCTCCTGCTCTCCCGGCCCCGCCCGGCTGGCCACGCCCTCGCCGTGATTGGCCGAGCCCTCAGGGCCGGGTCGCGTCACGATTGGCCGGGACTCCGGGACGCTGGTCTCGGGCGCGCGCCACGTGTACGTAGGGGCGGGCCGGCAGGCGAAAGACTCCAGCTGACTCGGCTTGGCCGCGCGGCTGGGCGGCGGCCATGGAGCGGGACGGGCAGCTGCTGTCCGCGCGGCCGGCCCTGGAGACGGAGGGGTTTCGCTACCTGCACGTCACGGGTGAGTCGGGCCGCGGGCCACGGGCTCGTACCGCCAGCTCCCCCGGGCGTCGCCATGTTCGGTGGGTTGTCCTCTGCTGCGCACCCGGCCGGGCCTGGGGAGGCCTGGGGAGGCCTGGCCGGCAGCCGGGTGGCGACGCACGCAGGTCCGGGAGGAGGGCCTGGAACGCTCGCGGAGGCTCTCCCGGAGCCGCACTTCTCCGGGCGGCGCCGTCGGGCCCTGTTTTGCGCGAATCCTTTACTTTATGCCGAGCAAGCCCTTCTGGGTTGCGGAGACTGAGGCCTCTCGGCCCTGGGCATTTTCCTCCAGGCCTCGCGTCACCCTCCCGCTCCATACCCGGCGCTTTGTCGGCTCCCACGCCCCCCCCCCCCCCCCCCCGCTTTCTATAAATTCCTGAGGTCTGAAAGGCCTCTGCCCTCCTGAGTCGGATAAACTTCCCTTCACCCATCAAAACCCGCTTTGCGGTGCCCTCCGCCCTCCGGACTTGCCCCTCAACTCCCCTGGTGGTTGAGAAGTCCCTTCTCGGTGACCCCTGAATTGTGCTCGCTTCTCTTTTAACTGCCTACTTAGAAGGCCATTTCCTCGACTAGACCCGGAGGGTTTTGAGGGCAGGAGCTACGCTTCCTTTGCCTTCGTTGAATTTTATGGAAAAGTCTAGTAGTGGTATGACTTTCAGTTTCCTGAAAACTGTTTTCTTCTTTTCAGTGGGCTCCCTGCTAGCCACTTACGGCTGGTACATCGTCTTCAGCTGCATCCTTCTCTACGTGGTGTTTCAGAAGCTTTCCACCCGGCTGAGGGCCTTGAGACAGAGGCAGCTGGACCGAGCTGCAGCTGCTGTGGGTTAGTGCCTGGTAACAGAAGAGAAGACAGTGGCTTTACGCCTATTTCTTTTAGTATTTAAAAGTTAGTCTGTTAGAAAGAGTAAGAAGTTCATGATTCTAATCTGTATGAAAGGAAAGCCATTTTATGCTTCTGGATTGATTTTGGGGAATGTGCAACAGCTTTTTTTTAAATTTCAGAGATTTTAATGAGATGGACAACCTACTTGATGGTGTGTAGAGCACTCACTGCATATCTTGCAGAACGGTTTTTCATGTATGGGATGGATTGAAAGGAAAACTTCACAGCTTCTCCATACTTGTGGGTCTGCCTGTTGAATCTCTAGAACCATTGCGAGTGACAAGAAACTCAGCCTTGGTTCTTTATATCCACCACACTTTGATTTCACAACTTCCTCATCAGATCTGATTTCAAATTACTCTTGGCTGTTTCGAAAACATAGTCCCTCTGAAACAGTAGCCTTTTCGTGAGGTAGAAACTAGTTTCTGAGGACATACCTAAAAGAAATGTCAAGCGTTTTGAGAATGACAGCTCAGTTAAATACAAATCACTCTTCTGACTCAGCACACTTACTGGGTTTGGGGAGAAAAGCAAGTGTAACACAAAAGGAGTAACTAGTGGAAAGACTTAAGAATGTCCTTCACTCAAACATACCTCTCCTCTCTCCCAAGAAACTGTGGTCCTGCCATTCTCTCAGTCATTTTGATTGTTGGCTGTACATATGACAACAAACTACAGATTACAGTTACACATTTGCGTAAGATGCAGGATTTCAAGAGGGTGGCAGTGTTAGTCACCTGGTGAAGCCATCTCTACGAGTGAAGTGCTCACGGGGGGAGGCCCACTCTTACAACTGAAGAGTAGGTTTATGAGATGATGCTAGACTGGACGTTTTTAAAGAGGCTTAATTGTTTTCGTGAAGCACTGTGAAAAGTAAATGTGCGGTCAAAAGTATTATGTTGTGCTGTTGCACAATTTTGTTAGGAACATTTGGTTAAAAAAATCGACACTTGATTTTATTCTAAGAATGACCCGATAGTTACACACGTTACCAAAATTTTCATTTCTGTGAAGTGGAACTGTAATTTTGTTTTGTTTCTAAAGATAGAGTTCCAATCATTTTTCCCACTACACACACCGACACACACCCGTTGCTACCTGCACCACAATACTTTGGCCCAGTTTATGTGGATTCAGTTAAGTTGCTCTTTTTCCACCACTGTGTAGGTAGTGATGGTTGCTTATACTTTTGGCAAGTGCTGATGTGAACATGTAGTTCTACTTTGTTTTCTTCTTTAAAAATTAGCCACACCACTGTGTAGTTGCCCTGTGGTGGTTCTTAACATGGTGGTCTGAACAGATGAGTAGATAGAGAACGTGACAATATATTTATATAATTCTGCTTTATTTTTTACAAAGCAGATAAAACGTAGATAAAGCTGGGGAGCTAGTTTGCATTAATGCTAATTGGAAGGATTTTCCTTTTCTGTAGAAACAAGGGCAAAATGCCTAAGGATCTTTACCTCTTTGTGGTATGGATCTGGGCTAAATAAGTGTTGGCTAATAGTCAGAAAACTTTATCTTCCCTTGTTGTCTTGAATTCTGGTCAGCCTGGAGACTGGATGTTAGATGTCCAGGTTGTGGAATGGAGTCTCAGGGTGCCCCTGAGACCACTTACATGTCAGTCACAGGGCTATGCCAGACTCTCTGAATTGGAATTGCTGAGGGAGCCCAGAAATACATGTTTCTAATAGGGATTTCTGGTGCCCTGGATCTTTAACTAGGGCTAAGAATTATGGTGGTAGGACAGTCTTCTGCCCCCATAAGCAGTAAAATTTATGCACAACAGGAGAATTTTCATGTAAAATACATGTTTTTGCATTGCCTGACATCGGTACTTCTGTATCCTTCTAATAACATGGACCCTCAAGAGCTTCTTTTTTTCTCCAATTTTTTCCTGACATTTTAGAACCCGATGTTGTTGTTAAACGACAGGAGGCTTTAGCAGCTGCTCGTTTGAAAATGCAAGAAGAATTAAATGCACAAGTTGAAAAGCATAAGGAAAAACTAAGACAGGTATGAGCTGGTTTTAGTTTGAATACATGGTCTTAAATATTTTGCTGCTTTGTGGGTAAAAGAATGTGTGTTTGTGTGTGTGTATAAGCATGTTTGCCTGCATGTCCTCCCCACCCATCAGGGCAGGTACTGGAACAACTAATTATGGCAGAATCGATTCCACTTAGCTCAGTATCGGTCCGCACGCTTTCCTTGTGCAGTATCTTAACTGTTTATGGGGAAAATACTCTTTTAAAAAGGTGTTCTTTTATTTACCTTTTTGCTTTTCAGTGGTTTCTTCGCACTGTATTCTCACCCAAAACCGTGTGTTCCGGTGCCATGCCGCTGGGCACACAGAGTACACGTTCAGCTTCTTGCTCCGTTGTTTCTTTCAAGCCACGTATCTCACATGATCTAACTGGGTGGGGCCGTTCTTCAGTGGAAATAAGGAGAGCCAGGGGAAGGGCAGCAGTGGTGAGATGGGGAGCAGGAGATTTTGAAAGATTTTTTAAGGGCACATGGTTTCGTTGGGGAGCGGTAGGAGGGGCAGGGTGAAGAAGAACCAAGGAACCAAGGACAACTGTTGGAAATGACCTGAGCATCTGGTGGGTTGTGCTGCCCTTCACAGGAGCAAGACCGCCCACCAGATTTGACCCAGTGTGTATAACTGAAACAACCAAGTTGTAGTCTCTGCTCTCTTAAGAAGTTTCAATGCAGATGTTTCTGGGCCCTTCTTCGTCCTCTCAGAAGAGAGCCTCTGCATGCTCTAAGGCAGCAGAGAAATGGGTTTTCCTGTTGGTTTTGCCTGTGTCTCTGGTGTTTCCAGGGTCCTGTGCCTTTCTGCCATCGCTAGAGGCTCTTGTGGTTTCTGCGTGGTCATCCGGGACGTGGCTGGTCTCCCCAGCTTGGCCGGAGCCCAGGAGGAAGGGACAGAATAAGGCCACACCTACTCCACACATTCATTCTCCTTGGTCCCCCTGTCTCGGCAGCCTTCCTCTCTGTTCAGTTGCAGTTTTTTAGCTTAAACACAATCACTAACTTAGAATGCCACGTTGCTGTTAACTTATTTAAATTTTTAAATCCTACAAAGTAAAAAAAAAAAATTGTTATAAACATCTGTACCATGAAAATTAAGTCTCTGATCTTGTTCCTCCACCTCCTGCTGCCCAAGCATTCCATCTTAGGTTTTTAGGTATTTTTCTAGAAATATTTATCGATATATAAACACACATAGAAATTTTTCATTGAGGGGCACCTGGGTGGCTCAGTCGTTAAGCGTCTGCCTTCGGCTCAGGCCCTGTCGAGCCCCGCGTTGGGCTCCCTCTCCCACTCCCCCTGCTTGTGTTCCCTCTCTTGCCGTGTCTCTTTCTGTCAAGTAAATAAAATCTTAAAAAAAAAAAAAAAATTTTTTTTCATTGAAATGGCAACATAGTATACATAGATGCCGTTTTTGAGCCATTCTATTTTAGTTTTTTTCTTTGCTGATCTCCAACCATTTAATTATTATTGCTTTGTTCCAAGAGCCGTAGAATAAGTTGAGTTCCTTCTCCATGTCAGAATTGATGACTTCAGCGTCTGAGTTTTTTGTGTGTGTTTAGCTTGATCATTTATGCAGTTTGCTGATGTAGCTGAAAATAATCCTTTTAAAAGATCACTTTTTAAAATTGTAGTGCGGGTGCCTGGGTGGCTCAGTGGGTTAAGCGACCGCCTTCGGCTCAGGTCATGATCCTGGAGTCCCGGGATCGAGTCCCGCATTGGGCTCCCTGCTCAGCGGGGAGTCTGCTTCTCCCTCTGACCCTCTTCCCTCTCGTGCTCTCTGGCTCTCATTCTCTCTCTCTCAAATAAATAAATAAAATCTTTAAAAAAATAAAATAAAATAAAATTGTAGTGTGAGCCCCCCAAACTTGGAAAAGGGACAAAAGCCTGTGTTCGCTTTTAAGATTGTTACAGCGCATGGGGTTCTGTCTCCTACACTTAGAAGCAGAGCAATAGTAACGAACTGATGGGAGTCTGCCTGACGCACAGCTGAATCAGCTCTCCTGTTTGCAGTCCCAGGATTTGTCCGCCGTGTTCCATGTCCTGGGGCTCGGCATGTCAGCCAGGAGTATAGGCTAGCCTTCGAGCCCTGGGCCTCTTGTCCTTGCACACAGTGGAAGCATGAGGTGCCAGGTATTAGGGGTTAGCAGCGGACCCTGAAAGGCGTGGAGAAATTTTCTGGAAATGTGCTTACTAAGGCATCTCCTCACATATCCCAGTGACATCGCAGTTAACTGGAACCAGAGCGAACAGTTCTGGTCTGGCTTCCATGGGGAATGAGAAACGTAGTGCACGAAGGTTTGTGCATATGTAAGATGCAGCACCTGGTTGCTCAACAGGCAGGTTGCCCTTCGAGGAGTAGGAAGCAGAGCAAAGGTCCGGTGCGCTGGGTTTCCCCTCCCACCTTGGGAGCCTGCTCACTGTGTGCTTACAAGCTTTCTCAAGTGCGCATTGTGCACAGTTTTCTGCTGAGATTAATTTTCCTTTATATTTCCAGTAGTACTTGACTTTCAAAACACTTTCACATCTGCCCTTTTTGGATCCCCACAGTCTGTAGAGCAGAGGGATTAAGCGGCTTTCCTCGGGTATCTCGGCCAGGCGGCAACAGAGCAGGCCTGGCAGCCACGCTCACCCATCCCAAGTCAGAGTTCTTCTGTGTTACAAAAATGTCCTACTGTGGGCAAGTTGCCGAAGAACTGAATTGGTACTTTTTCTTCCGTGACACTTTTTGCTTTCTTTAATAGTTTACAAAAACACAGGCGCCTGGGTGGCTCAGTCGGTAAAGTGTCTGCCTTCAGCCTCTGCCTTCGGCTCAGGTCATGATCCCAGGGTCCTGGGATTGAGCCCCAAGTCTGACTCCCTGCTTAGTGGGGACTCTGCCTCTCCCTCTCCCCCTTTCCCTGCTCATGCCCACCCCCCCCAAATAGATAAAATCCTTTTTTTTTTTTAAGATTTATTTATTTGAGAGAGAGAGAGAGAGATCGCCAGAGAGAGCATGAGTGGGGAGGAGAGGGAGAAGCTGACTCCCCGCTGAGCAGGGAGCCTGATACGGGGCTCCATCCCAGGACCCTGAGATCATGACCTGAGCCGAAGGCAGATGCTTAACTGACTGAGCCACCCAGGTGCCCCAATAAATAAAATCCTAAAAAAAATGTTTCTGTGAGTTAAACTCATTGCACTAGATGACAGCAGTGTTACTAACTAAAGAAAACAGGTGAAGGTTTGGTTTAAAGGACTTTTAAATAAAAAAATCATCAAAATTAGCATTTTCTTTGAGAAAGATGGTAGCTTATGAATTCATTCTGTAACGTGCATTTCTTTTCAGCTTGAAGAACAAAAAAGGAGACAGAAGATTGAAATGTGGGACAGCATGCAAGAAGGGAAAAGTTACAAAGGAACTGCAAGAAAGCCTCCCGAAGAAGACAGTCCTGGGCCTTCTACTTCATCGGTCCTGCCAAACCGAAAGTCTGACAGGAAGCCTCTGCGGGGAGGTGGTGAGTACCAGACACTAAAGTATTCCGAGCAATTACAGGGTAGGTTTGCCTTTTAAAAATAAGATTCTGTATCTTTCTTTTATTATATATAAATTGAAGCTAATTCCCAAGTTTGGGATTATGAAGATAAATAAAAGAAACACATGCAAAACACCCCTTAATGGCTGGCGGTTGCCAACCTGGTGAGTCCAGTGCCCCTGTTGCCCAGCGTCCCAGGGCATGGATGTGGGTGTAGGTCCTGCTTCCAGGAGGCCTGTAACCTCCTTGGCCTCAGTGTCCCATCAGTGTTAAAAAATAAAAAAATAAATAAACAAACATTGAATAAGAAATCGAAAAGGGAGGTGAGTCATTGCTGCGGTGCTTAACTGTCATGGTGACCCTCGGATTTAAGCATCTCACCCTAGTCCCACACGGCCCTGGAAAAGGAAGAGGTAAGCAGGGTGAGGGATAGCTTGCCCATCTTTCAGATGAGCGTCACGGGGCTAGAACACTGTGGTTTTTGTCCTCTTAGCCGGGGCCACCTTGTTTCTTACAAATAACTTTCTCAAGGAGACACGGACAGATGTTTATTCAGCGCTTTTTTCTGTGTGCAGCCCCCACCCCCTCTGCACTCTAGGTGATATGGTCGCTGTCTGTCTCCATCCCGTTCTTTTTTTTAAGATTTTATTTATTTGTCTGACAGGGCACACAAGCAGGGGGAGTGGCAGGCAGAGGAAGCAGGCTCCCTGTAGAGCAGGGGGAGCCCGACGTGGGGCTCGATCCCAGGACCCCGGGGTCATGGCCCGAGCCGAAGGCAGCTGCTCAACCGACTGAGCTGCCCCGGCGCCCCGCATCCCATTCTTGAGGTCCCTCACATCCTTTTGGGAAGACGTGACTCACACACAAATGAAAATAAGTCATGCTTGTGGTCTGCTAGCAGTTCCACATGAATCCCGAAGGAGGAGGGGGCAAAGGCACCAGAACACTTTGTGGAGGAGCCAGTTCTCGGCTGAATACTTTTATTCTCCATGGGAGGAGAGGCTTTCTGTGCAGGTGCTGCGGAGGCATAGGCGTGGAAGCCTGCTGGCGTCTTGGGAGGACCACGGGGAGGCCGGAATGTGGGCTCTAAGGCAGCGCGGACACAAGCGGGACCGCCCGTACAGGCTGAGCCCCATCCCCTCTGGGCACCTGGGGGGCGTGTTGGTTAGGCATCCGACCCTTGGTTTCTGCTCAGGTCATGCTCTCAGAGTCGTGGGATCGAGCCCTGCATCCGCCTCCTTACTCAGTGGGTAGTCTGCTTGAGATTCTCTCGCCCTCGCCCTCTGCCCCGCACCCCCACCCCCATACACATGTGCCCTCTCTCTTTCTCTAAATAAATCTTTTAAAAAAAAATATGCTGGAAGGGTATTTTTTAGAGCAAACAGCAGGGATATTTAGGAGAGGAGTGGACATTGTAGAAAATGTTTTTGTTTTGTTTTTAAGATCTTGTTTATTTGACAGAGAGAGACACAGCGAGAAAGGGAACACAAGCAGGGGGAGAGGGAGAGGGAGAAGCAGGCTTCCCGCGGAGCAGGGAGCCCGATGCGGGGCTCAATCCCAGGACCCTGGGACCATGACCTGAGCGGAAAGCAGACGCTTAACGACTGAGCCACCCAGGCGCCCCCATTGTAGAAAATGTAATGCATGGCTTGCTTCTGTGCATTGTCTCTTTCAGTGTTCCCAGCGATCCTGAGCAGATACTCTCTGACTTGCTCGGTTCTACAAATAAAGGAACTGAGGCACAGGGAGTTATTGCCCAAAGATCCCACAGCAAAACCACCTCAGTTAAGGTCTCGCTGGCCTATAGCCTGAGCACTCAACCTGGTCACCAAATGTCCATTAACTTTGGGAAGCTAATGAGTGGGTGGGGTTAGGAGTGAGTGCAAGGGCACATACGTGACCCAGGTCTGACTGATAGAAGGGGCAAGTTCCATTCTGTTTTGATTTTTTTTTAATTTATTTTCTGTAGCTTGCACAGTCCTTATTTGAATGCATTTTATTTATTAAGCACTGTCGCAGAAGCCTTCATATACTTAAATCCAGCCATCTTGAGAGGTTTTTTGGGGCAAATTTCTTGTGTGTTTTGGGGAGTTTTTACGTTTCTGAGGAGTTAAGACCAAGAAGCTAGATGGCTTCTTTTATTCCCACCAGAAAGTAATTCAAGGTGCAATCACAGAATAAAGTATTTTTTTCACATGGTAGCTACAGGTTTTATGAAAAGGTCTGTGAGAATAGAATCCATATCTTCATAGTGCTTTGCATGTCAGGCTCACGATTTTATGTTTTATGCAGAATGTTCCCAATACTGTTTTGCCTCCTTTCTCTCATCCTAGGTTACAACCCGTTGTCTGGTGAAGGAGGTGGAGCCTGCTCTTGGAGACCTGGACGCAGAGGCCCGTCATCGGGTGGATGAGGCTAAGAATCTTGTTAGTGTCGCTTTCGACATTAGCAAGATGAATCCGTAACCCTCAATTCAATTGCCTTACGCACACTTTTCACAGTGACTAGCCAAGGGGAGTGGGGTTTGTTTCTGTCCTTAACTACACTGCATCTTTAACGGTTGAAGTCCGAGTAGGATGTAGACATCACCACTAGTGGTAGTGACAGTCGGTCACACTTCACTAAAGCCAGTGACTGCAGTCATTGATTTCATGGGTAATTGCTAGCTGGTAGATAAAGCCCTCCAGGTGATTAAAAAATCTTGATAAAAGAGACCTAGTGATGCTTCTTCACGTTAGAAGTCCTTGCTGGTAGGACAGTCTCTGTGACAGGTTGCGTTGAATGATGTCTTCCTTGTAAATGGTGAGCCCACCAGCGAGGATTACTGATGCAGACAGTTGATGGGGTTGTTTCTGTATATTTATTTTTATGTACAGAACTTTGTAAAAAAGAAACTGTAAATATTAAAAAAAATGCAAAAAACATTTTTAGCATCTTTATTAAATTCAAGGAAGTTTCTTTATGAACTTGAATTCCTCCTATTGCTACTTATTTTCCCTACTCACTGTTTCTCACCTACGGTGAGCAAGGTGAGGGGCAGCTACAGTGAGTCCCAGAGTGGTCGGATCCCTTGGGTTTTGTCCACAGAATCGGGTGCTCGGAGCCGAGTTGCTAAATTAATAGGATAAACAAACATCTTGTCGAGAGGTGTCTCGAGGGCCATCCGGGTTTCGGAGGGCCCTTTTGGTCATTCCTCTCGCAGCGTGACTCATTTGTTACATTCTTGTCTAGAGGCTCTGTCAGGAGTACACCATACAGGGCCAGAGAGTAAATATTACAGGCTATGCAGGATTATAGTGTTGGGTTTGCATACTTTTTAAAAAAAAATCTTTTTACTTAAATTAACATAAAATGTATCATTAGTTTCAGAGGTGGAGGTAAGTGATTCATCACTTTTTTTTTTAAGATTTTATTTATTTGATAGAGTGAGAAAGTACAAGCAGGCAGAGGGGCAGAGGCAGAGGGAGAGGGAGAAGCAGGCTCCCCCTGAGCAGGGAGCCTGACGTGGGGCTCAATCCTGGGACCCTGAGATCATGACCTGAGCCGAAGGCAGATGCTTAACCATCTGAGCCACCCAGGTGCCCCGATTCATCAGTCTTCTATAACACCCACGTGTTATATCATGTGCCCTCCTTAACATCTGTCACCCAGGGTTTGCATACTTCTTTAAGGAATGTTGAAAACAAAAGATTCTTATTAGCTCATGGGCTGGATTCGGCCTGTGTGCTGTAGTTTACTGATCCTGCTGTCAAGTCGAAATCATAAGAAGAAACAAAATTAACCTGCAGAATAGTAGTAATTAGCCAGAAAAGTATTCTAGAATAGTCTCATATATAAATTAGTCAACATTTGTTGAGTATCTGGTATGTGTGAAGTATTCTGAGGTGGTCTTCTTGATATATACAAAGAAAAAATACAGTTTGGTCCTATGGAACTTACAGTCCCTTGCACAAGGTTGGGGAGAACAGAAACAGAACACTTGAAGAACAGTGTATTTACAAATAGGCTGGAATAGTCCAGACTAAGAATTTGAGTCTGGAGACATTTGAGTTTAATTTTGGGTGCGGACAGCGGGGGTTCCAGACAGAAGAGAGGGTCAGTGAAAACCAAGGGTGGGGCTTGTGAGGTTTAGGAGATCCCAGTTTCCAGTTTTTAACTAGATTGGCTTTTAACTAGTTTGGAAGGTTTACAGCATGGGAAGTTTCAGACTTGGATTAAAGTATTTCATCCAGATTTGTTGGTTTACATCGAGAGATTCCCTTGTGGGCTATAAAGGAACTTTTTAATAATTCTTTCCTTCATGTATTTTCTGTAGCTGAAAATGTGTGTTAAGTTGCTCTCTGTGATTCATTTTAGAAGTAGAAGGGCATGTTTTAGTATACTCTGAGATGTGAGTGACTCATTTCCCTCAAGCCTCATTTTTTCCACAGATCTAGAAATTAGTGACTCATGAGCACATGGAAGAAACGATGCTTGAATTCTGATCCTTGATCACCGCGGTCGGCTTCACCCTTGTGTTCCTAATAGCCAAGGGCTATGGATAACCAGGGTGGGGAGCTGTCTGGCTAATGAAACAGTTATGTGGGATAGTAATACTATTAATATAATATTAATAATTGATTATTATCAATTGATTATTATCAATTAATAATTGATTATTAATATTATTATTAATGGGTGAAAATTGTGTGCTACAAGCCTAGGGCAGAAAGCATTCCAGAAAGGTGGATGGAAGTAGCCAGGGAAGGTGGGTCTTGCTCTCCTCTTGAAACGATGAGGAAGTGGGGCCAGAACGTGAGGCCTGTGGGGAAGAAGGGAGCGGGCCGTGTCGGAGCCATGTCCAACTGGCAGGACCCTGCCGCATGCCGCGTGCCTCAGCGGAGGGGCTGCAGCTGGGATGGCAGCTTGGAACTGGTGTGCCAGGCATGGGAGGTAGAAGCTTTCAGTGATGAATGTGTGACCCAGTCCTTCCTGATCATGGAGCAATGTTAGTAGATTCTTGGGAGTACGCGTGAATTATCAGTTGAAACTCTGGCGGCTGGGATTCCATCCGTGGCCAGTGCACCTGCCTCTGTACGTGGGGAGAGAGAGTCAT
Source organism: Zalophus californianus (assembly GCF_009762305.2). Lineage (NCBI taxonomy): Eukaryota > Metazoa > Chordata > Mammalia > Carnivora > Otariidae > Zalophus > Zalophus californianus. Next base: position 126,986,456 of record NC_045600.1, read on the forward strand.
TTGGATCCCATCCCCTCGTCACGGGACCCCAGTCTTGCCTCTCCTTCCTCTGCCTTCCCTGCTAGCTCTTCACCAAATAGTCACATGCTTTGCATGCAAACCAGAACAAGGCCACATTGAATAAACAAAGCCCTGGCTCCCTCTGGTGCCCTTCCCTGTAGCAAAAACTTTGAGTGGTTCCCGCCTGACCTCTGCCTCTTGCCCTACCCTCTGCTTCACACTGACCAGGCTCTCACTAGGTCATCAGATTGCAAACTGGGGGAACTCTCGGTCACACCTTATTTGGCCTGGTAGCACTTCGCCCCTCCCTGCTGCCCTCCCTTCCTCGTCTGCCTTCCTTGTCTGCCGTAGCACCAAACACTGGGTCTTACTCCCACGACTGCCCACTTCTCCCTTTGCCAGTTCCCTCCCTGAAAAAGTTTTCTGCATTCTCTCCCCTGTTCCTCACCAAAGCTCTTCTAAAGGTCACCTGTGGTATTAGGTCTGATGGATCATTCTCAATACTCCCCTTAAGCGACCATCATTTGCGATAATTGAGCACTCCTTGAGAAACACTGTTCTCTTGACTTCTAGGACTCTGCACGTGACTGGTTTTCTCCTACCTTTTCGGCCACTCCTCAGTGCTTTTTTTCTCGCCTTCTGACCGCTGAACACTGGGGTTAGAGGAAGTTAGAAAAGGCAAGAAGGTAACCAATGTCAGTGGTGGTGTGGAAACCACAAATGTACAAACACCTAACTCACTGGTTGGCTGGCTGTCAGCTAGGCAGCAGGTGACTGGGCCATGTGTTTCTCAATCTCCGGCAGCCCAGCTGGGCTTGTTCACATGGTGGTTCAGGTCTAAGAATAGTGTGCTTAACCTTTCCAAGTCTGTTTGCTTCACATTTGCTACCATCCCATCAGCCAAAGCATTTCCTGAGTCCAGGCCCAGTGCAAGGGGTGGAGGAAGACCGTTTCTCAATGGAAGAAGCAAAAACCACGCACAAGATGCAGAGAAAGGAAAGAAACTGCCTATTTGCAGTGGAACTACGGTAAATCCTCTTGGATCTTGTAATATCCATCTTTCGGCCTATGAAATCCCCAGTCTGGATCAAGGCTGCCCCCAACTTGGTCCTTGAGGACCATCCCCAAGATTTGTAATCAAGAGAATTGCCTAGCAAAGGGGAAGAATCCTGCTCGGATAAATACACCACGCCCCAACCCCAAAAGAAGCCTGGAAGATGGCCTGGTAATCGGCAGGGCCCAGCAGGAAACAGGGCTCACTCCAACCGGTTGATGGAGGAGTAGTCCGTAAAGGAGCTAACTGCAAATGTGTAGTTGGGGGTCTAGGGAAACCAGTGAGGGAGGGTACAGTACTGGGGGCAGTTGGCAACACTGGGGAGCTGTTGATGCCCTCTCTCCACCCCGCAAGCCTGAAGATGCACAAAAAGAAGAGCTACCAGAACCTGTAGAGAGAGAGGGCCTGGTGGAGAAAGCTGCCTGACAGAGACAGGCCTGTAGTAGAGTGAGCCAGCTTTCACTTCCTAGTGAGAAGGAACCAGAATAAGTCCTCTGACCCCATTTTCCCACCCACCGGTCTCTGCCAGTGCCTCTCACTGGCTGAACTGGGCTGAAAGCTGGAGTCCCTGGGGACAGCATACCAGCTAAACTGGCCAACTGATCCCCTGGTGGCTATTATGGGTTGAACTGTGTCCCCCAAAAGGTACGTTGGAAATCCTAACCCCCAGGACCTATGAATGTGACCTCATTTGGAAGTAGGGTCTTTGCAGATGTGATCAAGTTAAAATGAGGTCTGGGACGCCTGGGTGGCTCAGTCAGTTAAGCGTCTGCCTCTGGCTCAGGTCATGATCCTGGAGTCCCGGGTTTGAACCCTAGATCAGGCTCCCTGCTCAGCGGGGAGTCTGTCTCTCCCTCCCCATCTGTCTCTCCCCCCACTCATGCTCTCTCTTGCGCTCTCTCTCAGCCTCTCTCAAATAAGTAAAATCTTAAAAAAAAAAAAAAAGATAATTCAAGGTCCCACTGAATTAGGGTGGGCCCTAATCCGATGTGATTGTGTACCAGTCTGCTAGGGCTGCCCTCACAAACACCATAGGCTGGGTAGCTTCACAGGAATTTCTTCTCTCACAATTCTGGAGACTGGAAGTCAAAGGTGTCTGCAGGCTTGCTTTCCTCCTGTCTCAGAGATGGCCACCCTCGTGCCTCTTCACGTGGATGTGCAGCCTTTCTTTATCTGTGTGTCCGATCTCCTTTTAGAGAGACCAGTCGGGTTGGATTAGGGCCCATCCTAAGGCCTCATTTTAATGTAATTATGTCTTTAAAGACCCCTCCAGATGCAGTCACGTTCTGAGGTACTGGAGGTTAAGGCTCCAACATGACTTCCGGGGAACACAGTTCCGTTCATAGCAATTGGTGTCCTTATAAAAAGAGGACACTGAGAAAGACAAGGAAGGACCCTCCCCTGGGGCTTTGGAGAGAGCATGGCCGTGACCGCACTTCAGTTTTGGACTCTACCTTTAGAACTTTAAAGAGAATAAAACCCAGTTTGCGGCTATTTGTTATGGCAGCCAGAGGAAGTTAATACCGTGGCCTATGGTGCACCCCTTAACGATGCCCTCCAGAGGTGGGCCTGAGGACACCCCTTCATCAACACATTAAAAATGCTGCTCATGAGGAGGCCTCAGTGTTCATCACTATCAAGGACAGAGGTAGTGAGAGTGCTGGGTAATTTCTGTTTACCCCTCCATACCCACTCTCCACCCCGTTCTTGCCCCAAGGGGCTGACTCTGTATCAGCTGCGGGGAGTCATCAACCGTAGTCCATTCAGGCCAGCATCCGGGGGTGCTGACTCCAGGCCACTTTGACCACCGGCTTCAGACAAGGAGTCTAGCAGATTTGAACACCATTCCTGAGGGCTCCAGCCAACATGTTAAAACCCTGGATTCCATTTTGAGAAGTTTGGCTCCAGCAATCCTTTCATAATTCATTGTCCTTCAGACACCCTTGGAGTCCATTACTGTGATTCTTCCCAGACTCCTGCCAGCGCAGATAGACGAGGTCCTGCCACACATTTTAGCGCATAGCTCTGCCCTCCCACTGCAGGCCTGGTCACTTCCATCTGGGGTATGTTGGGATCAACCTCTTCCTGGGGCCTGGAGGGCCCTGAGGAGGGTGAGGGGTGAGTCCTGAGGCTGTAATGTCCCAGGTGTGTTCGTGGAATGATGTTCCTGCCGGGGAGGCTGGCTGGGGCTGAGGCAAAGGGATTTAGAAGTCAAAGTCTTCAGCCTCCTCTGTGTCAACACATAGCTCAGGGTCCCACTCCTTCCCATCAGCGCCCTTAGCATGAGAGACCAGACACGGCGGAGCATTTATTTAATTGGCAGTGCAACTCTGCAAGCCCTGCAGTCAGGCCCTGGACAGCCATTTCTCTCCCGCAACCACAGACACTGCAGGAATTCCGCCAGGGCTTTCTGATTTCCCACTTGGGTTCGGCACTGACCATAAACAACTACCTGTAGTTTGTCTTCCCTGTCCTCCTTACACACTCGGGGGCCATCAGAAGTGGCGAGGTGACTCACTGTCTTTCCAGTCCCCCGCCCCCCCCCCTTTTTTTTTTTTTTTTGCCACAGGGACTGTTTCTCAGCCCTTGGATCTCCTATTGCTTTGCTTTCCTCTCCTATGACGTTACCAGTGACACCTTGAATGACTGACGTGCCGCTACATGCTGGGGCTTCCCGGTGTCCCGTTGCTCACTCCTTCAGTCCGGGATCAATGCAGCATTATCCCCAGTCCCATTCTGAGGATCTGTTTCCCAGCCCCACTCCCAGGACATTCACTGTAGGTAGCAGACAGGGTCTTGGCTAGAAATGGATGGCCTGCGTGAAGTGGGTAATCAAGAAGAGCCTAATAAAGGGACTGCATACAAAAGCATGGCAGGGTTTAGGGAGATGAAGAAGGGAGGGTTTGGTGGCCCAGGGCTGGCAACACTCCGGAGGTCATTGTCACCAGCAGGCCTGAGGCAGCAAGGGAGAGTACAGAGCTGGAGCCTTCCAGAGAGCTAGGGGGCCACCCCATGGTGCGTTGGCTGGGGGCCCAGAGAGTGAGGCCTGTACCATGTGCTGCAAACGCTCTCTGGCTCTGGGGTGGCTTACAGTAAAGGATATGTGAACAGTGAAGTTACTAAAAGCCATATAAAATGAGGACAAAGAAAGGAGGAAAAAGACCTCATATAGTTCCTGTTATTGAGCATTTAATTTTGTTCCGAGTGTCTCAGTAGCCAAGGCAAACAGGGAACCACAAGTTGTTTGCTTCTCGTTACTAGAAAAAAGAGAGATGCCAGGCATTTTGGGGGGAGAGAGTTTATCCTGGCACTAAAGTTTAAGACGAATTTCAGACATAGGACTTGAACAGAAGAAAAGCAAATGCTAGAAGACATAATAAATGTGCCTAAGAACAGGTGTACAGTAAATTCAAATGTGTTTTTCAAAACCAAACCCGGAATGCTGGTCTTTCTTCTAAAGACAAACAGGAAAAGTTAAGGGTATCACACTAACACATAATTCAGTGGAGGCAATATTTGTAATGGGTCAAGCCCATGATGGCCAGTAGGCTTCATCTGGTATTGGTAGGTAGTAGCTACCTGGGGCTTTTTGCATTGAGAATCACCTCGCTCAGAGGGCTGTGATGGATTAGACACTACCACAGGCAGGGGGCCAGGGAACGGAGGTAAAAGGAGAGGAAATCTGCCAACCTTGGCCTAAGTTGATATGGGCCACTGGTCAAATTTGGTCTTAGAATCTACAATGCCCAGCAGAGTGATGGGTAGCTTATCCTTTTATTTCAGCGATTTTCAGTCTTCCATCACCTTCACCTCAGCATTGCTTTGCCTGCAGCCCCCATGAGCGTGCCCAGGGTCACCCATAGTCCCCAGCAGAGCAGCTGTAACTGTGTGTCTTCTGCACTCACCCCAGAAACCAGAAGCGAATGAGGTGCTGTCACAGTGAGGAGAATGTCGTATCTATCTTAATTTCTATTTTTACAAGTAAATTTGCAGATTCTGGGTTTTAGGTCCTGCTTAGAAAGGCTTTTTCTACCCTAAGATTCCCTCATTCTCCCGGTACTTCTTTTAAACCTTGAATCAAAGGTTTGTTATTTGGAATTTACTTTGGTATAAAAAGGAAGAATGTGATCCAACTTTTTTTTTTTCCAAATTGCTATACAGTTGTTCTGTCTTTCCTTCATTTTTATAATATACCAAATCCCCAGATATATCCGGGTTTAGTTTGGTCTCCATTCTGGTCTGTGGACATCTATCTACGCCTTCAGAGTAGGGGTTGAATTGAGTCCATTCCCTTCCACTCCGCCAAAAGATATGTTAGAACCCCCAGGACTTCAGAATATGACCTTATTTTTACATGGGGTCATTGCAGATATAATTGGCTAAGATGAGATCATGCTGGAGTAGGGTGGGTCTCTAACCAATATGACAGGTGTCCTCAAAAGAGGGAAATTTGTATACACACACGAGACACACAGGGAGAATGCCATGTGATGACAGGGGTGGAAGTTGGAGTGATGTAACCTCAAGCCAAGGAGCACCAAAATTGACAGCCACCATCCGAAGGTAGGAGGCAAGAAGGGATTCAATCCAGAGTCTCAGAGGGAGCATGGCCTGCCAGCACCTTGATTTCACACTTCTAGCTTCTAGAACTGAGAGAGAATTAATTTCTCTTGTTTTAAGTCACCCAGTTTGGGGTAATTTATTACAGATTTAATTAATATAGCTTTGTAATATTTTAAAATGTGTAATGGGTACAGTTGCCATTCATTAAACTTTTATGGAGTTTTTTTCTGATTATTTAGGCATTTTTAATTTTTCCATGCAAACTTTAGAAACAGCCTGTCTACTTTCAAAGAAAGGAAGAAAGGGAAGGAGGGAAGAAGAGAGGGAGGAAGGAAGGAAGGAAGAAAAGGAAAGAGAAAAGAAAAAAATAAAAGAGAAAAGGAAGGAAGGAAGGAAGAAGAAAGACTCACTGGTATTTTTATTGGGTTTATATTCATTTTTTTAAAGTAATTTTGTGAGCATCAACATCTTTATACTATGGAGTCTATATGTCTAAAGGCAAGATTAGTAAATATGGCCACATAAGAATAAAACATTTCTGTGGCTAAAACAACCACAAAGTGAAAGGATAGATTAGCAAAGAATATTTGCAAACCACAAACCAATAAAAAGAAGGCTAACAGATCATTAGAAAAAATGCACTAAGAACACAAATGGTAATGTTCAACCTCACCCATATAAAAGGAATGCAAGGAGATATCTTTGTTTTCCTTCTTTTGTCCTCCTATCAAACTGGCAAATGGAAAGAAAATTAAAGAAGCTTAATATATTGGCAAGGGTACGGAGACCCAAACACTCTCAAATCTCATACATTGTTGATGGGCGTGTATTTTAGTACAACCTCTGCAGAAAGCAATCTGGATATATCAGAATTTTAAATGAACACACTATTTTTTTTAAAGCTTTATTTATTTATTTTAGAGAGAGAGTGAGTGAGAGAGCATGAGTGGGGGGAGGGGCAGAGGGAGAGAATCTCAAGCAGACTCCCCTCTGAGCACAGAGCCCCACACAGGGCTCCATCTCATGACTCATGAGATCATGACCTGAGCCAAAATCAGGAGTCGGACACTTGACCAACCAAGCCACCCAGGCACCTCTGGACATACTCTTTAAATCAGCAGTTCCGCTTCTAGAAATGTATCCCAAGATACATTCACACAAACGGTGTGTAAATAATATTCTTGGGTACATAGTACAAAAGAGTGGTATATCTAATATTAGTACACAAATTATGGAATAGCCACACAACAGAATACTAAGTAGCTGTAACTGTGAGTCTGTAAGTAGGGCTACAGAATGATTTATATTAAGTGAAAAAAGTGCGTTGCAGAACAACATGTACAGGTTGCTGACATTGAGTTTAAAAAGGGGGATCATGTATGTACACACACCTGTACACACACGTATGCATTGTGTAATCCCTGGAGCAAGAGAAAAGAAACCAACAGTGGTGGTTGCTGAGGAGTGAAACTGAAAGTTTGAAGATCAGGATAAAAAGAAAAGCTATTTTTACCCCTTTCTACCTTTTAAATTTTATCCCATATGCATACATTACCCATTCAAATAAGATCTAAATTTTTGGTTTTTAAACATTTTATTGAAATATAAAATTATATACATAAAAATGCCCACACTGTGGATATAAAGCTCAATAAATTTTTAGAAGCTGATCACATCCAACTAACCAAGAATCCCAAACTATTTTAAATATAGATATAACCCATTCACAAACTTCAAGAGCTTGACTATTATTAATAAACATTTTATTTATTTGAAAAATATACTTCAGCCACTTGCAAACTTCTAGAGCTTGACCTTTATTAGTAAAAAGCAAAATTACATTTGGAAAATATCAAAATAATAATGATAATATTTGTTTTTTTACCTTTGTCACAAAGCAATTTCACATCCATCATCTGCTCTAACCCTGTGAAATAGGGTTAGAATGTTTCATGAAGAAACTGAGACTCAGAAAATCAAAGTGACTTGCTAATAAGTGGCAGAGCCACTTGAATTAAAAAAAAAAAATTACCTTGCATATGCCTCACAATTGGTATTGGCTACTGGAACCCTCAAATGGAGAATAGACTAGACCCTTATAACAGCACCCTCTCCCTTTTCTTGAATGTATTCCTGCAATGGTAGAGCGGGTGATTCAGGCCAGGCTTCCTTCTAAAAGAAACTTTAAAAAACTGTACAAGATAAGTTTAACATTTTTTTTAATCATGCAATTATTAGGCCAAGATCTGGGAAGAAGGTGCAGTAACACAGAAAGGTGTACAAAGAGTGCTAGTACCCATTTTTGTCCTGGGACATTTGTCAGCCTATAAGAGATATCTGAGAGGTTGAGCTGCATTCTTTTCTGACCTCTCAAGACTAGAAAACATTGTCTGAATCTGGGGCCCGCCAAGGGTGAGAACCTTGCAAATCCCTCGCCCTGACTTCAAGGCCTGAGCAGAGATTGCATCCTGGCTTCCTGTCATCTTGGTGGCTCAGAAAAATCTCAGCCTGGCACCAGAATGAAGGTAGTCATGAACTGTAACCGTTCCCGGATGCCTGACAGAAGCACTCACAATCATCTCTGAAGGAGGGTAAGCCCATCCTACACTTCAAATTATTTCCATACATAATTTTTAAAGTACTTTCCAGCACACAAAGATAATTAGACACATGAGGGGACAAGACCATATAAAGGAGAACTGGAAAAATAGCAAGCTTTGGACTCTCAGGGATCCAAGACACTAAAACTCCCAGTATAACAACCATAAAACATTCTGTGAACAGAGATGTTTATCTTTTTTTTTTTAAATTTTATTTATTTGACAGAGAGAGAAACAGCGAGACAGGGAACACAAGCAGGGGGAGTGGGAGAGGGAGAAGCAGGCTTCCCCGAAGCCAGGAGCCAGAGGCGGGGCTCGATTCCAGGACCCTGGGATCATGACCTGAGCCAAAGGCAGACACTTAACGACTGAGCCACCCATGCGCCCCAACAGAGATGTTTATCTTGTACAAGGAGATAAAAAAGCAAGATTGAAATGTTTGCCATGGAAGTAAAAAACATTAAAAAATAGATAGGATTTAAAAAAAAGAGTAAATTCTAGGGTTGAAAACAAGTTGTAGCCGAAAATAATCGCTCATGGACAGGTTGAAGAGCTGATTAGTCAAAACTAAAGACAGAATTAGTTGGAAGATAGGTCAAAATAAACAATCGAATGAAGCAAAGAGAAATAAAAGTGCTGAATAATACAGAAAACAAGGTACAGAAAACAAGGTAAAGATTGTAGTTGATACATAGTAGATATACAGAGAAGATCTAACATATTTGGAATTGTAGTCACAGTAGAAGAGGAGCGAGAAAATCAGACAGAAGTGTTATTTGAAGGAATAATGGTAGACACTTCTTCCAGACCTGATAAAAGACATCAATCCACAGACTCAAAACCCCAACAGATTCCAATCGGAATCAATACAGAGAAGACACCTAGGTATAATATAGTAAAACTACTGAAAACCAAAGACAAAGAAAGAACTTAAAAATCAGCCATGGGAAAAAGACATCTTTATAGGAGCTTATCCCCGATGAGCAGTTAGACTGATAGCTGGCTTCTATCAGAACAACTACTGGAAACCAGGAGACACCGGAATGATATCTACAGTGACTTGAAAGGAAATAACTGCCATCCTAGAATTCTCTACCCAGGAAAACTATTTTTCAATGATTAAGGCAAAATAAAGACATTTTTTAGACAAAAACTCGGGAAGTTTACAATCAGCAGACCTGTACCAAGGGAAATTCTAAAAGTTCTTCTTCAATACAAAGGAAAATCATCCTGGTTGGAAGTTGGAGAAGCAGGTTGGAATAAAGAACAAAAGGGGTAAAAATATGAGCGACTTCATGACTGTAAAAATAATATATCACAACATAATACATATTACAAAATAATATTATAGTACCCCATTGTTTGTCTATACCATAATTTAACCATTTCCCTATTATTGGATACCTCGGTTGTTTCCAACTTCTTGCAGTTATAATCGGGCCATGATATATCTTTGCAGTAAATCTAGCCAAGCTTTTGCCAGCCATGGCTTGTGGATAATTTGATGACATATTCTGATGATGCCTGCAGTGCAGTATGTTAACATTAAGGGCTGATTCATACTCTGGAAACTAAACAAGTATGTAGAAGAGTTGGCATTCTCCACCTAACTGAGAGGTCTATTCACTATTCCCTTGGTTGGCATGCTGGTTACTAATTCTCTCTTGGCTTTATCCCACTCTCCTGTGGGTGGTGTTTGTGACGTGTGGATTGGGACTTGGCAAAACACATCTCTGCTGACCCAGCAGCTCCTTGCTAGTCACTGCCAATGGTGGGGGTGCCGGAGGGAGGATGCACAGTGGAGGGTGGGGCGGGGGGTGAAGGGACTTTTCTCTCCTGTCTGCCTCTTTTTCCTAGGAGCATTACCCCAGCCATGCTTCTTCATCCCAGCAGAGGCAGTTCCTTCCTACAGCAGCAGCTCATGCGATTCAGTTTTCCCTGACACAGGTGAGACCAACACTTGCCGCCCAGGGTCCCGTCCTCTGATGTCTGAGTTTCAGCTCTGTGGGGCCCCACCTCTAAGATTCTAAGTCTTAAGAATCCCAACCTCCTCCCATTGTTCCCTCAGTCTTAGGAATAGTAGCTACTTCCATAACTGCCGCTTCCATGATATCTCAGTGTTTTCCCTGACCCTTTGCCTAACAAGTTAACAACTTTGTGCCCAGTTAACAAGTCTTTATATTAAGTTATCTCTTTTTGGATTTCCACTTCCAGCCAAGATGGGATAGCAGTGTCTCCTTTTACCCACCCACCTGAAATAACCGAATCAAACAAATAATAGTTTCAACATACTCGTCATCAGGTAATGAAAGACAGCAATCCTAGATAAATGAGAACATGCAAGATGGTCATATGGCTGGCCCGGTTACTGCTTTCAGAGAGTTTCCAAGACATAATATAGAAGAGTGAGCCCAAGAGGTGCCTGGCTGGCTCAGTCAGCAGAACATGCAACTTGTGACATCAGGGTTGTAAGTTTGAGCTTCACATTGGGTGTAGGGATTACTTAAAATAGAATCTTTAAAAGAAAAAAAGAAGAGTGAGCCAAGTGGGAACTAGCTGACTCCCAGAGTTGAATAGACTGAACTGAAAGTTGGGGGAGACCCAGGTGGCTGGAGTTTGCAGGACAGAGTACCAGAAAAAAAGATAAGTATAGACAGAGCTCTTGAGATCTGCAAAGGATCCCCCTCAGATATTAACAGAAGGCCTGTTCCTACCAGTCAGAGTGGAAAATGCAATAATTCATAGGACATCGGGTAAAGTACTCAGGAAAGTCTTGCCTGAGTGGCAGAAAATAATTAGTCTGGACTGAGCACTGCCCTAGACCTGCCTGACAAACCATAAAGGCAAGACCCAAAAGGATCAAATTGCTTCCAAGGCATTTAACTGCTTCCCAGGCCCAAACTCAAGACTTGCAGGAATCCAAAAATATTCAGGACCCAATGAGGCAAATTTCATAATCTCTGACACCCAAAGATTCCCAGGCATGCAAAGATGCAGGGAAACAGTTGACAAGGAGGAAAAAAACAGTTGAAAATGACCCATAATTGACAGAAACGTTAGGATTAACAGGGAAGAACGTTAAAACAGTTATTATAACTGTATTTCATATATTCAAAAAGTTAAGTAGAGACGTGAAAGATTTTACATATATGAGATACGTAATATGTATATATATATATCTATAACTCAAAATATGTGTATGTATAGATATATAACTCAAATAGAACTTCTCGAGATGAAAACTACAATGTCTGAAGAGAAGCATACCTGGATGGGATTAACACTGGGTGGAATTAGACATTGCAGAGGACAAGATAGTGGCCTTGAAGGCAGGGCCATAAAAACTCCAAAATAAGACCCGGAGAGAAAAAAAAAAATCCTTTTGGGAAAATGAAAAGAGCATAGAGTTTGGGGCAAATTCAAGCAGCCACATTAATATGCACAATTGAAGTCCTGGGGCTGGGGGAGGACAGAAGAGAATAGTTGAAGGTACAATGGCCAACATTTTCTAAATTTTATGAAAAGTATAAAGTCAGGGACCCAGCAAAACAAAACCAACCAAACAAAACAAAAACACATGAAGAAAGCTATACCAGCACACATCATAAATAAATTGATGAACATAAGTAATAAACATAAAATAAAAAGTAAAAATGAGAAAGTCTTAAAAGCAGCTGAAGGGAAAAAGACGTAGTACATGCAGAAGAACAGAGATAGGACAAGAGATTTATTGTCAGAAACAATTCAAGTGTAAAGGGATCAATTAATCAAAAGGACACAATGATCCTAAGTATTTATGCATCTAGTAACAAAGTTTTGCAAGAAAAACTGATAGAGGGGCAGCTGGGTGGCTCAGTCGTTAAGCGTCTGCCTTCGGCTCAGGTCATGATCCCAGGGTCCTGGGATCGAGCCCCACGTCTGGCTCCCTGCTCGGCGGGAAGCCTGCTTCTCCCTCTCCCACTCCCCCTGCTTGTGTTCCCTCTCTCGCTGTGTCTCTCTCTGTCAAATAAATAAAAATCTTTAGAAAAAAAACTGAGAGAATTGCAAAAGTAAGTGGACAAATCCATCATTGTAGTCAGAGCTGTCAATACTTCTTTGTCAATAATTGATTGAACAAATAAAATCAGTAAAGGATATTTTAGACAACACTATCATCCCGATTGACCTAATTGGCATTTATAGAACATTCCACCCCAAATGAGCAGGACATACATTATTTTTTCCAAGCATACACAGAACATTTACCAAAGTAAGCAATATTCTGGCCATAAAATAAATCTCAAAAATGTTTAAAGATTCAAATCATACAACGTATCTTCTCCGATGCAATAGAATTAAATTAGAAATTGATAACAGAAAGATACTTGGAATCCACCCCAAAATATTTGGAAACCAAATAATACATCTAAGTAATCAATGGTCAAAAAAATAAGTCAAAGGGGGAAATGAGGCAATATTTTTAACTAAATAAAAATAAAAGCACAACATTCAAAATTCATAGGATGCGGCTAAGTAACAGTACTTGCGGAAAAATTTATAGCATTAAACACCTATATTAGGAAAGAAAAAGGTTTTAAATTTTTTACTTCTCCTAGCTTAAAAAACTAGATTAAGATTAAATAACATCAAACTCAAAGTAAATAGAACAAAGTAAATAATAATAGATCAATGAAAACACAAATCAATGAAAAATAAAACAAAAAATAGAAAAAAAAATCAATGGAACAAAAAGTTGGTTCTTTGAGAAAAAAATCAGTAAAATTGAAAAATATCTAACCGGACTAATCAGGGAGGAAAAGGAGAAGACACGAATTACCAATATCAGGAGTGAGGAAGGTAATAACATTACAGATTCTATAGATATTAAGGAAAAAAGGGAAATATTTTGAACTTTATGCCAACAAATTTGACAATTTAAGGAAATGGACAAATTCCTTGACAGAGACAAACTACCAAAGCTCACTCAAGAAGAAATAGATTATCCGAATAGCCCTATATCGATTAAAGAAACTGAATCTGTAGTTTAAAGCTTTCCCATGAAGAAAACCCCAAGCTCAGATGGCTTAACCGGTAAATTCCACCAAACATTTAAGGAGGAATAATATAAATTCTACACACTCTCTTCCAGAAAATTGAAGAGGAGGGAATATTTTTTAATTCATTCTATGAGGATAACATTACCCTGATACTAAAATCACAAAAACACAAAAAGAGAACCTACAGACCAATATCCCTAAGACACCCCCCATGGACATAGATGCAGAAATTCTAAACAAAATTTTATGAAGCTGAGTTTTACAAAATCCTATAATTTAAAAAAGTAGAGTGTTCATGATGTCATAATCAAGTGGGCTTGGTTTAACATTTGGAAATCAATCAGTATAATTCACTATATTAAAAAATAAGAAAGAAAAATCATATGATCATCTCAATAGGCACTGAAAAAGCACTTAACAAAATTTAGCATCAATTCCTAATAAAACTCAGCAAACTAGGACTAGAAAGAAACTTCTTCAACTTGATAAAGGACATCTACCAAAAACCAATGGCTTACATGACACTTAAAGGTAAAAGACTGATTGCTTTCCTCCCAAGATCAGACACTTCTAGTCAACATTGTGTTGGAGGTTGTAGCCAGTGTAACAAAACAAGATTAGGGAATCAGTGTTATCCAGATTGGAAAGAAAGAAGTGAACTTCCATTGTGTGCAGATGACATGATCATCTACATAGAAAATCAGATGGAACTACAGTTATTAGAACTACTAAATAAATTCAGCATGCTTGCAGAACATGAGATCAATATGCAGATGCCAGTTGTATTTTTATATGCTACCTATAAATAGCAGGAAACAAATTTTAAAATTATATTCTCATTATCAAAAATAAGAAATACATAAATCTGACAAAAACATATGAAAACCTGTACTTTGAAAACTATAAAACATTGTTGAGGGAAATTGAAGAAGACTTAAATAAAGAGATATATTATGTTCATAGGTCAGAAGTTTTCATATTGTTAAGATGACATTTCTATCCCAATTGAGCTAAAGGTGCCATGCAATATCAATCAAAATTCCAGCAGGCATCTTTGTTAAAATGCTAAAATTTATATAGAATGTAAAGTTATCTAGAATAGCCAAAACAACTTCAAAAAAAAAAAAAGAACTAAGTTGGAGGTCTAAGATTACCCGATTTCAAGACTTATTATAGGGGCTCCTGGGTGGCTCAGTCATTAAGCATCTGCCTTTGGCTCAGGTCATGATCCCAGGGTCCTGGGATCGAGCCCCCGCATCAGGCTCCCTGCAGGAAGCCTGCTTCTCCCTCTCCCACTCCCCTTGCCTGTGTTCTCTCTCTCTCGATGTCTCTCTCTCTCTCTCTCTCTCTCTCTCTGTCAAATAAATAAATAAATAAATCTTAAAAAAAAAAGACTTATTATAAAGCTACCACAACCAAGATAGAGTAGTGTTGGTATTGAGATGGATAAACAGATCAATGGAACAGATTAGAATATCTAGAAATAAACAAACATATATATGGAAAACTGATTTTAATAAAGTTGCCTATGCAATTTGGCAGAGAAAAGATGGTCTTTTTCAATAAATGGTGCTGAAAATACTTGAAGTTATTTAGGAAAAAAAAATGAGCTTTGGTCTAAATCTCCTACAAAAATTAAATCAAAACAGTTCATAGACCTAAATAAAACCCTTAAACTATAAAACTTCTGGGGAGGGGGAAAAAAAAAACAGAAGAAAAACCTTTGTAATCTTGAGTCAGGCAAATTTTTCTTAGCTACAAAAGGAAAAGCACAATCTATGAATGTCTGCCCTTTGAAAGATATTAAGGGAACAAAAAGATAATCCACAGACTGGGAGAATATATTTGCAAATCATATATATGAGAAAGGACTCTCCTTCAGAATATATAAAGAACTCTCAAAACTCAAGAAAAAGAAAACAAACAACCAGCTGGGAAGGTGGTGGAGTAGGAGGATCCTGAGCTCACCGCATCCCATGGACACCCTGAGATAACAGCTACATATGTACAACTAAGTCTGAAAATGACCTGGAAGACTAGCAGAACAGACTTTCCACAGTTAATTGTAGAGAGGAGGCCACAACAAAAAGGGTAGGGGGACAGAAATGTAGCTGAGAACCAGACCCCTGGCAAGATTAATCACAAACAGAGGGATACCACAAGCATGGAGAAGTGAGAAGATTAGATCCTACACCAGGTACCCCAGGCATGGGGGATCCACAGTGGGAAGCTGAATCCCCGTAACATTTGGCTTTGAAATCTAGGAGGGCTTAACCTTGTTGAGTTTTCACAACCAGTGGTGCTTAACTCCGGGCACTTTAAAAATCAGCCATTCCAACTCACAGAGTGCTGCAGGACAATAGGATACTCAGTCCCCACCCTTAAAGAGCCAGCATAGAAATGGCAGTTTGAAAAGTACTTATGGTATACATACAGATGATTTATTTACTAATTTCAGAACGTGCAGTGAAGGAGCAGGGATGCATAGGAGACTTCTTCAACAACAGAAGTGCTAGAGTGGGTGCCATTTCTCTCTCCCCAATCTCCCCACGTCTAGACAGCTGGACCGTTGCAGGAACCAACCAGAAAACTACATCTATCTTCCTAGCACCATGCACTCCACCCCCATATTCCCTGGTGGATCCATTCCATACAGCCTGCCCCACTTGACAGGCATCCCTCCAAAGCAGTTCTTGCCCCAAAACACCCTACAAGCAACCCCATAAGGGATCAGTGCCTGCCATCAGTGACTGCAGCCCTGGCAGACGGACTGGGGGCAGACATCTGGTCTGACTGCCATCCCTGCCTATAACAAATACCTGTCTGAGGACAGCACAGGGAGAGCACCCTGATCTGTGTGACTGCAGTTCCAATAGACAGACTGGTGAGGGGTGTAGGCATCTGGTCTGACTGCTGGCTCTGCCCACCACTAAAAACCTCAGTGGGCAGCCCAGGGAGAGTGCCCTGCAGTTGGGTGTGACTGCAGCCCTAACGGATGGACTGAGGGCAGGCACCTGGCCTGACTACAAGCCTGTGACAACCCCAGACAGGGGCAGTGTGCTACAGGGCACCACAGAACCTCTTCTTCAGGCTACTACTTTCAAGATCAGGAGACACAGCTGACCTTTCTAAAACACAGAAACACTCACAGAGAGTCAGATAAAGTGAGGCAGAGGACTATGTCCCAAATGAAAGAACAAGACAAAATCATAGGAAAAGAACTAAATGAAATGGGGATAAGCAGTATGTCTAATAAAGAACTCAAAGTAATGGTCAAAAGATATTCACTGGGCTTGAGAAAAGAGTGGAGGATACCAGTGAGATGCCAGCTGAGACAGAGAATTTTTTTAAAAGAGCCAATCAGAGATGGAGAACTCAAGAACTAAAAGAGAAAATACACTGGAGGGCATCAATAGCAGATTAGAGGATGCAGAAGAATGGATTAGCAATCTGGACGACAGAGTAATGGAAAGCAGCCGAGCTGAAACACAAAGAGAAAAAAGAATTAAAAATGAGAATATGTTAAGGGAATTCAGTGACATCATCAAGCATGATAACATTTGCATTATAAGGATCCCAAAGGAGAAGAGAGAGAAAAAGGAGCAGAAAATTTATTTGAAGAAATAAGAGCCAAAACCTTCCCTAATCTGGGGAAGGAAACAGACATCCAGATCCAGGAAGCACAGAGAGTCCTCAACAAAATTAACCCAAGGAGGTTCACACCAAGACACAATGTAAGTAAGATGGCAAAAAGTAAAAAAATAAAAAGAAAAGAAAAAGTAGTGATAAAGAATTTTGAAAAGTAAATAGCATAGGAAAGAAGACTGTTACATACAAGGGAAAGCCCATCAGGCTGATTTTTCAGCAGAAACTTTGCAGGCCAGTAGAAAGTGCCATGATACATTCAAAGTGATGAGAGGGGGAAAAAAAGCCTGCAATCAAGAACCCTATCCAGGTAGGTTATCATTCAGAATGGAAGAAGAAATAGAGTTTCCCAGACAAAGATTAAAGGATTTCATCACCAATAAACCAGACTTATGGGAAATGTTATACGGAATTCTTTGAGTGGAAAGAAAAGGGCATAATTAGCAATAAGAAAATTATGAAAAGGAAGAATTTTACAGGCAAAAGCAAACATAAAATAAGAGTAGTACATTAATCTTTATAAAACCAGTATGGAGGTTAAAGCACAAAAGTAGTAAAATCAATGATATCTACAAAAATAAGTCAAGGGATTCACAAATAAAAAGATGTAAACTATGACATCATATACAAAAAACTTGGGGGGGGAGTAAAAATTTAGTGCTATTATTTTTATTTTTAATTTTTAAATTAAAATTTGATTTTTTAAAAAGATTTTATTCATTTGAGACACAGATACAGAAAGAGAGAGAGATCATGAGCAGGCGGAGAGGCAGAGGGAGAGGGAGAAGCAGGCTCCCCGCCGAGCAGGGAGCCCGATGCGGAGCTTGATCCCAGGACCCTGGGATCATGACCTGAGCCGAAGGCAGACGCCTAACCATCTGAGCCACCCAGGTGCCCCTAAAATTTAATTTTTAAATTAAAATTATTTGAGAGAGAGAGAGAGCACAAGCAAGGGGGAAGGGCAAAAGGAGAGGGAGAAACAGACCCCCTGCAGAGCAGGGAGGCCAACGTGGGTCTCAATCCCAGGACCCCGGGATCATGACCCGAGCCAAAGGCAGATGCTTAACCTATTGAGCCACCTAGGTGCCCCAAAATTTCGTGCTTTTAGAATGGGTTCAAACTTAAACAACCATCAACTTAATATAGACTGTTATACACATAAGATGTTACAGATGAACCCACTAGTAACCACAAATCAAAACCTATAATAAACAACAAATGAAGAGAAAGGAATCCAAGCACAACACTAAAGAGAGCCATTGAACCACAGGGAAGAGAGCAAGAGAAGAAAGGAACAGAGAACTACAAAAACATCTGTAAAACAAGTAACAAAATGGCAATAAGTACATACCTATCAATAATTACTTTAAATGTAGGTGGACTAAATGCTTCAATCAAAATACAACAAATAGATAAAAAAGCATGACCCATCTACAAGAGACTCACTTTAGACCTAACGACACATGCAGATTGAAAGTGAAGCGATGGAGGGACACCTGGGTGGCTCAGTCGGTTAAGCGTCTGCCTTCAGCTCAGGTCATGACCCCAGGGTCCCGGGATCAAGTCCCACATCGGGCTCCCTGCTCCCCAGGAGTCTGCTTCTCCCTCTACTTGTGTTCTCTCTCTGTCAAATAATAAATAAAATCTTAAAAAAAAAAATAAATCCAAAAAGAAAAGTGAAGCGATGGAAAAAATATTTACCATGCAAATGGAAGTGAAAAGAAAGCTGGGGTAGCAATACTTACATTGGACAAAGTAGACTTTAAAGCAAAGAGTGTAACAAGAGACAAAGAAGGACATCACATAATAATAAAGGGAACAATCCAACAAGAGAATCTAACAATTGTAAATATCTATGCACCTAAGATGGGATTTAACATTTTAAATACATAAAGCAACAATCAACAGACATAAAGGAAGAAACTGACAGCAATACAATAATAGTAGGGGACTTTAACACTCCAATTACATCAATGGATAGACGATCCAGACAGAAAATTAATAAGGAAACAGTGGCTTTGAATGACACATTAGACTAGATGGACCTAACACATGCATAGAGAACATTCCATCCCAAAACAGAATACACAGTATTTTCAAATGCACATGGAACATTCTGCAGGATGGATGGATCACATGTTAGGCTACAAAACAAGTCTCAAATTCAAAAAGTTTGAAATCAACCACAACAGTATGGAATTAGAAATCAATCACAAGAAAAAGTCTGGAAAGAACACAAATACATGGAGGGTAAATAACATGCTACTAAAAAATGAATGAGTCAATCAAGAAATCAAAGGAGAAATAAAAAAAAAATAGATGGAGACAAATGAAAACACAAGGGCCCAAAATCTTTGGGATGCAGCAAAAGCTGTTCTAAGAGAGAAGTTTATAGCAATATAGGCCTATCTCAAGAAACAAGAAAAAAAATCTCAAAAAGCCTAACCTTACACTTAAAGGAGCTAGAAAAAGAAGAACAAACAAATCCCTAAGCCAGCAGAAGGAAGGAAAAAATAAAGATTGGAGCAGAAATAAATAAAATAGAGACTAAAAAAACAATAGAACGGATCAATGAAACCAGGAGTTGGTTCTTTGAAAAGATAAACAAAATTGATAAACCTTCAGTCAGACTCATCAAGAAAAAAAGAAGACCCAAATAAATAAAATCAGAAATGAAACCGACACCACAGGAATACAAGGGATTATAAGAATGCTATGAAAAATTATATGCCAATAAATTGGATAACCTAGAAGAAATGGCTAAGTTCCTAGAAACATATAATCTTCCAAAACTGAATCAGGAGGAAATAGAAAATTTGAACAGACTATTACTTGCAATGAGATGGAATCAGTAATCAAAAAACTCCCAACAAAACAGAAGTCCAGGACCAGGCGGATTCTACCAAACATTTAAAGAAGAGTTAATACCTATTCTTCTCAAACTATTCCAAAAAAATAGAATAGGAAGGAAAGCTTCCATATTCACTCTATGAGGCCAGCATTACCCTGGTACGAAAACCAGATAAAGGCACCACAGAAAAAGAGA
The DNA here is from genome assembly GCF_009762305.2 of Zalophus californianus. Classification (NCBI taxonomy): domain Eukaryota; kingdom Metazoa; phylum Chordata; class Mammalia; order Carnivora; family Otariidae; genus Zalophus; species Zalophus californianus. Next base: position 127,006,400 of record NC_045600.1, read on the forward strand.
ACATACATGCAAAAATCCTCAAAGTATTAATAAACAGAATCCAACAATACATTAAAAAAATCATTCACCACAATCAAGTGGGGTTTATTCTAGGGATGCAGGGGTTGTTGTTACCAAGTACCAAAAAGGTACCCTGAGACTGAAAAGCCAAACAAGTCACCCCATGCCAGTTACACAGAATTTTATTCAGGGTAACTTATGACAGGGGAATCAGGTGGGTGACAACCCAGGGGCTACACAGCTATTCTCTGCTTCCCTCTCGACCCTAACCCACAGCTTTTATAGAGTGGGGGGATTATGGTGGTGAAGTCAAAGGATAGTTATCTAAAGTGGTGCCTTCTGTGTACCACTTTAGGGATGATCAGAACAAGCCTCCCCACATTCTGGTCAGGGCATACATTAACCTTCACAGGGCTTGGAACACATAGCCCCAAGGGAGGTAAGTGCATGGCCATGAACAAGATGGAGGGCCAAAGATGGAGTTAGTGTTGGCAACACTCCTGGCACTCTACCCCCCGCCATCTTTATGGCTTGTATAATCTTTACATGCCATTCTTCCATGATGACCATAAAGCCAGATATCAGGAGGGGATTTGCATCCCTATGCCACAACAGCAATATTAATATACCTATAAGGCAAAGAAAATACTTAGAACTATGTTTCCTCAACAACCTTATACAGAGGTCCTCTCTGCAGCTCCAACAGCTGGAGCGATTGTGAACTTCAACACAAGTGATGGCCCATGACGGGAAGACATTTCCTGATGCAACAGGAACATCAGCCGTACGAGGCTGGGGTGATAAGACAAATATTTTACAGGCAATAAATATGGCAAAATTTCATTTAGCAACTACACGGTAGCAGTTTGGTCCCCATGAGCCAATACCACCCTTGGCTTAGGTATTTTCCCTTGGGGATGATACCATAATATTTTGCCCCTTAACATCATCAGAAGGTGTGCCCATATTGTACAGAGGCATTTCAGTGGGCACCCATACTAACAACCCTACTGCAGTACCAAGGGTCAGAGTTTCAGAAGCAGTTAGTTGCATGGGTGTTGGACCCTGATCAATGTAGAACAAGGGGTTAAGAATAATACTGGATGTGAGCTCTTGGTCTCAAGGGATTAGGACACAGCCACCTAGGGGAGGAAAGGTACTCCAAGTCAGTTTCCAATGAGTTAAACTCTTACCAGGTGGGAGGCCTTATGGCAATCACAAAAGGAGTCCCTCTTCCCCCCAGATAGGCCTCAAACCTCATGACAGTATCTACACTCATTGCACCTGAGCTGTGGGGGTGTGGTTGGTTAGGTGTTCACAGGCCAATGTCTGTCCTGCTGTGGGCGTGGCATCAAGGAGTCAAATTGCCTCTGTTAGTCATGGAGACCATCCTTTGAGACAGCCGTCTGGTGACAACGTCTTTAATGTGTTTTTTTATTAGTCTATTCATCCTTTTGACTAGACCTGTAGCAGTAGGATAGTATGGCAGGTGGAAAGTCCATAATATATCCCAGTCCTATGCCCATTCTTGGACATCATGCTCAGTAAAACGTGTCCCTTGATCACTATTTGAGTTGGTGTTCCTTACTTGCTCTCTAGTTTTGTTAACCCCTTTATAATTGCAGCCTGATTGGCTCTTCTACTGCTCTCAATCCTGCCCACTGACTACTTCGTTTTGTTCCTTCTTTGAAACCAAAGTACATCAGAATGAAAGAGGATGTCAACGACCTCCATTTTGACCTGAGTCTGTACTTTCTAACTGATTCAGTTCTTTCCAGCCTATCTTTAACTCAAAGACCTGGGGGGCAAAGCATCCCATGATGGGAACAGCAATCATCGCCCTGATGCCTGCAAGACCCTGCGTGATTGACCCCAAGACAATGACCCTGCTCTTCACTGCCCCCTTGCATGCCCCCACCAACCTTTGTTCCCCATTCTCCTTCTACGAACCTAGAAGTATTTTCAGTATTTGGGACACAGTCTTTGAGATGCTGGTCCTCAGTCTCCCACTGTTGGCCTCACTGAAATAAATTCCTTTCTTCTTGCACCACCCCTCATCTCTCTCTGCCTTTGGATTTTGTCAGCAGCAGGTGGTCAAACCTGGTCTTAGACTCGCGGAGCCAGGAGCTCTTGCACCCTTGGGCCCCAGTTACAAGAATCCAGTCAGACAGCAGAGGAATGCCAAATAGGGGGGCTTCCCCAGTAACCGCCATCTGTGTACCTTGTATCCACTGGAGGCAAGCCTACTCCTTCCTTTACTTGGGGAGGGGGAAAGCATCATGTCAGCAACTTCTGGAAGTTGGGCTGGGTCAACGCGGAATGACTGGCTTTAGTAACATGTGCAGTTCATGGCACAGTGGGCTGGTATTGTAAGCACGCCTCTTCTGTAGGTAAGCATGCCTTTTCTGTAAGGTGCTTACCTGGGCACAGGTACTCTTAGGTATGCTGAACCTGTCCTATTTCTATCCTCCTACTGGCAGGGAGGTTCGTATCATCACGGGCAAGTCAGTCAGTCTGTCTGTCTGTTGCCGTGCAAGATACACAGCTTCTAGTTGTTTCTCGATGGGACTGTACCTGGTTTCTGTTCCCTTCCATAATTGAGACCGGAATCCTAAGGGGATTTGTTTCCTGTTTTGTCATTGCCACAAGTCCCAGCCAAACCCTTTTGGATATGAATTTCTGTCTAATTCACAACTCACATCTGGTATCAATACCCCCAGGGCCTCTACTTGTTTAAATACCATTTTTGCCTTCAAGAAAGCTTCCTTTTGGTTAGCACCCCAATCCCATCTGCTTCCCTTCCAAACCAAGGCATATGAAAGTCTTAATATCTGTGCAAATGGGGAATAAAAGGTCTCCAGTAACCCAATAAACCAACAAAAGCCTGTGATTCCTTTACCGTTTTAGGGATTGGGAAGGCTTGTATTTTATCAATGACCACCTCTGGCATCACTTTTGTCTTACCTGCCCAGATGATGCCTCCAGAACTTTACTGATCGACCCAGCCCTGGATCTTGGTACTCACCTGCCATCCGCGTGACTTTAACTATGCCTATAATGACGCAGCTGCTTGAGGCGGGGAGGGTAAATCATCACAAGTTAACATCACGTCATCTATATAATGATAAAATATCATGTCCTCTGGCAATATTTTTTTTCCAGTCTACCATCCCATGACAAATTGTGGGACTATGGAGATGCCCTTGGGGCAACGCCTTCTATAGGCTTAGCAAGAACCAATTGGGTTGTTTGCCTAAATTTTCTCTTGGCATCCCAGATAATACTAGATCTTGCCACAGTTGCTTACGAGAGACCTTGATGGGCCCCCTTTCTGCCATTCTGTCATTGGCAGGATCCTTTGTTTTTCTCTGTTTTTCAACCCATCTATTTCCCTTACGACAAATTCAATTTCATTAAATCAGCCACCATGGCGGCTACTGTAGCCATGGGTTGATTTAACCACAGGGGCAAGGACAGATACTAAAGTCCCATACCATGCCCCCAGCGCTGACCGTAAGATACAGTCTTTCATGCCAGAGGAAAGTAATTCTTCATCTGGGCCTCTAAAAGGCTGGGCATAAATGGCATGTTCTCTTCCCTGTTCACATATCATTTCTTGTGGTTCTTCCATAGAGGTCCAGTGTAATAGGGGCAGGGGGTAGGGGGGAAGGCAACATCCCCCATTAAGATTCCAGGTTATCTTAATGCTAGCGTTTATCCAGTCCATCAAATTAGCTAAGTGCCCTCGATTCTCACCGATGCCTGCCGCATATATCTTTGGCGCAAGGCAGATTAAGCTGTGATGGGGGCCATTTTTGACATCTCAAACCCATTTAATATGCCATCTCCTCCAGTATTCCACAGCTGTAACACGCAAGCTGCCACCCTTCTTGGCCCTTTTGCTTAAAGAGGCTAGTTAGCGCCACTAATTCAGCAATCGAATATTCCGTCATAGTCATTTCCTGCTGAGTGGGAATTTTTTCTCGGTCACCCCCAGGCGAATTGAAGGGCATGCCTGTAAATCATTTTCCTCCTCTATGATAATATCTTCCTCATCAGAGGAGTCATCATCCGGGGGATCCCATGCTTTAGGGTCCCAATTCGCTTGAGATACAATAATTCTCACTTTAGTGCACGGTGGTCTGTACCCATTACCCATGCATCTTTAGCATCTTACACGCTGTAATTTCTAAGTGTTCCTCCTGCTGTTGGATTCTTTTGGATATAATTGTTTCAGGATTTCTTTTCCTTTAGTTTCCAGGGTTCTTGGTCACACAGCTTCGAAGAATGAAGAGGTAGACCAGATGAAGGGTGGTGGACAGCAAAGCAAAATTTATTGAGCAATAGTACAAAGCTGCCAAAGAGGGAGGGGACCCAGGAAGGTTGCCCTTGGAGTGTCTCAGTCTAGGGGTTTTTATGAGATTGCTGGCAGGCTGTTTTAATCTGATTAACCCTCCATGTGCCTATCACCCAATCAGGTTTTTGTCCATGCACTCATCTACCTCTCAGGTAGATGTTCACATGGGAAAGGGTGGGGGCCTCCTTCCAGGGTAGTGTAGAATAGCAGAATGGGTTTTTTTTTCCTTTTATGGGTAGTTTCCTCTTAGGATGGGGGTCCCTTGCCTCTGCCTGCCTTTCTTCCAACTACCCTCCATTATAATGTCCATGTTAGAGGAACATGCCACCAACTGAGCCACCCAGGCACTCCTAGAGTGGCACACAGAAGGTGTGGGATCAGAACAAGCTTTCCCTCCTTCTGGTCAGAGCATACATCAATCTTTAAGGGACCCGGAGGACATAGCCCCAAGGGAGGTCATTGCATGGGTATGAACAAGATGGAGGGCTAAAGATGGAGTCAGCATTGTCATCACTCTTACAAGTTGTTCAATATTCACATATCAATCAACAAGATACATCACATTAATAAGAGAAAGAGTAAAAACCACATGATCATCTCAGTGAATGCAGAAAAAAACATTTGACAAAGTACAACATCCATTCATGATAAAAACTCTCAACAAAGTAGGCTTAGAGGGAACATACTTGAACTACTTAATAAAGGCAATATATGAAAAACCCACAGCTAATATCATCCTTAACGGGTAAAAACTGAGAGCTTTTCCTCTAAGGTCAGGAACTAGATGAAGATGTCCACTCTCACCACTTTTACTCAACATAGTACTAGAAGTCCTAGCTGCAGCAATCAGACAGAAAAATAAATAAAAGGCATCCAAATTGGTAAGAGAGAAATAAAACTTTCACTATTGGCAGATGTCATGATACCATATATAGAAAACCCTAGACTCCACCAAAAAACTACTAGAACTGATCAATGATTCAGGAAAGTTGCAGGATACAAAATTAATATGCAGAAATCAGTTGTATTTCTATACACTAATAATGAAATAGCAAAAAGAGAAATTAAGAAAATAATCCCATTTATAGTTGCATCAACAAGAATAAGATACCTAGAAATAAACAACCAGGGAGGTGAAAGACAAATAAAAAAAGAAGAAAACAAGGAAGGAAGGAAGGATGGAAGGAAGGAAGGGCAAACAAACAACCCAATATTTTAAATAGGCATAAGTTTTAAACAGTTCACCAAGAAGACATAGAGATGGCAAACAAGCACATGAAAAGATGCTCACCATCATTAGTCATGAAGAAAATGCAAATTAAAAACACCATGAGACTCTACTACACACTTATTAGAAAGGCTAAAATGACTCCTATTCCAAGTGTTGGCAAGGATATGGAAGAACTGGAATTCTCACACAGTGCTGGTAGGACTATAAAATGGAAAACCGTTTGGAAGTTCCTTAAAAAGTTAACTCACACCTACCATATGATCCAGCCATTCCATTCATAAGTATTTGCCTGAGGATAATGAGAGCATATATCCATACAAAGACCTGCATGTGAATGTTCATAACAGCTTTATGTGTAATAGTCCAAATCTCAGTCAATGCAAATGTCCATCAACAGTTGGATGGATAAACTGTGGTATGTTCATGGAATGGAATGCCACTCAGCAATAAAATGGAATGAACTATTAGTATGTGCAGCAACAAGGATGGATTTTAAAATAACTAGTGTGTGTGAAAGAAGCCAGATGAGAAAAGTACATACTGTATGATTCCATTTATACAAAGCTCTGGAAAAAACACACTAACTTGTAGTGAATGAGGGCAAGTCAGTGGTTGCCTGAGATGGAGGTTGGGGGCAGGGATAGAGTAATTCTGAGCATAACAGATAAGTCTACTTTTTTTTTTTTAAGATTTTATTTATTGGCACCTGGGTGGCTCAGTTGGTTAAGCGACTGCCTTCGGCTCAGGTCATGATCCTGGAGTCCTGGGATCGAGTCCCGCATTGGGCTCCCTGCTCAAATCTTTTTTTTTAAGATTTTATTTATTTATTTGAGAAAGAGAGAGAGAGCAGGGGTGGAGAGAGAGAAGCAGACTCCTGGCTGAGCAGGGAGGCCGATGCAGGGCTCAGTCCCAGGACCTGGCATCATGAGCTGAGCCCAAGGCAGATGCTTAACCGTCTGAACCACCCAGGCGCCCCGGTAAGTCTACTTCTTGATTGTAGTTGTCTTAGTCCATTTGAGCTTCTATAACAAAATACCACAGAATGGGTGGCTTATAAACAACATTTATTTCTCACAGTTCTGGAAGTCTGAGATCAGGGTGCAGAATGGCTGGCTGAGGGTCCACCTCCACATCTCAGACCTCTCAGTATGTCCTCACATTTCCTCACTTGGATGTTAGGGAGCTTTGTGGGGTCCCTATTATAAAGACACTAATCCCACTCAAGAGGGCTCCACTTTCATGACCGAATCACCTCCCAAAGGCCCCACCTCCTAATACCATCATCTTGGAGATTAGGATTTCAACATATGAATTAGGTGTTGGCAGGGACACAAACATTCAGACCATAGCAGTGATGCATTTAATACATACATCAAAACTTATCAAATTGTACATTTAGAACATGTGCAGTTTGTTGTATATCAATAGACCTCAATAAAACTGTTTTTAAAACAGAAGTTTTACTCAGGTCATGATCCCAGGGTCCTGGGATCTAGCCCCACATTGGGCTCCTGGCTCAGCGAGGAACCTGCTTCTCCCTCTCCCTCTGCCTCTCTCCCTGCTTATGTTCTCTCTCTCTGTATCTATGAATAAATAAAATCTTAAAAAAAAAAACCACACACAGAAGTTTCAGAACTTCTCTTTGTTCAAGTAACAGGCAAGTTTTCTAGGCCCTGACTGGCCCGTGATGGCCAGGTGGTCCCGGTGCTGGATCAGAGCTTTCTGTGGGATCTTTGAGTTTCTGTCAGCTTTGCTCTCTTGACATCAGAGAATTTCACTAAGGAGTAGAACAGAGGTGGTTTGGGCCTGCATATGTTCCAGGCAAGTGTCCAAGCCTAAGTTATACAGCTTCTCACCCTTGCCTCTGATGTTTGCCCTCTTTTAACCCAAGCACTTGGCTCTATTACTAAGAAATATTTAGAAATAAAATGGATTTTGCAATGGCATAGATTTTTTTTTCTCATTTAATCAAATAACATATTTATTGGAAAATGTCAGGAAACCCAGAACATGTAGAGAAGAAAACAAATTATACTAGGTCAGTAGAATTTCCCCATTCTTTTATTTATTTATTTATTAAAGATTTTATTTATTTATTTGACAGAGAGAGAGAGAGAGAAAGCGAGCACAAGCAGGGGGAGAGGCAGAGGGAGAAGCAGGCTTCCCACTGAGCAGAGAGCCTGACGTGGGGCTCGATCCCAGGACCCTGGGATCATGACCTGAGCTGAAGGCAGACGTTTAACCGACTGAGCCACCTGGGTGCCCCTCCCCATTATTTTCAACTTCATTGAAATGACTGAACTATTCTGTCTGGCAGCAGGGCTAGTTGAAATTTAAAACCATTTCTAGCCTACAAGAGACTCATTTCAGATCAAAAGACACCTACAGATTGAAAGTGAGGGGATAGAGAAACACTTATGCAAGTGGATGCCAAAAGAAAGCCAGGGTAGCAATCCTTATATTGGACAAAATAGACTTTAAAACAAAGACTATAACAAGAAACAAAGAAGGACACTATATAATAGTAAAGGGGACAATCCAACAAGAAGATAAAACAATTGTAAATATTTATGCACCTAACATGGGAGCAGCCGAATACATAAAACAATTAATGACAAACATAAAAGAAATGATTGGTAGTAATTCAACAGTAGTAGGGGACATTAACACCCCACTTACATTGATGGACAGATCATCCAAACAGAAAACAAGGAAACAGTGACTTTGAATGACACACTGGATCAGAGATTTAACAGACATATTCAGAACATTCCATCCTAAAACAATAGAATACACATTCTTCTCAAGTGGACATTGAACGTTTTCCAGAATAGATCACATGTCAGGCCACAAAACAAGCCCCAGCAAATTCAAAAACATCGAAGCCATATCATGCATCTTTTCTGACCACAACACTATGAAACTAGAAATCAACCACAGGAAAAATATCTGGAAAGAGCACAAATACATAGAGGTTAAATAACATGCTACTAAATAATGAATCAACCAGGTCAACCAGGAAATCAAAGAAGAAATAAAAGATTACATGGAAACAAATGAAAATGAAAATAAAATGCTACAAAATCTTTGGGATGCAGCAAAAGTAGTCCTAAGAGGAAAGTTTATAAGAATACAGGCTTCTTTCAAAAAAACAAGAAAGATCTCAAATAAACAACCTAACCTTACCACCTAAAGGAGCTAGAAAAAGAAGAACAAACAAAATCCAAACCCAGCAAAAGGAAGGAAATAATAAAGATGAGAGCAGAAACAAATGATATAGGAACTAAAAAAACAATAGAATAGATCAGTGAAGCCAGGAGCTGGTTCTTTTTTTTTTTTTAAAGATTTTATTTACTTATTCATGAGAGACAGAGCGGGAGGGAGAGAGAGAGAGAGAGAGAGAGAGAGGGAGAAGCGGAGGGAGAAGCAGGCTCCCAAGGAGCAGGGAGCCCGATGTGGGACTCGATCCCAGGACCCGGGGATCATGACCTGAGCCGAAGGCAGACGCTTAACCATCTGAGCCACCCAGGCGCCCAAGGAGCTGGTTCTTTGAAAAGATAAACGAAATTGATAAACCTCTAGCAAGAATCATTAAAAAAAAAATGAGAGAGGACCCAAATAAACAAAATTACTAATGGAAGAGGAGAAATAACAACCAACATCACAGAAATACAAACAATCGTAACAGAATATTACGAAAACCTACATGCCAACAAACTGGACAACTTAGAAGAAATGGATAAATTCCTAGAAACATATAAACTACCAAAACAGGTAGAAATAGAAAATCTGAACAGACCAATCACCAGCAAAGAAATTGAGTCAGTAATCAAAAAACTCCCAAAAAACAAAAGTACAGGACCAGATGGCTTCACAGGCAAATTCTACCAAACATTTAAAGAAGAGTTAATACCCACTCTTCTCAAACTATTCCAAAGAATACAAGAGGAAGGAAAACTTCCAAATTCATTCTATGAGGCCAGTATCATCCTGATTCCAAAACCAGATAAAGACACACAAAAAAGGAGAACTACAGGCCAATATCTCTCGTGAATATAGATGCAAAAATCCTCAACAAAATATTAGGAAACCAAATCCAACAATATCTTTAAAAAATCATACACCACGGTTAAGTGGGATTTAGTCCCAGAATGCAAGCGTGGCTTAATATTCACAAAATGATCAGTGTGATACATCACATCAGTAAGAGAAAGGATAAAAACCATATGATCATGTCCATAGATACAGAAAAAGCATTTGACAAAGTACATAATTCATGATAAAAACCCTCAATAAAGTAGTTTTAGAGAAAACATACTTCAACATAATAAAGACCATACATGACAAACCCACACCTAACATCATAGTCAATGGTGAAAAACTGAGAGCCTTTCCCCTAAGATCAGGAACAAGAGAGCAGTGTCCACTCTCACCACTTTTATTCGACATAGTACCAGAAGTCCTAGCCACAGCAATCACACAACAAAAAGGAATGGAAAGCATCCAAATTGGTAAGGGAGAAGTAAAACTCTCACTATTTGCAGATGACATAATAATATATATAGAAGACCCTAAAGACTCTACCAAAACACTATTAAAACTGATGAATGAATTCAGTAAAGTTGCAGGACACAAAATCAATGAGCAGAAATCTGTTGCCTTTCTATACACTAATAATGAAGCAGCAGAAAGTGAAATTAAGAAAACAATCCCATTGACAATTCCACCAGAACCAGTAAAATATCTAGGAATACACTTAACCGAAGAGGTGAAAGACCTGTACTCCGAAAACTATAAAACACTGATAAAAGAAATTCAAGTTGACATAAAGAAATGTAAGGACATTCCAGGCTCATGGATTGGAAGAAGAAATATTGTTAAAATGTCCATATGACCCAAAGCAATCTACAAATTCAATGCAATCCCTATCAAAATGCCAGCAGCATTTTTCAGAGAACTAGAATGAACAATCCTAAAATTTGTATGGAACCACAGAAGACCTTGAATAGCCAAAGCAATCTTGAAAAAGAGAAACGAAACTGGAGGTATCACAACTCCAGATTTCAAGTTATATTACAAAGTGTTAGTAATTAAAACAGTATGGTACTGGCATAAAAATAGACTCTTAGATCTATAGAATAGAACAGAGAACCCAGAAATAAACCCACAATCATATGACCAGTTAAGGAGGAATATCTAATGGGAAAAAGACAGTCCCTTGAACAAATGGTGTTGGGAAAACTGAATAGCTATATGCAAAGGAATGAAACTGGACTACTTTCTCACACCATACACAAAAATGAACTCAAAATGGATTAAAGACTTAAATGTGAGACCTGAAACCATAAAAATCCTCGAAGAGAGCATATTTTCTAGATATGTCTCCTGAGGCAAGGGAAACAAAAGCAAAAATAAACTATTGGGACTACATCAAAATAAATAATTTCTGCACAGTGAAAGAAACCATCAGCAAAACTAAAAGGCAACCTACAGAATGGGAGAAGATATTTGCAAATGACATATCTGTTAGAGGGTTAGTATCCAAAATGTATAAAGAATTTATATATCTGAATACCCCCCAAAACAAATAATCCAATCAAAAATGAGCAAAAGACATGTACAGGTGTTTCTCCAAAGAAGACATCCAGATGGCCAACAGGCACATGAAAAGATGCTCAACAACACTCATCATCAGAGAAATGCAAATCAAAACTATAATGAGACATCACCTCACACTTGTCAGAATGCCTAAAATAAAAAACACAAGAAACAAGTGTTGGCGAGGATGTGGAGAAATAGGCACCCTCTTGCAATGTTGGTGGGAATGTAAATTGCTGCAGCCACTGTGGAAAACAGAAGGGAGGTCCTCAAAAAATTAAAAAAAGGACTAGCTACAATCCAGCAATTGTACTACTGAGTATTAACCCAAAGAATAAAAAAAACATGAATTCAAAGGGATACATGCACCCCAATATTTATAGCAGCATTATTTACAATAGCCAAGATATGGAAGCAGCCCAAGTGTCCATCGATAGATGAATGGATAAAGAAGATGTTTTATATATATATATATATATATATATATATATATATATATATATATATATATATATAATGGAATATTATTCAGCCATAAGAAAGAATGAAGTCTTGGGACACCTGGGTGGCTCAGTCGGTTAAGCCCTTGCCTTCGGATCAGGTCATGTTCCCAGGGTCCTGGGACCGAGTTCCGCATTGGGCTCCTTGCTCAGCGGGGAGCCTGCTCCTCCCTCTGCCTGCTCTGCCTGTCGCTCCCCCTGCTTGTGCTCTCTCTCTGTCTGACAAATAAATAAATAAATAAATAAAATCTTTAAAAAAAATGAAGTTTTGCCATTTGCAACGATGTGGATGGAGCTAGAGAGTATTATGCTAAGTGTAATAAGTCAGGGAAAGACAAATACCATATGATGTCACTCATATGTGGAATTTAAGGAACAAATGAGCAAAGGAAAAATAAGAGAGAGAGAGAGAGAGAAACCAAGAAACAGACTCTTAACTAGAAAACAAACTGATGGTTATCAGAGGGGAGGTGGGTGAGGAGATGGGGGAAATAGGAGATGGGGATTCAAGAGTACACTTGTCATGATGGAAACAAATAAAATAATTTTTAAAAAGACCACTTCTAGTTTGCGATAATAAAGCATGTTGTCTTTGAGTCTTCTTTTCCATTTGCCAGACAGGAGGGCACATTTTCAGAGTGCCCTCTGAATTCAGGTGTGGGTGAGAGGGCCTTTCTTGGGGGGACGCAACAACAAAGGCAAACATTATGTGCAGACAACCACATCACCCACAGTTCATATGAGTGCAAATGTGTTCAAGGTGGCATTTGGAGGAGAATCTCAAAGACAACGTTGGACCTCAAACATCTGCTTCGAGAGCCAGCAGACAAGTCTCTCCAGTGTGAACTCCTCTGTAGCTGTGATCCCAGGCAGACGCAGGAGGATAAAGATTCTCCCTTAGCATCTACTGCCACGTGCAATCAGTTTACACTGGCTGGTCATTTTCACTGGTGGGGGAAATCGACCCATTTCCCACATGAAAGCAGAGATCCATGGCTCTCGAAACTCTCTGAGTAACAGAATCTCGTGGGGCACTTGTTAAAACAACAGACACCAGTCACTCTTCCCATGTTTCTCATTCAGCTTCAAGATGCAAGGGGTGGGGGCACCTGGGTGGCTCAGTCGTTGGGCGTCTGCCTTCGGCTTGGGTCATGATCCCAGAGTCCTGGGATCGAGCCCCGCATTGGTCTCCCTGCTCAGTGGGAAGCCTGCTTCTTCCTCTCCCATCTCCCTGCTTGTGTTCCCTCTCTTGCTGTGTCTCTCTCTGTCAAATAAATAAAATCTTAAAAAAAAAAAAAAAAAGATGCAAGGGGTAGATTTTAACTGGCCCGTTAGCGCAACTTCTCTAATTTTACAGTTTCACCAACTGGTTAGCCACAAATCCAAGTCCAGCATATCACCTTGGAAAATTCTAGTAAAGGCGGGTCATTAGAAACAGGTTATTAGTAACCATAAAATAAAAAATCTGACCATTCTCTTTGAGTCCTAGATTATAGACCTTCACTTAACAGGAATAGCTATAGACCACGAGAGGGCGCCATTGTCATAATGTTCTGGTACTGCCCCGACCCCTTTGTTGTGTTTAATACCGTGTTAGTCTAAGACAACTTTGAAAGATTGATTCTTTCTTTTGTATGCTTAAAGGTACATACACAAAAAAGACATGATATGAGGCCCTAAGATTATGGAAGAACCAGGAATAAGTACAAGGAGGAACCAGGATAAAAAAAAAAGTGGAGAGGGGCGCCTGGGTGGCTCAGTCGGTTAGGCGGCTGCCTTCGGCTCGGGTCATGATCCCAGGATCCTGGGATCCAGCCCCGCATCGGGGTCCCTGCTGGGCGGAGAGCCTGCTTCTCCCTCTCCCTCTCCCTCTGTCTGCCGCTCTGCCTACTTATGCTCTTTCTCTATCTCTGTTAACTAACTAAATAAAAATCTTTAAAACAAAACAAAACAAAACAAAAAAAGAAGTAGAGAAATAGATTCTGAAAGAAGTATAGGCATTTTGATGGTTTGAGAAGGCCATTAATGACTTTTCCGTGCTGGTAGAACACTTATGATGTGTTAGGGAAACTACCTAGTAAAATTTTGATTAGATCTCTGAAACTTCCATTTTAACTGATTGCTAAGGGGTGAGAGACAAAGCTTGGGGGATTCTTGCTTAGGATCTGAGGCCTTCTGGGCTGGGGTACTGGCTGATTGGTTGGTGGTGGCACCCATGTGGCTAAACTGGTTTCATCTCTCTGGGTTCCGGTTCCCACTTCCATTAAACAAGAGCAGTTGCACCAAATAAGGTGTCAGAGAGAACCTATGGTCTTTAGTCATCAATGCTCTGCTTGAACATCATCTTAGGGCTTCAACTGGTGGGAAACTGGTACTTTTTCTTGGAGGGTTCCATAGATAATACAATCATGTAACAAAAAACCAAATGAATATTTAAGTCTCCACTGGGAAATCTCACTCACAGTTTTCCTTTCAACTACCAAGTCCCATACCTGGAGGGGTTTTTTGTTTTGTTCTGTTTTTTTTTTTTTAACTTTTAAAAAGGGTTTATTTATTTTAGAGAGCGAGAGAGTGAGCACGTGAGTGGGGGGTGGGGACACAGAGGGGGAGAACCTCAAGCTGAATCCCCACCAATGCAGGGCTCGATCTCACAACCCAGAGAACGTCACCTGAGCCAAAATCACGACTTGGATGCTCAACCGACTGAGCCACCCAGGCGCCCCCCAAACCTGGAGATTTTATTCTCTTATTTCTTGTGCCTCCTTCTGGTGTTTTGTTATGAAGACACTACCAAAATTCTTATTCTGTCTGCTTTCTGTTCTGTCCCCCTTCCATCTCAGTGGGGAGGGAGCGCTTCCTTGCTCTGCTTTGCGTCTGCAGACTGTCTCATTCTCTGCACTGTTGTTTATTTCTCCATTTCCCACGAAATTAAATGAACACTTGGGTCTCATCTTTTAGTGTCACGAACACTGTGGCAGAAAGTAACCATGTACAAATGTCATTTTGTACTGGTATGGCTGGAGGACAAATTCTCAGAAATGGCATTGCTGGGTCAAAACTCAATGCACTTATAACTTGCAGTTTTGACCAAATTGCCCTCTAAGTGGGTTGTATGACTTTGTTCCCAGACTGTTCGAAAGCTTCTTTCTCCAGACTCTCCAACAGAGTGCATCATCATACCATTTTTATTTTGAACTCCTGTAGAGACCTTAATACCAGGTCTGGATAATCATCCTTATAACTCATCAGATGGGTGATGGGAGTGTCTATGACCCTGGCCTGGGCATCCTGGCACGACAACAGGGCGTGTGAAAGGTCAATGACACGGGGTCATTTGAGCAGGTTGATGTTTTCCTATTCTTGCTTTGCCCTTTATGTGTTTGTGGATCTGAATTTCTGCTGCCTCAATTCAGAGCTTAAACCTTCTTCTGCAACTTGAATATTTTTTCCCCAAGCAATTTTATGCTTCATTAGGCCGAGGGTAAAACAGAGAGAGTCCAAGCTGCACATCGATCTGGAGCATTTCCACAAGGCGCCCAGGCCTGACCACTGTATGTGGCCCTCAGGTGGCAATGCTGCTGACCAGCTGACCAGCGCTTGGGTTCTGATAGTCGGGAGGGGGCACTCCCTCCCTCCTGTGGAATGGAAGCTTTGTCTTTGTGCAAACTTTCCAGCTGTGGAAACTCTGGTACTGCTCTAAAGATTAATGGCATTTCTTGCCAATGGATGGGAAAGGCAAACTTCTCTGCTATTCAAGGATTAAGTCTTAGACTCGAAGCAAACTGTCCCTGGCCTCTGCAGGGAGGTTATCTCCCAGAGAACATTCAGGCAGTTTCTCAATAGCGCCTGTGCTGGCGTCAGCCTATGTTTTCTAGTTGGTAAGATTACATCCCATCCGGCCAGCACCCAGAGCCATGCTGAATTTCTTCTGTCTCTCAAATACACACATAATGACTCAGTATCTGACGGAAAGAATGGACAAAGCTGATAAGCAGACCAAGGAAGCATGAAGAACATTCTAGCACAAACTGGTGTCGGATCCACTCCCGTCTGGAAGCCAGAACATAAGCCATAGTCGCTTGCCCTTTCCTGCATCTGCCTGGAATGCTGCAAACAGAAGGAAATATTGAGAAAAAGTAATTAGCTAATGAGGACCTTAAATGCCCGTTTAATAGTGCACTAATAATAAAGCAAAGTTTTATTGGGTTAATAGAGGTTAAGTGGCAATCTTAGTAAAATGGTCATTATAGATTTTCTTCTTCGCAATGAACAGAACCTTCTGAAAAGACGGATTATTACAATTCCCTCCACTGCATTTGCTGTTTCTCAAAAGAAGTATTTCTAAAGGTTTTAAAAAATGATTACCACTTTTTGCAGGCCCCCCCGCCCCCCCGTCTGCGGCAGGAGTCCAGGGGCTGCGTCTTTAAAGAAGCCCTTACAGGGAACTCTTGTCAGTTGCTCAAGGCTTGCTGCCAACAAACAATTGAGGTATTTACCAAGGGTTTCCAAGAAATTGCTGCAAATTATATGAAATGTTATACCTGTTACAGGCATTCAATGTATTAGCAACAGAAAAAAATGTAAAGCATGTGGGGACAGCGTTGCAATTTGTGAGAAAGTGTTCAGGAACGTAGGTGGAGATGAATTTTAATTACGTGTCATAGAGAATCACCCTGCGTGAAAGCAGAAAGGAAGTTAGAGACAATGTGGCATTTTTTGAACAAATTTCTAAATGTCAGTCTACAATCACTGAGAAGGGACTTTTAAAACATGATCCGGGGCGCCTGGGTGGCTCAGATGGTTAAGCGTCTGCCTTCGGCTCAGGTCATGATCCCAGGGTCCTGGGATCGAGTCCCGCATCGGGCTCCCAGCTCCTTGGGAGCCTGCTTCTCCCTCTGCTTCTCTCTCTGTCTCTCTGTCTCTCTGTCTCTCATGAATAAATAAATAAAATCTTTAAAAAAAAAATAAAACATGATCCGTGGAAAGACCCACTGGGACACCAGAACACTGAGACCCTGGGGCAGGGCACAGCTTGTCCCGGTGGTATTTCCTCATGTAGAAGGAAGGCTGGAACCCCCCCTCTGTACCTGACCCAGTACTGGTCCCCATCTCAGGTGGGGTGTGTGCCGTGAGAAGACTTCATCCTTCAATAACTCTTTAGTTTGGGGTTTCCCTTACAAGTTTTTTTCTGATTGTGGTTAACACCACTCCTTTTTTTTCTTTTTAAAGATTTTATTTATTTGAGAGAGAGAGAGAGAGAGAGAGAGAGCGCGCGCATCAGTGGGGGGAGGAGCAGAGGAAGAAGCAGACTCCCTGCTAAGCAGGGAGCCCTTCACAGGGCTCGATCCCAGGACCCTGAGATCATGACCTGAGTGGAAGGCAGATGTTAAACCGATTTAGCCAACACCACTCCTTTTTTAAAAGAGAAGAAATGGTCAATGAGTCCCTTAACTTAAGAGAGAGGGCTCCTAGTGCCATGAAATTGAGAAATAGTTCTTTCCTCAGTTTACTGAGGCGAAATGCCTATGAAATCTGATCAACCTGACTTCTCACCTTTAAAAATAAATTAGGGACATTGGGTGTTATATGCAAACAATGAATCATGGAACCCTACATCAAAAACTGATGATGTAATGTATGGTGACTAACATAATAAAATAAAATTAATAAAAAATAAATAAAAAATAAATTAGGGAGAAGGAGACAGGGAGTGCAGAGCTGCCTGGTCTGGAGGCGGTTTTGAGGAGGGTGCATGGGGAGGCAGGCGTCTCAGATGAACGCCATACTCTCTAGATCCTTGCTGGTGATGGCTGTGCAGGGGCCGATAGGGCTGATGTCTAGACAAGGCGGGCCTCCATGCTGGATTTACCAACCATCTTTGGCCCTTGGGACTCTGGCTGTCACTGAAGTCTTTGGTTCCAGGCATTGGCCTCCGGCTATGAAATCCCCACCTAGGACAGCTCTGCCTCCTGATTCAGGCCTCAGCAGGGTCCCTGGATGGGTTGGACACCTTTAGATCCCTCCCCACAAGAGAACTGCCTCAGCTTGACCATTCAGCGGCTGCTTCCCGCTGTGTTACAGCGTCCCCTGCCTGTCCCCAGGCTGCATTTGGGAAGTGGCCCCTGCCCCAGTATGGAGGCTCCTGTGGCCCCGGGCTGACCTACCTCTACAGGACCTCGGGTCTCCTCCCCTCCCACTGTCCCCCGGACTGGCATTCCCCTGCTTTTCCTGGGAGGACTTCTCCTATGTCAGATTCTCCTAGTCCAGACTGTTCTAAACCTTCGGGCTCAGGCTTTACGGGGAATAGGGAATCCTCTAAATCATGAATGAGACCCTCCCATTGAGTCGGCCGATGAGGCAGGTGAGGATACTGATCTAGGGACACAGGGACAACTAGGAACCAAGGAACTGAGGAGGATAAAACATTTCACATCCTCACAACGTTAAGTGCCATCACGTTTGTGTACTTTTCATTGGTTTCCAGTTTAGAAAACGAAATACAGAGATGTTTAAAGCAGGTTAGAAAATATTGAACTCATTAAGTATGTCACCAAATTGAACATCTGTGTCTTGCCAGATTCGTGCTTTATGGAAATCATTGTGAATTATGGGGCTGTTGCTGAATTTGGGGCATCTGGTGACTACTTGGCATTTGTGGCTTATGGTCTTACTGGAAACCCCTTTGGATGGTTTTTGAGTCTATAATTCATGGTTATATGTTCTGTATTTTTCCCAAGACTACTGCTGGAGTCCTGTATTCACTGCATAATGAGTATTTTATTTTTAGATGTGGATCACCTCTTAGGGAGGGAGTCTGTGGGGAAGGTGGGTAATGAACTATTTTTGACGTAAATAGTAAGTGCCAAAGAATGTGGTAATATCCAAAGAATAAAACAACAGTGACCACCATTCAACTGCAGAGACCGTATCTGTATCTCCCACAACTTGCCACTTTCAGTTGTGTAATATTGCAAACATTTGGTCATATTAACAACAAGGAAAGATCCAAAGGATTACCCCAAGCATGCTTACTTTCTGTCCCTAATTCCTGGGTTCATTTGGTGAAATGAAGGGAACCTGTCAGGCCCAGGAAAACACTTTGCTCTCCAGGAGTTTCATTAGAAAACCCCAACATACTGGCGACTAAGTAACAAGACTAATATTTACTCTATACAAACATTTGTTGTACGGACACTTTCTCAGCTTTTGTAGCTTTAGCTGAGTTTTTTTTTTTTTTTAAAAGGGGAAATGTATAAAATTTAAACTCCATCCTAGAGAATCCGTTATTCAAAACCTGTCTTTAGAAATCCATGGCGCTTTTATGGATGAACTATGTAAAAATATTGACAAAGATTCAGGTAGGTTAGGGATACTAACTGACTATCTGCCCACAAAGAATATAAATAAAAGTAGTGTTTACCATCCACAGTATTAACATCACCTACCATTTCTCCAACATCCATTAAATGCTAGCACTGTTAGGAGCTTGGACATTAAATATGGCTTTTTTTTTTTTTAAACTTAGAAACTAGGGGCAGGGAACAAGGTAAGTGAATTCACGGTTCACTCTCCAAGCATGCACGTCTCAAACGGCTCCTGAACTGTTTATTCTATATGCGCTCGCTCCTGCCCACATAACGGCGGGAACAAAGGTACAGTGTGACTCGGGAAGACGCGGAGAAGGTAGACGGTCAGGTCCGCCTGGCTGGAGGGCAGGGCGTGCGGAGTGGGGTTTATCCGAGGACAGTTTCAGCAGAGGGAACGAGCGCTCCGCGCAGAGTTCGGGGACCAAGAAGCCCCTTCTTCAAAAATCCCTCTTCAGATTCACGTTAGCAGTGCATCTTGCAGCATGGGGCCGCCTGGCGGGCACGGTCCTCGGGAGGGGACATCGCGGGGCCGGCGCTGGGCGCCGCCGCCAGGAGTCGGAGCGCGGACCGGCGGGGGCGTGGTCGCCGGGCGGATAACGGGCTGCAAGGCGCCGCGGTCCGGGCCCCCGCCGGCGCCCAGCCCGGCCCGGCCCCACGCCCCCTCCGCCCCGGCGGCCCAGCCGCAGACCGCGCGGGCGGGGCGGGGCGGGGCGGGGCGGGGCGGGCGGGCGCCGCGCGCGCCGGGAGGCTTTTTTTTTTTTTGTCAAACTTTGGCCACGTGAACCGCCCCCCATTCACTTTTGCGCCAATCAGGCGGCGCGGACGGATCCCGAGAGGGGCCAGGCTCCGCCGCCGCCGGGGCCCCTTCATAACGCGCCGTGCGTGACGTGAGGGGCTCCTGTTGCAATGGCGAGCTAAGCCGGAGGATGTGCAGCTGCAGCGGCGGCGCCGGCCACGAAGAGGACGGGGGCGGGCGCAGCGTGAGCGGAGCCGAGCCAGCCGAGAGACGCGGGCAGGGCGGGACGGGGGTGCAGACTCCGCCGCTGCCACAGCCGTCGCCGTCGCGCTGGCCCCACGTCCCCGCGCGCCAGCGGGAAGAGCCGCCGCCGCCGCCTCGCGCTCGAGCCGCCGCCGGCGCGCGCCGGGCATGGTCCCCTCTTAAAGGCGCAGGCGGTGGGGGTGGGCGTGCGGAACAAAGCGGCGGCGTGGGGCCTACGGGCGGCTCGGGGGCCGCGATGGGCGCGGCGGGCCCGCGGCGGCGGTGGCGCTGCCCGGGCCGGGCCTCGCGGCGCTAGGGCGGGCTGGCCTCCGCGGGCGGGGGCGGCGGGCTGAGGGCGCGCGGAGCCTGCGGCGGCGGCGGCGGCGGCCCGGCGGGCGGAGCGGCACGGGCATGGCCGCGCGCGGCCGGCGCGCCTGGCTCAGCGTGCTGCTCGGGCTCGTGCTGGGCTTCGTGCTGGCCTCGCGGCTCGTCCTGCCCCGCGCCTCTGAGCTGAAGCGAGCGGGCCCGCGGCGCCGCGCCAGCCCCGAGGGCTGCCGGCCAGGGCAGGCGGCGGCGGCTTCTTCCCAGGCCGGCGGGGTGCGCGGCGATGCTCGCGGGGCGCGACTCTGGCCCCACGGCCCGGCCTCGGATGGCGGCCCGCGCGACAGGAACTTTCTTTTCGTGGGAGTCATGACCGCCCAGAAATACTTGCAAACCCGCGCCGTGGCCGCTTACAGGTGAGTCCCTGCTGCCAGGACGCCGCATCCTGTATCCAGCATCCCGGTGGGCGGCCCTGCCGGTACTCCCTTGGCTTGAGTCTTTCCCAGCTTTCCAGACCCGAAGCTCCCGGGGTTCCTGTGGGACCGCGGTGCCCCTTGGGCTATGGATGTCAGATATTGGAAGCAGAGGTCAGAGGCAGGCGGGATGGTGAATGCAACGCCCAAGAGTATGGGCTTTGGGGTCAGGTGGACCAGGTTGGCTCCTGTGGGTGTGGTCCTCAGCCTGACTTTGTGTAAGGCACTTTAGCTTTCTGTGTCCAAGCCTTCTTCTTTGTTAAATGGAGCTGACCGAACATATCTCCCTCATAAGGTTGTCGGGAAAACTCTTAGCACACAGTATCTGTGACAATAGTGGCAGGGATGGTTATCACTTGATTCTCTGAAATAGGCACCTTTGCTCTTGCAGAGCCAGAGCCAAGGTAAGTTAATCTGGTCAGAGCCTTTCCAGAGCATACTTGTAGATACCACTGGTAGAGGCATTCTTGTAAACGAAAGGGGCTGCCCGATACACGCTCGACCCCACCAGTCTGTTGAGTTAATGGAAAGGGAACCTTGGGAAAAGTAGTTCTTGGCCCATGGTAGATTGGGGGTTAACTAGCTCAGTTTAGGGATGTGTGTGTGTTATCCAGTATCTGGGTCCTGGTCGGCCATATGAGTCATAAAAGTGGCTGGAATCATGTTCAGGATTAACAGAGGGATTAACCAAAATAACCTTTAGAAGGGCAATCATTTTGGAATAGCAGATTTGTATTGGAGTGAACTTGAGGTAGAAGGGTGTGGGTCCAATAAAGGGATTTAATGGAATCTTGTACGTGTGAAGTACAGAAATGCTTACCGTATGGACAAGATTTGGGATTCATCCAGCCACAGAACAAACCAATGCAGGGAGGTCCTCTGAGAAGGAACTTGCAGAGCAGTCACTGCTGAGCAAGGCCAAGCTGGTTGCTGTTGGTTCTTAATTTTATAACCAATACCTTTGAAACTCTGGCTTTTAACTTTAGTCTTGGTCTAAGTGTCCGGGCATTAAATATGAAGGGAAAAACTTCTGTGGAGCTTTATTCCTCTAAGGGACGAAGTACAGGATTGAAAAAGAAGACGAAAGAGCAATAGAGAATGTCAGCACTCTCAGTGCATCGACTCCCCATTCCTACATGTTTCTGTGAGGATCTTATTTAAGTCCAGAGTCCAGGTTCTGCCAGGAAGGAACCTGAAAACCTCAGAATGTAGCCACTTTTTATAAATTTAGACTGTGCTAGTGATTGAGGAATCCCCAGCTGAAGATTTACTCCCAGATCTCCCATGATTTACCTGGAATTTTATGCAGACGGTTCTATTTTGCCAAGAGAAATGGCTACATCTGAAATTGCGGATGAGCTGTATAAATTGTTTACAGAATGGTTTTTGAAAGTAAGTCCACATGACTGCCATTGGGTGACAAACCCTGTGAAATCATAACTTTGGAGACAATTATCAAAGTAGTTTGGACAAATACTGGATTGCCCACCAAACAGATATATTTTCTTGGGTTCAGAATCCGTATGGACAAACCAGTAGGGGTCCTGGTACATCAGCAATACTCAGAAAATGTAATGCAAACTGGACCTACTCTTTTACCCTTGGAGATGATCTTTTCCCTAAGCCCATGCTTGACACTCTCACTTTTGGTCTCCTTTTCCAAATCTCCTGCTTCATCTTTTTTGGATGTAGGATTTTTATCTCATTGTTTATTTTCTTTTAGACACTTAATGGAAAGTAGATACACAGTTTGTCCTCTGGCCCCAGTTCTTTCTTCTTTGTGACAACTCTGTCTTTCTGATAAAGGGAAAACCCTTATGTGGAAACAGTGTATCCTATCCAGGCATTCTGTCAGCTTTCCTGCAGCTCTTTTATCTCTTTAAGTCCCGTTACTTGAAGCTTGGGGGTGGATTTAGCTTTTCCGTTAAGATCCTCTGCTTCTCAGCCCGACAAGCCTCTCTTTAGACCGTTTGCAGGAGATGGCACAAGACGGTTTTAGTCCTAAGGAACTTTTGGGGATGGGCTGAATTGGGATGGAGGTTACAGTGTGTAACTTATGATCCTGGCTGTGCTGTGCTGTGCTTTGCAGCGCAGGCCGAAACTCCACAGTCAGCTCTTAAAATGGAAATTGCACACCGTTTGGCATAAAAGTCGGCGTGAATCTTACAGCACGAGGTAGAACTCCAGTTTGGCACTGGGTGTGCTCCGTTTTACTTCTCCCCTAAAAGGCAAATTCATTCTTTACCTTAAGAAAAACTTTAACGTTTTTTAGTGTAGTTTTTTTTTTTTCTTTTTAAATAAAATTACTGTTTGGCTTTATGGGTTTAAGGAGATGCCAGCATTTCTAGTAAGATGGCAGTATGGTGTACTTTTATGCTAAGATACTGAAAATGTCAGAATTTAGGTTTGGGGACTAGTAATTGTCTGAGATCCAGAAAGGAGCATAAAGCCTTTGGGAAATTCAGTGAGATAGGCCTGTCTGCACTAAAGTTAGTGCATTTTTAATGCTGGAACAGCCCCATCATTGCAGACTTTTATTTTCTCAACCTGCCAAATGATTGAAATTGGGAGAGGAGCCACCAAGGAATGTTAGTGCAGCGACAGCTGATAGCATGCAAGAAATAGATTTTAAAACGCAGGCAAAACAAAACGCGAAAAGTGTAGCTGATCAGAGACTGAGCAGGGCTAGCTTCTTCCGTAGGCCTGAGCAGACACCATAGCTGTGAAGTTCATAGTAGTGATCCTGGTTCATAAAAATACTCAGTTACACTTAAGATTCATCCCTTTGTTCAACAAATACATACATGGCTCCTCTGGGTCCAGACTGTCAGGGACACAGTGGTGAAGATGCTGTTCTCATGGCGCTTCTGTTCTAGTGGGAGGCAAGACGCTGGGAGAATTAATGATGGGCACTATGGAGAGAATAAAACAGGGTAAGGAAAGGGTGGGGTGGTGTCTAGAGAATTTGGTATTTGGGCGGCAGGCAGTCTGATGGTGAGGAACTGGTTGCGTGAATATCGCTGATTAGCGAGGGGGCAGAGGGTAGAGCTGGTAAGTTACAGACAGCAACCAAATTGGAAGGGAATAAAAGAAGGCCAATAAGAGAAAGTGGATGAGGCCCAGAGCGTGTCTGGTCTCATGGAATTTTATCCCAGAGCGTGTCTGGTCTCATGGAATTTTATCCGAGGTGAATAAGAAAGCCTTTGGAGGGCTTAGACAGGAAAGGGAGGTGATGGCATTATGTGCTAAAAGGTAATTCTACCCATTGTGTGGAGACTGGATTGTAGGGAAGCAAGGAGATTTTAGGAGGTGGTCTGGCTGGAGGTGGGGGTGGCACGGGGTGGCACAGGGTGACTGTGGTAACAGTCACCGTGGAGAGTTGTGGAGAATTACAGGGGATCTGCTGGAGCGGAGGTCAGGATGTGCTGACGGAACGCTGGTGAGTGGTGAGGCAAAGAAAGACCAACAGTGCCTTCTAAGGTCTTGCCCTGAAAGACAAGTGTGAGTGGTTGTATTCTTTATTGAGATGGGGAAGGAGGTGAGTCAACAGGTCTGGTTTTGCACAGGAAAAGTTTGAAGAAGGCTTTTAGACACACAAGTGGATGTATCCGTAGCTTTATAAATGTAATGAATTTACAAAGAGATTTAGAAAAGATTAACATCTGAGGTGGTTCCAGTGCTGGAGCTCTGAAGCTGTCTGAAGCTAAAATTGCCTGAGGGTTCTGGGTAGCTGGGGTTCTGCAAATACATAGGGAAATTTGTTTTGACTCATCTATAGAGTATTTGTATTCTCAGTAATTTCACTTCAAAATGGTACCTTGATTCCTCCAGAGGGATTTATTATGCCAGTTAGTAACAGATTATCAGAACCCCTGTGTTTCTGTTAGTAGCTACAGTTCATATTATTTCCATACATTTTTTCTTTGTTCTTAGTTTGATAGACAGGAATTCATGTAGTTCAGTTTTTACTTTTCTGATTTTAGGGTTACCCCCATCCCCTGCCCCAAGCTCAGAAAGTTAATGCCCTGGAGAGATTTTTAAAAGCAACATTTTTTTTTTTTCTAATTCTAGAAGGGGTAGTAGAAATCATCTCAGACTAATTGTTTTTCCCCCAAACAGCACATTGTCTTAGCAGCATCTGTTGAATAAGCTCCCGTTTCCCTACCAATATGAAATGCCATCTTCATCATACTCAAAATTCCTGGTTATGTTTTTGGACTTCTTACTCTGTTCCACTGATCTTTCTCTCTGTTCTTATGCCAGTACCACCCATTGAAATTATTGGAAGTTGAATAATTTTTTAATATCCGGTAGACAAGTTCCTCTTTGTTCCTCTTCTGTTTCAAACATTTCTTGGCTACAGTTACCTGTTCTTGCTGGGAGAGTTTTGATACCGTTCGGGTTTTCTTTTTAATTAATGGTTTGATAAAAAAGAAGAAAAAAACATGCATACTTTGCTTTTTAGTCTTTTCTTATGCCCAGAACTCTAAGCTAATACAACACCTTTCATTTGTCTTGGTTCTTACCTCCCCTGGGCTGAAGATGGGGAACCCTTTTGTTCTTTCTTTACTTTCTCAGAGGAAAGCGGTGGATGGTTTCCCTTCTTTGCCCTGGGAGTGATAAAGGGCACCATTAAAGATTAGCATCAGTCTATAGGGAACTGTGGGAAGAAAGTTTGAGAAACACTAGCTGTAGATATAGGAATCTCATTGCAAGATGTTGTAGTAGTTAATGGCCTTTTCCGAATGCTTTCCGTGAAGGCACACTTTTTTTTTTTTACCAACCTTAATGAGCAAATCTCAGAGTTCCTTTTCTTATTCTTGAACTGCGTAAACCATGCTTAGCTTGAAAACAGTTTAGAGCAGTACTTTCTCAGGTAGAATTCCGTTTGGGAAAAACTTAACTGCCTTCTATAATCTGAATAATCGACCTGTAAATGAACTTTTGGAGCACAACCCAGTTCACGTTGTGAATTACCTAAGATGACTGGAGGACTATGTGGTCCTGAACGTGAGTTTAGTTTTCTGTGTCATGGTTCCAGATCTTGATGCCCTCAAATAGTTAGAATATTCCAAGGATAGCTGTGGTTGTAAGCAGAAGTTTATACATGGCTGTGTTTTCATCACATGGCTGTGTTTTCATCACATGGCTAGTTTCACTTCCTTGTCCATTCATTAAGCTGCTCTGTATTGAAAACGGATTAGTAATTCTATCCTGGCAGGGTTTGTCTCCTAGGGAGGGAAAGAAATGGTAATGCTGATGATGAGGGCCTCCCGGGTGCCTGGACCAACTGCTGTGGGGGCCCAGAACACAGAGGCCTGCACAGTTTACCAAGGGGATCAGGAAAGCCCTCACCCACACTCCTGCCCCCTCTCCTTCACTTAGTCTTGAAGGATGAATAGGAGTTTTTGAGGCAGAGACAACAAATTCCAGGAAACATGGAATAGTAGGAAGTAGTGAAGGAACAAGGGGATTGTGCATTTTGAGGCTGGGATCTGAAATTTAGCATTTCCTCTAGAATTTTTCAGAGGGATTTAAATATGTGCTCAAAGATGTATGTATGAAGTGGAAATTTCAAGGATCTTTGGTGTCCTGCATTAGGAACTGTGGACCATAATTGATTTCACTGATTTATCCTTACTGTGATCTGCTTCTCTAGTCCCAAAAAATGATGCGGCTGAAATATGTTTACTGAAATGAAGAGCGATTCACAGTATATTTAAATTAAGCAAGAGTAGGTTATAAAATTGTATTCCGGGTATGAAGCTACTCTTGTTTAAAATCAAACAAAATAAACTTACGTGTTTGTGTAGCGTAGAAAAGAAAGAATGTACACACAGTGATGCTGAATGATTTTTCATATTCTCCTTGGCCCTTTTCTGTACTTTGTGGAGTTTTTCTGCAGTGAACAATTATTTTGTAGTAAAGCTAAAGAACTAGGTTTAAAAAAAAAAGGAGGAGGAGGAGGAAAGGACAGCTCTTGGAAGGAAATGGGAGTGCAGTTTTAAGTGTGTTAAATTGTAGGTAGGGACCCGCAACACTGCTGGCGCCCTGGGGCTTGGGTACGAGGTCATTTTTGTTTCAGTAATTAATAGTTAATCCTGTCCTGATAAAGTGTTATTTTTCCTTAGTTCTATAACTTCACAATTCCAGGTAGTACTTGGGAGAATCAGGTGACAGCATTTTTAATGTGAGGGCCCTGGCTTCCACATGCGAATGCAAATATTCAGTGTCTCCATCTGTTGTGCATGGGGATGGAATTGGGGGGAACAAGACATTTAGGTATGATTTAAAAGTAGTGAAGCTGTGCATCTACTCACCTTAATTCAGTGTCCTTTCTAAAACCTGCATAGCTATGGTATTCGTTCTGTAACCAAGTACCTTGGTTTGTGGATGATTAAGAAGAAGAAGGTGTAGGGGCACCTGGGTGGCTCAGTCAGTGAAGTGTCTGCCTTTGGCTCAGGTCATGATCCCAGGGTCCTGGGATGGAGTCCCGCCTGCATGGAGCCTGCTTCTCCCTCTCCCTTTGCCTCTCCCCTGCTCATCGACCACCGCCCCCCAAAATAAATAAAATCTTAAAAAAAAAAAAAGGTGTATTCTGTTCTGATTTGATGTCAACTCTAGGTTTGCAAACCCAAAACCTGAGGATTATTGAAAATACAGTTGTTAATGGCATTAAAACAGTTGCTTTGTAGGTTGAACCTAGGTGTGAAGGCTGCTTTTTTGTTGGGATTTTTTTCTGTGTGTTTCTAACCTACTGCTGGAAAATGATCGGGCAGAATTTACAGTAGTGAAGGGACCCAAAGGGAATGAGGGTTTCAGAAGTCACCTTTGGAGTAGAGTCTTCGGACCTTCATTAAACCCAGCTTAGACTCTGAAGAGGTGTTCTCAACAGACAGGTTTCTGCAAGGAAGAGACACAGTGGAAGTGGCTGAAGTGGGTGTAAGGCTGCTCTCCTTTTGTGGGATGACTATTTTCTCAGCCCTCTCAATGGAGGAGGGACTGCAAAGGAAATGGTGATAACCTGGAAATAAGTGTGCGGGACAAAAAAGCCAGCGGAGGCTTTAGAATCAGGTCCCATTTGCATTCTGCTTCAACATTTATTAGCTTTATGATCTTGGGAAATTATTTACTTAGCCTTGTGCCTCAGTCTCCTCATCTGTAAAATGTGGGTAACAATACCTCACACCCTGCATAGAACTGTCTATAGGCTGAGTTTCTTATGCCCTCAGTGCAGTACCCCGCCCCAGGTAACTGCTCGGTTGAAGGGTGGCTATGGGCTGCTCTTAAGCTGGTGGATACCAGGAAGTGCCTTGATACAGGAAGACTGACGTGCAAAAGGGGTCAGCCAAAGTAGGTTCAGGGTGGTTTTGTTTGCGTTAAACAACACATTTTGTTGCTGCTCTTTTGTTTGTGTGTGTGTTTTGCTTAGAATTAAATTTGAAACGAATTTTGTTCATGCATGATTTAGTTGCATATTTACACTTTTAAGTGTACAGTAGCAAAATAGAAACTATATAAGGTTGCTCTCCAACTTTGGAAATGTATCATGAGACCAGAATTTGCCTTCTGTTATTAACACTCGAAATTTTAATTCTTAGGTTTCAAAGAGGGCGTTTTTGTGGTCTGTACTGATGAGTATTTCCACTGTTTGCTGTGAACCTGGGCTCAAAGGGCAGGTTGCTGGTAGCCCTTAATACCTTGGAACTGCCTCTTGGGCTAGTGCCCAGGCCATTGTTGAGGTGGGAAGCTGTAATCCACCCGCCAGTGGCTTTATTGAGGGGAAAAAAGTCTTAATGCTTGCTTTCACCTTAAGTCCACTTTGTAGGATTAATGGTAAAGAATATAATTTGATTTTTCGTCAAAAAAATTTTTTCCCACCATTTGTGATTTCTGTTCTATTTCCCACCTATTTCCAAAAAGAACTGAGATTGTTCACGTCATAAGGTTACACAGTAAGACAGTTAAAGACTTTAAAAGAGGAAACCATGTATCCGGAAACCACATAAGGGGTAGGGAAACCAGCTAAGTATGCTTGTTCCTCATTCCAACACAGGACAGAGATAATGGACTGAATAATGCTTACAGCATCTTGCCGGAGGGCATTCCTTCGGCTCCAGGAGAAGCCTTGAGTCATCACTTGGTAGCCTGGGAAGACCTGTGAGTTTTCCCAAGGCCTGATCAAGTTCAAGTGCATGGCTGCTCTGACTGGCACCAAAGAACTGTCCTCCATGTACTTTTTTGGGAGGATGATGAGCTCCTACTGCTGCTCCATCACATTTGTGCTTCCTCTAAGGATGCTCACTACATGTGCCCTGCTTTCCCTATCATGGACCCCCGGGGGAGAAATTTCTGTCAGGTCTTAGTATCTGGAATAGTCCTTTCCCTTAACCCTGAGCAGTGGGACATAGTCCTGCGACATCTCTTGGTTGCTTCCTGGTTGGCACCCACCGTTAGCAGACGGAGAGACCACGTGACGGCTCTTGGTCTCACCGTGTGGGCGCCCTCCTTCAGGGTGGCATCTGTTCAGAGGACTCCAGTTGGTTCCGTGTTTCTTTCCCATGGGCAGAGAGCTGAGCAGGCAGCCCCTACCAGGATTTCATCCCCCTGGGACCCGTAGTGGGACCCCGCTCTGATTTCTCTACTTTTGTTTTTCTTTGGCCTTATTTTCTTGCTCATGTTTTTGTGCTGTATGCCTTTTGGTTAAGTTATCTTAAATCTTTTCTGTTACACGGAAGAATATAAATATATACCTTTAATTCCTATTATCTGTCACTTCTGCAAGGGGAAAAAATGATATTCTCCCTTCCATGACTCCAGATTCTGAGATGATTTGATCATGTGAATCCTTTCAAACTGTCTGACAATATATTTGTGATTTTGGGGAAATCACAGAAGATATCCCGTTTTTTACTTGTAAAAATCACTGTAAGCTATTAAAATACAGAAAATGTGAAAATACTCAATCTTACTCCTTTTTTTTTTTTTTTAGTTTTTGTCCATTGGATAGAAAAAAATGTTTATTACAAAAGTAGAATTTTCTGATGTCAAATCTTTTCATTTCTTTGGATGCTTTTTGGCTTAAAGTTTTTCTCCAGCTTTAAATATACCTATCTGTTGCAGAAAATTTAGAAAATGTAGAAAATAGGAAGAAAATTAAATGTCTTCTGATCCTCCATCCCCAAAAATAACCATAGTAAACACTTTGGGGTAAAGTTGTAAAATATTTTTGTATGTGTACTTTTGTTCCCTTAATAGTACACATCACAGGGATGTACTCTGGCTTGCTTGTTAAACTTAGCCATGTATTATGAATGTGTACTTACGACGGGAGTCATGCTGTAGATGCAGTTTTGTACAGAAACGTATTTTACGTAGTTTTTCTTAAAATGATAACAGAAAGGGAGACTATGTGAAGTCCTGAGTCAGCAAAGGCATTCAGCAAGGGCGAAGCTAATATTGTCCAGCTGCATCACTTAACCGTGATTTAACTCGGTGTAGGGATAGCGTTTAGAGGCCTGGAGGAAAAGATGATAGCTTGCTTGGCTCTCAGATTTCAGTTGTCTTAATCTGGGCTTTAGCAAGAGTTGGTTATCAGTACATTGAAAATTGAGTTGGCTGGCAAGGGCCTCTGCAGATGTTCTGTGGTTTCAATTAAGGGAGAACTCTTTGCTCCCGGTAACAAACTTGTCAATGGCAAAGTTGACATTTGCTTATGAAAATAAGGAGCTCGACCTGTTTCTGTCACGGAAGGAGGGCCAGCTTGCTGCTTCAGCAGTGTCTCCTTTACTTCTTTCCCATTAAGCCACTCCCCCAGGTCCCCCAGGATGGTGAATCACAATTCCAGTTCCAGAACACTCTCACTTTTCCGGGAGCTCTTGAAGCCAAAGGTACCCTCCATGAAAAGATCATAATTTCTTAAGATTGGAGGATTTACAGAAACTTCATTTTGAGAGATTTCCCTCAAACCACCAGTCATTTAGAACAGAAAAGGGCAGCTTGAGGTTTTTCCCTGGGTTACCTAAAAAGGAAAAGATAATAATTGGGTGGAGTTACCATAAAACTGCAGAGAGGCTTTTAAGGATGGTTTGAGGTTAGATTGTCTGTTTTTAAAATTAATTGGTTTCTCTTCTTGGACAAATTACATGATTTCAAGTCACAGTTTAGGCATTAATCGCCTCCGCGATGGCGGTTTGTTAGCACTTGCTTTGCATGTTCTGTCTGCTGGGCCGAGGAGGGGCCCAGACGAAAATGCATGTCGATGCTCAGTCTAATAGGAAGGATTCTGGTGTTTAGAAGTGAGAACAGTTTTAAAAATTAAAGTCTCACTGGACTTCTGCCCTAATGTTGTCTAAGATGGACAGTAAAACGGAATTCTCAGAGATTGCCTGAGGGTCAGGTTTTTAGCCAGACTTGGGAGGGGTGGCATTCTCCATAATGCCTCCACGCCCGTGTGTGAGCCTGTGACCGACCGCTTCAGGTTCAGCCCACACTCCCCTGTGCCCTTCATTTTCTCTTTCACTATCTTACTTTATTTGCACACTCCTGTCTTGCTTAATAAGTCACACTCACATAATGCTTCCTGCATGCCAGGGCGACATCTGAGCACTTTAGATATAAGAACCCACCTGCCCTCACAGCAACCCTGTAAGGCAGGTAGCGTTATTATCCTCGGCTTACAGACAGGGAAAGGGAGGCACACAGTGGCTTATCCCAAAGTGGAGCCAGGACTCTCACCCCAAAAACCTGATTCCAGAACCCATGCTCTTAACCATCACCCTGTGTGCTGTCTCTTGAGTAGGTTGTTCCTTTGAAGGCAGGCATTGTCTTACCCAACCCACGTCTCAGATAATGTCATGGTGCTTTAATATCTTAATGGCTTCTGGGGTTGGCTACTCTGTATTTACTATTTCGAACTTGGTCTGTTTTATTAATCACATTTTAGTTCAGAAGCAATTGGGTAGAAGCTAAAGTTAGGCTGATGTTATTCGCTATTCATGTATAATCAATTATGAGATAATGCAGACTATTTGTAACTTAGATTTCAGGAGTACTGTGAATGGTAGTATATTTTAACTCCATCATGCCTGTGAATTTTACCTCTTAATTGTTTTCTGGTTGTGGTTTGATTAAGTCGGGTTCTTTCTGCATGTAGGAATGGTAGGAAATGGTAATGTGTCTTATGGAAAGTGATAAGCTCACTTGGAAATGTCTCAGAGACAAATGATTTCTGCGCGTTTGTGTGTGTCTATGCACACATGACGCTTTAAGTCACTTTTTTCATGCGAGTGAGCAGGATGTATTGACTTCTTGTATGTGCCAGCTACTGAAACTAATTACTTTTTCAAAGAATTGTTGTGACTGCCAAACAAAAATCGTTTCTACTGAAGGAAGGAGTCAGAGGCTCCTTGACCTGGTTGGGGGTCCTCTTAGTACATCTTCATGGTCACCAACTTCCTGGGGTTGGGAAGCCCTCTCCCCTCTAGATTACCACGTGAGAAGGGGGTCTTTAGGTTATTATACATCCTGTGTAGATTGTAGTTCATTCTCATTCTCATTTTTATTTTTATTTTTTTTTAAGATTTTATTTATTTTTTGACGGAGAGGGAGACGGTGAGAGAGCGAGCACAAACAGGGGGAGTGGGAGAGGGAGAAGCAGGCTTCCCGCCGAGCAGGGAGCCAGACGTGGGGCTCGATCCCAGGATCCGGGGATCATGACCTGAGCTGAAGGCAGACGCTTAACGATGGAGCCACCCAGGTGCCCCTCATTCTCATTTTTAAAGAGACTTGTCTCTTTATGGAAAGGGTTGGTTTCTCTTTAAATTGCCCCATTCCTGCCACATTTACTTTTCATCCTTTTCTTTCAGGAGCTTATCCTTGGTGAAAATGAAGTACAGTACGTGGTATAGCATCTGGAGTCCCATCAGGTCCCATATATGCCGAATTCTTTGTTAAAGAGTTTTGTAAATGGCATAAGACTCCATAGGTCCATTTTAAATCCATAGGCCTTAAGGGAAAAACATTACTGCTACAGGCTTACATCATTCTAAGATGATTTTTTTCCCCCACATTTTAACATCGCTGAAATCAGGATACATTTTACAGTTGCTGGCATTATGTGATTATAATTGGCACTTTTTTTCTTTGTTATTGGTACAAAAAGCAATGGTGTATCTTATAGTCATCCTACCTTTAATGAAAAACGATATGGATGTAGTCCTCAGATTTTTCGAGAAGCATGTTTGGCAGAAAGTTCATCGAATTCTTCCTCTGCTTGAATGAGAGAAGTTTGAAGTCATTTTGTATTGTCTACATTTGGGTTAGGAATTGAATTAAAAGCCAGTAATTGCTTTTTAAGTGCCTCATTGTAGGTGGTTTATAAAATTACAAAAATAATACTGTGCTTCAGAAATTTAGTTTTGCAGATGAAAAAGTTCTAGAGACAGAGGGTGGTGATGTTGAAGAACAATGTGAAGGTGCTTAATGCCACTGAACATTATGCTTAAAAAAATGGTTAAAATGGTAAATTTTCAAGTTCTGTATATTTTATCACAGTTAAATTTTTTTCCAAAAAAAGTAATATCATACTTACAAAAATTTTCCTCAATTTAGACATAACACAGAATAAAGAAAGTTCTCTTTATGCCCTTCCCCGCCCTTCCCATTTCCCTACTTCTGTACCCCTTCACCAGAGGTTTGGTGTGTATCTTTTTCAACTGTTTCTCTCCCTAAGACTTTCCTTTAAGAAATATGTCGTTTTCATTGACCTGTCAAGTTCACTTTTCACCACAATACATGTAATTGTAACAGATAAGTAAAACAAAAACATATTGGGGAGAATATCACCTGGGAAGGGTCCTTTTTTTGATCTCATTAGGGCTAAATTGACTGCTTCATTTATATTCTGGGATGTTTTTCCTAGAAGTAGTCTGTGTAAGTGCATTTTGGAGCTGGACTACTTCTAGTATAAAGAAAGCATAGGGACAGATGTAACATGATGGCCTTAAATCAGTTGTTCAGCAGCAGGTTCCTGATTTTCTTCTCCTGCCGTGGGGGGAGCAGTTACCCTTGATGACTCTGTTGTGTCAGCTGCTGCAGCAGTTCCTCTTGGTGGCCTCAGCCGGCCCCTCACCCTGAGGACTGTGGAAAGCATGGCTGCTGCCCCATTCCTTCCTAGCTTGTACCGCGTGAGGGCCCCAGCTCTAGGGGGCCTGCTCCCCTCGTGGCAACCCACCCTGTCCCCATATACTGCTTTCTGGGCCTGTTTGTCATCCTTGACGTTCACCCCTGTCTCGGGGACGCGTTCTCTGTGCTGTGTGTCTAGTTGGTTCTTTCTGTAGTGCTCTCTAAGGCTGTGCGCCTTTCTTTCAGGGTGCTTGTTTTAGTTCATACTAGTAAGTACACTGGTGTGTGACTGCCTTGATGAACGTCTGTCTCTCCTGATGACAGCTCCATGAGTTGGCGTCTGTGTTTTGCTCACTGTGCATCTCCCCTGGCCTTGCACATACTTGGCACTTGATGTGCGTTCAGAGAAGCTTTGTTGAATGAAGAATTTGATTTTTTAAAAAATTTAATTTTATTTAAATTTAATTTAATTAACATATAGTGTATTATTAGTTTCAGAGGTAGAATGCAGTGATTCATCAGTTGCATATAACACCCAGTGCTCATTGCATCACGTGCCCTCCTTAATGCCTATCACCCAATTACCCCTCCCCCCCCACTCCCCTCCAGCAACCCTCAGTCTGTTTCCTGTAGTTAAGAGTCTCTTATGGTTTGTCTCCCTCTCGGACTTCGTCTTATTTTATTATGCTGAGCAAAAAAAGTCAATTAGAGACAATTATCATATGATTTCACTCATATGTGGAATTTAAGAAACAAAACCAGAGGATCATAGGGGAAGAGAGGAAAAAATAAAAAAAAGAATTTGATTTTTAATTGTCTTATAGAGTGGAGGAGTTTGTGGGTAGGGGCTTGATAAGTATCAGGAAATTAACCTGGAGATCTAGACCTTGGTGCCCTGCCAATTTGGTTTTCAGCCACAGCTAAAACTTAGTTATCCTGGAAATATTTGAACACTTCATCATTATTTTTTGTTGGGGTTCTTTTGAAAATGAATTTGGGCTTTGCAATACCCCGTAGCCTGGGCTTCCGTTAAGGCGAAGCAAGCAGATGAAGTAGCTTTTTATCATTCCTTTTGAACACACAGTGATTCAGCATGAGTAGATATGTGAATTTCTGGGAATGAGAAGCTTGAAATAAACTGTTCTCTCACTGATACTTATTTTAATTCCAGAACATGGTCCAAGACAATTCCTGGGAAAGTCGAATTCTTCTCTAGTGAGGGTTCAGACACATCGATACCAATCCCGATAGTGCCACTCCGGGGCGTGGACGACTCCTACCCACCCCAGAAGAAGTCTTTCATGATGCTCAAGTACATGCATGACCACTACTTGGACAAGTATGAATGGTTTATGAGAGCAGATGATGACGTGTATATCAAAGGAGACCGTCTGGAGAATTTTCTGAGGAGTTTGAATAGCAGTGAGCCCCTCTTTCTCGGGCAGACAGGACTGGGCACCACGGAAGAAATGGGGAAACTGGCCCTGGAACCTGGTGAGAACTTCTGCATGGGGGGGCCCGGTGTGATCATGAGCCGGGAGGTTCTCCGGAGAATGGTACCACACATTGGAAAGTGTCTCCGGGAAATGTACACTACTCACGAGGACGTGGAGGTGGGAAGATGTGTCCGGAGGTTTGCGGGGGTGCAGTGTGTCTGGTCTTATGAGGTAAGAACAGAAAAAAAAAAAAAAATCTGTTAATCACATTATTAGTTCTGAACCAATCATAGGAAATGAGTGATGATATCTTTTTTAAGGCTTGAAGTTGGTTTGAAGGTATTGTATGTTTTTACCTGAGTTTTTTTAAATTTGAATTCCCTCTTCGTATCTTTAATCCTTCATTTTTAGGACATACCTCTGATACTTTTGTCCTGATACCTTAGTTAATAAATAATGGCATTTGGAGCCCAAAGAAACGATATGGTTCATTGTAGGTAACAGTGGTATTTTCATGATTGTCCAGAAAATTCATCGACTCTGACTTCTGCTGATTCTGCAGGTGTGATTGCAAGTGTGTCAACATTCCCAGTCCCTGTTCTTCCAAAGGCCTGACTTTTCTCATCTGGTCACGATGACCCACACAGTTTTGAAACTCAACATGTTTAGAATTCATAAAATGAGTAATGATGTAAAAAAAATGCCAATTGCATTTGACTTTGCATTTATTTTAAACCTTGGCTTTTTAGACAGTTATTGTAACCCGTAAGTTTGCAACATGGTTGTTCTTTTCAGAATAGTTGGTAGGCAGTCTCTGAGTTATCTTGACACCAAGTGCAATTTTTTGTAGGAAGTCTAGTTGTAGATGTTTTCTCTTTAAACGTTCTCGAGAACATGAGTTAGCTTTTGACTTTTCTCTGTTTTTATTGGCAGATGTGCACCTCTTGCCCGCAGTTACAAGATCTGATGTTAGTCAGAGTGGAAAAAATTATTTAGGTTGTGTTGTGTTTAGATTGATAAACTACCGGTAGTTGTGAGGAACAGAGGGAGTTTGCAGACCCTTGCCTAAGAAACAGAAACACACTTTCTGTTGTAAACTGTTAGCTTTTGTTATGAGTCAATTTTCTAAAGTGCTTGAATGAAGAAAGAGTATTCTTGCCAGTACTTGCCTTCCCCCGCGGACTTGCTTTTAAAGGTTTCCTAATAACTGTTTCTTTCATTTGAACTCTCAGAGAAGTGGACATTTTCAAGAATACAGGAAGTAGTTTTCATGTTCATTTCTAATTATAAAAGATATATATTTTAAATCTCAAATGTGACTCTGATCTCTGGGTCTCTCCACCTCCCCCCCCCCCACCTCCCGTGCATGGAGGATTGGTCACTGGATGGGGGGGGCGGGCAGAATCTCTGTTGTCATGGACTTCTGCAGTGAGGAAAGCTCTTTGGGGATATCATGCAGTTTCAAGCAGAATACAAAAGGCAGTGTTTCTGCATTTTCCCCATTCTTAATTTAGTAGTTAAAACCTTAACATGTTTCATTATGGTTAAAACATGCAGTGCCTTGTGTATTTTGGAATGTTTTACGCTATCCCTGATCTCTGAGAAGCTAGCCCTCTGCTGGGATTGTAGAGGTTAGGCCTATCTTTGAGAGAGAATTTAAAAAGAAAAAAATGTCTTAGTGTTGTAGTGCCGTTATATTTCACATTACATAGTGCTAGATAGACACCAGCGGAGCCAGTATCTTGTTGATCAAGAACTCTGACCTAGCGTTAGTGCCCAGAGGTTGTTAGAAAGTATTGTCCTGGGGCTGCCAGGGTTGGGAGACAGTTTCAGGGCTGTTTTCACCCTATTATCTTGTAATAACCAGAATTCTCTCAGGCCTGAAGTTGGGATGCTGGAAGTCATCCTTTCTGGGCACTGGGAGCCACCTCTTTGTCTAGAGGTACCTGGCAAAGGGATCTGGTGGAGGAGGGAGCTCCCTCCCTGGGTGGTTCCCATCCCTGCCTAGGATCTCCCGAGAAGTGTGGAGGAGCGTGGGCAGTGTGGGGGCGGTCGGCTTTGGGTGGTGTCCCTGCTGCTTTTCTGTGTTTAAGTGCCTTATGATGACCGAGCTTTTCCTAGGTACTGCCCTTTTGGGAGCTCCTTTTGTGGGAGATTATCTTCTCCCAGAATGTGGCTTGTCCTTTCACTTTAAATATGATATTCACATGCAAATTGTGAATTTTAAGCGTAGCCTAGTCTCTTTCTTTTCCTGTATGGTTTGTGTTTTCTCTGTCTTGTGTAAGAAATTCTTCTCTTCCTTGGGTGACAGGAATTGTCTTCTAGATATTTTTCTGCAGATTTAAAATTCTGTCTTTTGGGTGCAGTTCTTCCTCTTTCTCATTTTTAAGAATCACATCTATGGGCACATGTACCATTTTATTAGACCTTTGATTTCTTTTGCTTTTTTGGTAGGGCTTTAAGGGCTCTTAACCTAAGTTGTTATTAGGATTTATCATCGCGTTCACCACTCAGGCAAGATTAATCCCTCATGTGGATGAGAACTTTTATTAAACTTCCTGTAAATCTACTTTCTCCATTAAGGCTCACATTATGAGAAATGATTGAGGTGTGGAGTCTTATGTTAAAGACAATTATGTTAAGCTTTGGGTCTCAGAAGGTGCTTATTTAAGCTCTTACAAATGTAGCCGGAAGGTGTACTTTTTTTTTTTTTGCAAGTTTGAATAATGCCTTAGGATTACACTTACATAATTAAAATGGCTCGTGAGAACAACCATCATAATCGAAATCCAGATTCATTTCTAAGCTTGTTTTGATTATTATTGGTGGTTATTTATTAATATATGGCTTTAAAAAACTTTATTTGGAAATAATTTTAATTTCACAGAAAAACAAAATAGCCCAAAGCACATCCATACGCCTTATACTCAAATTAACCTGTATTTGTATTAACCATTTTACACCACTTGCATTATCATTTGCCTCTGTTCCTGAGTGTCTCCCCACATCCCCGCATACAGGGCCATAGAGCTGTCCCTCATTTAAGAGTAACTTAAACATTGTGGCTCTTTACTTTAACTAACATCAATGTATTTTGACTAAGGATGGGGAAATTCTCTCTTATAACCACAGTACAGCTTAAGTTCAACATGGAAACTTTGTATTCTGATTTTATCTGTTGACACGGTACACTCCCTCCTCACAGGACCCAGCCCAGGGTCAGGGATTGCCATTTGACTGTCATGCCTCTAAAGCCTCCTTCAGTCAGGACCGTTTGCACAAGCCTCTTTCTTAGTCTTTTGTGACTAAGGCATTTTTGATAATTGGCTTTAAATATTTCATTTTCATAATAAAAAAATGTGGTTATCATATAGTAAACCATAAGGTGGTTTTTAGTAGTGAGCGCTCCTCAGTGCTTACTGAAACCTCCCAGCCCAGAGCGAGAATGTGGGCCTTGAGGCCGTTAATACTGTTGGGAAAGTGGAGCAGGCAAACCTGGTTCCCCCTGGTCTCATGGGCCCAGCCTTATAACTCAAGTTACATGGGATTTTTTTGAGAAACAGTATTATTCTTCTTCTTATTTTTCAAAATTTTATTTATTTGAAGGGGAGAGTGAGTGAGAGAGAGCAGGAGCGGAGGGAGGAGCAGAGGGAGAGGGAGAAGCAGACTCCCTTGAGAAGCAGACTCCCTCCCCGCTGAGCAGGGAGCTGCTGAGCAGGGAGCTGGGATGCTGCTAGATCCCAGAACTCCAGGACCATGACCTGAGCCGAAGGCAGATGCTTAACGACTGAGCCACCCAGGTTCCCCTTGAGAAACATTATTGAAAAATTTGAAACAATTTATTTAGGCACATAAATGAAATACTATACAACTCTTTTAATAAGGGACTAAAAAGACAACTGACCTAAGTAATTTTTTCATTTTATTTTTGACTTTTTATTGAAGTATATCATACCTTTGGAAAAATGCACAGATCATCAATAAGTGTAGAGCTCAGTGGATTTTCACAAACAGAACATGGCTGGCTAACCAGCAACCAGATCTTGACTTTTCTTATTTTGATTCAACATTTGACTAGTAATGAAGGTATTTCAAGTAGAAAATAATCATTACTAATGAAAGTGGGAGGTAGGCATAGGTAGATTTGGCAACTTTAAAAGATTTATTTCATGCCATCACATGGCTTAAAATTCAGAAGTTGAAAGAGTTTATCAGGACAAATTTTCCCATCTCTATCTACCAGGTTCCCTTCCGAATTAGCCACCGTGGTTCATCCTTACAAGTGTACCACACGCAGATATAAGCAACAAAGTCTATATATCCCCCCAACCCCTTTTATGTGAATGGTAGCATGTGTTATGTACTATCCATATCTTGCTGGTTTTCACTCACAAGCTTTGGAAGATTTTCCATTTGGTACATAAGAAGCTTCATCTTTTTTTATGGACATTCAGGCTCTTTCCAGTTCTTTTCAGCAGTGTTTCTAATCAGTCCCTTAACCCAGTGTTTCCCTGCCTTTTTCACATAATGATACACACATTGAGGTATGTGTGGGGCCCCCAAAGGGCTCCTGCTACCCCACCCTCTACCCGCTGCACCCCCCCCCAGCCCCAGACCCGAAGGGATTGTATCTTGGCACAGCTTGAAGTTGTTTGGGAAACACCAGTATACTGAGACACACCAGCGTGACGCTCTGAGTTAACCAATATTTGTTAAGCATTAGTGAGCCCAGCACTGCTCTCTGAACGGGTTGGAAACTACGAAAGAATAAAACACAAATGGCCTTTTTTTTTTTTCCCTCAAGGGCTGTCTAATTGAGGAGACAAAAACATGTTTATGAAATAGTTGAGAAAAATGTAAAAGTGTAAAAACCCTGTGATAGTGATCTTAAAGATAAAACAGTACAGAGAAGGGGTAAGATCAGTGATGTTCTTTTTAAAGAAAGCATATCTTTAAGGGAAATTGGGAGTTTAGAGCAAAATATGTAAAAAGAGAAGGTTTTCCTTGTTAGTCTGACTGGCTTAGAAAGGGATGTTGAACATCTTTATATCAGAAGCCTGGGAGTTTTTTTCTTTAATAATGGAAGAGGTAATGTTTCAACTGCTGGTTGTCATGGAGCCGGTTTGTATCTAGTGGTGCCGCCTTCACACCTTTAGGCTGCTTGTTAACCACTTGGCTGAGAACCAGGCAGGCCCCTAAATGGCTAGAATAAGATGCTCCAAATACTGATCACTGACGCTGCCTGTTTCTTCAAGGCAGAGCCCCGAGTGGTTTTATAGGGAGCCTTTTGTTCTGGTTTGATGGTTCAATCTCCAAGCTCTTAATAGATTATAAGGGCAAATTATCATCCAAAAAGGGCGCTACCATATAAAGACTATGTCAGCAGTGAGTGGGAAGGACACGAAGAAGAAGTGAAAAATAAGAAATGAGACTGTGAACACCACAGCAGTCTAAGACCCACCATTGTGTTATTGATTTTTAATTTCATTCCATATGGTTGGAGAACATACTTTGTATTATTTCAGTTCTTTTAAATTTATTGAGACTTTTTTATGACCTAACATATGGTTACCCTGGAGAGTGTTGCATATGCACTTGAGAAGAATGTGTTCTGCTGTTGAGTGTTCTGTGGATATCTCTTTGGTCTAGTTGATTTGTATGTTGATTGTTTTCTTTATCCCTGTTCATCTATTTGTTCTACCCATTATTGAAAGTGGGATATTGAAGTCTCTGATACTGTTAGATTGTCATTGTCTTCCTTTCAATTGTGTTGGTTTTTTTCTTTACGTATTTTGGGGCTCTGTTGTTAGGTGCATACATGCTTATAACTGTTACATATGCAGTTATGGATGGATGAACCCTTTTATCATTATAAAATTCGCTCTTTGTCTTTAGTGACAATTTTTGTCTTGAAGTCTATTTTGTCTGATAATATAGCCATTCCAGCACTTTTGTAGCTACTATTGCATGCTATATCTTTTTCCATACATTTGCTTTCAGCCTGTTTGTGTCTTTGGTTTTTTTTTTTTTTTAAGATTTTATTTTAGAGAGAGGTGTGTGTGCACGGAGGGAGGGGCGGAGGGAGAGGGAGAAAGAGAATCCTAAGCAGACTCTGCACTGAGCACGGAGCCCAACGTAGAGCTCTATCTCACAACCCTGAAATCATGACCTGAGCTGAAATCCAAGTCGGATGCTTAACCGACTGAGCCACCCAGGCGCCCCAGTGTTTGTGTCTTTGTTTTTAAGATTTAATTAGAGAGAGACAGAGAGAATGAATGAGTAGGCGGAGGAGCAGAGGGAGAAGCAGACTCCCCACTGAGCAGGGAGCCAGACATGGGGCTCAATCCCAGGACCCTGGGATCACGACCTGAGCCAAAGGCAGATGCCTAACTGACTGAGCCACCCAGGCACCCCTGTTGGTGTCTGAATCTAAAGTGTGTCTCTTGAAGATAGTATGTAGTTGGATCAGTTTTAAATTGGGGTTTTTAATCCATTTACATTTAATGTCATTAGTGATAGGGTAGGATTTGTGTCTTTCATTTTGCTACTTGTTTCCTAGGTCATGTCTGTTTTGTTTCTCTGTTCCTGCAATGCTACCTTCTTAAGTGGTTTTTATACATTTTCACTCTCTTGTCATTTCTTTTATTTTTTTTGAATTATTTTTTAAAAAGCTACCCTAAGTGTTACAGTTAACATCTTAACTGATAACAAGATAGTTTGGATTAATACCAGCTTAATAATATAGTATACAAAATCTTTGCTTTGATAAAGCTCCATTTTCTTCTTCCTCCTTCCTATTGTCACACAAATTATATCTTTATACGTGATAGGACCATCAACACTGATTTGTAACTACTGCTTTGTGCAGTTGTCTTTTAAATCAGATTAGAGAAAAAAGTGTTACAAACAATATATTTATACTGTCTTTTATATTTACCTATGTAGTTACTTATTGGGCTCTTTATTTACGTGTATTTGAGTTAACATCTCGTGTCCTCT
Organism: Zalophus californianus; assembly: GCF_009762305.2. NCBI lineage: Eukaryota > Metazoa > Chordata > Mammalia > Carnivora > Otariidae > Zalophus > Zalophus californianus. Next base: position 127,048,786 of record NC_045600.1, read on the forward strand.
CCTTTCAGTCTGAAAGGCCTCCTTTAATATTTTTCATAGGACAGGTTTGCTCGTGACAGATTCTCACAGTTTTTGTCTATCTAGGAATGTGCTAATTTCTCCTTCACTTTTGAAAGATGGTTTTGTTGGTAGAGAATTCTTGGTTGACAGTCTTTTTCTTTCAGCACTTTGGATGGAAGCTTTCTGGTATCCATGGTTTCTGGTGAGAAATCAGTTGTTAATCTCACTGAGGATCCCTCATATATGATGAGTCTCTTCTCTTGCTGCTTTTGAGATTCTGGCATTCAGTAGTTTGATTATGACGTGTCTAAGGTGTGGCTCTCTGAGTTTGTTGTACTTGGAGTTTCTTTGAGCTTCTTGGGTGTGTGGATTGTTTTTCATCAAATTTGGTAAGTTTTCAGCTGTCATTTCTTCAAATATTTTTGCTTTTTTCTCTTGCTCTTCTCCTTCTGCGACTGCCATATGCATATGCTTAGGTTCTGTTTATTTTTCATTTCTTTATTCTTTTTTCTTTCTGTTTCTCAGACTGGATAATCACAATTGGCCTGTCTTCAAGTTTACTGATCCTTTCTTCTACCTATTCAAATTTGTTGTGAATTTTTTGTTCTAATTAAGACTTTCAACTCCAGAATTTCTACTTAGCTCTTTTTTATAATTTCTACCTCTTTATTGGTTACTTTTCCCCCTCTTTGCCTGTCTCATAATTTTTTGTTGGAAACAGGACATTTAAAGTAAGATAGCAACTCTGGGAAATCAGATTCTGCCCCCTCCCCAGGGTTTGATGATATCGCTGTTGTTTGTTTAGTGACTTTCTGGAAGTTTTGTACAGATACAGTATATCTGTATTTTTTTGTGTGTATAGCTACTAAAATCTGCTTGGTTTGCTTAGTGGTCAGCTACTGATTGGACATAGATGTCCTTAGATGCCTGGAACTAAGAAGTCTCCCGGGCTTTGCTTAGGGGCTCTGTATATTCGCTGGTTCTTGCCTCCAACACTCACCACGCAGTTTTCAGCTCTTCCTTATTAGCCTCACTTCCTGCTTATGTAGAACCTCAAGGTCAACCGGAGTTGAGAGCTTAGGGCCTTCTCTGGTCTTCCCTGGGCATGTGCACAGTCCCATGAATGTTCATAGTCTTCTAGGTTCCCATGAATATATTAAAGCTTTTCAAAACCCCTTATGGACATGTCATACCTCAACTTTTCTTTCTAAGCTTTTTGGTTAGCCTGTGTTTTGCCCATACTGTAAGCTGCCTCCTCAGGCAGTATGATATTCAACAATTGCCTGTGACTGTTTTTAACAAGAATTTCCTCCCTTCCTCGCCAAGAGCCTTTTTGCAATAGGAGGGCTCTGAGTCAGGTCAAATAAAGACAGCCTTACAAGTAGGGTCTTCTAGGAAACCACTATGCAGGTCAGATAATGACAGTTCTCTGGGAATGGGGCTTTGAAGGAGCTCCAGTCCTGCTCTGTCCCCTTCCAGTGGCTGCCAGACTGCTGGTTTACACCATGATTGTGGACTGTTGGTTTTCAAGGTTACCACATTGCTGGGGAACAGGGAGTAGGAACGGGCAAGTTAAAATGCCACAGGATTCACTATTCCTACTAAAATTTCACTGTTTTTCTTGCATAAATATTTCCTGGGTTACTCTGAGCCTTTGGCTAATATCCAGAGTCCTGAAAAGGTTGCCTGAAGCTGTTTTTGCCCATGTTCTCTTTGCTTTTATGGAGGAGAGAATTTTTGGATGTGTACTTCACCATTTTCATTGATGTCACCTAAAGACTGTCAATAATGGAGCCTTAGCTTCACAGCTTAAATTTTGCTTTTTCCAATTATATAAATCACTCTGAATATCCTCTTATCCTCTGCTTAAGAAGTCAGGGAATCGTGCTCTGAAAATTAGAAAGACTTTCAACCAATCAGTTAGAATATTCATGCATATTTATTTTTCAAATAAATTTTGAGCATCCGCTATGGTCAAGACACTTCTAACTGGGGACAGAGCAGTGCAGAAAGTAGAGACCCTGGTCTCTCCTGTTATTTTGGGGCTGGGCTGGTGTGCAAAGAGACAGATAGTAAAGAGTAACATGTGGGATGTTTAAGACATAGCAAGAGGGCTGTTGGAGTCGGGTGAGCAAGGGGTGAGAGGTGTTAAGATGAGGCCGGATGGCAGAAATGTTGAGGGAAGCAGGGGACTGACTGAGTGGTGAGGACATGCTCTAGGGCATAGTAGGCCTGGGCTTGAATCTCCACAATTCATTTGTCATTCTTCACCAGCCGTGTGATCCTGGGCATCAAGTTGCCTAACTTCTCTGGACCTTTATCTCCTTAAAAAAAAATAGCATATGAAATTGCCTACCTTGTAGGGTTGTTTCAAGGGTAAATTGAGATGCTCTGTATTATCCTAGGTAGTGCTTGGCACAGAGCGAGGGCTTATGAAATACTTTAAGTATCTGAAAAACTAAGCTGTTCAGAACTCATTCCCTGAGGACTTTGCATAGGTTTTGACCTGTATAAACAAGTACTTGAATATGACTTGTAGGAACACTGTGGTGTTGGACTGCTTGGTTTTTGCTTTTAAAATTTAGAGAAGACTATTCTGACAGAACCAATCAAAGTTGACCTAAAATGGAGAAGTTAATTGCTTTGGATCTGTAATTACTGGCAAAACAAAACCTTCCATAAGTATGTAAACATCTCTGAAATGGTTTCACCATTTGGGATATGAGTCTTGGGCTTGTGAGGGAGGAGGTGTGGACCTAAAGGCAAAAGGCTTTGTCTTCATCATGTTCAAGTTCGGTAGGAATGTGTTAAAGATGTTCTAGGCTTTACATGTTAATCACCTTTCTTGTTATAAGGTCGCCACTAGACATAATTAATTTAGGTTGAGTTGACAGGAAAGGACTCCTTAGCCACATTATCAGGAGGTGGGATCAGTATATCATTTTCTTTATCTTAGGCTAATAGCTGAGTAATATTTTCTGTATAGTTGAAAAGATTGAGATCACACATCATCGACTCATTTCCTGTAATAAACTGACAGTCTACCTTTTAAATCACATTAGTATTCAAAGTGCTCTGAGACATTTTGAGGTAGTAAGAGTAAAATGAGCTTTAAGGACGTACTATCAATATGTGAAAATGGACAAATGTATATGAAAAATACCTCACTACCTGATAATAGTAGTAAACCAACAAATCAGGGCAGAGTAGTGTGAGCAACACAGGAAAGTGTGGAGGGCTGTTGGCAGCACTAGAGTGGGATGGACTGGGAAACTAGTGCAGAGGAGGCTTGCATTGTCTGGGTCACCCCCTTCTCTAGAAGTGGCTGGATTTCTGGACTGTTCTGCCCATTGAGGATGGTATCCCTTCACATTTGCAAGAGGTCTAAGGATGGCAACAACAAAGCTTCGTAAAGTTTGTCATTCCAGTATTTAATCATCGTTGGTGAACTGAACCGGGAAGACTGCTTGGCACCTGCAGAGTGACCAGTGAGGGAACAAAGGCCAGAATGAACCTGACGGTAGCAGTGTTTTCTGGGTCAGGAAGAGACAGTTGGAGGTAAAGCTCCTTAAGGCGGAGGAGGGAATGTTGGACATCAGTTTTCCAAACCCAGTGACCTGGGAGTGTGTGTGTGTGTGTGTGTGTGTGTGTGTGTGTGTGTGTGTGTGTGTGTGTGTGTGTGTGTGTGTGTGTGTGTGTGTGTGTGTGTGTGTGTGTGTGTGTGTGTGTGTGTGTGTGTGTGTGTGTGTGTGTGTGTGTGTGTGTGTGTGTGTGTGTGTGTACTTCAAGCATTAGCATGGTCCATAAGTCTTCCACTAGGTTGCTCTTTAAAGGGAACTATTTATAAGAGAATCACTTGAGATGTTTGTTGTAGAGCAAATTTCCAGGCCCAAACCCAGAACCAGGCTCTTGGGAGGTGGAGTCCAATGCTCTGTGTTGTGTACAGGCTTCTCTGATAGTCCTTCTTGCTCGTGTGTAAGAACCATCGATGCCATGAATGCTCAGCAACACTTCTTAGGAGCCAGTGATGTTCTGGAACTAGGTAGAGACTAAAGTTATGTTTTGGTTAATTGGCATCTCATTTAGCTCCTGTCTTAACGCAGAGCATTGTCCAGATAGTGGAGAAGACAGAAAAGGGAGTTTGGACTTTGGTCTTTCCGGTAAGAGACTTAACAGTCCAGTGGGCAGGGAAGCGAACTTGGCGTACAGTGTCCCCTCATCATATATGTTCGACAGACTAATGCTTTATAATCTTTCTTCCTTTCTTCTTTCCTCGAAGCCGTGTTAATTGCAGTGAGTTATGTAGCTAGATGAATGTCAGTGAGGATGAATGCTGGTCAGCAGTAAATCTTGAGTAACGACAAGGGAAGAAGCTCTATTTGATGTGATGACGAAAACAAAGAACTTTTGGCCAGAGATTAAACTGAAAGACACTTTTTAAAGCTAAAACCAAACGATATTTTTAAAGATCTTTCTGTCTCTGCAATTGATGATTTCACAAATGTCTGTTTATGTGGTCTGGTTATAAATCTTCCTTGAGCCTTAGCTTGCTTTTTTTTTTTTTTTTTGCTTCAGCTTTTGTTAGTTGCCATGAACCATAACTTGAGATTTGTTTAATCAAGCAAATTTCGGTTAAAAAAAAAAAAAGAGGGAGTTACAAAGTCTTTATTAATTACTATGGTGGTTTTAACATTCAGATTTTTTGAATAATCTTCTCTCCTGGTGGTGGAGCTTAATTTCTCTCCCCTTGACTGTAGGCTGTACTCATTTTTAATGAATGCAGCAGGGAGTAGGAAAAATAGTAACTTCACAGTAGAAAACCTGGCAGACACACCCCCTTAACATCAGTATTAAAATAGTCATTTATATCATGTACTCCCAAATGTCATGAGATGAGACGGCTCTTCACCTGTGCCTTAGTCCTCCCCAGGCTGTAACTCCAGTCTGGTCATGAGAAAACATCAGACGTACCCAAGTTGAGGGACATTCTACAAAATACCTGACCATTGTCCTTCCAAATGCCAAGGTCATGAAAAGCAGGGAAAGACTGAGGGACCATCACGGGTGGGCAGAGACCGAGGAGACAAGATAGCTGAAAGCATTGTGGGCTCCTGGATTAAAAGAGAAGAGACATTTGTGGAAAAACCGATGAAATCTGAATAAAGCCTATGGTTTAGTTAATGGTGTTGTGTGAATGTCAGTTTCTTAGTTTTAATATGCATAGAGTGTAGTTACATAAGATGTTGACATTAGAGGAAGCTGGGTCAAGAGATGGGATCTCTCTCTCTACTGTCTTTACAGCTCTGCTATAAACCTGAAATTATTTCAAAATAAAAAGTAGTTAGACCCCAGAGATGATCTAATCGGACACACAGGAGTGTAGTGTATGGTGTTGACCGCTCAGTGCCCTTGGGAACCGGGGCGAAGCCACAGAAGACTGGATCTTCTGTGAGTCTAAGTGGATATTGTGCAGGATGTGATTTTTAGCTTATTGACTTCTAGGAAATCGAAGACAGAAAGGTCTTTGTTTGAGAGGGCTGCAGACTTCTAACCCTCATAAAGAGCTTATCATTTGAGCAGGCTTATAATGTACCATGTTATTACTGTAAGAAATTTGTAATGGTACCATTACAGCAAAACTTTTCCCTGGCTAAAAAGAATCTTTCAGCATTCACTTAGCAATTTAATGCTAGCACTCCTACTAACGTCATCATGGTTAACCCTGTCGTGTTTTGTTCCTGGGTTTTCTCTCAGTGAGCCCTTGCGAGGATAAAGAAATCAGTACAAGATTTGGCACTTATTTTCAAAGATTTTTCTTTTGAGAAATACTCTAGGTATTACTTTTCCTTTTGTGTATGTTAACCCCTGTGCATTCCCCTTCAACAGGAATATTCAATTTAGAGACAGAAGGCTTATTTTTATTTATAATTATGTAGTTTACTTAAGGCAGAAAGATGAGTTCATCCTTGTTTTTTACCACCGGAGGAATGCTTCTTTGCTTTTTATGTTGTTATGAATTGATTCTGCAGTAATTTAGAATTCTGGTTGTTTCATTAGGGGAAGATGGGTATGGAAATTGAAATATCCTAGATGATATAAACACACTTAAATTTTTTAAAATGGTTAACTCCTTCAGTGAGCTATCTCTATGCCTGCCCCCTGACGGGCCGTGCTCTAGACACTGTGGCTGCAGCAGTGAACACAGCAAAGCTTGCTCTCATGATGCATTTACTTCTTTGTGGGGACGTCAGAAGAGACGAGGATGTACTGGCAGGTGATGCTAAGCTCTCTGAAGAAATACAGCATGGTAAGGGGATAGAGTGATAGAGGGGTCAGGGAGTGCCAGCCCAGCTGAGAAAGTGAAAGTGAACCTTGTTTATATCCAGGGAGGACCATCTCTAGCAGAGGGAATGAGGCATGCAAAGGCCTGTAGGCAGGAAGTGTGTGCATGATGAGGACAGCAAGGAATCTGGGTGGAAGGGGCCAGATCCTGTAAGGCCTGTCCCCGATGAAGGCTCTGGGTTCTATGCTGAGTGAGTTGGGCAGGCACCAGGGGTTTGGGGCAGAGGAGTACAGGAAGCTGTTTCAGAAGGACCCCTCTGGTTGGTGTGTGGAGAAGACGCTGCAGGGGAGCAAGCACTCCTGGTAACTCAGAGGGAAAGGTAGCTTGGTGCAGGTGGCAGCAGTGGGAGTGATGAGAAGTGATTAGCTTGTGGATGAAGTTTGAAGGTAGAGCTGATAGGACTTGTTGAGGGCTGAGATGTGGGAGGGAGGAAAGTTGCCTGAGCAGTCAGAGGGATGGTTACAGGGATGGAGAAGACGAGGAAGTTCAGGCTAGAGATACCAGTGTGAGTCACCTGCATTTCCACAGTATTTAAAGCCAGAGGAGCAATGACATCACCAAGGAAGTTAGGCTAAGGGGGCAGCCAAGGAATTGTGGACCACAGATGGCTGGTGGTCCACACCTGGGCAGAGGCTGGAATATTGTTTGCTTGGAGTAAGAAACAGTGGGGCTTGTGTCCCTGTGATTCAGAGGTCGAGTTTATCATGGAATTTGACATTCAGGTACGTTCATTTAAAACTGCATGGTTTTGCTTATTTTATTTAATTATTTTTTTTAAAGATTTTTATTTATTTATTTATTTGACAGAGAGAAATCACAAGTAGGCAGGAGGGCAGGCAGAGGGAGAGGGAGAAGCAGGCTCCCTGCTGAGCAGGGAGCCCAATGCGGGGCTCGATCCCAGGACCCTGGGATCATGACCTGAGCCGAAGGTAGACACTTAAACGACTGAGCCACCCAGGCGCCCGTGTGAAAGATAAGCCACTCCATAGAGTTGCGTGCATCATCACACAGTTGCTTTACCTCCGTAACTATTTGATAGAGAAATGTACCAGGGACTTAGCCTTTCTGTTATAATCTTTGGCCTATGAAATCCTAATAGACAAAGAGCTTGCTGATGACCAAGTGATCTAAGTCACTTTATAGTAGTTACAGTAGATCAGTAAGATTTCCAAGTGCGTACTTACCATGGAAGGCAGAAGTCACTATTAACTTCAGGAGAGAGTTATAATTGAACATGGATTCAGTTAAGCCTTGGTAGTAAATAATCTGTTTTTGGAGAGGATGAGGTTTAAAGGACATCCTACACTTCTGCTGTGGTGAGAACATGCATCTAAACTCTGCTCTCCCAAGCCTCTGTTCCCTCTTCCCTGAAACGGGGATGTTGAGCGCATCCTGGATTGTGCGGACGGTAAAGTGCCCAATTCAGAATTTGAATCCAGGCAGTCTGACTGCAGAGCCTACAGTCTAACTCTAATGCAATTACATTTTCTTTTTCTGTATCATACTGCACTGCACTCTACCTTTTTATTGTAACTGTTGCCAGTAGTTGTTTGAAAAGAACCAATAAATTTCGATTGTTGACAATTTTAGACAAAGGGAAAATTTCCATGCTTCATACCTTTCTTTGGTGGGTTATTTTCAGTATACTCATCTGTTTAAGATGATATTCAGCTGGTAGCTGTTAGACCTCATAGTACACCGTACGTTTTGTTTGTTAGACCCTCGCCAAGCTAGTGTAAATGTCTAGCTGAAAAGCAGTGGTTTAAGTGGGTTTAAAGTGGTGGACCTCAGCCCAAGAACCAACAAAAGAAGTGTTTGATCTCTAATCCCTAGATTTACCCTTAGGAAGTTTTTAACGCAAAAGAGAGGAGTAGAACAAACATTCCTGGATCAGTTTCTCAAGTCTTTAAGCTAGTCTTAAAATTTCTCAAAAGTCACTTTAAAGATGCTGGTTGGTCATAATCTTCTGAAACAAGTCCTCTGAATTCTCTGGCCGTGATGAAGGTGTTTATTAACTGTATAATTGAATTTTTAGGTAGTTTAGAAGATGGTAATATTCCACATTCACAGTTGATTTTATGTGGTATTCTGCAGTCGTCCCTGTGTGAAGAAAAATACTGCCAGATTCTTGGTCAGAAATCTTCATTCTCTGCTATAATTTTGTAGGGGAAATCCATTGATGTCATCTAGACTTAGAGTACATGTAGTAAGTTGAATAATGGCCACCCAAAATATCAAGTCCTAATCCCTTAAATTGGTAGGTATTATCTTATTTGGAAAAAGGGTCTTTGTCCTGGAGAAGGCAGGGCAGAGGTTCCACAGCCCCATCATGTCTCTGTGGCCCGAGGAAAACCACTCTCTTCCTCTAATGTGGGGGTGTTTCTTATGGTTATGTTGTGGTAAGTACCTCACAAATGGTAAGCATTCACTAATGGCCATTCTTAGTGTTGGGTTTGTCTAAAGCAGTGATTCTCAAACTGTGGTCCCCAGGACAGCAGCCTGAGCATCACCTGGTTCTGAGGTTCCCCCTTCATCAGAAATCAGAACCTCTGTGTGTATAAACATTATCATGTGTCAGAGTCACCTATGGGGCCTTTTAAAACACAGACTGCTGAGCCCCCTCCCTGGACCGGATTCAGCAGGTCTGGGACAGGGCCTGAAAATTGGCCTTTTTTTTTTTTTTTTTTTAAGATTTTATTTATTTGACAGAGAGAGACACAGCAAGAGAGGGAACACAAGCAGGGGGAGTGGGAGAGGGAGAAGCAGGCTTCCCACTGAGCAGGGGGCCCGATGCGGGGCTCGATCCCAGGACCCTGGGACCATGACCTGAGCCAAAGGCAGACGCTTAACAACTGAGCCACCCAGGTGCCCCGAAAATTGGCATTTCTAACAACTTGCCAGGTGGTTCTGATGCTGCTGGTCCAGGGATGACACTTTGAGAATCACTGGTCTAAAGTTTGCTGGTTTACAGAACAGTGAGTAGAAAGAGATTTTGGTTTGTTTGTTTTGTTTTAAAATAAACTTTTGGCTTTAGGGGAGTTTTGGATTTACACAAAATCACGAAGATAAAGGCCATACTTTATTCAGATGTTTTTAGTTTTTACTTACTGTCCTTTTTTTTTTTTTATCATTGTGTCTCCTTAGACCCCTCTGGTCTATGACAATTTCTTCAGCTTTCCTTGTTTTTTGATGATCTTGACAGTTTTGAGGAATACTGGTTAGTTATCTTGTAAAACGTCCCTCTTTTGTAGGATTTATCTGATGTTTTCCTTATGATTAGACTGGAGTTACGGGATTTGAGAGGAAGACCGCAGAGGTGAAGTGCCATTCTCCGCACGTCATGTCAGGAATAAGACTCAACATAGCACCATTGATGTTGGGACACCTGGTTGAGGGAGTGTTAGGTTTCTCCTCTGTGAAAACTCTCTCCTCCCCTTTCCAGAGTTTGCTTTCTGGAAGGAAGGCATTAAGCGCAGCCCACACTTGAGGAGTGAGGAGTTATGCTCCCACAACCTGAGGTTGGACTGTCTACGTATATTGTTTAGAATTCTGCACAGGACATTTGTCTGTTCCCTCCCCCTTATTGATTAGTTGTTAATTCATATCAGTATGGACTCAGTGATATTTAATTTATATTTCGGGTTATATACTACTTTATTTGGTTGCTAAAATTGTTCCATCCCTGACCATTGGGAATTCTTTCATTTGGATTTCCCCCCTACCCTTCCCCTACGTCTCCCCTCTTCCCTTCCCCTACTTCTCCCCCTCTTCCCTTCCCTTACTTCCCCTACTTCTCCCCCTCTTCCCTTCCCCTACTTCTCCCCCTCTTCCCTTCCCCTACTTCTCCCCCTCTTCCCTTCCCCTACTTCTCCCCCTCTTCCCTTCCCCTACTTCTCCCCTCTTCCCTTCCCATACTTCTCTCTCTCTTCCCTCCCTCTCTCTTGAGCACTTCCCTTACTCTCTGGCACGAGAAGGTACCGCAGGCTCATCTTGTAAATTTTCTGCCAAAGTCCTAGAATCAGCCATTTTTTCAAGGAGCCCACTCTCCTTCTATTAGAAAATGGCATTAGAAACCAAGATCTGGGTGCTAGGTGTGCTTGTTGCTATTGGGGTGTCAGTTGCTTCTAGGGTCCAATCATATGACGGAGCAAGGAAATTTATGTGTGTATACTGGCCCATGTGTATACACAGTTCTAGAACTATTTCTGTATATAACGACCTGTATCTATATGAAACTAGGCACATGTTGATAATGATGTCTCCAGGTCAGATCATCAGCACATGGGTTCTAGCCTCCTCCGTTTGCTTGACTGTAAGCTCGCACTTGAGCAGTGAGAAACCTGTCTGTCTCCATCCACTGTCCCTTTAGTTAATTGTTCAGTCCCAGTGTACATGTAGAGTGGTTTCTGAATCTTTAACATGTGCCCCTGTGAGAAACTTTATCTCAGAGTACAGCACTCTTGGGCAGTTTCATTTGCCTTTAGTCTTAGTTTCTACTCATTTCCATACTTAGGTCAGCAACATTTTCCCCTTCTCCCCTTGGTGTGATTGTTTCCTACATTTGTAAGGAACGTAGGAATGTTTCCAGTTTATTTTGTCATTGGCTGCATTCCATCCTGGAGTCCCCTGACCTCTTAAATGATTTTTTAAAAAAAAATTGTATATGTAAAGTTTCACTCTTTGTGCTATAAAATTCCATGGGTTTCGATAAATATGTATCTATCATTACAGTATAATGTGTTCATCACCGTATCCATAGTGTCATGTATCCCTCATTACAGTATCATACAGAGGATGGTTTCACTGCACTAAAAAATCTCCAGGTTCCACCTACTCGGTGCTCCTCCCCCACACCTTCCACCCTCGAAGTCCTTGATCTTTTTACTGTCCCTATAGTTTTGCTTTTTCCAGAATGTCATAAGATTGGAATCATACAGTAAGTAGTTTTTTTCAGACTGGCTTCTTTAGTTAGGAATATGCATTTAAGGTTTATCCATCTCTTTTGTGGCTTGATAACTCACTTCTTATCACTAACTAATACTCCATTGTCTGGATGTTCTACAGTCTGTTCATCTGTTGCAGGACATTTTGATTGCTTCTAGTTTTGGCGATTATGAATAAAGCTGCTTAAAAACACTTGCGTGCGTGATTTTGCATGGACATATGTTGTTAAGTCAGTTGGGTAAATATCTAGAAGTGTGATTGCTGGATGTACTGTAATAGTGTGTTTAGCTTTGTAAGAAACCGCCAAACTGTCTTCCAGAGTGGCAGTACCACATTGCCTTCCCACCAGCAATGAATGGGAGTTTCTGTTGCTTTTAGGCTCTCAAGCACTTGGTGTCATCAGTGTTCTGGATTTAGCCATTTTAATAGGAGTGTTATGGTATTTCATTGTTGTTTTAAGGAGGAGGTTTTTTGTACCCAATTATAATTTAGTCCAGGCTGATGTGCTTTTATTTGGTACTGTTCTAACTGTTTATAATTTGGGCAAGGGGTTCTTTCCATTTTTGTATTTGAATAATACTAAACTTGGACAGGTTTGTGCTTGACTCTAATGAGGATATGGAAAATTGTTGAATTGATCTTCTCTGAGGTTGGGTTTGATTTTTTTTTTTTTCCCTCCCTGTTCTTTTTTTGGTTGTTCATGTGCCTTAGGCATCTAGAATATTAATGCAGAGCACTTAACCTTAACGGTAATGGCAAAAGTTTTCAGAACAAGTCTGAACAACTTACAGAAGATGATCACATTCTGTGTTTTGTACCGAGGTGAATATTAACAAAAGCTGAGAGCGATTTTGAAGAGATGTACATGAATTGGTCATCATTTGTTCACTCAGCAGGTAGTTAATAAACGCCTCCCATGAGACGGTGGTGTGGTGGGGCAGGGGTACCAAGCTGAGTAAACTTGTACCCATCCTTGCTGTTGTGGAATTTTTCTAAAGGGAGAGACAGAGGATATATAAACTTCTGTGATTCATTCAACACTCAGCAAAAGGTTGTGTGCTTGCTATGTGCCTGGCACTGGGAAGTCAGGGGTGAACGATGGGGAGGTCCCTGTGCCCTGGAGCGTACGTCTGTGCTTTCGTTCTTTACAGCACGGGTTCTCCGCGTTAGAAAAACAAAGTGCAGAGAGCTGTTGGCACCAAGAGCAGGAAGGTCTGACCTGGGATGCTGGGGCAGGGCCGCCTCTGTGAGGGATGAGTTATGAATTCAGTAGGTTCGGGCGGGGAGTGGGGAGATGAGGGTGGTAAGTAAGGAGTAGAAGGAGCCAAGTAGAGGGGAGTTGGCTAGTGGTGCCTGGGGGTGTTCTGTAATCAGCTTGCTTTCATTCTGATGATTTCCCCCAGCAAAGGCTGTTACAGTGCTTCAAACCCCAACCCCTTCCCCTTCATAGGTAAATTAGAGTGCCGGTGGTATAATTCAAAGTACTTCTCGCAGAGACTGGATTTTTTTAGGTGATATTTTTACCATCTGATAGAAACAGCACAGACTTAACGCACGAGTAAAAAGCATTCCCCTCCTTTTAGCCAGCAGTGGATCAAAGATGAATAAGACAAGAACTTACTGTCAGGGAGCCTGTAGTCCTGCAGGGGAGAGATGGTCTATAATCACACATCTCCTAGAGAAGTGGTACCAGCAGAGCCAGGAACAGGGTGTTCTAGGAAACCAGTGACAGACCGCTTGGGTTGGAGGGGTGGGTGGCGGGGAGAAGTCCACATGGGTGGGACTCTTGCCCAGAGCCTTGTTGACTGACACAAGAGGATGGTCCCAGCCTTACAAGGACGGGGCATCCTGTCAAAGGGAACAGTTAAGTGTGAAGTCATGGGGATATGGGACAGTCCCACCTGCCGTGAAAACTACACGTGGCTTAGTATGACTCGGATGGACAAAAGTGGTTAGTTTTTGTTTTTGGGGCTGAGGGCATCCACCATGCAGCCTGCTGTATGTGGACTGCCTTGATGTTTTAACAGATTTTTTTTTTAAATCTGATTCCTGTAACACATAAACCAACAGGCCTTCATAAAGAAAAACTGAGCCTTCTGTAACCTGCAATAAGGTCATTACAATGAAGAGATTAAAGATTTCCACAAATAAATTTGTTCGAGGGAGGTGTATATGCTCAGCTTACATTGCCTGATCCATCCAAGTGAACTTGTAATAAAAATCATTCCAGGGGTGCCTGGGTGGCTCAGATGGTTGAGCATCTGCCTTTGGCTCAGGTCATGATCCCAGGGTACTGGATCGAGCCCCGCATTGGGCTCCCTGCTTGGTGAGGAGCCTGCTTCTCCCTCTCCCTCTGCTGTTCCCCCTGCTTGTGCTCTCTCGCTCTGTCAAATAAATAAATAAAATCTTTAAAAAAAAATCATTCCATGATGTGATAGAAGAAATAGGGACTGTACGTTTTCTTCATGATCTCGACAGTTACAAAACGAGGTGGAAAAAGTCAATGCAGAATAAAGTATATTTTTATGTTGTAGTCTTATCGAAGTTGTTTTCTGAGCTCTTTCTGCTCAAAGAGGACCCTAAAATTTGTGTCTTAACTTCCCAAAATGAGTGGATCACAAAATTATTTTTTCACCTGAACTCAAAATTTGAAAAAGCTGTGGAGAAGGAAGCGGACTTACGATTTGTTTAGCAAAATACAAGAATTCAGACTCACTTGGAGCAAATGAATCAAGCAGGTGGCACCCGAGAGTGGAACTTAGCCATAGTTCATTGATTGTCAGATGCCATCCATTATACGACACACCACTGTTCTGTGTCCCATTGGGAAAGAAGACACTGCCACCGAATAACTGGGCCAGAGTACTTTCTTACTGGAAATAAGTCACACCCCAACTGCAGAGATGCTGAGATGGGACAGACTTGAAATGGGGTCCATTCTGTATTTCCTACTGCTTACCAGCCTATTGGCTTAACTGTAGAATGAGAATAGTCTGTGGACACCAAGTTGTGTTCCCCATGCCCTCCATTCTTAGTACAGCCCCTGGCACGTAGTAGGTGTCTGGTAACTGAGTATATACATACACGGAGGAAGGGATAGATGGATGGACAGATAGATGGATAGACAAATGTGAGGTAGGGGTTGAAGTTGGTGGTTAGCTTAGAGAAGGTTTGTGTGGAAAGGGGTTCCAGGCAGTTTGAATTCTTAGAAAAATTATTATTTTTTTAAAGATTTTATTTATTTGAGAGAGAGAGAATGAGAGATAGAGAGCACGAGAGGGAAGAGGGTCAGAGGGGGAAGCAGACTCCCTGCCGAGCAGGGAGCCCAATGTGGGACTTGACCCCGGGACTCCAGGATCATGACCTGAGCCAAAGGCAGTCGCCTAACCAACTGAGCCACCCAGGCGCCCAGAAAAATTATTAAAGTAGCAAATTTGACAGAGACTAGTGTTGCTTATGTTATGGTAGTAATAATCACAAAGATTTATTTAATGCTTCAATAAATGCTTGACCCTTAGAACTTTACACATACAAATTCATTTTGTCCTCATAACCATTCAAGGAGGTAAGGTGCTGTTTTATTTTCCCCATCATACAGAGAAGAAAACTGAGGCCCAAGGTCATATAGCAGTGACTTAGAAGCATGTAATAAGAATGCTGGCATCAGACGGGCGCCTGGGTGGCTGAGTTGGTTAAGCACTTGACTTCAGCTCAGGTCATGATCCTGGGGTTCTGAGATTGAGCCCCGTGTTGGGCTCCCAGCTCAGCGGGGAGTCTTCTTCTCCCTCTCCCTCTGCCCCTTCCCCTGCTCGTGC
Organism: Zalophus californianus; assembly: GCF_009762305.2. Classification (NCBI taxonomy): domain Eukaryota; kingdom Metazoa; phylum Chordata; class Mammalia; order Carnivora; family Otariidae; genus Zalophus; species Zalophus californianus. The sequence continues at coordinate 127,063,888 of NC_045600.1, forward strand.
TCTCTTTCTCTCTTTCTCGTGCTCTCTCTCAAATAAGTAAGTAAAATCTTAAAAAAAAAAAAATGCTGGCATAAGAATACTCTAAATCTGTTTACCGAAGGAAATTATTTTGATTTAAACAGTTATTTTGAAAGAATTTACTTTTCCGTATATTTTAAAATTATGTGAGAGTCTGGGCCCCTGGCAGCTCCTTGAAGGGCTTACTCAGTAGCCCTAAACATTCTCTACTTTTCATTTTTTATGGCCTTTCAGACTTAAGTTTGCTCTGACATTGTAGGCTTAGTATACTCCAGAAAACCTTTTTAAATTATTGGCTCCATGAGTGATGGTCTTCACCTAGTATTTTCAGCTCTTCGTACATTGTTTAATGTACCAAAGTATATAAAAGTTATTAAAATTGTAGAGGATGTACCCGATTGAAAATCGTCATTTTTTTTTTTTTTTAAGATGGTGGTTAGAGAGACAAAGAACTTCTGGGGTGAGGCTGATGCAGACCTTGCTATAGTCAGTGTCTCCCTGAAAAATGGACGTTAAAATTATAGTGCTTTTATGATATAAACAGGCCCCCATAAGTCTGTGTTGAATGCATGTGGGGTTGGGGGAAATATGAGGTGCCTGGTGACATGAAGTTGCTTGCCACTCTCCACCGCACCCCTGCGCCAGAGATGCAGGACTCGCCCGTCCCTCCCCCGCCTCTCTTCCGCAGTCTTCGTAATTATTGTGATACTCTTATTACAACTTAGATCCCAGTTTCTCGTGACTCACAGAAGCTGCTTCTGATTTTAAAACTTAAGAAAAGAGGATTTGAGATTCAGAGCATACCCATGGAATAAAAGAATAGCACAGCATCACTTTGGTAATATTCCTGCCCCAGACGCACAACTTGGATCTAATCATGAGGTATCTTTGTATCACTGCTAGATTGTTACTTACATCAGAGTGCATTTTTCTGTCAAATGCAGTGTTTTTGCAGTGACAAGAGCATGGCCTCCAGAGGCTGATGTTGAAGTGTGGTAGGGCCTTCAGCCTCCTTTCCTCCTGAGTGCTCTGTTGTGCAAAATCACCACTACAGTATGCCTGTGGCCACATGTTTAAAAGACCTGACCAATAAAAGGTACCGTCTAATCGCAAACTATTTAATGAGTAATTACAGTCAAATCTTACACCAACGTTAAAAACAGAGCTCGGTTTTTAGCTTTTCTTCTCCCACCTCCTTTTTTCCTTGGCATGCTTTTTATCAGAAACATTCAGAGAGTTTTACCAGGGCTAGTGGGTGGGTGTTGGGGGGGGGAGAGAAATACTAGACCAAAAGTCAAAAACAAGGACTTGGAGAAGCTTGATCAGCATTTTAACAGCACTAACCTGAAGGAATCTTAAAGAGTCGAAATTACAAAGTTGAAGGCACTTTTTCTATTTTCTATGTTGGTCTTGCCATTTAATTGTCTTTCAGTGCAGATCAATCACATGCCAGTAGCCTTGTCTTTGGCAAAGCCCTGTATCGGCCCAACCTTCCAGTAAGCTAGAGTGTGCTGCTGTGCACATTCTAAACAAATACGTCTGGTATTGGAGCAGTTTCTGATTTGTTTATAGCCGATCCTGGAAATTTAGCATCTAAAATATAGAAAGATTTCTCTGCACTGCCTTCTCTTCCCCTTTGTTGACTTCATGCAAACATATTTCATTATTGTTGCATAGCAACTGACTTTGTGTTTATGATTTTTGTTTAGCAGTTTTTTTCCTATGGAACATTGAATTTGTATAACAATTTCCAGTCTTGAAGCATCAGTGATGAAGATTTTTAACTTAACTAACCCTTTCCCTTGAAACAGAAAAACCTACATGGCATTCCAGGTATATATTCCTTTGTCATTTCTCTAAAAGCCGTATGAATTGAAGTCCTCTTAAAATGCCTTTGGCTCAGGTCATGATCCCAGGGTACTGGGATCCCAGGGTACTGGGTACATGCTCTGAGTGTTCTCTTTTTTCCTTGATGTTTGGACCTTGACACTTCGGGGGATTACAAGCTGATGGAGTTTGTAGCCCTTTGGATTTGTTTATTGTTTCCTCATGATTAGATCCGAGTTGTGCGTTTTGGGCAGGAATATTACCAAAGTGATGCTGTACTCTTCTTTTATTCCAGCAATTCATGATTTTTGATTTGTTCTGTTATTGGTGGTATTAACACTGATCACTTGATTGAGCCTGGTATCTGCCAGCTTTCTTCACTGTAAAGTAATTTTCTTTTTCTAATTAAGAAGCATCATTGTGGAGAGATGCTTTAAGGCTGTGTAAATACCCTGTTCCTCATCAAACTCACAGCCGCTAGTTTTAGCAACCCTTGATGTCTCTTGGCTGAATACAGTATTACTGTAATAATTGCCAAATGGTGTTTTTCTAATTTCCTTCTTTCTGCTTTCATTAGTTGCAAGTAAGGAAAAGCTTGTTTCCCATGCATCTGTTCATGTGTATGTTTGTATGACTGTAGACTCTTGTACTCCTATTTTATTCAATGGGTTATAATCGTTTATTTATTTATTTTTCCTATTTCAGTCCTCCCCCTCCTCCCCTTCCACTCACCTCCCTTCTGGCAACCACCAGTTTGTTCTCTGTATTTAAAAGTCTGGTTTTTTTGTTTCTCGCTCTCTTTTTTTTCTTTGTTTTCTTTCTTAAATTTCACATATGAGTGAAATCATATGGTATTTGTCTGTCTCTGGCTGACTTACTTCACTTAGCATAGCATACTCGAGCTCCATCCATGTCGGTGCAAATGGCAAGATTTCATTCTTTTTCGTGGCTGAGTTATATTCCACTGGCTCACACACAGACACACCACATCTTTATCCACTCATCAAATCAGTGGACACTTGGGTTGCTTCCATATCTTGGCTCTTGGGTTATAATCTTCTACTGTTAGTTTTCTGTGTTTAAATCATCCCAGATTCATCCAGTGACAGCCCTTTCTTGCCGGTTTCTATGTCTTTCTGACCTGTCTCTGTCATTCTTGGGGCGATTTCTTGCTTCTTGGCATAACAGAATATTTCAGGCTTTTTTATTTTTCTCTGGCACAGCTTTGCAGTCTGCCATTTCTCTACGAAACCCTGGTTCCTTTTCATGAAAAATATGTAGAAGCCAAGATCTAGGCTCTAGGTGTGCTCACTGCTGTTGGGGTATTGCTGTGCTGTTCAGTGACCTAAACTGGAGAGAGAGAGAGAGAGAGTGTGTGTGTGTGTGTGTGTGTGTGTGTGTGTCCGTGAGTTCACCCTGATACCCCAAATCCCATTTCACTAAGGAATTTATTCTTGTTATCTCCCTTTTCATAGTTTTATCTCCTTTCTTTGACAGTTGAGGCATCTAACTCCAGTTATCCTCAGATATATTTACTCATTGGATAAATTTCCATTGTATGCAATCAGTTTGCCATTTCTGCGACACTCGCATACAGATAGGTACCTTAGCTTCAGGCTCCAACAGCCCGTGCTGGAGCTACCCTCCCCCCATGATGGGACCTTGTCTTGCTGACCCCACTAATGGCTTTTACTTTTTACTTTTACTTCAAAAAAAAGGTAGAGGGTGGGCAGGAAGCCTAAATCCATCTTGAAATAGCCTTGTATAATTGTAGTTACTTCAGGTAGTACCTGGCCATGTTACATAGTCCACCTTTTAAGAGGATTTCTACAACCTGTTGGTAAATTTAATAAAACAGTGTTCTTGTTTTGATAATACATTCTTTAAAGAAGATCGATTTTCTTTGAGTGTTTCTTTACACCAAATGTTTGACTTGGTGTTTTTCCTAGTAGATTGGGTCTTGTCTTAATCATTTCTGTATTTCTCTTAGAGGCTTCTGTATTGGGCATTTAAATATTTGATAAATTAGTATAGATAGGGAATACAATAGGGGTACCTTGAGGTGTAAGAAAAGTATTCGGTTAACATTGAAATGAAATATTGTATAAAGTCCTAGAGTGTATAGCTGTGGACAGCTAGCCAGCATCATGAGTTGTACTCTCAAAATTGGAATGAATAATTTTTAAAATACTGTTGTTAGTTGGCAAACTTGAGAAGCACTTGGTGATACTAATTCTTCCCATTCTGAAGTTTTATATGGGTGTAACTCTTTCCTCTTCTTTTAGCCAAAGATTTTTTTTTTTTTGTTTCCAGAAAATGAGGTATAGAAGAAAAGCCTTTTATTCCCATTTTAGGTAGTGAGTGGTTTCTTTTCTTTTTGACTGAAAATGCTTTGTTAATATAAAAAACATTTGTCGGGAGTTCCTGAGAAATGGACTAGACAAGATTTGTTTCAGATAGCCCATTAAGATTTCAAGCCCCCCTCGAATTTTGTCTCTGCTTTTGGTTTTGTTTTGTTTTGTCTGGTCTTGTTGCTTTTGACATAAAATTTTAATTTTAGAATCAGGTTTCTCCAGAAGGGTATCCAGGTGTGTGCTGATCTGCACTGGTGGTGGTGAGTAGCCAGGGGGTGAATGTGGCCTAAGGCCCCTGAATGCTAATGGTGTACCAAGTTTGGGAGAAGGAGAGACATTTTTACAGTGACACAGACATGGGCGTCAGAGCGTATAATGCAAACTTGTATGAATTTTTAAGAGTAGAAATGAGAAAAGAAATTTAATATTTATCGGAGGACTGCTCAGGCTAGGCCCCCAAACTGTGGGAATATGCATTCAGTCTTCCCTGCCCTGAGGGTCCTTCCGTGTGCAAAAAAATGAAAAAACTACATTTGTTTTCTCCTAGGTCATATAGTACATTTTAGTCCTTCTTTTCTGTAGCCGGTTTATTGATGTAGTCTAACACCACTGTCTTTTGTAGCTTCCATAGTACACTAACTTGTATAGGGCACCATATTCTTTCAGTGAATAATGTGATAACTGTTTATTTTCTGAAGTGTTACTTGAATGCAGTTAGCCCACATAAATGCTCCTATTCCAAACCATGTTCGTAGGAAACCAATCTCATTTGTGACCACAGTGCTTAGCTTACCTCCATCTTCTGAGCCTGGTGAGTTCCTAAACCAGCTGATGAGGAGGTGCTTACTCACTGTCCGGGATGTCGTGAGGTGTCCTCCACCCCGCTCCTGTCCCCCACCCTGTTTCTGTGGCTTAGTTGCTGTCTTTCATGGACTGTGTGACTCTTTAAAGACAAACACCCGGGAATTGGTGCTCCTGGTGCTCTGAGACCGGCGAAGTTTTCCACTGTCCGTCTGTAATGTGGGTCTGACCATGCCCGTGGGGCCTCGGTCTCTTTCCTCGATTGTACCTCTGTGCTCAGAGACTGCCTGCAGGACAGAACGGAGGGCAGGCTTGGGTTTGGGTTTGAAATTAACTTCTCATTTAGTCAGGCAAACTCTGTGTAACAATCATCAAAAATCAAATGCCTTTGAATACTATTATTTTAACAGTGGAGCTATAGGTATTGGAAATAGAAAACAAAACCATACCAGGGACATGGGAGACAGCAAATTATTATGAAACTGTCAGCAAAATTAAAGTTCTTCCCTTTGAGCAGAATAAGTGTATGTGAGTTTGTGTATCTGAATATCACAGTGGCTGATACTAATAGTCCTCAGTAGATGCCTAACGTTTTGTTGGCACAGGACCCTTTAAGTTTGAATATATATCTTTCAGCGAGTAGCTAAAATAATATCTGGTAGAGCTGCATATTTTTTTTCCCTACTTATCAGGAAGCTTTGTAGAATCCATGTAGATTGATGGCTACTTTATATTAAGGGAAATACAAGAACCAGTCTTTTTCTTGAACGACTGATGAGTATGCTGGTTCTAGTAGTACATTCTGGGTTTTTTTTTCCCCTCTGAATCAGCAGTGTATGGTGGTAATTTAGTGACTAGGAGACACTGTAAATTATTGGTTATAATAAATTGATGTCATCTCACAACACAGCAGGCAAAAAAGGATGAATTAGAGACAGAAATAGTAACAGGTTTTTGTCCAGGAAACCTCAAAGAATACAATGAAGTATTGCCATGTTGATTATTTAAAAAAAAAAGAGAGAAGAAAGAAAGAAAAGGGGGAAAAAAAGATCCAAGATAAAATATTGAAACCTTTGGCTTAATAAAACAGATTATATAGATCAAAAGCTTCATGCTTTATACTGCTAAAAATTTCTTTGAGTTGCTAAAGAATGTTTAAGAAATCTCTTACCGTAGTTCATGATTTATTTGTGGGTGGATGGAGTATGCAGTATTGCAAAAAAACATCATTGTCATTTTTAACCTCTCTTTTTGGTAATTTTTTTAGATTTTGAAATAATTTTAGCCTTAGAACAATTTCAAGAACAGTACAAAGAACTCCCATATGCCCTTCACCCAGATTCCCTGATTGTTGACGTTTACCACATCAGCCTTACCATTTTTTCTCTGTGTGTATTATTCTTTCTTGAACCATTTAAGAGTAACTTGTAGACATAATACTCTTTTTTGCCCCTAAATACTTCAATGTGTATTTCCTAAGAAGGACACTGATTTATATAAACACAGTGTGATCATCAAAGCCAGGAAATTAACATTGACATAATACTGTTATATAATCCACAGACCTTACATACCACCAATATCCTAATAACATCCTTGATAGCAAAAATAAAAAACAAACTAAAACAAAATACATCCAGAGTGCAGTTCAGGGTCACATACAGCATTTACTCAACATGTCTCTTAAGTGTCCTTTAATTTTGACCTTGTCTTTGCCATTCGTGACCTTGATGTTGTCAAAAAGTACTGGCCAGTTATCTTGCAGTGTCCCTCGGGTTGGGTTTATCTGCTAGGTCCCTGGCTAAATGACGGGTGTCCTCAGTGCGTCATATCAGGAGGCATAGGTTGTCACGATAACTCCAGTGGGCAGGATTGACTGATCTCTTGCCAAGTCTCCGCTGTAAGATTACTGTTTCCCCTTTTAATTAATACATATTTTATAGAGAGATCCTTTGAGAACCTTCGTATTCCTCCTCTAGCAGCCATCCATTAATTTTAGCACCCATTGATGATTCTTACCTGAACTGATTACTCTGTCAAATGGCAGTGTTCTTAACTCCGTCAGACAGTAGTTTTTATGCCCAGCAGCTTTATAGAGGAGACTTTTAGAAATGGTTTCCTTTCTTAGAAGTAGTTTGAGTGACTCTAAATTTGGGAAGCCTTTGTGTGAAATTAAGTGGTGCCTGTCTTGTCCTGTTCTCTTGGGTGTATGTCGTCCACTTGTGGAACGGGTAGAGATGGGGTGTGGCCTGGGGGGACTGTGGACTGGATCTACCAAGTACCCTCTGGGTGCCTGAGCTCTGCTGTTCTATATTCTGTCTCCCACCCCCCCCGCCCCCGACCCACCCAGGGGCTTATGGCTCTGGAATCCAGCACATGCCACTTGAAAGCTTGGTTTTAGGTATACAGTTCTTAGTACAGTTGATCTGTGGCTGTTTTCTTGTTTACTTGAAAATAGATGTTACTGAATCCTGTTACCACATTTTTTTATTTTTATATGTTAAGTGATGCTATTAATGTTTTCTTCTAGAAACAAGTGGCCTTTCTATGCAGTGCAAAATAGATTTGAAGAAAAAAAAAGGAATCTAGGTCTGTGTATAATATAAACGCGGACCACGGCATTTCCCGAGTTATAGCGGTTCATGCCGGTAGGAAAAAAGCCATCTAAAACACAAAAACAACCTGTGTCACTTTGTATTTTTTTTTGCCTTATTTGATTTCTGTTAAATAGCTTCTTTTTAATTATTGGTCCTCATTTTATAATCTTTAGCCTTAACTACCTCTCCAAAATTCCCAAACATGCAAACTACTATTTATGAATCAACCTTTTTAAAGTAAAAAAAAAAAAAAAAAAAAAGCCAACACCCTAAATTGGGGTCCCCTTGTCCCATCTGTACCAGTGAGTGCCACCAGCAGTCACCGATGCCCTGGTCCTTCACTGCAGACTGTACCCCTAAGCCTCAGGCCCCACCGCCCCCTCCTTCCTCCCTGGCAGGCAGGCTGGGTAGGAGAATTTGTCAGAAGCAGTCTCTGAAGTTACTAAAGCTCGTGGAATGCTGTCTGACCCGTCACTTGAGCTCAGAATGGAAGCTCCAGTGCAGGCAGAGGGCTGAGCCTTGTCCTCTGCTGTGGTGATGGGCCCGGCTGGCTTGCTCCTGACTTGAGATCACCTCTAACCCCTTGTGTCACGGCTAGGCAGGCGTGAAAGCAGCCTCCAGTTCTCTCTTGGGCTCAGTTCAGGAAAGGTGGAAGGTGACAGTCCTCCTTTTCTTCCTTTTCATCTGGTTCGCTTGGTCTCCCTGAGAAGGCATCCCTCGTATAAAAAGGAAAGGGCAGTCCCTACCAGCCCAAGGCCACCAGAGCTGCCAGGGAACGCCTGTCTGTGTTTCTTTCCTGCTGCTGGTGCTTCGGACCTCTTGTAATCTCTCCATCCCGTGACTCACAGCTGTAACCTTCAGCTGAGATTGAGCTCCTCTGACTTGGTGCCTTCCTGCTTCCCCTCTCCACTTGCCCCGCGGCTGGAAAGGAGCCCCACTTCTCCACTCATTAAATGCAGCAGGTTGGCCCCAAAAGGACGTCAAGAATTGAGGCAGGGATTGCAACCACCTGTGTACCCATTCTTAAGCATCTTTCTTATGTAGCGCTTTCTAGTTTATTTGTCCCCCACCTTGATCCTTAGGGTTTGAGAGGTGGTCCTTCCTGCCAGAATGCCTGCTTGTTGGTATTCATGGAAGGGGTGAGGGGAGGAATAGGCAACTCTTCCCCAGGTCCCTTTGTCCAAACACCAGCCTCATTATATTCTTTATGTTGGTGGGTTTTGCCAGGGATGTGCATCAGAATCCCAGACGGTGGTGAATCCGCGTGCTCGCGGGGAACCAGGGCTCTGTAAGGTGCATAAGGGAGATTGAGCTTCTGTCTCTGCTCCTAAGCTCTCCTGACACACACGACTCCCTTGTAGGAGCACCTGGGAGATCTGGGAGGGTATGGGGTCTTGTGTGACAGAAAGTGCACAGGCCCTTTGGGGCCCACAGACCCGGGCTGAGGGAAGCACTGAGTCCCAGCGAGGCTGACTGTGCCTGGAGACTGACGTGTATGGAGAGTGGGAACCTGCTGGCCCAGCCACAGAGCTGCCATGGAATTGGGCCTGGGGGTGGTGGCGGCTGGAATGTGAGGGGACCTAGGGGTTACACAGAGAAGTTCTTTTGGTGGATTGAATTACTCCCAGCAAGCCAGCAGCATGACTGGGGTTCTGTATTTGGTAGAGCACCCCAGCAGGCTTGGAGGAAGGTAAGGCTGGGGGTGGGGAAGGTAGGAGGTTTGTGCCACAGCCAGGTGAGGAAGGAGGAGGGTCAGGATGAACTAAGAGCCTTGCCGGTGGGCTGTGGGAGGGTGGATGCTTCGGAAAGACTCAGGGCCTGCATTGCCCAGAGTCTGGTCACCGACTGATTTTGGGGGTGCAAGTGGGAGGCAGGGAGCAGCCAGTTGTCCCTATCAATGCACTGGAGAGCAGTCTTCAAATGATCCTTCAAGTTTTGTCCATACTGTTAATTTGCCCTAGATTGTAACCCTGAAAGGGATTTTCATGTTTAGCCCCCTTATCTCACAGTTAAACTGAGACTTGCTGAAGGTCAAACCGCCTCTGGTTTGCACAGAGCAGGCTCTGGTCTCAGCGCTTTCTACACATCATACTTACCATTCACATTCGCTATTACAGCACAGCAAGCCCTAATAATCTTATTTTACTTTTTCTGGACGGGGGTGGTCACAGGATTTTTTTTTCCATCGAACACTGCATCAAAAACTAATGTAGTATTCCTTTTTTGTTGAAATGTCTCATTTTTTTTTTTACCTTGAAACTCATAAAAATCAAAATCACAAAAGAATTCTAGAAGTAAGCTGGCTCGTGAAATGACTCTAAGTGGTGAAAACATTGTATCTTATTCAGCATAGGTTGTCACCTGAGTGATGATGAGTATTTGGAATTCAGAGTAGTTACTTCAGGCTGTCCAGTGTTGGACAGCTGTACGGCCCTGCCTGGCGAGTAGTGGGTAGACACAAAATACTTGTGTGAAATGAATTGTGTGTATGAAGTCACTTTTTCTTGTACCTTATTCGCAGAAATGCTTCCGAGAGCTTTTGTGACTCATTCATATCCAGTTGTTGATGCAGCTGGAAAGCTGGTTAGAAACAGGGATAAAATGAACGTACTCTGCCGGTTCATGGTCTTTGAGGGTTCTATTTTGGGGAGTGCTGTGTCTGTTTTTAGTTTCTCGAAACTGCCTTTTATGCACAAAACCGAAGTAGAATGATTGTATACCACAAAGTATAAGGCATGCAGAATTTGATTCATTGTGTTTTCTGCTTCTGGTGTTATTACTTTCAGGTTTTTAATTTAGCTTGAATCAAATATGTTGGTTTTTGAACAACTTACATAAAATTTTAACTTTGAAATTACTTTTTTTTGAAGGAGTTCTGTTAGCACGGAGAAGGTAGGAAACCAGAGGTGTTGACTTCCACAGATGTAATGCAGTGTGTTGGGGAGACACAGCCTAGCACTGGTCAGGAGTGTAGGTGTGGGGTCAAGGAGCAGAGAGCAAGGACACGTCAGCTGTGTACAGGGGAAGGTGAACCACGTGGGGAGAACACCACATTTAGAAATGCGTTTTGTTTAGACAGAGTCTGCACGTGCCTGGCCTTCATCCATTGGTGGAGGCACTATGATGGTGAATGGCCCTCGGTCAGGGGTCAGTGGGCTTTCTCAGTCAAGGGCCAGGCAGGAAGCATGTTAGGCTTCGGTAGGACATAAGGTCTCTGTCTCCACAAAAGCAGCCCGAGACGACAGCTAAGCGAAGGTGCATAGTTGTGTTCCAGTAAAACTTCTAACAAGTAGCAGGTCAATTTCAGATTTTGGCCTGGGGACCAAAGTTGCTGACCTCTGCTCTAGTTACAGACAGGAGGGTTTTGGTTCCTGACTCTGCTCTTACTTTCTATTTCCTTGTCAGTTCAGCCAGTTTCTCAAAGCCCCTCTTCCCCTCTGTAGAATGGGAATAATACATTTGACCTTTAAACAATGCAGGGGGTTAAGGGCGTCCTCACCGTCCAAAACCCACGTGCAGTCGAAAATCCGTGTATAACTTTTAACTCCCTTGGAACTTACCGGTTAACACCCTGCTCTTGATCAGAAACCTTATCAAAATAGTCGAGGGACACTTACATTGTATGTTACATGTTGTATATTATACGTATTATATACTGTATTCTTACAATGAAGTAAGCTAGAGGGCAGAAAATGTTAAAATCATCAGGAAGAGAAAATATATTTATAGGACTGTTCTGTATTTATTGAAAAAATCCACGTGTAAGTGGACCCAGGCAGTTCAACCCGTGTTGTTTGTAGGTCACCTGTACCTAAGGCTGGCATGAGAGTATATGAAATAATATGTAAGATATTACTCAGAAGATAGTGGTAGTTGCCCTGCATTTTTTGTGAGATGTCATCCTGTCAAGTTGCATTTAAATCATAGTTTATTCATTGGCTCATGCATTGACAACAGAGACAAATTTATAACTTCTATGACTTGCAAAAGGGCTAACCACTAGAACAGACACGTGAGGAATGCAGTGGAGAGAGATGCTAATTTCTCTCTTGAGTAACAGTCACTATTCCAGGATAGCAGGGACTCTTTCCCTTACGGTCATTTAGGGACCCAGGTTCTTCTGCTGCTTCTCTGCCATTGCCTGTGGCATCATCCTCAACTGCATGGTTATGGCGCTCTGGGGACAAGAGCCACAGGAGGAGGGGGCAAGAGCCTGGGGGGACAGAGCCAGGCCTTGAGGAGGCACCGGCTGGGAGGGGAGCACATCGCTTCCATTCATACTCCGCAGGAGAGACCTTGGGTGTGTGGTCACCCCTAACTAGGTGGGCAGGTGGCTGGAGCCAGGCCACAGCCTGTCACCACGGAGGAAGGAAGGATGGATCCTGGCAGTCAGGTCACAGGCTGTGCCACAGGACTGAAAGCAGTCTGTACGTCCTGTTGTGAACCTTTACATCCAGGGTAGCCTTTCTTCTCTTCTGTGGGTTTGTGGATTGAGTTTCTGTTTCTCAGGTTGTAAGTGCAAGGCGTTGGAATATCTCTGGTGGAAATCATGGCTATGTACGGAGGCCAGACATTGAAGAGATAAAACTGCAGCGCAATTTAGTTTTTTAACTTTTATATTAAAAAGCTCCTAACATGAGATCCAAATAGGAAATAGGCTTCTCCCAGTCATTTCCATTGGCAAGAATCATTTGCTTCTTATGAACTGGTCATCAGTATATTTTCTTTGTAGTTTTGGTTTTATGTTTGTTGTATTAAATTTATAGTATGTCGCTTTTAGTTTTGGCCCTACCATAACACTGGGGATGTTTGTGATTAAATTTGCATTTGGGGAATGTGGAAATGCCTTACTGGTAGTTATCAAAGCTTAACCTGATGTTTAAAGAAGGAATATAATTAATGGGCTTGCAGTCAGATTTATCAATAAATAAGGAAAATCTCTAATTGGATTAATGCCACCTTCTATGGGAAGAAATAAATCACAGTTTGTGATTCTTTAGTATTTGCTTAGTTATATACTTGTGAGTAAGGTAAAACAGAGAGTAAAATAATTAAAAGTAAACACGCACTGCTCCTTTGTATTCTAGGAATAAGCCTGTTGTTCATTTTGAATTGCTAGGCTTACATACACCCAGTGCAGCACTGTTGCACGGTAGACTAATGCATTTGAAAAGAAACCGGAGTATTCACATTTAAATTTATTTTGACATCAGTTGGACCCTAAGATAGTAACAGTGGTTATGGCTGGGGATTAAGAATAGAATTCTTGTTTCATTTTACCTCTCTGAGTTTCCTGGGTTTGACCAGTGAACGCGGGCTGTGTAATAAACCTCACCTTTCTCCTTTTGTTGCTGCTGCTGCCGCCCTGGCACAGTATACGATATACTCTGTCACCGGCTCTTAACATCAGGATGCAATACCAGAAAATGCCTGGCAGAGAGTCTGGGAAAAAAAGGTTTTCATTTCTTCCAGTACAATTAAGTATTTATGGAGTTTGATGAGGAATATATTGTTCAGTTAGAGTATGCTTATGTCACATACACATCTACTTTGTATATTTCTAGGTAATTTATGTTGACTAACTTGGGTCAAGATAATATGCAACTTGAATTTGATTCTATGTGAAATTCTCCTGTTACCCATCCCTTCCCTTTTTTAAGGAAAGAATTTGTACTTCTGCCCTTTGGTCGACATATGATTTATTTCTTTACATCAGCCTTTCAGCGTTCTCACTTTGGTGAAATGTTTGCTTTTCTTGTAGCTTATAATTTTAGTGTTTCTTTTTGGTTACAAAGTTCTGATTGACAAATAGTAGTAGAATAGCTTGATTTTATTTATTTTTTAAGATTTTATTTACTTATTAGAGAGCAAGAGCTTGAGTGCAGGCGGTGGGGGAGGGGGGGGTGGGGCGGGACAGGGGAGAATCCCCAGCAGACTCCCTGCTGAGTGCAGAGCCTGATGTGGGGCTCGGTCCCATGACCCTGAGCCGAAATAGAGTTGGAGGCTCAACCCACTGAGCCACCCAGGCAGCCCTAGAATAGCTTGATTTTAGTTAGCAGTTAGTATTGTTAACTATTTCAGGAAAGTAAGATGGTCAGAAGTAGAATTATTACTCAGGATATACTTACAAGTACATACATACTGTATGGTTCACAGAGTATATTGGGTTTTGTTGCCTTATATATGTGCATTGGAACAAATATTTTTCAAATGTCCCCTAGTAGGTTTATAAGTGATTCTCCCTCTTTTCAGTATTTTATAATGAATGCTTACTGCTTTATAATAGTAAAAAAAAAAAAAAGGTGTAAAAATAGTAATCATAGGTGATTTAAGTATTTCTACAAGATGGCATTTTAAGAATCCCATGGCTTATGGCGCAGAGCAGAAATACTGTATGCATGACTGCGCTTCATCCGTGAAGTCCCCCTTTATTTCCTTGTACTTGATCTTTATTATAAGGTACATGTAGAATCTGATGGAAAGTTTGGGCGAAGAAGTAGATGAGATCTTATCTTTTTGGCACCCTTTTCAGAAGCGCACTTTTGAAAATAGGATTTTGGGCGCCTGGGTGGCTCAGATGGTTACGCGTCTGCCTCCGGCTCAGGTCATGATCCCAGGGTCCTGGGATCGAGTCCCACATCGGGCTCCCTGCTCCTTGGGAGCCTGCTTCTCCCTCTGCTTCTTTCTCTCTCTCATGAATAAATAAAATCTTTAAAAAAAAAAAAAAAAGAAAATAGGATTTTGACTTTCAAAGCCCCCAGTGGTTATCCCCTCAAACCCCCCACCCGTCACAGCTCTCACTGCCTCTCCTTTCCCCGACCAAACACAGGTCCACGCAGAGGCAGGGGTTGCGATTTGATTTAGAAGTAGACACGAGATACGGAAGTGGGGGTGTGCGGAGACTTGGGGACTGGGCATGTGTGGTGGTTCTAGCAGGAGTAGGAAGTTCTGGGTGTGACTGATTAATACCACTGCCTTTGGCCTGTAGATTTAGATCTCCCCTTCTCTTTGTAGCACTGGGTTATTAGTTACTTAATGGTGCAGGATATTAGCTAGGAAACAAGGACTCGAGGAGCAAGAATGATGGCTAGATGGTTGTGTTGGCCACAGAATTCAGAGCAAAGTTAACTTAGCCATTATCATTTAAAATGCAGTAGTGAAAGTGTATCATCTTGAAATACTTTAAAGTGTTACCTGCCCTGCTTAGCGGTTTCTTGCTGAGGTACCCCCACAAAATGTGTCTGTCCATATGAACCGGGCAGGAAAGAAACAGGGGAGTAGGCCATTTAATTAGTTGAGATAGGGTTACCTTGCATGAACTTTTTCACTCTGTTTCCTTTCAGCTTAGAGTGCTGGAGGCCCATGTGTAAATAAATGTCAATAATAAAACCAGTTAGCCATTCTTATTTTTAGGAGTGGTTTTATTTTCAATTTTTTAAGTTCAAGATCACTTGACGACTATTGCTAGTAATGGCTTTCCTGCCGGAGACTCAGTAGCTACATCGAGTTGCCGGGGTCGGGGGGGGGGGGCGGTGGGGGCTGCTTAGTCCTTTTGAGGCACTTCCACTTTAAAAAGACAGCTGGGCTGGCATTTGGATCCCACTTTGTTCTGGGGCTGGGCCAGGGCAAGACAGCGAGCGGCTGCCAGTAAGTGAGAGAGGAAGTGGGTGGAGAGAGAGGTGTGGAAATCCGTGCTGAATGCAAGTGACACTGTCCCTGGAATGGTTCTCCCTCCCCTGGCACCCCCCCCGCATTGTTGAGACTTGGTGCCTCCGTCCACTCACAGAGTGAAAACGATCCTGTTGTGCTTTCTTTTGCCGAGAGAGTGGGTTTTCTTAGAAAGTGAAGGTTCCTGAAGGTTCACATCATGTTGGTGTAGGAGATTGGTACTGTCACTGGATCTTCCTTAGCACCAGGAATGTTGGTGTTGTGACTTTTCCACTCTTGTTTGCTCTTATGCTTCATCTGACCAAAATTTGGTTCCATGGAGTTTACATACTTGGTCAGAAAGTTTGGGGTAGCTTTTAAGCCTTAATGATGATACCTTTAAAAATGCCTCCCCTGCAGAAACACACACTCCACTACGTAAACCCCAGGCTTATAATGAGCCCCACCGCACACATGAATGAGCCTTGCCATGAGCTGGTGTGGAAAAGCTGGCAGAGAATGAGTGGTTTGGGAGGGGACCTGCCATCCTGGCTCGAGAGCTCCAGGGTGGATGGTCAGGCCGGGTGGCCCAGCCATGGTTCCTGCTATTTGCTCCCAGATGCGGCCCTTGCACAGAGTAGGTGAGTCCTGTTTGCTGAAGAAATGAATGTTCTAGAGGGAGTACCACCTATTCTGTAGTCTTTGACCCATGGTGCCCTTTGGAGCACTTCCCTCCGCCTCGCTTCTGTCAGGTCTCTGCTCCGATTTCCCCCTACCCAGAGAGGGCCTCCCCTCCCCAAGCTGATGAGATCGTACCCCCCTCCCCTTAACCCTGCCTCCCCCCCTCCCCACCCTGTATGTTTCTTCAGGGCTCTGGTCTCAGTCTCCCATGTTACCTGCCTGTCCTACCTCTGGAGTGTGGGCTGCAGGAGAAGGGGGCCTGCCACCCCCTGGCCTCTGCACGTGCCCTGTGCCCGGAGTGGTGCCTGCAGGAGGGCACCTCTGCTTGTCAAATACTAGCCCCCCAGGCAGCTGTGACAGTGGGGCACTGGGCAAGCTGCTGCACGCATCAGCGTGGGTCTCCGGGTTTGCACCTGCAGACAGTGAGAGCACCACCCTGTAGGCTTGAAGGAGTGAATGCATGGTAAGTGCCCGCAGAGCTTCCAAGAGATGTTGCTTATCAATGTTGTAAAATTGGAAACTGTTTAACTTCCATTAGGGGTGGGGGGTAATAAGGATTAAAAAAATATCAAGTACCTCTGAAGGGTTAAAGGACAAGCTTTCAGTTCAAACATGTTGCCTAACATTTAACCAACAGAAAGGTTATGTTGACGGTTGTGTAAGTCAGGTAGGTTATTTTGGAAGTATAGGATGATTATCTGTTCAGTACACTAAAATTCTCTGTTATTAACATTTTATCCTTTGAGTAAATGTTTATTGAGGGATTCTGTTGCATGCTGGGCTCTGGTACATGCTGGAGCTGCAGAAATATGGCTGAGGTCTTCCTTCAAGGGCCCTTGGTCTAATGGAGCCTAGTTAGGGCTAGTAAGTGAAATTTTTGAGAATTCTAGATGATTCTCTTCTATAGATGCGTTTCCTCTTTCATGTCTCTGAGGATAGAATCCATATTTTAAAGGCCTGTTTCCTGAGGTCTTGCTGCCATATCTGTTGGGAGTTGGGGAAACGGGTGGAGGTTGACAGGATGTGTGTCTTGGCCTTGGGCTGGTCTGCCGGCCAGACCCCTGACAGTCTGCCTTGGAACATGAGGGGCCAGGTTGGGCGGGGACAAGGGATAGCTTTACTAGGCAGGTGCTTGTGGTACACTGAATGTCTTCTCTTTTCTAAAGTGTTAGCTCTTCCATGGGGTATGGTGCTTCTCTTTCACTGCGATGTTTAAATATTGTCTGGAGCCACTTACGATGTTAAGTGATTAATCTTTTTTGTCCTCATTCGAAAAATAGGAGAAATAATATTCATTTATTCAGCAAGTACTTATTGGGCAATTACTTATGTAGGCACCTAGAACAAAGGTCGGTTTTACCATTAAGGGGTTTAAAATTTGTGAGGATTCAATGAGTGTGTGCTTGGGTGGGGGGAAAGGAGAGGGAGAGGGGGAGAAGGGCAAGGATGGTCTCATGGTAGATGCTCAAAGACTCAAAAAAAAAAATCTCTTCTTTTATATAGGCCTTTTTACTTTACTGTCTTAAAGACCAAAAATCTTACTCATTGTGAATTGTTAATCACTTGTGCTTCTTTTCTACCCATCTCTTTGCACAAAAGATCTGAAGTTTAGAGTATTTTATATATTCCTCTAAAGGTTTTGTTTTGCTTAGAGCAGGGAGTGGGTAGATGAGTGAAGGGAAGAACGAAAGAACTGATTATAAATAACAAGTCAGAGAAAAAGGATTAACTGTTTTCCCCTAGAATCTACTTTAACATAAGTAGAGGATTTTTTCCTAAGAGGTTGCCTGTGGCCTTTTAAAACTTAACTATTTTTTAGAGCAGTTTAGGTTTAAAGCAAGATTGAGCAGAATGTACAGTGTTCCCATATACCTTGACCACCCCCGCCCCCTCCATGATCACCCGACCAGCATCCCCACAGAGCGGTACTTTTGTTAGTCTCCAGACTCACACGGACACATCAGCATCACCCAGAGTCCCTAGTTTACATTAGAGTTCCCTCTTGGTGTTGCACTTTCTCTGGTTTTGACAAATTTTTAATGTCACATATCCACCATGACAGTATATTGAGTAGTTTCACTGCCCTAAAAATCCCCTCTGCTCCACTCATTCATCCTTCTCTGTCCCCTAACCCCTGGCAACCACTGATCTTTTTACTGTCTCCATAGTTTTGCCTTTTCCAGAATGTCATACAGTGTGTATGTGGGTAGCCTTTTCAGATTGGCTTCTTTCACTCAGTGATAGACATGTGAGGTTACTCTGTGTCTTTGCTTGGCTTGATAGCTCATTTCTTTTTAGTGCTGAATAATTTTCTGTTGTCTGGATGTGTCACACTTTATGCATTCACCTACCAGAAGGACACACTGGTTGATTCCAGGTTTGGGAATTTATGAATAAAGCTGCTATAAACATCTGTGTGCAGGTTTTTGTGTAGACAGAAACTTTCAGTTCAGTTGGGTAAATACCGAGGAATACAATTGCTAGATCTTACCGTAAAAGTACATTTAGTTTTGTAAGAAACTGCCAACTGTCCTTAGAGGATGTGCCGTTTTGCCTTCATGAATGAGGAGGTCCTATTGATCCATACCCTTTCGAGCAGTTGATATTGTCAGTACTTTAGATTTTGGCCATTTTGTGGTGGCTGGTTTTAATTTGCACTTCTTTAATGTAATATGATGTTGAACACCTTTTCACATGCTTATTGGCCATCTATGTATCTTCTCTGGTGAGCTGTCTGTTAAGGTCTTTTGCCCATGTTTTAAATCAGGTTGCTTATTTTCTTTTTGTTGAGTAAGTTCTTTGTATATTTTGGACAGCAGTCCTTTATCAGATATGTCTTTTGCAAACATTTTCTCCCAGTCTGTGGATTTTCTTTCCATTCTCCTGACAGTGTCTTTTGCAGAGCAGAAGTTTTTGATTTTTAATGAAGTCCGGCTTCAATTATTTCTTTCATGGATCGTGCCTTTGGTGTTGTATCTAAAAAGTCCTCTCCATACCCAGGGTGTTCTCGGCGTCTCCCGTTATCTCCGAGGACTTTTATAGTTTTGTGTTTTGCATTTAGGTCTGTGATCCATCTTGCGTTAATTTTTGTGAAGGGTTTAAAGTCGAGGTCCAGATTGAGTTTTGTTTGTTTTTGCACAGGAATGTTCAGTTGCTCTAGCAGCATTTGCTTAAAAGACTGTCTTTGCTTCATTGTATTGTCTTTGCTCCTTTGTGGTTGCCTGTGTTTAAAAAATGTTTATTTCTATCACTACTCTAGAAACCTGATACTATAGAGGTTTTTTTTTAAAGATTTTATTTATTAGAGAGAGAGGGAGAGAGCATGGGGAAGGGGCAGAGGGAGAAGCAGACTCCCCACTGAGCAAGGAGCCAGATGCAATGTGGGGCTTGATCCCAGGACCCTGAGATCATGACCTGAGCCACCCAGGTGCCCCAGTACTATAGAATTTAAAGCTTTAAGAGCTACCCCTCCCCCCCAAACACTCCCTTTCCTTCCATTTTCCCCTCTTCTTAAAGCTGTAAGAACTCAGACCTTTGTGTGGTAAATAGGGAGTGAGAGTCATTTCTCAGACTTACACGGAGTTAACTGCAGGATTATTAACCTGGGGTATCCAAAACAAGCTCTGTCCTCCATCCCCACGCAGACGCCTCACCACCGTGTCATGAAAGAAATGCTGGCTTGAATGCGTGAAACAAAGCTATGATACCTACCATTGGCCTCTAGAGTAGAAGCTGGATTTTCAGAGGCTTGAGTGGACAGGGATTGGGCTGTGTGTGCTCTTGTCCCCCTCATCACTGGCCTCGCTGCCGTCCGCTGGTGGCCTTCTCTTGTGACTGCAGCTCGACTGGGTTGCCCTAACTCAGTAGACCTTCATCATTTAAAGCCTGCTTGAATCTTTAGGGTGGTATGTGGGTGTAAGATACTACACAGTAAACATGGTAAATTAAAATGGTTCAAAATATCTTTGTTTAGAATGAGATTCCATAACAAATCAGGAATCTTGACTAAAAAAACCTAGAGGGAAATGACCTTGTGGGCCATATTTGGCCCACAGATTTATTTTGGCTCATATTTCTCTGTCTCTCATTCTAAAATTTGGATTAGTTGCTAACATTTAGAAATTAGGAGACTCTACACAAAAATAGCCCTCTTCCTCACTTTTCTTTAAAAATCAGAAGATCTGACCCCACTGGGCCTTTATTCCTCTGTGTCCTTCCCGAACCTGGCACACTTCCCCCATATTGCCCCCGTAAGTTTGTTTTTAGTTTTATTTTTGTTCTGGTTTGTGTTTTGGCGATCCGTTAGACTGCGGCTTACGTTGGTTTTCCTATGGATTTGTGCTCCACTGTGAGGGCTGTATGTGGTCACACTGACTAGCATTAGGAAAGAGCACGGTGAGGGACCGTGGTTGTGGAGGCCTGCAGTGACGATACCCGGGCACCTGCTGGGAGACACCTTTAGAAGAGAGCCCTTCCTACCCTTCCCCTGCAAGCAGGCCCAGGGCTGTGCTTGTAATGCTGCCCATTCAGTGCTTTATCTTTGTGTGCAAGCTTATCTTTTCTTTGTTCTTGACCTTTCAGATTTTCCTTGCCTGGTAGAGTGCCTTTAATGTGAGCGTTCAGGAGATATTTGGTGCCACATTTACGTAAGACTTTGTTCGTTTAAAGATAGTTGTGCACACATTCATTCTTCCTAATGCTGCCACGTTTGCTTCTTTACGTGTGGGGGCCGAAAGGGGATGCCTGGAAAGCTTAATTGACTCCCACAAGGTCAAACGTTATTAAAGGGCAGCGATGGAGTTTAGATCCTTTGCTGACTGCAAATAAGGGTGTTCTCTTTCCACAGCCACTGTTGCCCATTCAAACCGCCAACTGTCCCCCCGCGGACTCTCGATTTCAGCTTGATCACTTTGCTTATTGTTTTACGTACAGGTATCAGATTACTACCAACAGTTTTTGCTCTACTTTGCCAAGCTTAATTCTCAGTTCTTTTGAAGTGCGTCTGACTTCTCAAAAAGGCATTTCGATTTCAGAATTCGACACTAATGGTTTGAGACACATACACACAGCTCTCATTTTTTACCACGAGAGGCCCAGTGTAATTCCCATGAAAAATCTGCTTTTTTGAATGGACTCTTTAAAATACAAAGCACCTAATCCTTGAACTTAATTGGATGAAAATCAGCAAAGCCTATACAAAACGAATTAGGAGAGAGACCTAATATGGGATTGTAGTGACCATATGTCCTCTGAGAGCCAGGGCCAGGTCAGTGTACGCTGGTGATCTTGGCCTAATGATCAACACATTTTCTCTTTCATCTCAGAAGGTCCTGCTCCAGACAACAAATTCTCTGGAAACCCTACCTCTAGGTATATGAGAATGTTAATTTAAATATTTGTGAATAAGGTTATTTTGAAACTATTACCAGTTATGGTCTCTTGACAGTTAGGCAACCCGTATTTTCTTTGAACCATTTTCAGCACAAAAGGGTAAGAAAAGTCCTCTGCAAAGAACTGAAATGCTGCACAAATCAGTATTAAGAAATAGCTATCGATCTGGAGTAGTGACTCTCTGTCGATGTGGCTGAAAGACCTATTTAATGATGTACATGAATGTAAACAGTTACCGGGAAGAACCCTGACTTAAAGAGAATGTTGGCCTTCATTGCATCGCCAAGGACATTTGCTAATGCAGACTGTAGACTATACTCATTACTTGAAGATTCGGTGTCGGTTATTCCCAGCTGGGCTGGAAGTTCCTGGGAATAGCGTGACCTTGATATTTATTAGCCCCTCTCAGATTTACCATAGAATGAGTCACAGTCCTGAAGCATGTCGCAGTGCAGGAGATGGCTTTTCCGGATTCCGGTGTTATGGGGGTACGTTTTAGAACAAAGATTAGGGGCTGTTCTACGGACACTGGAAATTAAGTGAAATCACAGGGCTATTGTATGCATCTTAAAAGGCTTCCTTGAGTGTTTTTAAGCCAAGGAATGACCTTGTGATTATGAAATAACCCGGATGCGCACCGATTTAGTGTTTTCTTCTGCGGTACTTTTTAACTTTCCATTTTATAATATTCTTTGAAAGAATGTGCCAAATTATAGATTATTGAAATACTTTAAAATAATGAAGTCCTCTTAAAATTTAAATTTGATAGTATT
Organism: Zalophus californianus; assembly: GCF_009762305.2. Taxonomy (NCBI): domain Eukaryota; kingdom Metazoa; phylum Chordata; class Mammalia; order Carnivora; family Otariidae; genus Zalophus; species Zalophus californianus. The sequence goes on from NC_045600.1 coordinate 127,085,977, forward strand.
CAAAATATTCTTTATAACAAAAAGTATTTGCTACCACATGGAATTACTAAAATGAACTATTATGAATTTCCTATCCTTAACTATTTTTATTTATAGCGGAATTGGAGGTTTGTTTTTATAAGATGGAAACAGTTAACTGGTTGCAATGTGGTGTTCTCTTCTAATGCTCCAAATACAGTTTGACTCAGTGAAGGTAGAAGCCTGTAACATTCGAATACTGTACCTTCGACCATATCAGGGGGGATGGGTAGAAGAACGTCAGGGCGTGACTTTAGAATTATATGTGACTGTTTTATAAAACGAGCACATAAGACTTTTTTCTAAAACATAAGTTTTATAAAATTAGCACGTAAGATTACATAAGATCTTAGAAGTCTTCATGTTGAAGGAACCTCCTGTACAATATAGTCATTTTATAAACGAGAAAACTTGAGATCCAACAAATTCAGGTGACTCCTCCAAGGTCTTACAAAACTTACTAGTAGCATAAAGGCAATAAATGTCTCCTTGTAGTCCTATTTCTTAATGTTTATTTTACATTCTTATATCTATACCATCCCCTAGGGAAATAGTAGTTTTATTTCTATTACCTTTAACTTGCTAAACACTTACTTTAGTCATGCAGTTATATATCTTAAGGGTAGAGGGACTTCATTCCTCTTGAATCCAGGAAATTGCCCGGAGTCCAGAAGTTAAATCTTACCTGCGTCTTACTTGCTTAATGGAGAACATTGTAGTGAACAGAAAATTGGCCATAATATGGAGAAAAGAGGTATAATGGATAGAAGACGTAGATGTTCCGCGTAACGATCCAGCTGTTTCTCATTCAAGTGCCCAAGAGCAGAATGGTCCAATTTCCTCTTACCTACAGCATACATACCTTCTTAAATGCAACAGGCATCTTTAAAGGGGGGGAAAAAAGGTAGGCAAAGTCCAAATAGTAGCAAGGAAACTAGGAACCAGTCCAGATAAAAACAAAGATAATTTGAGAACTTTGCAAGGGATTTGAAAAGCAAAAGCAAATGCCTACAATACTACAAAGGGAGAAATGAGATCCAAAAGCACTAAGATCACTTGATGTGAACAGGTGGAAAAGGTGATTGGGGTAAAAGTGGAGGGGGATAGATGGCGGTTGGGGAAGGTGTTGTGAGCTCTCCAAGGGCCCGGCCCATTGGGATGGGGAGAGGGAAGTCTGACCACTGGGACCAGCGCCCAGCCTTCCCTTCTGGCGTTTCCCTCCCCACCTCCGTTGCAGGAACCACAGATGGTTCCTGGATCATTTGTCCCTAACTTGGCCTTAATGTCTGTCTCATTGAAATTTTTGTTTTGAATTACACTTTATATTCCCTCTTCTTAATTCTGAGGGTGCTTGTAACTCAATATATAAAAAAAAAAGTTTCCCTGAAATCTGCATTTCCCCCTTCCTCTCTTCTCCCACCGCACTGAGGGTAAAAAGAAAAAGTTTCCTGACCTTTCCACCAGAGCCATATATAATAAGTTTTTGTATAGAGGTTGACAGAGAGATTGGTAAATGTGCTGAATGACCAAAAGGTACCAGTAGAAACCGATCTGGGCAGGGTATTAATGTCACCATTAGTCCCCTTAGGTGGAGGGGCACAGCCTCCCCTGTAGACATTCTGTTTCCTCACCTGTACAGCACCTATGTCTGCATTTGCCCTTTTAGAAAAGGAGCTCTTCACTGGCATTTACTGAGATTTTTCTTAGGATCATAACAGGTGTATATTCCACCCAGTCTGTCAGGTACGTGGCTTCCTTATCTAAAATGTTTATTTTGTAGTAATATTAGGGTGATGCAGGAGGGGAAGGGCACCAGCTAGTCTGGACACAGACTTGGCCTTGTTTTTAACAAAATAAGTGCTGTCCCCCAAACACCCATGCTGTCGCCTGCGCGCTCTCTGCCCCTCTCTCTCATCTTGCAAAAGATTTCTTCATTTTAAAAAAAAAAGGATATGACAGCATATTCATTCGGACTTGTAGAGGTTAGCCAGAAGGTGCCTACGACAACTTTACTATAGTTCAAAGTCTTGGTCTGTTATGGTTCCAGGGGGTTTTATAAGGCTTCCATAAAACGCCGTTAGTCAATGTCAACAATTTTCTTTTCTTGCTGTTTATGCCTTGAGCACACACACGCTGTATTTCAGGTAAAGCTTACCTAGACGTCAGTCATGATGAAGGTCATGGCCACAGACAGCCTCTAAAAGATGTTAAGAAACGTAGTCCTGAAAAGGTTTGGGGGTGTGGTGTCCTGGTGAGCGTGTGAGAAGAACCAGTCATGCGTGGAAGACCGTGCACTCCACGGGACTTCCCTAGGCGCTCGCTCTCCGTGGGTAGGGTTTTGATCCCCGAGAGTAAGAGGTGCAGTTAGGTATTTGGTTTTCTAGGGAGTAAAGGACAAATAACTACATCCTTTGTCTGGAAGGATCTTTATTTTTCCTCAAATATACTGCTGAGTTTTACACTTAAAAATGCATGCTAGCCAGAGGAGCCCAGCCCTGCCCCGGTATATTAGTTACCAAGTGTATCCTGCCTGTCAGTCCTCATCCACCGCGCTCTTCTGCATTGAAGTCATGCAACAATTTCTTGATACCTGCTGTGCATGAAGACTTTACGGTCCATCATAAATTTACCAAATACCTGCTGAGTGTCTTGTGTCAGGCATGAGCTCGACTCTGAAGATACTAAGGTAGCGAACGTGTGTGCACTGGTTCCCTCAGCCTGCTCACTCCAGAGCGCTCTGTCTCCTCCGTCTGTTGGGGCCGCCAGAACAAAAATACTGTCGCCTGGGTGGCTGAAGCAGCAGACATGCATTCCTCACAGTGCTGGGGGCCGGAAGTCCCAGATGGAGGTGTTGGTAGAGTCAGGGTCTGGTGAGGACTCTCTCCCTGGTTTACAGACCTGCTTTCTTGCTGTGTCCTGCCGTCGGGGGGGTGGGGGAGAGTGCGCTCTGGGCCCTTCATGGAAGCCCTCCTCTGGGCCCCCATCCCACCATGGCAGCCCCACCCTCACAATTTCCTCTAAACTCCGTCCCCTCCCATAGGCCACTCCACACCCTCACATTGAGAGCGCCTCAGCATGTGAATTTGGGGGGCACAGACACCCAGCCCGCTATACTCTCCTTATGAGACTTCCTGGCACTATCTTTCTGGGGCTCCCTTTCTTCTCTGCCATACCCCTTGTTTCCAGGATGCTGTGTGATGATCCTTCCAGATAGATTCCCTCGTTCTAGAAGGGCACATCCTTTCATAGCTGGGAAAGACTGAGTATGAGGTGAGACAGTGCTCGACTGCTTGAAAACATCTCTTCTGCCCACCTACTTGATGGATCATTTGCTTGGGAGGAGAATTGTACGTTGGGAATAATTTTCACTCCCGCCACTTATTTCTAGATGGCCTTTTTTTCTCGTCTTTGGAAGTTTTCAGATTGCTTTCTCTGTGTTCTGAATTTGTGTTCTTTGTACCAAGTAGTTGGGGTTTGATTCAGGCAACTGGTCCTTTCATTCTGAACCCATTTTCTATATTGTTATTTTCTCCCCGGGGTGCTTTCTCGCTATGGAATGAATACTTTTCTGTTTTCTGGTTTTGTTGTCGTTTCTGTTTTCTGGGATATTCTTCAACTTTATCTTCAAACTCTTCTCTTTTGTGTTGCTATTTTATGTTTATTTTCAAGAGCTTTTTCGGTTTTCTGATTTTCTAACAGTATTCAGTTTTTGTTGCATGGGTGTATTATCTTCTGTGTGGATGCCTTCTAGGTTTGTCTTTTGTTTCTCTTGTTGAGTTTTCCTTCTGTTCACTACATTGTTTCTCTTTCCAGCAAGCTTTTGTCTCTTTGTCTCCATCTCTCCCATTGGAACAGTCTTTCATCTGCCTGATGGTCCTTGGCTGTTGATCCTCACCGAAGACTACAGCAGTGAAAAAGCTAACTGGAAGCTCTGTAAGGCAAGATTTCTTAAACCAGTATCTTTGCTGTAGTGATCCAGCCATTTGGCTGGTGCTTTCTGTGGGAGGACTCTAGCTATGTATGGCACTGTGTAGTGGACCCAGTCTCCTACTCGGGATGGACAGTGGAGGGTAAGTATTTTGGGACTAGTTGGGAAAAGGGCTGGGAACCCTCCTCTTCAGACATTCGTTTCCCTCCAGCTGTCGGCCTTGATCTCACCCCTACCCAGGTGTTCAGATTGCATTTCTGGAGAAAATGAAGTTCAGGTTTACGTGCTTACCAGTGAACTAACGCAAGAGAAGTGAGGGGAAAGGACCTGTAGACAGTTATATTCAGGAATAACTGCCATAAATGATATGATCATGTTAAGAAACCTCCAGTATTTGCTACTTGCCCGTCCTGATCTAGTTACAATTGGGAGGCAGTCCTATATGAATTTTGGCAACACCCCCATCATCTAAATGGCAGAGTAACTCGGAGCACGTCCTTGAAGATGCTGGACATCTGCTGCCACCCTCCTTACCCCACTCCTGTGTTGGGGAGAGGGGTGTCCCCTGGCCATGTCGGGAGGGGATGAGGGGGTGTCACTGCTCCACGGTCATCCAGTCCCACTGGGCGCGGTACTGGGCCTCACCCCTGCCTTTCATAGCACCTTTCCTGGGGTTCTGAAGGGCCATAGACGTCCTCTTCCTTTGCTCAAGTGCATTTCCTCCGAATTTGGGGGCATCTCTTACCCCCTCCCTGTGCCGCCTCTCCGATTCTCTTGGTCCTTGTGAGTTTATTCCTTTTTTCTTTCTTTCTTCTCTTCAAAGAGATATTTGGGAAGAGAGAATCATGTGGGTTCTACCACTTCATTTTTAGCCACAGGCCTCCAATTTGTATTTTAAGAAGACCATTCTTGCTACTGTGCCGAAGGGCCCTGAGGGAAGAACAACAGAATTCTGCAGGGAGCCCGGTCGGGAAGCCCCCTCCCGGCTGGGCTGGGTGGTGCTGGCTCTCTGCAGGGGGTTGGGGGGTGGGGGGTGGGGTGGGGCAGGAGAGAGCACCTCCTGCTTTCAGGCTGTTCTGACCTAATTTTGGGAGAAGCAACCTGTAAGATTCAGTGTGTTCACTGGAAACAGAGGGACCTTTCAAACAAGTCATGGTTCTTCATGTCCACTGTTAGAAATTTGGAAGTTGTAGGGCGCCTGGGTGGCTCAGTCGGTTAAGCGACTGCCTTCGGCTCAGGTCATGATCCTGGAGTCCCGGGATCGAGTCCCACATCAGGCTCCCTGCTCAGCGGGGAGCCTGCTTCTCCCTCTGACCCTTTTCCCTCTCGTGCTCTCTGTCTCTCATTCTCTCTTTCTCAAATAAATAAATCTTTAAAAAAAAAAAGAAATTTGGAAGTTGTAAGTGGACAAAATGGAACTAATATGTATTATAACGTATACGAAGTGATGACGTAGCTTCCCATCGTCCTGCACGCCGGTCGTTATTTCACTTGTTCCCAGCCCTGGAGCCCTGGCTGCTGTTGACTTGGCTGTGATGGAAGGAGCACTGCTGTGGTCTTTGCGTCCACTCCCCCCCCCCCCCCCGCCACGGATGGCGTCCTCAGGCTCGGATGGCACACCCGCTGTAGGGTGCACATCATGAAGGCTGACCTTGCGAAAACTGGAAGGGCCTCCAGGCTCCGGCTGGGGCACGCAGCGGTGAGGGGGGAGGGCCGGACAGGCTGTGCTTGCTTCATGTCCTTAGGACCTTGTGGACAGGATTCATTTTTCCTGGCTTGGCAGCCTCACAGGACACTTCTGTCCCCATGCGGTGCAGTTGGTGCCCAGGATGCAGCCTGGCTACGCTAGAAGATGAACGGGAACACACTGGGCAGGAAATTCCGGAAACCTCTTTTTTGTTGTAACCCATATGAAAAGAAAGGCAAATGATCAGGGTCCTAGGCCAGCCCCTGCCTCGGGCGTTTAGGTTAATGTAGTGTTTCTCCTCGCCCACTCTGTGGCCTTGAGCCGGGCCTTGGAGGAGCTCAGGCCTCCCTTGCTTCACGCTTTCCCCACTAAGCAGGCCCCAGACCCCTGCTTTGCTTCCAGCCATGGTGCAGCTTACCGTGGCTCACAGGGGCGAGCGCAGCCTGTGCTGGGTGCCCGTGCTGGGTGCACGCCGGTCAGAAGCACCCTGCGTCGGCCCGCGGCCTCCTGGCACGGGTGTGCTCCAAGGTTGCATGTGCTCTGCTTCTGCTCTTGCTTCTGTTAAACTTTGCCTTTGCTAATTAATTGTACGATTTGGAAATGATGTCAGTGGCTAATTCCTTGTCCCCATGTCCTGTGTTGGTCACAGACCATGTGGGAAACAAAGTTGAAAAGAGTGAGGGCCCTTCCGAGATGTTGTCATTCCGTGCTAAGTCCTCCTCTGCGGACAGACCTCGTCCAGGAGAGGAGAGCCGAGTTCGAGAAGGTCAGCGTTCGCCCAACTCGCAGCTCCCTGAGAATTAAGTGAGCAAGTGGATGTGGGTGGAGGCCTTGCACAGAACCCGGCCTGCATTCCTCACCCTCTCCCTCCCTCCCTCCCTCCCTCCCTCCCTCCCTCCCTCCCTCCCTTCCTCTCTCTCTCTCTCTCTCTCTCTCTCTCTCATTCTTTGGAAGTGGTTCCCTTCTTTTTACTCTTACTGGCTTTTATTTATTGGTAGCTTGTAGTATTGTACAGAAGAAAATGGGATGTAAAAATGCTAACCTGTGTTTTTCTGTTATGGTGATTGCCGTGTGTCAGGAAAGAAAAAAGTAACAAATAAGACTTTCCAAAGGCAGAGAAACTGCTTGGTTCAAATACATATCACCCTATCAAGAGTTAGTATTTAGCATATGAACAAAACCCCAAAAACGAACCACAAATGAAACAGGACTCATCGACCACATACCAACTTCGAGTGTTATTAAGATGTTTTTTTGTAGGTTTTTATTCTTCGTTCTAGAAGGCGTTGTAGACACTCATCATCTCGTCACTCGGATGTACTGGGGAACTAAGTACATTCCCTGTCTGATTTGAGGGAACATTCCCCGTTTGGGCTGATGGGCCTCCAACCTTTGTCCTCCTTGCCCCCAGACCTGTATCATAGGACAGGGGTGAGTTGGTGGAATGATGAGCCCCTTTGCATTGCCTGCCTCTTAGCTCAACATTCTGAGCCTGCCGGAGACCCGGTGCTGAGCAAACGGGACCCCCCCCCCCCACCCCCGCCTGCACAGAGGCTGTGGGGGGGTGCACTTGACACGAGGAACAAGCAGGCATTGAAAGGATTTTCACGTGTGCACTTGCAGTGACCTTGCAGCATCTTGGTCTCACCGACAGCGTGCCCTTCCAGACGGCCAGCCTCTTCCTTTCTCTTTAGCTCACCGGCAGTGGTATTAATCCTGCATCAGGTCATACTTGTGGAGTTTTCCTTTTCACCCTGTCGATGCAGTTTACTCCTAGACAGGGGTAGCCGCAGGGCCTGCTGTTCCAGAAAGGCAGCGGCTCCCGTTGGGTGCCAGTCTTCGGGGCGGGGGGGACTTTGTTGTTTGGGTTCCTCACATGGGCTTGGTGGGGACCCAGGGTGGCCTTCTCTTCCAGTTACGCCGATTTGGGACACTGAGATCTCAAGATTACACTTTTTGTGTATGAAAACTTTCTCATAATTCTGTTTGCCTGCAGAATTAATACTGGCCAACTCTGGTTATTGATGAGTCTTCTTTCTTGAAGTAGTTGATATTTATTCTTCTTCTGATCTCATTGGACTGCTGGAGATTGGGCTTTACCCTAAGGCCTCTGGTATGCTGTGGCTCGTTTGCAAAGATTTCTAGTATTTAGGGTTTTGTTTTTGTTTTTGTTTTTTTAGGACTATGCAGGTGTGTAAGGAGAGGCAAGAAGAGAGGGACAGAGTCACATAATACTAAAATAGCCATTTTTGTTTGATTTTCTCTTAACAGATGCAGCAGCTTTTTTATGAGAATTATGAACAGAACAAAAAGGGGTACATTCGAGATCTCCATAACAGTAAAATCCACCGAGCCATCACCCTGCACCCCAACAAAAACCCGCCCTACCAGTACCGGCTGCACAGTTACATGCTCAGCCGAAAGATCGCTGACCTTCGCCACCGCACCATCCAGCTGCACCGGGAGATCGTCCTGATGGGCCGGTACAGCAACACCGAGATTCACAAAGAAGACCTGCAGCTGGGGAGCCCTCCTTCCTTCATGCGGTTTCAGCCCCGCCAACGGGAGGAGATTCTGGAATGGGAGTTTCTGACCGGGAAGTACTTGTACTCGGCTGCCGAGGGCCAGCCCCCTCGCAGAGGGATGGACTCCGCTCAGAGGGAGGCCCTGGATGACATTGTCATGCAGGTCATGGAGATGATCAACGCCAACGCCAAGACCAGAGGGCGCATCATCGACTTCAAGGAGATACAGTACGGCTACCGCCGGGTGAACCCCACGTACGGGGCCGAGTACATCCTGGACCTGCTGCTGCTGTACAAGAGGCACAAGGGGAAGAAGGTGACCGTGCCCGTGCGGAGACACGCGTACCTGCAGCAGACCTTCAGCAGGATCCAGTTTGCAGAGCACGAGGAGCTGGACGCCAGGGACTTGGCCAGGAAAATCAATCAGGAGTCCGGGTCCCTGTCCTTTCTCTCCAACTCCCTGAAGAGGCTCGTCCCCTTTCAGCTCCCCGGCTCAAAGGACGAGCGCAGGGAACCCAAAGAGAAGAAGATAAACATCCTGATTCCGTTGTCCGGGCGTTTCGACATGTTTGCGAGATTTATGGGAAACTTTGAGAAGACGTGTCTCATTCCCAATCAGAACGTCAAGCTCGTGGTTCTGCTTTTCAATTCTGACTCCAACCCCGACAAGGCCAAGCAGGTTGAACTCATGAGAGATTACCGCGTTAAGTACCCCAAAGCGGACATGCAGATTCTGCCTGTGTCTGGGGAGTTTTCCAGAGCTCTGGCCCTTGAAGTGGGGTCTTCCCAGTTCAGCAATGAGTCTTTGCTCTTTTTCTGTGACGTGGACCTCGTCTTTACCACAGACTTCCTTCAGCGGTGTCGAGCAAACACAGTTCTGGGGCAACAAATATATTTTCCAATCATCTTTAGCCAGTACGATCCAAAGATTGTTTATAGTGGGAAAGTTCCCAGCGATAACCATTTTGCCTTCACTCAGAAGACTGGCTTCTGGAGAAACTATGGGTTTGGCATTACTTGCATTTACAAGGGAGATCTTGTCCGAGTCGGTGGCTTTGATGTTTCCATCCAAGGCTGGGGGCTCGAGGATGTGGACCTTTTCAACAAGGTTGTCCAGGCAGGTTTGAAGACGTTCAGGAGCCAAGAAGTAGGAGTGGTCCATGTCCACCATCCTGTCTTTTGTGATCCCAATCTCGATCCTAAACAGTATAAAATGTGCTTGGGGTCCAAAGCATCCACGTATGGGTCCACACAGCAGCTGGCTGAAATGTGGCTGGAGAAACACGACCCAAGTTACAGTAAAAACAGCAATAATGGCTCAGTGAGGACAGCCTAACATCCAGCTCTGCTGGAAGAGATGTTTTTAATTATCTAATTTATTTTTCAAAAGTTTTTTGTATGATCAGTTTTTGAAGTCCATACAAGGATATATTTTACACATGATTTTCTTACAAAGGACTCCTTGATGATTGAGCTTTTTGAACAAAAATGTGATCATGTTTGCCTTTGAACACATTTTCTTGCTGAACGTTGTGTAGCAGACCTGCTTAATGATGACTTGAAATGTACCTGATGAACAAAACTCTTGTTGTTTGGTTTTGTTTTTTTACGCATTTCCTTTTCAGAACCCCCCACCCCCTTGCTACAGTCCTCTGGCTGAAAACATGAACGCTCCTGCAAAGTATTATTGTAACAAAACACTGTAACCCTGGTAAATGTTTTGTTGTAACTGTTAACATTGCACAGATTCTACCTTTCGTCTTTTTTTTTTTTTTTGACGATTTATTATTTTTTTTGAAGCCATTTCGTGTTCCAGTTGTAAAATAAGGAAATGTGATAATAACTGTATCATCACGGTCAGGAGAGCTTTCCAGAGTTGATTCTTTCCCCCAAACTTGTGCTCGTCATGGTCACATAGTTAAAAACAAGGGGAGGAGAGGGACACTTAGATGTATGGGCTGTTCTTGTGGTCGTTCGTGCGGCTTAACGGACCTGGCATTAAATTCCAAGAAGGATTTGGTATTTTTTTCCCCCCTCTTCCTGACCCTTCTCTTTAAAGGGTAACTATTATTAATATTTAGAATGGCAAAGAAGAATTATTGTAATACATCTAATGTACACAAGCTAAAACAGGAACAAAAACCCGCCCTAATGGAAGCATTGGGGGAAAACGTATTTTGGTTTTGTTCACTGCATCGTGTCTGCGTTACATTATTGGTGGCGATGGTTTCATTCCTTAATTACTGTTTTGTTTTATTCTTTGTATCCGAAATACCTTTAATTTATTTAATATCCATTGTTTAGAGTTCTGCCGTTTCTCCAGTACCTGTTAGTTATTAGTATTTATGTATATCAGGAGTGTGTTTAGTGTTCTTTTATTTGCAGTAAACTGATCTCCAAAGATTTCCTTTTGAAAATGCTTTTTCCCTCCTCAATTTTTACATTCCTTCCTGTCTTACTAAATACTAAGTGTTCTTTGACAATTTTGGTGCTCGCATGCTTTGGGGACAAAAGTGAAATGCAGTCTGTCATGACACCAGAACGTTTGTTTTCAACTCACAGATCCAACGTGCCTTAATAAATTGTTGTTTTTTTTTTTTTGTTGTTTCATTTAGATTTCAGTCAGTAATAGACTTGCCATTTTAATACACATCGTTGGAGATCTGCTTATTTGTAAATAGTCTGTTGCTCATTTGGGAAAATAAACCAGTGAACAGTATTTTTCTATTGTACTTTTCAGGACCATTTTGTCTCATTACTCCTGTTTTAGCTAAAGAATTGTATTACATTTGGAGAGTAAAACTCTGAAACACTGATTTCTAAAGGTTTCCAAGTTATTTGAGGGGAATATTTTTTTTTTTTTTTAAGATTTTATTTATTTATTTGACAGAGATAGAGGCAGTGAGAGAACACAAGCAGGGGGGAGTGGGAGAGGGAGAAGCAGACTTCCCGCGGAGCAGGGAGCCCGATGCGGGGCTCGATCCCAGGACCCTGGGATCATGACCTGAGCCGAAGGCAGGCAGACGCTCAACGACTGAGCCACCCAGGCGCCCCCCCCGGCCCCCCGAATGAATTTTACTTTTGTTCCTCTTCAGCTTGCTGGATCTGTGTTCCCTAGAACAAGGGTCTTCAAACCCATTCTAAGCCTCATCCGGCTTCTTGGTACATGTGCACCTACCTGGCCCCAGAGTGGGACTGACTGGGCCCAGTAGAACGTGCATTTTAACAAGTGCCCACGTGAGGCTGTGTGCACGAACATTCTCGGGGTCTTGGGATAGATCTAACTACGGGATAAATTGTGTACAGTTGCTATGTAATCGAAGAATCAAAAAAAGTAAGACCTTTGATGTCAAGGTAGCAAGCTTTGTGGAAGCCAGTCCCACTCCCAGGACAGGTATTTACCGTGTAATGACAGTTAAGACCCAGTATAATAACATTGTGCTCTCAGTAGGAATTGCTGTCATTCAGCCTAATTGTCATTTACTTTGTGGGAATGTTTAGTTTTTCTTCGGAAGAAAGCACATTTTTATTCCTCAGGAAGAGCACAAGTATGCACCTTGATGACAAAGTAATTTAAATTCTCTATCATGATAGCGAACGATCGGGATTTTTGATGGGGGTTGTATGAGCAGTGACCTTGTCAAGCTTGAATGTCTGTCCAGCATCATGGTGACACTTTGTTAAAGTTCACCATTTCCTTCCTACTCCCACTCCTGCTCAAGTCTGGTCCTCTTCCTGATGCCCATGTGGATGTTTATGGAGGTGCCGCCCTCCCTCCCTCAAGGTTGTGCCTTTAGAAAGGCTGCCGCGGGGCACCTGGGTGGCTCAGTCGGTTAAGCATCTGCCTTCACCTCAGGTCATGATCTCGGGGTCGAGCCCCACATAGGGCTCCCTGCTCAGCGGGCAGTCTGTCCCTTTCCCTCTCCTCTTCACCCCTGCGTGTTCTCTCTCTCTCTCTCTCTCTCTCTCTCTCTCTCTCCCCCTCTCTCCCTCCCTCCCTCCCCCCTCTCAAATAAATGAAATCTTAAAAAAAAAAATAGGCTGCTGGACCCCTTCTGGTCCTCCCCTCCTGGTCGTGCCATGCCTGGAGTCTGCACCCACTGGCCTTCTGGTTCACTCTCCTCCTGGCCTCTCCTCTTCCAGTGGAGCCAGGGTCCCTCTTACTAAAGTGCTCTTCCAAATTGGCAGTTCCAGTGCCTTGCTGTCCAGAGAGCGGGCCCTAGAGGTCCCCTCCTTAGGAACCTCCTCCAACCAAACTGGGCTCCAAGTTTGTGGGGACATCAGGGTCTTTCCTGCTCGGACCTCAGTCTAGAACTCTCTCTGCACACCACTGTGCTGGCCAACTGGGCTGATCCTCCAGGAGCCAGCTGAAACTCTCCCATTGTCCACTCTACTGTCACCCCGGACCCTTCCAGTGTAGAGGTGACACAGCTGGACTTAATTCTATAGTCATGTGATCATAGTCTTCCTCACTGGACTCTTGCCCATGGTACCCGGGCATGTTGAGCCCTCTTGTCAAGAATGACCGTGTCCTCCCCTGTCCCCAGCCTTGCCGTTAGCACACGGTTCCCCATCTTGTGTGTTCCTTGCAGTGGAATATCCACGTGGCCCACTTCCCTGCCACTGCATTAGCTGTGGCCCCGTGGCCCACCCACATTCGTGACCTGGAAATAATTGCTGCTTCTCCTAAAACTCTGAGGGCTTTCTAGTTCTGCTGTTTGTTTCGTTTGTTATTTTATACTTAGTGTGCATTACTGTATTTTAAATACAGAAAAGTATTGAAATGGCCCATAGCCCCACAAACCAGATAGCTCCTGTTAACAGTACTTAAAAATGAAGACTCCTAGTGAGGATGGTTGGAAGGGGGAAGGTCACAATGGTGCACAGAGGTGTGAAATGGAGCCTTCCTCCTCCCTGCGGCCATCCAGCCCTGGGGGCCCTCCCACAAAGAACCACCAGGTCTGTGTGGCCTGGTGGGGAAGGGGTGATGTGAATCATAGGTGAATTAGGTTGGTAGCATTTTAAACAATTCATTTACACCAATGAGAACCACATGCTTATTTGCTTGGGCACGAGGGCCCGGGTGAGCCTCTTGCTGCAGGACAGAGAGACCTGATGCTCTGAGGACTTGGCAAACATGTTTCTGGAGGGCAGGGCAGGGCCGAGTGGGCTTGTGGGTGTGCGTGGGTGCACGTGTGGGAGCCCTGCCCGAGTGGGCACAGGAGAGCCCGGTCTCCTGGGGCAGACGTTGATTGTACCTCCCCTCTGGGAGGTGGGATCGCTTTCCCAGCACTGCTGTTCTGGGCCAACATGAGGCCACAGTATGCACATGGAGCCCTGGCATTCCAGGACTTTGATGTTTGGAGACAGGGCCATGGTGACAAAGTACACGTCATGTGACAGTCCCTCTTGGCTGCAAAGTAGGCAGCCCAGGAGCGAGGGAGGCGCATTCCCTTCCACTGGGTGCTGAGAGCAGAAGGGGCAGGTGCTGCTGGCGCACCCACAGCTGGGGCCCTTCCCGAGCTCAGGGCACGGAAGTAGCCCTGACCCTCCGAAACGGCTTTCCCTAGTCTCCCCGAACTCCATCAGCCCAGCGGATCAAGCTCTCGGTCCCTGTGCTCCCTTCCTGCCCAGCTTTTAGACCTGTCCGCGTCACGAAGCTCACCAAGCCTCAGCCCCGGCTCAGCGGACTTGTGCTCTCTCTGCTGCTCAGACCGCGGGTGCGGGGGACACGGCTAACGCGCGCTGGGGACGTGGACCGTTTGTCGTGTGTGATTGAGCACAACGACAGTCCCACTTTGCCTCAATCCTGTGCCCTTGAAGGGTCGCCTGGAGGACAACAGTGAAGGGGACTAGTGGGTTTTCAGAGGCATTCTGACGCCGGCTCTCTTGCCTTTTAGTAAAAGGTCTGTCCCCCTGGAAGGTGAACGCCTGCGGGACTGCCTGCCGGCTGGACTCTCTCAGCTGCCCCGGGGCTCCGCCCTGGCCCCAGATTTCAGCCTCTCTCCTTGTGCTTTCTTGTCGTGGAGGGAAATGAGTGCCAGCCCTCCTGCACCTGCGCTGGCGCCCGCCCTGGGGGATTAGGCTGTGTTACTGCGTATAAATTGCTGTAATCTCTGCTGCAAAGGAGCTTATGTGCCCCTGTGACTGGGGGCCGGCAGGGAGGGGTCTGTCTGCTGAAGTGGCTGCACAGGGCTGTGCCTACCTCAGTGGGTCCCACTGTGCTTTTTCAAGCCCTCGAAGGATGGGCTTCTGTTCCACTTGAAGGAAAAGACTGCTCATACCAAATCGGCTTCGTCAAACTTAGTGTAAACGCCGCGAAAGTGTCAATGTTGCAATGCATGGGATCAGATTACAGCAACTCATTTTGTATGACTTCCAGTGGGAAAAAACCCTCCTCCTGTTAGTTTTGCTGTGCTTCAGGGTTTTGGGCTTTTTGCAGGGATGTAGGGGGGTGGTGGAGAGGGGGGGGGGGGCGGTGGGAATATAAAAATCTCCAACCAGAAACCATAGGGCCAACCAGACTAGGGGCTGGTTTGTCATCAGGGCAGTGAAACCACTTAGGTGCCTGTCGTCAGATACTTTCTTGATGCGTTAATTTGCCATTTATTCTATCCCTGTTATGAGGGTTTTCCTGTCTTACTACAACAATCAAAACCAAAATTTTGTCCTTTAAAGAACATTCTAGCTGCATTTTCTTTAAAACAGTAAGAGTTGTTATGCCTGACTGATTTCTAATGAGAAAATATAACAAGAAATTGATCAAATCATTTAATAATGCATATTAGGCAAGCTCTGGAATCTACCTAAACCGTTCTCTCCATCCAGCAGTTTGTCACAATTAAGCCAGCGATGCCTCTGGGCTGCCACCTTCCCTTTCCTCTTGCTGATGTGCCACGACTCAACACCGCATGCCTGGCTCGATGCGACCTACACGTTCCCACTGGAGAAAGGAAAACCCTTTTAGCCAAATCTCAAAGTGACCTTCACATTTATTAATTCTGAATTAAGTTCAGGTCTTTCTTTAGGCAGAGGCTCACTTCCTGTTACAAAACTAAAGGGGAACTCTCAGCCATAGGCTCAAAATGCCCTCCGAAAGCTAGAAATTTCCTAAAATGCACATTCAAGGAGTTGGGAAGGAAGCATTTTGCATTTTTTTAAGTCCGTCTCCCCTTGTGGATAACAATGTCATTAATCATAGTATGAAAATATGCATACTGGGAAGTTGAGTCAAGAAGGAAAGACCTCCTCCTCCACCACCCTGGTCCCACTTTGGCGAATTCCTCTGGGGTTTTGGTGACGTATTTAGAGTCTGATGCAGTGGTGAACATGCAGTGTAGCAACTTGCTCCCTGCTCCTTTCCCGCACACTTAAAACCCCGCTTTTGGTCCTTTGAAATCATCATTAATGGCTGCCTTCTCTGGTAGAGTTGAGAACTTTCCCAGTGTCAACCACCTCGAGCGCCCCACATTCTATCCCGAATAACGCTGCAGTGAGCCTCGTTGGCACACAGCCCGTCTTGTACTTGGACCATCAGATTTCCAGAAGTGGGCCATCTACCTCTAGGGCCGAGGGACCTGGTGTTTGGCTATTTCTGACTTAACAGGAAGCCATTTGGTATTTGACGTGGTCAACGTTGACATTTTGTGCCTGCTAGCAATTCCAATAAAACATTTTAAAAATAAACTTGAACTCAGCCCAATGACCTTCAAGAAATATGAGGGGAATATCGCGCACAGAATCTTGGTTACACCATCCCATGAGAACGGCAGCCCCACAAACCCAACTCTGTGACTGCACCACTGAGTCACTACAAAGTGAGAGAAAAGGCAGATGGATTGATTTATGGATGAGTCAGGGAGTGAAGAGAGGCAAGTTCCAGACAGACGGCCTGTTTGGGAACAATGTACATTTCTCGGCTCCCGGGCCACAGGCATCCGTCCTGGGAGACGGGAGGGCAGGGGTCAGGAAGGGGCGTGGCCGGCTTGAGATAAGCGACGCTCTTTCCTGACTTCACAAGGCAGTGGGGGTGTGGGGCGAGGTGTGGACGTGACCAGAGGCACCGGGCATCCCTCCTCCCTTTCAATGTTCGAAGATGAAACTACCAGCCACGCTCCTATGTTCTCAGCAGGTTTGGAGGACTCACTAGGTATTACATCATAATTATAATTTATTGTCACTTGGCATCTGTAGTGCTTGGAAGCCAAAGCGCACGACTAGATTGGGAGGTGGTATTGGCTGTGGGCTGGTTAAGGCCTGGGGCCTGGAGAGCAGGCGATGAAGGGAGATGTGGGGCGTCTCCTGGTTAGCAAAGGACAGCTAGAGACCCCTGTTGGGCCCCAGTGAGCCGGAGATCTCTGAGAGCCGGTCTTGGGCTCAGGGAAGGCCGAGGCTAGCGCTTGTCCACGGCCTGGAGTGGGCAGAGGGCTGGTTGGGGGGGGGGGGGGGCAAGCCATGCGGTCGTTGGTAACGAGCGGTTGAGGTTATGATTCACGGGCCTTCTTTAAAGTTAGGTCTGGGGATGGGCCTTTCCTTCTCCCAAAAGGATGTGCCTTCCAGCAAAAACTCGCCAGGCCCAGTTTCTCTGATGCGGATTGTCAGGGCAGTCCCTGGCTGGGCCACATCCTCAAGAGGATGTGACTTTTATGGCCCGCCAGCCTGGTGGGACGGGAAAGCCCTGTCCAGCCCCAGACGGTATCCCGCGGGCCTGCGGGATACCTGTCACCCACTGAAGCGCACGGTTGGGGTTGGGGTGAGGTTCTGCTTGCCCTGTTTCTGGCTCCGTGTGTTTGCCTTTTTCTGCCTCCACACAGTCAGTCCCAAATTAGGAGGAAAATGTCCACAAACTGCAAGATTGGGGAGAGCATGTGACATGTACGGACTGGCATAGGCTTGGCACTCCGATGCTGCAGATTGTCTTAAAATGAATTGTCGGAGAGGATGTAGAGTTGCCAGCTTTGGAGACAGATGCTGTGCAAACCGAACCCCTCTGCAGACTGGGACAGTAGCTACACAGTTCCTACTTGGGGTGAGAAGTCGCGGTGGTGGGGTCCTGATGGGCGAGCAGCTCTCCGTCTTGCGGATGTAGGGGTGCCATCAAGCAGGGCTCCTCAGGCAACACGGAAGCCAGATTCGAGGGGGGCCCCGCAGGATGTCCTGGGCTCTCAGCAAAATGTCTCTCTGTGGGAGATAGATTCGCCGCTGGAATACGGCTCTGGGGGAGTTCACGGACCTGGGCCTCCCGAACTAGCCTGGGCTGGGGGTGGGGACAGATGGGGGACAGTGATTCCGTCATGCTGTTCCTTATAACCCAGCTGATGCCCCAGCCTGTGGTTATACAAACCCGGGAGAGTCTGGGATGAAGGGCAGGGCATAAAAATACAAAGAATTGGGTTTGTAAGGTATTTGGTTTGGCACTGAGGGGAGAGAAGCGGCCCAGAACCAGGCAGACCTGGGTTTGGGTCAGTGGTGGGCTGGAGTGGGCAGCTCTCCCCAGCCCTGCATTTGGTGACCCCATGCCGGTCCGGTAGCCCGCAATCGGCCGAGGTGGGAGTATTTATACCGCCGGAGAGGGTAAATGCTTCGAGTCAGGACTACTTTTCTTTCCTTGTCCATCTGGAGTTGGCCTTCCCAGCACAGCAACTGGTTTGCACTGGTTGGGATCAGGCCCACAGACGATGGGCCAGGCCCTGTGCGAGTCTGCCAGCCACCGAGTGATCTCGGGCAGGTTCCCGGTGCCAGGGCTTGGCTTTCTGCTCTAAAATGGGCAGTTATGATGACCTCGTGAGACCGAGGAGAGAATCCACAGAACCTGGTTCATTCAGCGCCTGTCCCTGTGTTTCAGTTAACGTGTCCCCCACCCCCCCCCCCACCCCGTGTCCCCACCTCGAAATTGCAGTTGCTCCAAACTCCTTGCAGGCCCGTATCCGGTGACTCATCAAATCCCACAATCCCTCCTGGATCTAAAGTCACCAGGGTGGCCCCTCCTCCCACCCCATCATCTCCCCACAAAGCTGCCTGGATCAGGCAGGTCCTGCCCATTTCCGGCTCCTCCGGTCCAGCTGCTTCTGGGCCATCGGACTCTTCTTTAAAAAGACAACCCGTATCTGTCCTCTTCTGCTTAGACACGACCCTGGTTCCAGTCCAGACATCCAGCGAGGCCTGACTGCCCCGCAGCGGCTCTGCTTGGCCTGCCTCTCCCCCTCCTCTATCTTCCCAGCCGCATCCGAGCTCGGCAACCCCTGCCCCCATCACCACGCCTCCCTACCCAAGAGGAGACAGGAAATCCCTCTTAAAACTGCAAGCGGGGCCCATTCAGGGCTTGGGAGGCTGGCCTCTCCTAGGCAAATGTGCAGGTTCCGTGGCAGTGTGACCCTCTCACTCTGGCCTGTCTGGGCCCTGTAGGTGGAGCTCCATCCTGCCGCCTCCCCGATCCGAGGCCCCCTTTACTCACCTTTGTAGGCCCTGGCTCCTGGGGGCTTCTGGGCTCCATCTGCCGGTTGTCTGGCTGCCACACCAGGCTGGCCCAGACTGAGCCTCGCTCACCTTTGTGACTCACCAGGGGCCTGGCCGGCCATGCTGTGTAGCCAGCGTCAGTTTCCCTTGACTTCTATTCTAGGCTCTTGGCTGGCTTACTTGCCAAGGGGAATTAACAAGCGAGATGAAATATTTCTATACAGACAGCCTTGGGACATTCAGTTTTTAGGTGAAAACAATCGAACAGCTTTCAGTAAGAACTGCAAGAACAAGAACCTTACTTCAGAGACGTGGAATGCTTTCCCTCTTGAATCATGAAACTAACATTTATGGAACAGTTACTAAGTGCCAGGCACTTTGTATGTTACTTCGTTTACTGTTCCCTCAATCCCTGTGAGATCAGTATTCTGACCTCAGTTTATAGGGGAGGAATGGAAGCTCAGAGAGTTTAGGTGACATGCCCAAGGTCACAGAGCTAATAAATGGCAGATCCAAAATTCACACCAGATCAGCCTTTTTTCAAAAGCCATGTCACGGCGGGGTTTCGGGGGGGGGGGGGGCGGCGGGAGGGAAGGCAGTGTATCTACTTGTCAGGGAATTTACTGTCCTCAATTTAGAGCACTCACAGAGTACCAGGATGTGGGAACCCACTGAATGAGGGTATTTTCAGAACCATAGAAAAGGGCAGAATGCATAAATACTTTATCTTTTACTCTTCCTCTACCTTTTTAAATGCTGAATTTTTTTTGACTCCCCAAACGCACAATTCAACATAGATACAGTAAAAAATATATTTTTTTTCAAAATACACAGTATTCAGAAGAATTAAAGTTCCAGTAATGGTGGAGTACCTTGTATCAGACTCACTCTCCCATTGATAGTGATGATAAACGATGGACAAAGTAGCAAACATGCGCACGCACACACACACACCCCGCCAGAAAAAAAAAAATGTAAAGATTTGAAGGCACTAGAGTGACAAAAATCAGACAGATACTGGAGGAGATTTGACCCTTGAACGATGGGAACTACATATTGTTATAATTACACATGTTATTTATCCAGCTCTTCCCTGGAGGGCACCCTCCTGGCCACAGAGCACGGGGTGGGGGGGCGCCGGATAGGGAAGCAGAAAGTTTCACTGTTATTGACTTGGGGTGTCAGAGGATGAAGTTTAGAATTAACGGAGTAACTGGCACTGGAGGAAGGAAATCCCAGGGAGACGTGGAGGGGGCACGCTCCAAATCTGCATATTGACTCTGTTCCCAGAGTCAGTTCCTCCTGAACTGTGCTTGCAATGGGGAGATTCCAAGGAGCACAGTGTAAAGCAATAGCTGTAAGACAGGAAAAGCTAATCGAAAATTTCAGCTGCTTTCCATTGCACTGGAGTCAGAGTGTGGAGTTAGGATCCCACTTAGTTGGAGGAGTTTCACAAACACCTGGGGATTTCTACTGAAACCCCAAAGGCGCTGCGTATTCAGAGCAAAGACTATGTCTCAGATTTATCCTAACACCAGTGGTGAAATCAAAACAGGCTTCTCCCAATAAGTGTGAAAAACAAGCCTCCACAAAATCAAGATGATCAGCAGGGAATTTAATAGGTATTCACAAAAATCTACATGGCTCCCCTTTCCCATTCTGGGCGCCCCCCCCCCCCCGCCCTTTGCACCACACCTTGGTATGTTCTAATACCTACCTGGGAGCTTATGTCAATATCTGCTGGTTGTCTGGCTGCCACACCAGACTCGTAAATTTTGATTAGTAGACATGTGTGAAAAAAACAGAGAAATGTGACCTATGGTCAGGAGAAAATTCAGACCATAGAAACAGACCTGAGATGAGCCAGGTATTCCTATTATCAGATAAGTCTTTAATACAGCAAGTATAAAATATTCAAGGAGTGACTATAGGGAATCTTAATTGAGAAATAGAAAAAGAAAAAGGAATTTCATGGGTATTCTGAAAAATACAATAGCTGAATGAAGAATTCATTGGATAGACTTAACAGCATATTAAAAATTACAAAAAGTTTTTTTTTTGAGATTAAAGAAATTGGCAAACCACTGCAAAACTGATCAAGAAAACAGGAGAACAAAACACAATTTACCAGTATCAGAAATGAAGCAGAGGATATCACTACAGATCCTACAGCTATGAAAAGAGTAATAAGAGACTATTAACTTTATGCTAATAAATCCAATAACAAAGATGAGATGGACACATTTAAAAACACAACTTAGCAATATTGATATGAGATGAAATAGATCATCTGAATAGCCTTTCATACAATAAGAAATTTAATTTGTAATCAAAAACCTGGCCAGAGGAAAAACTCCAGGCCAGATGGCTTCACTGGTGAATTATATCCATATTTTATAAAGAAATGATAACCAACCTCACAGAAAATGTTAGGCGGTAGAAGAGGAGAGAACACATCCCAATTTCATTTTTAAGGCCAGCATAACCCCAATACCAAAACCTGACAAAGATACTGGAGGCTTTGTAGAGGACTCTGGCTCTACACAGTGGGCCCCACTATCATGTCCCCCACAGCAAGGCATCTCTTCATGGGACACCCTTTCTCAGTTCCGATAGTGCCACTTGTCATATTCAGGAAACATTTGTTACCAGCTGGGCCCCTTCTTCTTCTTCCTCTTCTTCTTCTTCTTTTAAGATTTATTTATTTATTTTAGAGAGAGAGAGAGTGCAGGGGTGGGGCAGAGGGAGAGGGAGAAAGAGTCTTAAACAGACTCCGCACTCAGTGCGGAGCCCCGTGTGGGGCTCGATCTCACAACCTCCAGATCATGACCTGAGCCGAAATCAAGAGTTGGACACTGCTGCTCAACCAACTGCACCACCCAGGTGCTCCTGGGCCTCTCCTGCTTCACTCTTCCAACACTGCCAGGCACGAGGATAAATCCGGGGTCTTGCTAATATCCCCAGTCTGACTCAGGATGGGGGCATCAGTTCCCTCTGCTCTTAGATTCCCAAGAAACTAAGGGCTCAAGAAAGATTGTCCAGAGACAGGAAGCCCACCCCAAGCTCTGCTCTGCCCCTTGCTTCTCCTCCTCCTCCTCATCGAAGGGATCTTTATGTCGTCTCCTGGGCATGAGATACTAGCTCTGACTTATCTGCATCCTTTCGAAAATCAAAAGTCAAGAACCTTGGCTACTTATCATCTATGTTCTGCTGCAGCAATCATCCCTTGAGGAAATGGATGTCTCACAGGTCTGCTGTTTGAATGAGGGAACAACGTGGAGTAACAGGAGATAGTGGCGTGGAGGAAATACTTGTCTTCAGAACATGATTCCGCCATACTTTTCTGTAATAGGGACTGCTTAAATAAAGCCTGGGCAGACAGAGAGATAGATCAATGGGACAGACTAGAGAGCTCAGAAGCAGGTCTGTGCACATGAACACATGAGATGTTACAGGGTGGCCTGAGGATCTGCGGGAGAGGACTGACTTCTCAACAAATGGTGCTGGACAGTTGAGTAAAATGAGATCCCAACCTTATGCCATAAGCAGAATGGATTAAAAACCTGAATATGAGAAGCAAGACCATACAACTTTTAGAAAGTATCATGGGAGAATATCTTCTTGATCCTGGGGTTAGGAAGGGTGTCTTAAAGAAGACCCAGAAATGTACTAATCATAAAGGCAAAGACTAATAAATTCATTCATATCAAAAGGCATCATAAAAGGCACAAAAAGATAAGCCATAGACCAGGAGAAGATATTTGCAACACATATAAATGACAAAATACTTATATTTGGAATACATAAGGCGCTCCTATAAGCCAGTAAGAACAAGACAGACAACCCATAGTGAATGGGCAAAAGATCTCAACAAGAATTCCACAATGAAGGGAATTCAAAGGGCTAATAAACATGAAAAGATACTCAATATTGTTAGTAATCAGGAACATGAAGATTAAAACCACAGTGAGATACTCTCACATATCATTAGAGGAGTAAATCATTTTCAAGTCTAATGAACGATCCCTAGTGTTGGTGAACACAGAAAGGAATGAGGGCTTATCCACTGTTGACAGGAATGTATATTGGGATAGACACGTTGGAAACGAGTTTGGCATTATCTCATCAAGTTGATGACACACATATTGTCTTAGGAGCAATTCTTCTAATAGCTATGTACCCAGAAGAAATGCATGTGCACTAGGATTCATATACCAGAATGCTCACTATAATATTCATTGCTCATGATAGCCAAATATCGGAAACAACTCAAAGGTTTCCAAACAATAAAAGTAGATGAACAGAGTAAGTATATATGGACATAGGGAATACTATCTAGCAACGAAAGCTAATAAACTACTGTTAACATGCAACCCTGGGTGAATCCACAAAAGAATGAAAAAAAGTCAGCAGAAGGATGTTACTGTATGTTTCCATTCCCATAGCATTCAAAAAACAGCCAAATTAACCAGTGTTGTCTAGAGATGAATCCAAAGATGGTAAAACGGCTAGGAATAAGAGGGAAATAATTATCATAAAGACAGGCTGGTTGTTGAATCTGCCAAGAAAAGGGTTTCTGGGGTGCAGTAAAGATTCTGTTTCTTTACCCAAGTGTTCATATTATAATTACTGTTTAAACTGTACATATGCTAATGGCCTCTTTTATATTTATTAGCCATCTCACAAAAGAAAGGAATGAAAAGAAAAACTGAAAAAAAGAAAAAACCACGGCACTATATGCTGTATCCACTAAAACTCATCTTCCTGAAGACACTTCTACAACATGGGACATTGTTCATGTATTAATAAGAATAGGAAGCAAGTTACAAAACCATATATGCACAACATGAGCTCAGCTTAGAGGGGAACCCGTGTATTCGCAGAGAAAAGATCTGATGGGAAAACCTCAAAAATGTCAACAGCAATTCTTCTCCTTTGTATACTCTTAAGCGATACCCAAATTTTCACAATGAACAGGTGTTAATTTTCTAGTTTTAATAGGAAACCAATATATGTTATGTAAATTCTCTGCAGAAAGGTCTGACGTAAGACCTACCATGTTACTTCTATCAATCAGGATCTAGTGTGGGAAACGGAAGCCCCGCAAGGCACTTCCAGGAAAGGTATATCGCATGGAGGGGATTAGGAGCCTGCTGTGCTCTGGGAAGGCTAGAGGAGCCAGAGGCTCTCCCCGGACCAATTTGTAGGAGGGCGTGCCGCTGTGGCTCTGATTCAAAAGTCAAAAGTCAAGGCCACCGCAGCCACATGCACTTGTCACACCCATGAGGCATCTTGAGAGAGTGCTGTAGGTTGCAGGGGGTCCCAGACAGCTACAGCCTCCACCTCAGTCCTACCTCATAGATCACACGAGTGCCTCTTCTCCATGCACCCAGGTGTAGGAGTCTGGTGAGTGGAGGTTAGAGCATTGTGGCCCCTGCACACCTTCCCTGGGGGTTCTGCTCCAGGGGGTTGGAAAGGAGGTGACCGAGAGAGCCAGCTTTCCCTTTGTACTTTATACCCTGCGGATGTAAAGCCAGAGCCACCATAAGTGGGCGGCTTAAGCAACAGAAATGTATCGTCTCAGCGCTGGAGGCTGGAAGTCCAAGATCAAGGCGTCTCGGCAGCATGGGTCCTTTCTGAGGCCATAGGGAGAATCTGTTCCGGGCCTCTCTCGGTGGATTATAGATGGCTGTGCCTTCACAGGGTCTTCCCTCTGTGCATGTCTCTGCATCCACACTTTCTGTTTTATAAGGACATCAGTCCTATTGGATCAGGGGCCACCCACTCCAGTACGACTTCATCTTACTCAGTGACACCTACAATGACCCTGTTTCCAAATCAGCTCACATTCTGACATACGGGGGATGGGACACAGGAATCTGCGAGGGGGACACAATTCAGCCCATAGTGGTGCGTCCAAGCTTCTTACCAAAAGCATGTATAATGGAGGGCAAGAAGAACCCCAGGATTCTCTGCGGATAAATCATGGAGACTTTGACAATGTGCTGTTCTGGGACGGCCGTTCTGGAGGCTGGGACGCTGGGGAAATGGGCAAGACCCAAGGCCACAGAGGTCAACCTTCTGAGAATATTCTTCCAGGTTATCGCTCTGGTGGCAGCAGAACGCAAGAACTGACATAAAACGCCATCTGCCTTCTGCACCACCGAGGGGTTTCATTTTGTGTGGGAGGACCCCCCGCACTGTCTGTCCCGTCTCTTTTTACCTTCTCTGGTAGAATCCAGCTGCCATCTGGCTGGACTCACCTTGGAGGGGGAGGAGGGGGGCCAGTCCCTGGGGCCTGGGGCTCCCACACCCCTTTATTATGCTGGCCCTGGCTTTGAGCCTAGGAAAGCTTTGGGAGAACAGGCAGAGGCCCTGCAAGAATGCCCCGTCTTGCTCTGATCTGGCAGAGACCCGGCTTCGGAGTGGGGGGGACACATGCCTGCCTTCCTCAGGGAGCTGCCGCAGGGTCGCTGCTCCAGGAGCAATGGGATGTGGCTCCTGAGAGGCCCGCTTCGGGAGGGCCCAGGCTCCCTCCACCCTGCTGGGATCGTCCCCTTGAATGATAAGCGGTCATCCGCGGCCAGAGGGTCGGAGCAGAGCCTTGTGGCTCCCAGCGAGAGTTTCGGATTTCCCTTCCAGCGGGTGTTGGCCGGGACTGCACGGATGCCTTTGTCCCTGCTGGTTGCTCCGAAGCTTGGATTCCATCCCTGGCCAGGCCCCAGACATGCCGGCTGGTTTTCTCCAGCGGAAGAAGCTGTTCTTTCTGTGTCTGCAGATGGTCCTGTTGCAAGCACCTCGGTCAGGCTGGTTCTGGAAGAGCAAGCTAAAATGAGCAGACATTCGCCTCCTTTTGAGGGGGTGCTGCTGGCTGGGGTGGAAATGGCCTTGGGGTTAGTGGGGGTCTGTTCAGCACTTCTGTGGGGACCGTACATCCCGTCCCCTCCATGCCTTGCTTCTCTCTCTTCCTCCCCCTTCCTCCTCTTAGCCCTATGGACACCGCCACACAGCCTTCCACTTGCCTCCTGCACAACCCTGATCCAAAACCTTTGGTGGCTCCCTCTCGCCTCAAGTGGCGTTTCTCAAACTGTGTGCCTCAGACTTGTTTGTAGCTCATAAAAGATCAGCCCCTCCCCGCTCTCATCCCAGACCCAGCAATCAGGTCCCCAGTCGGGGAGCCCAAGGACTTTAACTCGCTTCCTAGGTGACTTTTGTTTTAAACTTGTATATTTAAAAAATACTGTGGTAAAACACACATAATGTACAATTTACCACTTTAGCCATTTTTAAGTGTACAGTTCAGTGGACTTAAGTGCTAGTATGGACTGAATGTTTTGTGTCCTCCCCTAATCCAGATGTTGGAGACCCAATCTCCGTTGGGATGGTATTTGGAGGTGGGGCCCTTGGGAGGTGCTTAGGTTTAGATGAGGTCAGGAGGGTGGGGATCTCATGATGAGATTAGTGCCCTTCTGAGAAGAGAAGAGAGGATCTCTCTTTCTCTGTGAGCACCCACCAAAGAAAGGCCTTGGGAACGCACAGTGTTAGAAGACAACTTTCACCAGACCCTGTCTGCTCTGACACCTGCTCTTGGATTTCCACCCTTCAGAGCTGAGAAAGTAAGGGGCTGAGGTTTGCGTCACCCAGTCTGGTATTCTGGAATGGCAGCCTGAGGGCCTGAGACAAGTCCGTTCACACTGTTGTGTCTCCATCGCAGCCAGTCGTCCCCGGAACTTTTCATCTCCGCCATCTGAAACTCTGCTTAGTCAACACTCACTCCCCCATTCCTCCCTCTGCCCCTGCTTCTTCCCGTCTCTATGAATTTGACGACTCGCGGGACCTCACATAAGTAGAACCATACCATCTTTGTCCTCTGTGACTGGCTGATTTCACGTATCCTTGTGTTTTCCTGCTTCATCCACGTTGTAGCCTGTGTCCGAATGATCTTTCTTTTTAAAGCTGAATAACCTTCCATTGTTTGTAGAGACTCCATTTTGTTTATCCGGTCCTCAGATGATGACACTTGGGTTGCTTACACATTTTGGCTATTGGGAATGATGATGCTGTAAACACGGGTATACAAACGGTTCTTCCAGACCCTGCCTTCAGTTCTTTCGGGCAGATATCAGGAAGTGGAATTGCTGGATCATATGGTAATTCTATTTTTAATATTTCCGACAAACTGTCATACCACAGTGGCTGCGCCACTTTGCATTCCTACCCACGGTGTGTGAGTGTTCCAATGTCCCCACATCCTCACTGATACTTGTTATTTTCTGTTTCATTTGTTTGGCTGGTTAGTTGGTTAGTTTTTTGGGGTTTTTTTTTTTTTTTTTTTTGGTAGTGGCCATCCTAATGGGTATGAAGTGATATCTCACTGTAGTTTCGATTTACATTTCTCTGATGATGAGTGATGTTGAGAACTTTTTCATGGGTTTACTGTTCATTTGTGTATTTTCTTTTTTTTTAAGATTATATTTATTTATTTAAGAAAGAGAGAGAGAGAGAGCATGAGAAGGGGGAGCAGCAGAGGGAGAGGGAGAAGCAGCCTCCTGCTGAGCAGGGAGCCCGATGCGAGGCTCCATCCCAGGACCCTGGGATCGTGGCTTGAGCCGAAGGCAGACGCTTAACCAACTGAGCCAGCCAGGTGCCCCTATTTGTGTATTTTCTTTGGAGAAATGTCTACTCAAATTCCTTGCCCATTTTAAAAATTGTATTTTGTTGTTGTGTGGTATCTAGAGCTGATTTAATATATATATATTTAGAGAGTGAGCAGGGGCAGAAGCAGAGGGACAAGGAGGGAGAGAATCCCAAGCAGACTTCCCACTGAGCATGGAGCCGGATAGTGGGCTCTGTCTCATGACCTCAAGATCATGACCTGAGCCAAAATCAAGAGCAGGACACTCAACCAACCGAGCCACCCAGGTGCCCCAAGTTGTATCTATTGGTGATTTTGATGGAGGGTAAAGTGAGAGACCATTGGTGAGCAAATGAGCCCTTTGTAGGGCATCCAGGGCCCTCTGTAGTGGGGCCTGCCCTGCCTTCCATCTCATTTCCTGCTGTTCCCAGCAAGAATGCTTTGCTCTAGCTGGACATTTCCATCTTCTGGCCTTTATTTATACCATTCCAACAACATGGACCTCTGCAGCAGGCAAACTTTTTCTTATCTGCATAAGAACCACCCTCTTCCATCTCCTACTGAGATAGTTCTCGTGGGACTGTGGGTCACAGGATCCCTCCCCCTCCTGGCTGCATCAATGGTACATGACCCAGGCTCACCTGATCCTAGTGCTTCGAACACCTTGGCTTAAGGGGGCTGGCCCAAGGGCTGGACATTCAATCCAAGCCAGTCAGGTTCCTATGTGGCTTGTAGGGAGTGTCTTTTTCTGCTTGGCTTGCCAAACCAGGATGATACAAGCCCTGGGCCCTTTGTGACTTCTCTGCAGGAAGAAAGAAAAGGTCAACACACAATGTAAGATGAATCAAGACAGGAAAGCAAAAGAGAATGTGAGTAAGAGAGAGAAAGATATTGTCCGAGGCCCTGGGTCCAGCCATACCTGAAACTAGCGCCCCTTTGATTTTTCAAGTCCATAAGCCAGTGGATTCCCTTTTAGCCTAAGCTGGTCTGAATGCAGTTTCTGTCACTGGCAACAAAAAGTCCTGATGAATGCAGAGCCCCCGCCCCAGGCCTTCCCTCTGTTCCACAATGTGGCCACCCACCTGTGCCCCCACCCGGCTTAGATCCCTGCTAGTCTCCTTTATGTCTGGGTGAGGGGCGGCTCCCTCTAGGGATCTCCGGCAGTCAAGGGGGAAGGAGATGGCTTTGTGGGTGTTCCGATTTTCAACTCTCTGCCTGCCCTGTCCCTTAGAGACCTTCTGTATTATATACTTGTTGTCTGTGCCTTGTGTAATAGGGTGAGTCTTTACGAGAAACATGATCCTTGCGGTGGCTGGTGGGAACTTGGGAGTGGACATCTAGCATCTCCACATTCCCCACCCACACCTCGGGGCAGCCTTGGGCAGAGGTCCAGCCCCAGCCAAGGAACGTGTCCTCTGCAGGGACTTAACGGAGGGAGGGTGTGAAAAGGTGAGTAATGGCGGAAAACATGAGCTGGTGTCTCCTTGTTGTGGGTTTCAAGTGTGTGGCTTTTTCTTTTCACAGCTGTGCTCTCCCTAGAGGGTTTCCCACCCCCAGCCCAGGAAGGGGAAGCCACCTCCGGGTGTCAGAAAGGGCTGGGTCGCTCCCATGGGGAACCACTGGTCTTTATGTTTCAGTCCCTTGGGACAGGGTGGAGGGTGGGGCCTTGAGTCAGAGGTTTTGGGGAATGTCCTGGCCACCCTGAGAGAGGGGAAGGAGATGGAAGTTGGAGTCCTGTTTAGTGGTGAGTCCAGCACCCTGAACAAGCCCCCCCCAGACAACATTTCCCCTGGGTGGTGGGGGTTCAGGGAGACCAAGTCCCCACACCTATGTAGTCTGGGGCTCATACCGTGTGAACGCGTTCTGGTATGACTTGCTCTAAGAGAATTTTTTTTTCTAAGTGTAGAACTTTTTATTTGAAAAACAAGGAAATGTCTCTTGCACCCAGGTATTACAGAGCAAGTTCTGAGGTGCTACACGTTAATATGTCAGGAGATCACGTGGTATGTTTCACTGCTGCTGTGACCACTTGCTATGTAACGTGGGCCATTAATCTGGGGATGTTCCTGTCCCATCTCCCCGGTCGTGCTTTTCGAGTCCTGCTTCTGCTGCTCAGAATTGCCCATGGCATCGAGAGTCCAGCCCGGGAGAAGTGCTCACAAGGGTGAAATTAGCAATAATAGTAATAGCTAATAACATTTATGGTGGGCTTTGTGTGAGTCAGGGGCTAGTTTATTTTTTTTTTAAAGATCTTATTTATTTGAGACAGAGAGAGCACGTGAGAGAGAGAGAGAGAGAGAGAGAGAGAGAGAGCACAAGCAAGGGGGAGGGGTAGAGGGGGAAGCAGATTCCCTGCTGAGCAGGGAGCCCCATGTGGGGCTTGATCCCAGGACCCTGAGCTGAAGGCAGACGCTTAACTGACTGAGCCACCCAGGCGTGCCAGGGACTAGTTTAATAAACAAGTATTTGCAAGTATTGTTTTATCAATAGTGGATACTCAGAGGGATCCTGATTTTGTAATCTACGCAGATGTGCACGGGCTGTGACCGCTCCCCCTCAATGAGCCAGGGCGCACCCTCCCCTCTGGAAAGCATGCTGAGCCACCTTGAGAGCCTGTGGGTTTATTCCCAATGTTGTTCATGCCACCTGCACGTGTTATAATAAGGAAACAATCTAATTAAATATGGTGCAAACTAAAGAGATATGAGGGTAATAAGAATGGACTGTTGTTTTTATGATATGTAGGTTGAAACACTTGATAAAGTTGAGTCACCTTATGACAAATGTTCGTCCAATGAGACGTGGGCAAGACAGCTGTGAAAGATCAAGAAGACCCAGTCACAGGGCCCCTGCCCGCAAGTAGCTTGCTTCACGCCGGTTTGCAAGGTCTGGCTCCACTTTGGAAGAAACAAGTTGAAAATCATAGAAACATCTTGGTTATGACTTATGCAAAAAGCAAACGTGGAATTCTACCCAGTGGCTCATTGTCAAATAGGACTTGAACGTATAGCAAAATGCAGTTATAAAGTATGTTTTCAGTTAGAAGCTTTAAATTGTAAAGAGTGGTTTTATGATTCCCCACTTTTAACTTTTTAAATTAGCCCACCTATGGCGGGTCGGAGGGTTTGGCTACAGGTGTGTACGAGTGTGGGAGAGAGGTCACGTGTCCACCACCGTCTTTCTTTGGAAGATCCCTGAGACACTCCCTGGTTTGGTTCCTGTCCGCTTGTTGGAGCAGGGTCTTTGCTTCACCCGCCCAACTCCTCCAGGTATCCGGGACTGCTGGACAGCGGGCCACCTGCAGGCCCAGGTCACAGGAGTCTCTGTCCACCTCCACCTGTCCCTTTGACGAGCCCAGCTGACCTTCACCTCTCCCTTCTCCCCAGTGTCCAGGAGATGACGTCTCACCTGACCCTGCGAGCATGTCCCCAGATCTTTCTGTTTCTTGCTCTCGCACCTCCTTTGAGACTTTGTCCTGAGTTGGGAGAGGGGAATGGCCCTCAGGACACCAGTAAGTGTCAGAAGGGAGAAAAGTCTGCAGAAAACACTCAGCGTTTGGATGAATGGATAAGCAAAATACGGTCTATTCATACAGTGGAATAGGATTCCGCCTTAAACAAGGAAGGGAATCCTGACACCTGCTACAACATGGATGAACCTTGAGGACGTGATGCTGAATGAAAAGCCAGTCATGAAAGCACAAATCCTGCACGATCCCACTTAGATGAGGTCCCTGCAGTGAGCAAATTCATAGAGATGGGAAGTGGAGCGGTGGTTACCAGAGCCTGCACTGTGGGGAGGGAGGAACAGGCAGGGAGTGTCGAATGGTACAGAGTCTCGGTTCGGGAAGATGACAAATGTTTTGGAGATGGACGGTGGTGATAGCTGCACAAGGATGTGCAGGTATTAATTCCACTCAACTGCGCACCTACGAATGGTCAATTCTGTGTTGTGTATAGTTACACACACACACACACACACACACACACACACACACACACGAGCCAGGCCCTGACCCTCAGTGCTTCACCTCAGTGGGAAACCTTGAGGTTGTTTCTGGTGGATGGGATTCTGGACATCTTCACGTTTTTCCTTGAGCCTTAATATATTTTCCCAATTCCCTGCAAAGAGCACTTCTTACTTTAATAATTAGAGGGGAGAGAGAAGGGCACTTCAAGCATCTACAGGGAAATACAAAGGGAGGGAGCAGGGAGTTACTTGTCTGGATCTCATCCTCCCGCTACCCAGGGCCTGGGTCTTGTCCCGGTGGGCAAGGTCACAGCTGATGAGCCCCGAGGATGGACTAGAGTGGCAGGGGGCTTATCAGAAGACCGGGAAGGCCCACACTGCTCCTCCAGCCCCTGCCCCCAAGAGAGGTTGGCAGGGCCTCCCACAGAGCCTGCTGGAGGTGCTTCCGGGAGATGGGGCCCCTTCATCCAGAAAGGACGGAGGGACCTGTTCTGGTGATGGGACAGTCCAGCTATCAGCCCTGACAATGGCCCTTGATTTAACAATTAGATAAAGAGATGCTACAAATTTTATTTTAAATATTTTATTTATTTATTTGAGAGAGTATGAGAGAATGTGAAAGCAGGGGGGAGGAGCAGGCTCCGCGCTGAGCACAGAGCCCAATGTGGGGCTCTATTGCACAGCCCTGAGATCATGACCTGAGCCAAAATCAAGAGTCAGACGCCACTCAACAGACTGAGGCACCCAGGCGCCCCAGATGCTACACATTTTAGAACACTGATTCTGGTCCAGTCACAGAGGAGAGCTTTATATGCATTACTTTTTAAAGATTTTATTTACTTATTTGAGAGAGAGAGAGCGCACGCGCACAAAAAGTGAGAGTTCAAGTGGAGGGGGTAGGGGTAGAGGGAGAGGGAGAAGCAGGCTCCCCACTGAGCAGGGAGCCTGACACAACATGGGTTTTGATCCCAGGATCCTGGGATCATGACCTGAGCCGAAGGCAGACACTTAACCGACTGAGCCACCCAGGCAACCATATATTGCATTATTTTTTAAATTCTTACAAGAATCCTGTGGTTAAGGATCTTTATTTTAAATAATTTCCCCTGTAAGATATATGCTACAGATAAAGAAGCAAGTGCAATATATTTGTACATTTATTTTGTTTTTTTCAAATAAGAAATTAGTTACATTCATTAGAGTGGCTGCTAAAACACATACTCCCCGGCATGCCTAGTGGCTAAAGCACAAATACTCTGAGTTCTACTCATCAAAGCAGTCTGGGGGCAGCAGAGGCAGGGGGAGGAGGGTGGGCTGTCAGGGATCCAGGCTGTGGGGGGCTCTGCTATTTTTAGTTCAGGGTCTCTGAGGCTGCCCTTGGCATTGACACCCAGCCGGTTGGCAAGTTTTACACATGGCAGAGTTTTACAAGGCTGGGCCTGAGAGTCATAACATAACTTCTCTTCCACTTTACGGGCTAGAACTCACTCTCATGGCCCAACCTGACTGCACGAGAGGCTGAGAGATACAGTCCAGCCATGTGCTCAGGACAAAGAAGAAACGGCTATGGATTTGGATTAGGGTGACCCATGGAATGTACTGTTCAAACTGAGACCTTACTGTCAGGGAAAGGTGTCACCAAGGTCTGCCAGGGCAGCAGGACAAACTAGACTGGGCGCAGAAGGTCGTTTGATTTTTGGGAGCAAGATCAGGCAAAGACAAGCCCGCGAAAATATGTTTTCTTATTTTCCTTAGTTTCTACAGAAAAAGGAAGGCATGGTGCACTGCCTTCTCTATGCTTTGGTTTTATTTCTCCTACTTTGCAATATATCCTGGAGATCGTTCATGCAGAGATCCCGCTTTGGGTGGTTGCTTTCTAGCTTTGGCACCGTAACACATGGTGAACCTTGATCTATTGAACCACTCCCTATGGATGGATGTGAGTTGTTTCAATTTTTGGCTATTACAAATAATAGTGCAATGAGTCATGCCATGCAAACACCATTTTAGCGACATCTTAAATAGTCGTAAAATGAACACTGAGGTGGTTAGCACCGTCGTATATTGCATCTCAAATCAATGCATTGGATGATTTTCTTTCATTTTGTGCTTTCTAGAAATAAGATTAGATTAAATATCTTCTTTTTAAATTCTGTGACTCTTTCCCCATTTATGTCCAAAATGTTTTTGAGATTTAGCCATGTAATGAATGTTGGGTGCCATTGAGTGAATGTGCCACATTTGAAAAATAATTTAGTCTACGTTTGGGCAGGTGATGTGCATCATTGCCAGTGTTCTGAGCTTTGGACTGCTTACACCATCATAGGGCAGGTATGTATCCCCTCACTAGATGCTTCCAGACTGTCCCTCAGAACCATCGTGCTGAATTGCGCTCTGATTTAACACATTCCCATCACTCTGCATTCTTATCTTGGTTTTCTTTTCCATTTGAGGTTAAACAACGTTTCCCTTCTTCGTGATTTGAGTTCCTGCATTTACAAATGCTCCTTTGGCTTTTGCTCACTTTGCCATTGGACTCATGTCTTTTCCGTGTTGGATTGGAGGCGTTCTTTCTAAACTTTGCACACCAACTCCCTGTTGGTTAGAATTGCTGCGGATCCTGTCAGTTTGTGACTTGTGTTTACCCTCTTCATGATGTCTTTTGATAACAGACGTCCTATTGCAGGGTGGTCAAATAAATCTTTCCCTTAAGACTGGTGCTTTTTTGTTTCCCGCTTGAGAAAGCTTCCAAGGCTGAAGTCTCAATCCTCACATTAATTGGGCACAGACAGTGGTTCAAATGTATTGCAGGCCAAGGAACTGGTGCCCAGGTTCCAACCTAGTCTGTTCCTCTTGAGGTATTGCCAGCTCAAGCCTGGCCACCCAAGGCCAGAGTGAGCCTGGGAGGTGTTTGCCCCTTCCCAAACCTGCCAGGGACATATTGGGCTCCAATGCTGCTTGCTCTGCTGATCACCCCAGGTGGGGGCTCCTCATCTTCACACACCATCATCAGCTCCTCCTTTGGGCTTAGAATTTGATTTTTCTGTCTAACAGGCTTTCCCATAGTGGGACTGGCCTGTATTCCTTGGGATACAATCCAGGATCCATCTATGTGACTGCTACATGTTGCCTTCCAAGAGGTGGTTTCTCTGGGGCTGGAGTCTCTGAAACTATGGATTTATTGGGGGCAAGTGTGGTTTGGCGTGGTTCTGGCTTTGGGGACAAGAGTAGTGGTGATGATGATGCTATTGTTGTTTGGATTGTACGTGGGCTGAGGGGTAGAGCAAGGATTTCCCCCTCTCTTTACCAGCCAGGAGGAACCCAGGCTGTGGGCTCTGGTCTCTGCCTCTTGAGGGCAGGCAGAAAACCCAATGGCCTCCTTTAAAGGCAGGAAGAGGAAGTGGAAGAAAAAAGGGAAGGAAGGAAGGAGGGAGGCAGGGTCCCCTGCAATCCCAACACACAAACTCCTTCCAGGTCATGGGCGGTGGGCACATTTCATGTCAGTTACTCCACATGCCATTTCCTGTTCCTCGTTCGTCCTTGTGAAACAGGCGCCATTTTTAACAGTCGCACGGGACGCCATAGAGTTGACAGCCATGCACGAACACAGCCATCCTTCTGGTGTTGGACAGATACGAGGCCGTTTCCAGAGTCGCCTTAGATGTTTTAGTCAAACCCTGCCATGGATAGCTTCGACTATGACTTTTTTTCCCCCTTCCTTCCTTCCTTTTAATTATTCCCTTGAGCTACATTCTCAGAAAATGAGATTTCTGGGTTAAAGGGGATGGACTTTTTATGGCCTTTTAAAGATTGTGGCAAATTTCTTTTCGGAGATGCTGTGCTAAAATAAGTTTCTTACGATTTCTGGAGAGATAGAGCAAGCATGTCTCTTGGGCACCCCGGACGGTGCTGGCCTTAGTGCTTTGGAAAGGTCCTAATCAGTGGCGCTATTTTTGTGTTGGCCGGGCTGTAGCAGACAGGAAGGCTTTGTGGCGCTCTGGACTGATAAAATTCTTTGAGGACTGTTCCTGGCCAGGGTGAATGCCTGCTGTGCGGGGCTCTGGTCGGGGGACCTGGTAGGGGGTGACAGGGCCCTGTCTTCCCAGGGCTTGCATTTTTAGATGAGAGGTGATGCAACCAGGAGCACTGCCACCCCAGAGGGAGGCCAAAGCTCCAGCAGGGGCCACAGTTCACTTCCCCTTGGGGAGCAGGGTTGGAGGCTCAGCGGGGACAGGAACCCGAGAGGTCTGCACACCGAGAACAAATGTCATACAAAACCAAACCGCTTCCTGGGTGGGTGGGGGAGTGTGTGCAGTGCCTGGGGTGTCGGGGCCTGGCCCCTGCTACAGTGGGTTTCTGGGGCTTCTAGGGTCAGCTGAGTCCGGGACGCCTTCCCCTGTTACTGCCCCAGCCCCACGGTTTCCCAAGCCCCTTCACCCCTCTGGCATTCTATGCAACAATAAAAATCAGAAAATAGCAAAAGCAGATACTCAAGCCCACCCACCAGCCACAGCTCTGAGTACCTTACAGGGTTCTAGCTGTGCGCTAGATGCTACTCTCGTGACCCCCATCCTCCAGATCAGGGAACTGAAGCACAGAGTGGGCAAGTTTCTTAACCTGGGCAAGACTCCACTGCACAAGTTTCTCAACCCTGGGCAAGACTCCACTGCACAAGGCTGGTGCCTTCTGGAATTCTCTAAGGAGCTGGGGGCAAGATAATGCTTTCCCCGAACTTCCCTGCCTGCCAGAGGGACCTGTGGCTTAGCTGCCTGATGTCCTGCTCTCAGTGTCATCATTTCATCAGACGGTCGCTGGGGACTAGCCACCCTGCAAGCCCAGGGTGCATGCCTCCATGCGGTAATCAGTTTCTCCTTCCAGATTCACCTCTGAATTCCAAAAAGGGCCGTTGGGGAATTTACACATCTTGTTGACCTCCTTATTCTACAGGAAAAGTCAGCCTGCCTGGCCATAAATACATTTATGAATGCCATAAAAATTTAATGCTGATTTAGATTTTGGTTTGACTTTTCGATTCCACTTAAATAGACTGGGAGAATTGCAAGTGTGTAGCTCACTGCCCCGTGAATATCACCGATGGCGTTGTTCCTGTTTCAGATAATGGATGGTATTAAGAAAATGCTTCGCAGGGTCGCTTACTTCCCTGGGCTGCACTCTGCCTTCCCCTCCTTGTCCTTCTCCCTTCTGTGTTCCCAGAGCGCTGCATTCTCCCCTCCTAGCACCTCCTGTCTTGGTTCCTTGAGAGTGGGGTTGTATCTGATGTTCTTGGCAAGCTTGCTCTCCCACCCACCACCATTTCATGTCTCTTCTCTCTCTCCTAACCTCCCATGTATCTCTGGCTCCCTCACACTGTTTGATGACCTCCCTTCACACCGCATCGTCACAACATGGCTGCTGCCTCGCCCGCATCACCTCTCCCTTCTATGCGTGAAGAGAAGGAGGGAGAGTCAAAGGAACAAAGGTAGTCTTTCTTCCAAAAAAGCTTTGACTTTTTATCTAAAAGGGGTTCTTCTCCCTCAGAAACCTACATTTCAATGGCCAGACCTGCATCCGTGGCCACCTCTAACTGAGAAGGCAAGTATTTTACAAGGGCACATTTATACTTACTTCCAAACCAGGACTCTGTTAGCAGGAAAGAAAGGAGGGATGGACACTGGATAGGCAGCTAGCAGGAACCGCCACACAGCCTGCCCCTTTGCTAGCCAACACCTGTCATACACTTCTGCCCACACAGAAAACATGCCTGTGTCTGGGGCACACAGCCAAGCTGTCATCCCGCTCCAGCCGGGCAGGCTTCTGCATAAGGCTGCCCGTGGTCCTGCGCCCTTTAACTACAAGACAACTTATCTGCTCCAACGTTCTCAGTACCAGTGATGGGTTAGACATGGGAAGACTACAGAAAGAGCATCCATTCAGAAAAAGGGAGAACGGGGAGAACACGAAGTCCTGCTCTGAGCAGCCACCCTGCTCCTTGCATGGCCATGTGGCACCCTGCTCTGCTCCTGGGAGGCTCTGACATAGCCATGGCCCCCTGTGGACTCGGTTCTGCCCCCCACAGAGGGGTCCTCCTTGTCCATTATCTTCCATGGCCACCTGAGAGGCAGGTCTTAGGGGGTATTCCATCTCGGGGGTGCCACACAGCTTCCTGTTGGTGTGAGGTTGGGGTCCTGGGGGGTTGCCTCAGGGATTGGCTGTTACCATCAGCCTTGGGTTGATTATTTTGGGTAATACATTTCACTCAAAAACTTGGTTGGCTTCTGGTCTTTAGGGAGGGGGTCAGTTCCATTGACCACAGCCAAAGAGCTGCTCTAACCTAAGCCTTACACATGACCAGTCCAACTGGCCTCTGCTGGCCTCTGCTGTGCCCTCACCCTCATGGAAGTGTCACTGTATTGAGGTGATTAAAACAGTGACCTCAGCGGGAGACATCCCCTTCCTATGCTCTTTTCCAGGGGTCCCTCTCTTAGATGGAATTCTTAAGAGAAGGTTCTGGAAAAAGACCTTGTGTCTCAATTTTATCTCCTGCTATGGCTGTCATTTGCAGGCAAGAACTTGCTTTAGTCTGGGGTAAAAGAAACTGTGTGTGTGTGTGTGTGTGTGTGTGTGTGTGTGTGTGTGTGTGTGTGTGATCCTGCAAGACTCTAAACTCTGGAACTTTCCATCCAATCTGATGGCAGGCCACTGGGAGTGGGTCCCTCTCTAAGCGCTGTCACCTTCCCTTCTGTCACTGCTACTTGTCCCCATCTGTCACTAGTCTCAATCCTTCCTTTCTTGTAGAACGTTGTCCAAAGTAGCCAATAATGGCCCCATTCTGGATTTTTCCTCACATTTTCCCAATTCTATAGCCTCAGTTGGCATATGGTCTGTGTCCCACCTTGTAGCAGGTGACGGCCAAATGTCTTGCCACTGCACAACTCCATGGAGCATGAGATGCAATAGTGAGTCCACTGCCTGGAGCTTGACCTTACCACAGTGGCCCTGCTGCCATCACCAGCATCCCTTTGGTGCTTGGAGCTCAATCGCCACCATCCTCTGGAGCTTCCCTCTCGACTGACGCCATATGTGCTTGAATCTGATTGGTGGAGCTCAGGTCACATGCCTGTGCCCTGGCTGCAGAGGAGGCTGGGAAGGGATTTTCATGTCTCACGAGGTTGAATCTGATTGGTGGAGCCAGGCCCCGTAATTGAGCCCTGTGTGCAAAGGAGCCCGGGAAGAGGATTTTCTCCACTCTACCGCAGGGTTGCAAGACTTAAGGTGGGCAAGTCTCCCAAACAGAGCCCGAGTGTTCTCAAGGTATGGGGCAGCCAGAAAACGTGACAGGTGTCACCCCATGGGCCATGTCCCCTTCCTCACCTCCTCCTCCTTCTCCTCACTTCTATATATCTGAGGGGTCCTGTTTCAACTGTGAGTCGATGGCCCGCATTTCTATCTCTAGGCCAGACCCCTCCCCTGAGTTCCTAATGCCCCTAGATCCCTTGTGTTTGCTTGTTCCACAGGCCTCTCTCAACTTTCTGTATCCACCGGAGAGCTCCCAGTTTCCCTTTTTAATCTATGTATTCACCCTCAGTCGGTGTACCCCATCTCAGCCACTGGAAGCACCGTGTTAAAGCCTGCAGTGTATGAGATATCCTTGATTCTCCTTCTTTCCTTCCAACCGCAGATCTGCCCCAGCAGCAAGTTGCCTTGGGCTCTGTATTCAAAAATATCCCAATTCTCTCCACTTCCCTCTGTCCTGCTACCATCACTGTCAACCAGGTAGGCCTCAGTTTTCAACTGGAGGGCTCCAAAGGCTTCCTAATAGGTCTCTCGTCTCCACTTGTGTTTCTTCCAGTCCATTCTCCACACAGCAACAGAAGAGTGGCATTCCTTAAGCCTACGTGGGAGCCCATGGCTCCTCTGTCTCAAGCCTTCCAACAGCTTCCTATGTATCTAAGAATAAAATCTACACTCCTTATGGCTTTTGTGGCCTCAGCTATCTGTTCCTGCTTCTCTTTTCCTGCTCCAGCTGCGTTAGTCTTTCAGGGGGTTGAGCATGGCAACTTCTTTCCTGCCTCAGGGCATTTGCACATGCTCGTCGCTGTCTGTCATGTTTTCCCTTGCATTCTTCCCACGACTGGCTCACTCTCTATCCTTCCTATCTCATG
The DNA here is from genome assembly GCF_009762305.2 of Zalophus californianus. Classification (NCBI taxonomy): domain Eukaryota; kingdom Metazoa; phylum Chordata; class Mammalia; order Carnivora; family Otariidae; genus Zalophus; species Zalophus californianus. Next base: position 127,125,356 of record NC_045600.1, read on the forward strand.
CCTTGAAATGGCATGCTGTCAAAGAGGACTCTGATCACGTAGTGTTACCATCATCTCAGTCTGTTTATTTTCTTTGCAATACTGGAACACTTACTGGTCCATAATCGTCTTATTTATTTGACTGTCTCCTTGTCTGCTCCTCAAATTGAATACCAGGCCCATGAGGGGGAGACCAGCCTTGTCTTATTCACTGACTGGCAAAGTCCCTGGGACAGTAGGCACTCCATAAATTCATATTGTTTGAATATTATCTGTCTGTCCCTCAAACATAGCCCAGCACCAGGTGCTCCAGAAATATTTCTTGACTCATCTGGCCTGAATGCTTGGGCAGATGTTGCCTGTAGGAGATGTTCCTGTGGGAAAATGGTTTGGCCAACCCTGTGGCTGACTTGGCTCTCAAGCGGGATTCACAACAAATGGATCTGATCTTGAACCTTTTTAAAAACCATCAGTGAAATGCCGCCAATCATCTGGCCCTCAGGTGTGCACAGGCCCCATCTCCTGCCCACCATGAATCGAGGCTCCGTGGGTATTCCCACACTTGTAAAAGGCGGGCTCCCTGGAGGCCTCAGAGCTCCAGGTTGTTTGGCACATTGACATGAGTGATGAAAATTCTCCAAAGACTCAGGTGAAGTGTGTGGGGGAGCAGATCTCCCAGGCAGGTCAAAGGTGTTTTGATTCATGACGTGTTGCCCTTTTCCTGTTGAGTACAGGAGGGAAAGCATGTACAGGATAGTTTAGTTCAGGCTTGTGAAGTAATCCTGTGGGCCTCAAATCTCTAGTTTATAGCATTAGAGTATGTGAGAGTGGAAAGGGAACCCTTCTCAAATGGTAACCATGTGTAGCCCTTGCTAGGCGCCAGCTGTATGCCAGTCCCCAGATAGGCCTTTGCCCACACCGTGTGCAATCTTCACACGGTTCTGCAAGGCAAGTGGGTCTGCATTTTGTAGTCGGAGCCTCTGAAGCTCTGAGCGGCCCCCAAGCTCAGGAGTGGGAGAGCTGGGACTGTGGCCAGGCCCACCTTTTCCAAACCCTCTGAAGGGAAGCTGAAGCCAAAAAGGCAGCCTTGGCCAGGCTCCTCTGCAGGTGAGGTCACCCCTTGGGGGTTCCTGGGTTTGTTCCCCTTGTGCGGGTGGAAACTTGGCAGCCTGGGAGTGGGAGCCACAGAGCCGGCAGGTGGGGGGCTGGCCGGGGCTCCACCTTGGCTGAGTGGCCTGTCTAGAACAGGTCCTGGGAGGTCACTCAGTCTCTCACAAGCTTCCCTTAGGGTGTTGGGGCCGGTCCCAGCGTGTGGATCGGCAGCCTCGGCCCACTTTGGGGAGCACCTTCTCCTAGGGAAGGAGGGCCCTGGGCGGACTCCTCAGTGCTCATCAGTTTTTACCATTTACTGTGTCTCCTCCATGTGGCATTCATTCCACATTTATCAGAACACTTGTCCCATTACTGACAGCCGCTGCGCCATTGTTGTTATTATCTTGCTGGTTGTTTTCATACTGAGGTGGGAGTCTGGCTCATTTGTTTTGTATCCACAATGCTTGGAAGCAGGAGTATGGAACAGTTGGATAGATGGATACATGGATGGATGAATAGATGGGTGGATGGGTAGGTGGATGGATGGGCCAATGAGTGGGTGGGCGGATGGGTGGGTGGATAGATGTATGGGTGGATGGGGGGAAGGGTAGATGGATAAGTGGATGGGTGGGTGGATGAATGGATGGGTGGGTAAAATAGGTTGGATGGGTGGGTCGATGGGTGGATGAGTGGATGGACAGATGAGTGGGTAGGTGAATGAGTGGGTGGGTGGATGGGTTAGTAGATGGTTACATGGGTGGATGGAAGAGTGGATAGATGGAAGGGCGGATGGGTGGGTGTTTCGGTGGATGGATGAGTGGGCGGGTAGATGAGGAAGTTGAGAGCAGAGAGGGGATTTGCTTCCACTTGCCCGGTCAGCCATCACAGAGGCCAACAGCACCCCGATCCTCCTTGGCTGTCTTCCTTTTGCCCCTGTTGGTCTCTCCTCCCTTTGGGCCCCCACACCATCCCATTGGTCGGTGTGATGGGGCCGGGGTATGGCTCTGGTCATCAGAAGCGGGGACTGTGGTGAGGGAAGAAGCGGGGAGGGGTGTGTGAACGGGGCCCACTGCTATGGTTCCCCAAGTGGAAACTTGAAGACTCTGAACCCTCATCCCTCTGGGGTAGTGCTGCCAATAGAACTTTCTTCAAGGATGGATTGTTCTGTGTCTGTGCTGTCCAGTATGGTAACCACTAGCCCCCTGTGGCATTGAACACTTAAAATGTTGAAATATTAGTGTGATAGAAGAGCTGACTTTTTAAATTTATTTAATTTTCTTGTTTATTTTTTACTGAGATATAAGTACACATAACATTATATTAGTTTCAGGTGTACAACATAATGATTCGATACTTGTATATACTGTGAAATGATCACCACAGTGCATCTAATTAATATCCATCACTACACGTACTTACAAATACTGTTTGCTCATGATGAAAAGTTTTAAGATTGACTGTCATAACAACTTTCAAATATGCAATGTAGTATTAATTATAGCTACCATGCTATGAATTACATCCCCAGGGCTTCTTTTATAACTGGAAGTTTGTCTCTTTTGACCACTTCCCTTTTCACCCACCCCCATCCCCACCCTGGCAACCGCCAGTCTGTTCTCTGTATCTATGGGTTTGGTTTTTTTGTTTGTTTTGTTTTTGATTCCACACATAAGTGAGATCATACAGTATTTGTCTTTCTCTGTCTGACTCCTTTCACTTAGCAGAATGCGTGCCCTCGAGGTCTATCCATGTTGTCAAAAATGGTAAGATTTCCTTCCTTTTTATGGCTGAGTGATATTCTGGTGTGTGTGTGTGCGTGCGTGCCCATGCGTTTGTCTGCCACATTTTCTGTATTCATTCATCTCTTGATGGACACTTAGGTTGCTTCCATGTGTTGGTTCTTGTAAATAATGCTGCAGTAAACGTGGGGGTACAGATATCTTTTGGAGTTAATGTTTTCCCTGCCTTCAGGTAAATACCCAGAAGTGGGATCGCTGGATCATATGGTGATTCTATGTTTAATTGTTCAAGGAGCCTCCACACTGCTTTCCATGCCAATTTGCATTCCCACCAAGAGTGCACACAGATCTCTTTTTCTCTACCTCCCGTCAACACTGGTCATCTCCTGTCATTCTGACAATAGCCATTCTCATATATGAGAGATGACATCTCATTGTGGTTTGGGTTTGCATTTGCCTGACGATTTGTGATGTTGAGCACCAAAATTTATTTGATTTTAATTAATTTAAATTTCTATGCCAACAGCCAAAGACGAGTAGTGGCTAACCATTTGAGGAAGCATAGCTCTGGTGGGCTGGGTCAGCCTTATTGGTAAAATGGCCTCGTCCAAGGAAGAGTCCCAGGCCAGAGAGGCCCCTGCCTCCTAAGCCTGAGAACCCAGGATGGAGCAGGGGGAGAGATGTCACTAGGGCAGAGATATTGGCAGGCACAGCCTTGGGGGCTCAGGTGTACCTCACTGTGCAGCATAGGCTGGAGCCTTGCAGGCTGGGCTCAGAGCATCTCCTGATGGCTCGTGGCCTCCTGAAATAAGACCCCATGTGGGCTCAGCCTCCGTGACACTCAGGTGGGTGTCTTTGTTTTCGTGGAAAGGGTAAAAGCAGAAGTCCTGTTGGCAGCGATTGCGGAATATCCTGAAGACATGTTTATGGAGTGGCCTTTTGTTCTCCTTCCCCTTTTCTCCATCTGCTTGCTTGGAGCACCCTTTGCAACCCCCACCAGGAATGATGGAGGAGAAAGCCAGAAGTGGCCTGGGCCCCATGTTTAAGCATGCTAGCTCACCTGCTATGGTGGGAAATCCTGGCGGGGCAAGGCTTACCAGGCCTGACTCTCTTCTGTCCTCTCTGGACTCCACGAAGCTCCAGCCATGTATCTCCAACACACGCACCGTCTTGACCTGCGCTGAGGGGCTCAGAGTGGCCGCCACTCCTGCTTCCCACCACCGCCCCTCCTGCCCTCCTGGACCAGCTTCTTCTAGGTGTCAGGACTGGCTTTGAATGCATTCTTTCTTTTTTATGGTCCAACCCTTGTCCTCTGGGCTTTTTTGGACCAAAGACAAACAGAAAACCAAAACTTTCTCTCTCAAAAGAGCTGGGCTCTTCCAACATTAAGCTTTGGCTCCTACTGTTCCTCTTCCTGAGTCTCAGCAACCTGCAGTGGGTGCCAAAACCTACCCACGCATGTTCTGTTCTCTGCTGTGTGGCCCCCACCCAGAGGACCCCCAGTCTAAAATAACCCCCTGTCTGAATGGGCTAAATGATGGAGTAGCATAATGTACAAAAAGCCCCCAAACAGAAAACAAAGCCCTTTGATTAATATGTCAAAGTAGTATCTTATCACAAACAGAAATAGCTCTGTGTGAATTGAAAACAATTTTCCAATTTTCCTTTTCCTCATTCTGTTAATGAGAAAGAACCTTCTTGGCTGAAATGTATTTGGACCCCACAGGGAACAGGTGGGAAGAGCAGAGTGGAGAGGAGCGGTGAGCCCATCTCAAAGGTTATGGACCCTTTGAGGTCTTTTGGGGCCTACTCCTCAAAGTAGATGCAGCTTGAGTCAGGCCTCCCAACACACCCCCCTACACACACACACACTCATGCACTTGCACTCCGCCTACCACCACTCTTGGCTGGCTTGATGTTTTCACTCCCTGCCTCTCTGTCAAAGATTTACATTTCCCCCCCTTTTTTTTTTTCTTTTTTTGGTACTTTGGTAGGCCCTGAAGACTAAAGGGTTACCAGGGAAAAGAAAACACATGGATTTCTTCATTGACCATCATGAGTTCAATGTATTGGAGCCATAAAGCTGGGGGTTCGGCATCTATGCCCAGGAGCCCTGTGGGGATCTTGGAGGTTGCAGGGGGTGATGTACTTTTTTCCTAGAGCAGTGGGTGGGCAGGGGGCTGGGGCTGCCAGATTTTGACACATGTCTGAGAAGAGGGGCCCAGACCTAGACAGTCCCCAAGGTCTGTGTAAGTCCTCAGGCTCCTCCCCAGTGCAGCGTGGCCCCTCTTTCCAACCTCCAGGCCCAGGCACCCCTCAGGGTTGTCTGTCCCATTGGTGATGTCAGGAACACCTGAACACTGAAAGTGAGCTCCTCAGGGAGGTTGTACATAAACAGGGATCTACTCTACATTTAGGAACGAATGGTGGAATTTCAGGCATCAGCTAATGGGTGGGCAGCTTGATTTTGGGGTCTGGCATTTTCCAGTGCCCTTGAAATTACTTGTCACCTGGGTTTAAGGCCCTGACTGCAGGGCTGAGACCAAGTACACGAAGAGGACCCTCACGAGGCCTCCCAGGGGGGGACCATGAGCTCCAGGTTGTACGCTTAGACCTGACCAACCTAGCAACCTCTTCCCCCCCCAGAGAGTCTGTGGAGAGCTGGGAGGCTGGAAACTTAGTCCCTGCTCTGCCCTAGCTGCCTGTGGGAAATGGCAGGCCCCAGCCCCTCTCTGCTGTCAGATCTTTCTTCTGTAGAGGGAAGTGGGTCACCTTCACAGCAGTGAGCACATGGAGGGGGGGATCCTGGGTTCTAAATTCCGCTCCCATGCTGGGGACCTGAGGCTCTTTGGGAGACCAGCTGGTTCTAGGTCTGGGGCAGGAGCAGCCTGAAGCAGGCCTGGGACATCTTGTGCCAGAAAGCAAGCAAGTGCTCAAAGATTTCTGGGATAATTGGGACATCGAAAAGCATAATGACTGTAATTGAGCACAAAGAACAATACATACAAATCATAGGCCCATTGTGATCATCAAAAAAAAAAAAAAAAAAGAAAAGAAAAAGACAAGGAAGGAAAAAAGGGAGGGAAGGAAGGAAGGAAGGAAGGCAGGCCCATTTCCCACCATTGGAGGAGGGCACTGCACTTTGTTTGGAGAAGCACTTGTCCATCCCAGGGAGTAAGGGAAGTTCTTCTTCACGGGAGAATGTCAGATATGTAGAAAGAGGGAGAGAATCAGAAAGTCACTGACCTGCAACCCTCAGTGTGTAATTGATTCAGGCCAGGACCATCGGTGGAAGCTGAAACCATTTAGCGAGAGGTTACTGGGGCCTGGGGTATTCACAGGGCACCAAAGTATCACACTACCATTATCTTGGCAATCACAAAAGCACACCAGCCCTTTGGGAAAGAGATCAAGCCCTCTTTGAGCTGATGAAGAGCTGCCCTGGGTGAGGCTCCCTGCCCCAGCTTCCCAGACCCCTCTGTGGGTCTTTGGGAATGGAGGGCAGTAAGTCTGGTTATGCATGGGGCTCAGGGGTCCAGGGGCAATTCACAGTGTCGGGGACTGGGTTCCTGAGAGATGCCTTCCTCTGAGCAGAGATGCTTCCTTTGATAGTGGCAGGCAGGACCCTGGGGGCTGACTCTACCCTCTGGCGGGTGGCCATGGTGCGGCCTCCGGACCTCCCAGTGTCTGAACCTGGAAAAACATCCCTGCCAACTCTGGACAGTTTATGAAATAAAGATACTATAGAAATCTGTCATTATTGTTTCTCAGTCTTTCTTTGTCTTGAGTGAGGTCTGAGATAACCCAAACACCACTCAGTGGCGGCGTGGCTCTGTGAAATTTGGCACCTGCTTACAGAGGATGTTCTGATGTCCAGTCGGAACAAGGTCGTTCCTAAGTCTTGGTGTTAGGTGACAAAAGCAACTTAGAGCAACACATGGGCTGAGAACTGATCTCATGGGCACACGTGCACACACACACACACTCACACCCACACACACACTCCTCACTTGGGGTGCTGAGCATATGGGTACTAAGTGTAGAAGAACAGGACCCAGTGCGCTCTGCTACTGATGGAAGGGAGGAAGCAAGGGTTTGGGGTGTGTGTGTGTGTGTGTGTGTGTGTGTGTGTGTGTGTGTGTGCACGTGTGCTCATGCCTGGCTTGGTCTGTCCTTGTATGTTACCTGTGGAATCAGAAACATAAAACAGGAGGTCCGGCAATCTGGAATGTGTGTGGGGCAGGGAATCATATGAAGGAGGTGCTGCGTGTGCCAGGGTGTTAGATGTTTCTGTCCAGATGGGTCCCCATCACATCCCTGCACATTCCCTTCCACCTTCACTGGCACAAACGGGGGGACTTTCCACATTGTGTCCCCTCCTGGCTCACATAGCATGTCACAGCTGTGGGCTACTTGACTCCCAGCAGGCTGGCTTGTGAGTCCCACTTCACAGAGGAGGAAAACCAGGCTCAAAGAGCCTGGGGACTTGTTCAAGTTCCCACAGCTGGGAGTGGCTTCTCCTGAACCCATACATTCTTTCCACACCTCACCCCAGGCCCCATGCTGCCCCTCCACCCCGCCCCTGCACTGCCACCCAGCTGCCTGCTCACATCCTCTCCTGTTCTGGCCCAGAAGGAGACCCAAGTCCTCTGCTTAGCGGTTCGGCCCTGCCCTCTCTGTGTCTTCTCTCCCGAGCGCTATCCACCCTTCCTGGTGTCAGCTAAGACGGCTGCTCCCTACTCCCAAGTGCCCAGGCCTTGGTCTCTGCCCCACATTCACTGGCCACGGACACTACTCAGATGCTTGACCTAGGAGTTCAGAGGAATGACAGTGACTTCTTCCTGGAAGATGCATCTGGTGCATCTGGGACGAGGTGGTCTTCCTGGAGGGACAGACACATGAGGCCCGTTTGTGTGTGTGCAGGATGGAGGACTGCTTGAGGCTGCTCGAAGAGGGCAGGTGACACCAAGTGACACCAACAGAAACCCTCAGAGTCCTGCTGTGGGAGTGGGGAGTGTATCCTGTGGGCAGTGTGTGGGAGCTGAGCCCCACTCTGCAGAGATGGACAGGTCTGGGGGGCTTGTGACACCTGAAAGACTGCCTCCCAGCCTTGGTCTCTAACTTGGGGGCCTGGACTTCAGGTTCAATGAAATCCTGAATTAGTAGATTATAATAACGATAAACGTCACTTAATGAGCACTTGCAGTTTGCTTGGCACTGACTCAATACTTTATATGTATGTCCTAATTCATCTTTAAAAAAAAAAAATATTTATTTTAAAAAGAGAAAAAACAAGTGGAGGGGCAAAGGGGTCATGACCTGAGCTGAAACCAAGAGTCAGATGCCTAACCGACTGAGCCACCCAGGCGTCTCCTGTCCTAATTCATCTTTGTAGGTACTATTATTTGACTTTTTCAGTACATAGGTATTATTATTTTTACTTTTTCAGGAAACCCTGCACTTCTCCCCCTCTGGGCCCCTGTGGGCATTGCCCACCAGAAGGGCAGGGCATAGCCTGTGGCAGGCTTTCACTTTAGTACAGCCTGTGAGGTGAGTTTGGGGGTCAGGAGAGAGCGTGACATGTGGACACTCACAACCCTGAGCTGAGAGCCCCCTGTTGAACAAACGGGACCTTCCCTGGCCAGTGTTCAGAGCTGTGTTCATGACATGAGTGTGCTCATTTCCCCAAATGCTAGAGAGCCCTTTCGACAGTTTTACAAACCTTTTAAAGAGTGGGGTACAGGGGTGGCGGGAAAATTTGAACAGATAGTTCATCAAAGAAGATACACAGATAACCAATCAGCACATGGAAAGATAGAACATCATTAATTGTTAAGGAAACACAAAATAAATCTGTGATAAGATGCCACCATACACCTGTTAGAACAGCTAAAATGAAAAACACTCACAGCACTCAGTGCTGGTGAGGATGTGGAGGAACTGGAACTCCCATGCATTGCTGGCGGGAACATAAAGCGGTAAAACCACTCTAGAGAACAGTTCGGCTGCTTCCTACAAAGGTAAACATATACCTATGGATGAAGCTCAAAAACATTAAGTGAAAAGAACTAGACCCGTGTGTTTTATGATTCCAATTCTATGACAGTCTGGAAAAAGGCAAAACTCTGGGGATGGAAAAGAGATCAGCAGTTGCCAGGTTTGGGGATGGGGGAAGGATATTGACCACAATGGGACACGGGAAACCTTTTGAGGCAATGGAGATATTCCTTATCTAGATTGTGGTGGTGGTTACACAGCTATGCACTTGTCCAAAAGCATCAGGTTGTACACCTAAAAGGCCAAATTTTATTGTATATAAAGTACACCTCAATAAATTTGATTTAAAAATAGTTCAACCTGGGGGCACGTCAGTTGGTTGAGTATCTGACTCTTGGTTTTGGCTCAGGTCATGCTCTCAGGGTCATGAGATTGAGCCCTGGGTGGGCTCCACGCTCAGCACAGAGTCTGCTTGGGATTCTCTCTCTCTCTCCCTCTGCCCCTCCCCCTGTTCACATTCTCTCTCTCTCTCTCTCAAATAAATAAATAAATAAACTCTTAAAAAAAAAAAAGTGCAACCTGAAGGGCCACTCCTCACCATACGATCAGCTGTCAGACCATGCCAGTCCGTAACCACCTCCCCTACAAATGTCCACGACTGAGGAGGTCACAGCGGAGAGCCGGGAAAGGGAATCATGTTCACTGAAAAGCCCCAGCCCTACCTCCTAGGCTGTGGGGAAAAGGTCTGGTCATCTTGCTTCTCTTAAAGGAACACTGGGCGGGCCCATCTCTGCGGAGGGATTGTGTCGGGACCTTTCAAGGCCAGATTCTAGAAACATCTGGCCTGGGAAAGGCCCCTTCCAGCCCTGGCCCTGCTGGCCACTGCTCGCTCCTCTGGCGGCTCTGGGCACCCTGGCAGGAGCTCCCTGGGGGCAAGCCAGGCCTGAGTGGGCAGCCCCTCCCCATTCCTCCCTCCCCCCAGGTGGCCTGGGAGCCTGCGGTTGCTGGGCACCAGCTGCCCCCTCCCACCTCATGGCCCAAGTGTCAGGGAATTAGAAACATGTGGCTGAGAGGCCCTGGCAGAGGGCGAGGTGTCGGAGGTGCCTGGCAGCTGTGGCTCAGCCAGACCCAGACCCCGGGACCCTGGGGGCCTGTCAAGCAGAAGCATGAGGTTGGGGTGGAGGAGGGCAGAAGGGAAAGGTCGGGGAACACAGGGACGTTGAAAAGAGCAAATGGAGAATATTTCATAAATAAAGGAAAAGTTGCTGCTGGTGGAGCAGGTCCTCTGCGGTGCTGGGTGGGGCCTAGGCCGGGCTGGCCAGCCTGGCTGCTTTCTGGTGGGGCTGGCCAGAGCCTTTCTCTAGGACACAGTGACCAGGTTTGGGCTGCTGGGATATGGAAAGGGTCGGAGCCGATGAGCCTGCTGGAACGGGCCAGGCGAGGACACTGCATCTGTCCCCTCCCTGCCTGCCCCAAGCACTCACTTCCCTTCACGCTCCAGGCAGCTCCCGGAGCTTAGAAGCAAGGGGAGCTTCTGCCTGGGCATGGAGTGGGGACCACAAAGGAAGGAGAACAGGTTCCGTGTGGGGAAAGACAGGAGGAAGGGAAGAGGGGCCGTGCTAGGGCCTGCAGCCAAGTCGGGCCTCCCTAACCGGGCCCAGCCAGGCCAGCCAAGGGCATCTCCATACATGTTCAGAGAGACCTGCCCACTCCTGAAGGTAAGCCGTCTGTTCCTTTGAATGAGCCTTTACGTTGGCATGATGTTTTAGTCACAGGGGTGCCACCAAGCAGCTCTGCTGGCCTCTCTGGGCCAGAGCTGAAGCCGAGGAATAGCAGTGGTCAGCATTTACGAGCCTCTCTGTGCAGCCCCATGCCATCCCTTCCAGGGGCCATGTCCCGTCCGGTCCCCACAGCACCATGGACCAGGCTTGTCCCTCAGGACAAGGTTAGACACAGGCAAAGGATAGGCCAAGCCAAACAGGGGCTCCAGAGCCCACATTTGCTACCACTCTTACTGACCAGTAGTACCACAGGCCTGGTTCTCCTTCACATGGAGATCAGAAGTGGCTTTCCTGTGGATGCCTTGTGGGGGGTTATAGAAGTGTCTGGTTTGGGGTCCAATCTGGGCCACACTGCAATGAGCACCTGTGTCGCTGCCTCGCTTGGGAAGAGAGCCCAACTCACACCTGGGTTTGTGCATTCATGCGTTGGTTTTGTGTGTCCCCCAGGCTGGGTGGTCACGTAGGAGGACACTGACCCATGGGGATGAGTGACTCTCTCAAGGTCAGAACAGGCCCCAGGCCCCTGAGTGCCACGAAGTCCAGAGTTAATTCCCGTAGAAAAACAGGCACGTAGGGTGGTGCTCTGATTCTTCCAGCCCAAACCCTGCTCTTCCCTGGCCAAATACCACATTCCCATAGCCAGTGTATTACGTTTCTGCAACCATTTAAAAAAAAAAATTTCGGAATTGGCAATAGTTGTACATTGGTACAAAATTCAAAATGTATCAAAAGGCATATAGTAAAAATCTCCTTTCCCATCCTTGCTTCCAGCTACTCTCCCCTGGAGGCCAACCCTTTTCTTGGACTCATTTTCTTGGGTATCTTTCTAGAGATAATTTCACTTAGTTAAGTAAGTACATTTATAGATTCCTTTGACCACTTTTAACCTGAATGGCTGCCTACCATATACATCACGATTTGTCCCTTCTGTTTTCCATTTATGTTAAATGATGCTTCTAGAATTGCCTCTTTTGTTTTAATGGTTGCATAGTATTTCAATGTAGGAGAGAGTGTTGCTTTTTGCACAACTCCTGGGAGGTACCAGTGTGGTATTCAGTGTGGCCCTGGAGAGATACACTATAATTTATTTGACCCGTTCCCTACTAATGGGCATTTAGCTCGTGAATTCATCTGCTCCAGCTGCTGTAACAAAATACCACAGACTGGGAGGCTTAAACAACGCTCATCAATTTCCTCTCGGTTCCGGAGCCTGGAAGTCCAAGATCCAGGTGCCGTCAGGGTCGGTGCCTGGGGAGGGCTCTCTTCCTGGCTTGCAGGCGGTCACCTTCTCAATGTCCTCACAAGGCAGAGCATGAGTGAGCTCTGAGTCCCTTTCTCTTCTTATAAGGACACCAAGACTACTGGCTGAGGCCCTCACCCTAATGATCTCAGTTAACTTTAGTTGCCTCCTTAAAGGTCCCACCTCCAAATACAGTCACACTGGGGATTAAGGCTTTAATATATGAATTTTGGGGGGAATGCAATTCAGTTCATATAGCTTATTTCCGTATTCGGTTATGATCAAATAAAAGACAAAACCAGGCGCCTGGGTGGCTCAGTTGGTTAAGTGACTGCCTTCGGCTCAGGTCATGATCCTGGAGTCCCGGGATCGAGTCCCACATCGGGCTCCCTGCTCAGCAGGGAGTCTGCTTCTCCCTCTGACCCTCCTCCCTCTCATGTGCTATCTCTCATTCTCTCTCTCTCAAATAAATAAATGAATAAAATCTTTAAAAAAAAAAAAAAAAAAGACAAAACCAAGGATTAGGCAACTGCACATTCTGCATCTTGGAACCAGAAAGTCGTGTTGGCCAAGGTGACAAAGCAGGACCTGATTGCTTGGCGCTCCGGTCTGACCTCTGCTCAACATGCTTGCTACCCCCTCTGGGTTGACTGGCCCTCATCCAGCTCTGCGGGGCCACAGAACTATGTAACTGTGTGTGTCTAATTAACAGCCACAGATGGAGGGTGTTTTGGATGTGTCTCTTGTTATTTCTGATGAACAGCTGGTGTCTCCAGAAATGGCCTCTAAGATTATTGGGCCTGGAATTTTACTGGTTGCGGCCGATACAGAAGTATCAATGATTGTGGTAAATGAAACCGTAATCTTGCCCTTATTAGCTGCCTCTTTTCCTAATGAGCTGCTTATGCAAGCCTTCTTTCCCCGCTGCAGATACACATCAACAATTTGCAAACCCTCTCTGAACTGACACACTGTTTTGTCACCTTGCTAATTCCCTTGCTGGGAGGGTAATAAACTTCGACATATGCTCAAGAGCCATTTGTGCTAAGATATTTTGCTTCAACACAATTACCAACAACCCCGCAACATCATCAGTCATATGACATTTCGCACATGTGCGAGTTTACTGGAGGGCACCTTCCCGGAAGTGTGGGTGATGGGTGGTGGCTTGGCAGCGAGCATCCTTTCACCTGCCCTTTAGTGTTCTTTCAAAGGCTGGAAAGTGAACAGATGCATTTCCTGCTTCCCTTGCAGCTAGAGTGGTATGCTGGTAAATACTTAACAACCAGCTCTCTAAATAAATAAATAAAATAAAAAGTACACTCTGGCTTGTTGTGGTGCTTGCTGATTTTTGTGGTGTAAATACTCCCAGCGTGGCCAATTTCAATTAAGCTATTCATATGATGCCACTGAATGTGAAGCTGGGATTGCTGGGTACCACTGACTCTTGCTGGTGTGAGCTCGCTGCAGCATATGCCCAGTTCTGCCACTTAGTTGCACGCTACTACGGTTCAAAGCCAAGAGCATCCCCCTGTTGCTTTTGGCTGTTCCTGCTGGCAAGCAGAGTTGTGGTGGTTGTTTTGGGTGCAGCGGCATCCCAGGGTCCACTTAGTCCTTTTGTGGGGTCAAGAGGCAGGTGCGGGGCAGCAGTGATGACCTCCTAACCCCCACCTGGCTGGCAGGGCTGAGGCAGCAGCACCAGGCCGGCTGGTCCCCAGGCATTGTTCTGGGCAGCTCTCCAACAGACTTGGCCCACGCCTGCTCCTCTAGCCCTTTCAATAAAATTGTAAGCCCATAATTTCCTGTCTAAACCCCCTTTTGCTTAAAATTGTTTGAGTGGTTTCTATTTCCTGTAAGTAAACCCTGGATGATATAAAGTGGAATCTGAAACTATTTTTTTTTTTAAACAGATGTACATATTTCTCAAGCCTATTCCTTCATCTGTTTGTGCAGAAGGATTGTAATGAGTCGTGAGGTCTCGGAGGACAATAATAAAAAATTGGCACGTGTTAAGCTTGGTAAATCTGGCAACTCCAGAGGGGAGCATCTGAGTGCACTGAGAAGGACAAGACCCACTCCCGGAGTGTGTGAGGCTCTGTCCTCCCACAGCCTCTTCTCCGGGCCCTGCTGAAGCTGTTTGTGCTCATGAGGCAGAGACTGAGCTGTTGGATGCTAGTACCAGTTGGGGGAGAGGCTAGACTTTCTTGGCTCCATATAACCAGACACATGAGAGTGTGTCATGTAACTGTTCCTCTAACTGCACTTTGAGGCTGAGTTGATTTGGGGGTCTCTCTCTTGATGTATGCTCAAGCAGAATTCACGTTTGGGGAGCCAACTACTCCCGAGGTAATGTGGAGGAAGAGGTAATGTGTAGATGGATGATTCTAGCAGCCTAGTAGAGGCATTCTTTTGGCTAATTAGGAAGTACTACTCCCTTTGTTAAAGGCAAATGCCTCCTGAGAAAGGAGACTGTTATCAGCTCTGGGCACCTTAGTGAGAAGGAATTCCCAGGTTCTATCCAGGCCAATAGCAGACACTGAGCTGAGGACAGTTTCCTGGGGAGCATGGCTCAGCTGGGAGGAGTCTGACAGTGGAGGTGTGGTGAGTAGACTGATCAGTGGCAGCAATGAGAGAGGCCAGTCTGGGCGGGGTGCCACAGATGGGGAGCTAGGCCCCGAACAAAAGTGGCTGGGAACTGGGGTCTAAGCAGAACTGGCTTCAGGCTCTGATCCCTCCTAGCCCCTGCACAAACCCCTCACCTCTCCGGGCCTGTCTTTCCTCATTTGTAACACGGGGATGATAGTATCTAGCTCATGAGTTTCTCCTGAGGGTTGACTAAAGTAAGAACTATTGGAGAGCGGAGAGTATAGAGGTGGTGAACCGAGGGCAGAGGGATGGGCACTGTCTGTGTCTGCCTGGGTTTAGTCAATCAAGTCGGGAAGGGGATATCTATAGGAAACAGGACAATAATGAAATACACCAAGTCGGACTGCGGTTTTTGTAGCCTGGTATGATAAAATAATCCTTCCAGGGAAGATATTTTATTGGTTGAATTCTCAAAAATGGCTTGTTAGTGGGGAGATATGCTACATATTAGCGTGATTTTATTTATCTTTTCATAAATTTTATCTTCTACACGAAAGTTCATTTGGAGGACTCCTACATATACAGTTGGCCCAGAAACGGGCTTTATAAAGTGAGTCGTGAGAGGGAAGAGGCCATTGTGGGCATGGCTCATGTCTCTAACCCTGGGGTACTGTGAATTCCCTCATTAACAGCAGATTTGACAAAACAATGATAGGACAGTGATTGGAAAGATGAAGATATGGAATTTGAGTTACTTTAATTCTGCCATTCTGGGTGACCGCTATTTTATTTGTATTTAAAATTCAAAACAGTGTAACATAAGTGCAAACTGCGAGATGAGTGCAAATTTTATTATGTCATACATGAACTATTTTGCTAAATTGGAATAATATCTTTAAAATTCAAACATCTTTTTAAATTATTAATTTAAAACTAATGAACAGGGTTCCACAGGTAAGGAGTTTGGAAATCACCACTCTGTCCTGTTGAACAAAGGGAAAAATCAACAACTCTTCTTGGATTCATAAGAGAGCAGAGGGCATAAGGCAAATCGCTGCCTCCAAGATTGGAGAGACAGAGGTGAATACACGGAGTCACGGCTTCCCGGAGCAGAGACTTGTCACTAGAAACCATAGTGGGAACATGTGCTGGGGTAGGAAAATGTGAACTGTAATTGATGAACAGCTGGAGGCCCAGTGTGGACAAGTCTGAGAATTAAAACCTCCAAGGGCCACAATCACAGAGCGTCCCCCAGACTGTTGACCTGAGATTGACCTCCCGGAGCTTGAGCAGGTTCCCACCGAAAGTATCAGAGTAAAAATCCCTTCATAACTCTGGCAGGGGAGGGGAAAAAGAGACATTTTGAAATATGCCAGAGCACTCTGTTCTCCTTAACAAGGCCTGCCTTCAGGGTAAACTAGTTAACCCCAGAGCCTATGCTGTTGGGGTATTATCAGAGCCTAACTGCTCTGGGGGAAGGGAAGTAGTCAACTCTTAAGAAACTAAGGGGGAGAAAAATCCTGAGACACTCTTGTGAGGTTCACCATCCAGAGAGACAGGCTCACTAAAAGATTAAGACCTAATTCTAGGACAATAGAACACTTCCCCTCCCCACACATCTCACCACATTACTAAGGTTTATTTATGGCAGTTCCTTTTACCTGGTACATCATATCCAACTACCAAGAAAAGTGACAAGGCATACCATCAAAGACATTACAAGAGAAGAAGACTACAGACCAACATGTCTCATGAACAGAGATGCACAATTCCTCGATAAACTATTAGGAAATTAAACCCAACAATATATAAAAAGGATTATACAACATGACCAAGTGGGATTTATCCCAAGTAAGCAAGTCTGGTTCAAGACTTGCAAATTAATGTACTCCATCACACCAACAGGCTAAAAAAGGAAAATCACTTGATCATATGAAGAAAAAGCATTCGACAAAACCCAACAACTATTCATGATAAAAACTTAGTAAATTATGAATAGAAGGGAACTTCCTCAACCTGATAAAAAAATATTTACAAAACCTACAGCTAACATCATACTTAATGGTGAGAAACTAGAAGCTTTCCCACTAAGATCAGGAACAAGACAAAGATGTCCCTTCTCTCTACTCCTTTTCAACATCATATTGGAAGTACTAGCTAATGCAATAAGATAAGAAAAGGAAATAAAATTATATAGTTTGGGAAGGAAGAAATAAAACTAAAGAACAAATCAAGAAAATTAAATATTACAGAAAATGTAGTATTTGCCTCAGTTTTATCTTGTTCAGACGTTTTGGGGTTTTCTGCTGAGATATAATTTACACACCATAAAACTCACCATTTTAAAGTGTACAATTCAGTGGTTTTCAGTATTATTCACAATGTTGTATAGTCATCACTTTACTTAGTTCTAGATCATTCTTAAAAAGATTTTATTTATTTTGAGAGAGAGAAAGAGTGCGTAAGCAGGGGGAAGAGCAAAGGCAGAGGGAGAGAGAGAATCTCAGACTCCATGCTGACTGTGGAGCCCAATGTGGGGCTCAGTCTCACGACCCTGAGATCATGACCTGAGCCGAAATCAAGAGTTGGATGCTCAACCAACTGAGCCACCCAGACACCCCTAGAACATTTTCATTACCTGGAAAATAAACCCCATTTATTAGCAGTCACTCCTCCTTCCTCCCCTCCCAAGTCCCTGACAACTACTAATCTGTGTCTCTATGGATTTGCCTATTCTGGGCATTTAATATAGATGGAATAATGTAATATATGACTTTTTGTGTCTGGCTTTTTAACTTAGCATATTTTCAAGATCCATCTATGTTGTAGCATGCAACATTTCCTTCCTTTTTATGGCTGAATAATTTTCCATTTATGGATATGCCATATTTGTTTATCCATTCATTAGTTGATGGACGTTTGAGTTATTCCTACTTTTTGGCTATTATGAGTAATGCTGCTATGAAGATCCATGTACAGGGTTTTGTGGGGACATGTTTTCATTTCTTTGGGGCATATACCTAGGAGTGGAATTGCTGGCTCGTATAATAACTCTATGTTTAACTTTTTGAGGAATCACCAAACTGTTGTCCAAGGTGGCTACATCATTTCCCATTCCCATTAGCAGTGTAAGTGTTCCACTTTCTCTATACCTTGCAAACACTTATTATTTACCTTTTACATTTTATTTATTTATTTACTAAAGGTTTTATTTTTAGGTAATCTCTATACCCAACATGGGGCTTGAACATATGACCCCAAGATCAAGAGTCTCACGCTCCACCAACTGAGCCAGCCAGGCACCCCTGCCTTTTTTAAATTAAAATAATTCTAAAAAAAATTATAGTAATTCTAATGTGGAATCTCATTATGGTTTTGATTGCATTTCCCTAATAATTAATCATGTCAAGAATCATTTTGTACATGTTTTTGTACAAATACTCATTATCCAGTTGTATGTCTCCTTTGGAGAAATGTCTATCCAAATTCTTTGCCATTTTAAAATCAGATTATTGGTCTGATTACTGACTTTTTAGAATTCTTTATGTATTCCAGAAACAAGCCCCTTATCAGGCATATAATTTGCAAATATTTTTCCCTTTCTTTGGGTTGTCTTTTCACTTTCTTGATGGTGTGCTTTAAAACACAAAAATATTTAATTTTAATGATGTCCAATTGATATATTTTTTTTATTTTGTTGCTTGTGGTATCATATCTAAGAAACTCTTGCCTATTACAAGATCAAGATTTATGTCTATGTTTGCTTCCAAGAGTATTTTAGCTTTAGTTCTCACGTTTGGGTTTTAGATCCATTTTGAGCTAATTTTTTTATTTGGTGTGAGTTAGGGGTCCAATTTCATTTCTTTGCTGGTGCATATACAGTTGTCCCAAAATTATTTTTTGAAGACTTTTCCTTCCCCCATCGATCTGTGTTGGCTCCCTTGGTGAAAAATACACTGACCCTAGATGTAGCTCTTTGATGCTTTATTTCTGTTGGTCCCCCTCTTCTTATTTTGAAAAATGCAAGTTGCAGACGTTAACTCTTCACTCTTGTTTCAGTTAAAAATTCTTCCTAAACGGGTCAACAGGTGGCCCCATTCACAACCCGGTAGTTGGTTGGGCTGTTGGCTTGGTGCCTTAGTTCTCCTCCACATGCCCTCTGCAACAGGCGGGCTCAGCCTTCCTCATAAGGAGTTCCAAAGGAATGAGAGTGGAAGCAGCAAGGTCCTTTAAGTTCTTGCTTGGAGTCACATTGCTTCACTTGTGCCACGGTCTACTACTCAGAGCAAGTTTAAAGGTTGGCATCTATTAGAAGGGTGTGGAAATAGACTGTGCCTTTTGATAGAAGCTGCAAAGAACCTTCAAAGAATCTGTAACCATTTTTAATTCACAACAATCTCTAACCACACCAGTGTGTATCTTCTAAGAACAAGGAAATTGTGGATTACATATGGATTACACATGGGTGTAGAGTAAGGCTTTTCAGAGAAGGGACATTTGATCGAGGCCCGAATGAAGGGAATACAGCATGGGGAAGAGTATTTAAAGCAGGAGGAAGAGCATGTGCAAATGTCCTGTGGCAGGAAAGCATTTGGTGTGAAAAGTGGGTCTGTTGTGAACATCAAATGGGATAAAATATGTAAGCATGTTTTATTATGGGATGAGAGAGGTGTTCGATTGCCTATCACTGCAATTCTCTCAAGATGTTTCCGGAGGGTGAACGAAGACAGAAAAAAAAATGCCTTCAGTAATAACATCCAGCTAGATCAGGGCCAGGGACAAGCAACAGGAATGCCACATTCGGGGGGCGGGGGGGGCGGTGTGCCTGGGTGGCTCAGTCAGTTAAGCGTCTGCCTTTGGCTCAGGTCATGATCCTGGGGTCCTGGGATTGAGTCCCAGGGAGCCTGCTTCTCCCTCTGCCCCTCCCCCTCCTTGTGCTTGCTCTCTATTTCTCTCTCTCTGGCAAATAAATAAATAAAATCTTAAAGAAAAAAAAAAGGAATGCCACATTTCCCTTAGTGTCCAACTCCTGCTCCCCAAAGCAGGCTCTGCTTTGGGAACCTGGGCCAGTCCATTCAGGTGGGCTGAGCACGGGCTTTGGATCCCCTTTCTTCCTGGCGGCTCAGCCCCAGCTAGGTGGACCTCTCACGTGCCATAGCCAGCTGGCTCCCCAGGCTCCCCTGCCTTTCAGGGTCCCTGATTCCAGTGACTTCAAAGGGACAAGAGGGCTCAAAGGTCTTAGCATTTAGGGGTATAGGGCTTTCCCTGGGGCCGCCCTAGGTCCTGGGGCCTGTCATATTCTCAGCGGGGGGTGGGGCACTTATAGACCCACACTAGCCTCCAGGTGACCTCGGGTGGAGGCAAGTCCTGCTCACTCTTGCTTTTGGAGCCTTTCAGTATATTAAAAAAAGTTGGGGCGCCTGTGTGGCTCAGTTGTTGGGCATCTGCCTTCGGCTCAGGTCATGGTCCCGGGGTCCTGGGATCGAGCCCCGCATCCAGCTCCCTGCTCTGCGGGAGGTCTGCTTCTCCCTCTCCTGCTCCCCCTGCTTGTGTTCCCTCTCTCGCTCTGTCTCTCTCCATCAAATAGATAAATAAAATCTTAAAAAAAAAAAAGAAGGAAGGAAGGAGGGAGAGAGGGAGGGAGGAAGGGAGGGAGGAAAAAGAAAGAGGGTTCAGACAAAATAAGATGTGCAAGCATTGCTCATAGTCTCAGTGTATGAACAAACTGATAGGGTTTTAACCCACACAAATGCAGTGGAAATCATTCGTAGTAGTCACAACATAGTCACGGACTTACCGAAAACCTTATTTCATAGCGTGGCCCAAGGTTATAGGAACCTGGGGAGCAGTAGCTTCTTTGCATCCCCTGTGTGACTCTAGGTCCGCCTTCATTTGGAGAGAAGGTAGCCCTGGATGCCTCCAGAGCATGGTCAGCCGAGGGGAGGGGAGCCGGGCCTCGGAAGCGGGGAGCTCTGCTCACACGCAAGTTGGGGAGCCCATCCAGCAGGAGGGCAGCTCAGGAGCCCGGGAGTTCAGGAGGGAGCTACACCACCTCACTGTGCTCTCTTTCTAGCTGCCCTTATCCTGTCTGAGAGTTAGAGGTCTCTCTCTGTGTCTCTCTGTCTTTCTCTTTTTTGTGTGTCTTTCTTTTCTCTGTCTCTGTTTCTCTCTCTCTCTCTCTCTCTCATTCCATCTCTCATTCCAGCTGCTGACGCGGGGCCTTCCCGCCCCCACCGCCAGGCCTCCTAACAGTAGAGCTGCCTTTGGACGTCCCACCGTTGGAAATCAGCAGAAGGTTGCTGGCAGGGTAAGGACTTTCTTCTCTCCGGGGCTGGCCTTCTCCCAGCTGGAGGGCCCCGCCGGCCCTGCCCCCAGGACCCCCTGCCGTGTGTGGTTTGTGGCCTGGGCTGTGGCCAGGGCCCCGGTGTCTGGTGTCTCAGCGGGGCCCTGCGCGGCTGGAGCGGACCAAGGATGTGGTGGACCGTGGGGGTGTTTCTCGCAGGGCCGCCCACACTCCAGTGTGGGGAAGAATGCTCTGGAGAGGCGTCTCCTCTCTTGGTCTCCTTCTGACCTTCTTTCCTCTCCAGTCAGTTTTCCCCAGATGCCGGGAAATATGGATGTGTGTGGACATCACAGGGTTGGTCCTCCTTCTAGGCCGGGCCTGGCCCCTCCGGTGCTGGGGGGCACGAGAGTGTCGTTGTCCCAGCCGGCCGAGGGCGACGGCGTGCCTCTGAGGCCCGGTGCGGCCTGGATCAGCCACACAAATGTGGTGTTTCAATATTTATTTTTAGTGGCCACTGGTTAAAACGAGCCTTCCCTTTGATGGGGGCAACCCTGAAATGTAAGAATAAATGAGGTCATTGCCTTGTCAGGAAGCCCCACCGGCCGCCGCTGGGTGGACCCTGAGCCCAGTCCCCAAACGTCCAGGACAACCAGCAAGTCTCATGATTTGAGGGCTCTTCAGGGAGGCAGGCTGGTGATGACCATGGCCCCTCACTGGGAAGACCGCGGTCCTCTCCCCAGCCTCCTGGCCCGTGCCCAGCTCCCCTGCCTCACCCTGGGCCCTTCAGTGGCTGGCAGGCTGTCGACCAGGGCTGGGGGCTTGGGTCTCGTGTGGGCACTCACGAACCTCTCTGGCCTCAGCTCAGGTCAGGAGGTCCTACCTGCTCTGGGAGACACCCGGGAGTCTGTTGGCTTAAACGTTCTGGAAATTCAACTGTGTGACCCAATAGCCCCGGCTCTCGGGGTTACAGCTGCTGGAGTCCTTCCGCTTGTTCCAACCAAAGCTGGTGTTGAAGGTCAAGGACAATGATAGCTCTTCTTGTGCTAAAGCATTGGAGGGTGCAGGTGAGGCTGAGTTCACCCTTGGGTTTGGATTTGAGAGTGTTGCGTGGTCCTGTCCTTGTCCCACAGTAGAAGGGGCAGCTGGCCCTTGGGGGGCACTGCCCCAAAGCCCCCAGCCAAGCCCTCTCCTAACTTGCTTGTCAGGGGCCTGGCATCCCTACTGGAGAAGGGCTTTTCTTGGTTCAAGGTGTTTCTCCCAGGGAGTCTGGGTGCAGCCGGTCCGCCTTGGGTAGGGTGACGCCCAGAGCTCAGGGACCACCTAATCTTTACTGGTGTTCTGGTTTTCAGCTGTGAAAACTGGCTCAGAGGCACCAAGTCCCTTTTCCCAGGTCAGAGTTCATACAGGAATGTGGGTTCAAACCCAAAGCTGTCTCTGCATTTTTGACCCTTTTCCAGACTACCTCCTCATCGGCTTATCGTTCCTTTGTCCCTTATTGGCTCTTGACACCTCAGGTGGGATTGATTATTTTATCACAGTGTTTCTTAAACCCAAATAATGTAGGACCCTTCCCCCCACCCCCACCTTTTGGAGGAAAAAAATTATCTTGGTTCCCTAGTACTGATCTAAATTATTTTCATTTTAACGTTACTTAAATACATAAAAAACATGAAAACAGGCATAACCCTCTTATGTTTGTAGCTGTTATGGACCCAGTTCCCCAAGACCATTCAAAAATTACAGACAAAACGAAGAGAAGAAAGAGATTCCGATGAATGCCATCAACCTCATGAGGTAGTGTGACACCATTCTGCAGAAGTGAGTCCCCGCTTGCTGACAGGGTGACTGCTTTGGAGCCCACCGGGCCTGCAGCATCTCCCCCTGGTGCCTGTACTTGACCTGGGAAGCCCATTGGAGCACGTCACGTGGTGGTGTCACTTGGTCCTCTGCATGTTAATGACAGGAGCTTACTCACCCACCCGGACCTGGTCCACAGGACAACACCATGGGGATGAAGTTAGGGTCTGCGCCCTGGTCGCTGAGCAAAGCCCCAGAGACACATGGTGCTTGCCAGGGAGGTACCGGGGCAGGACCAGAGCAAGGGACCTCAGTGCTCAGTGTGGACGGGGGGGCGTCCCGGGCTTGGAGCAGAGTGGAGGCAGGGACATCTTTTGGCCAGAGTGAA
This sequence comes from Zalophus californianus, assembly GCF_009762305.2. Taxonomy (NCBI): domain Eukaryota; kingdom Metazoa; phylum Chordata; class Mammalia; order Carnivora; family Otariidae; genus Zalophus; species Zalophus californianus. Next base: position 127,148,238 of record NC_045600.1, read on the forward strand.
GGTGGCAGGAAAATCTCAAGACTTCCAACCAGTAGGTGCATGTGGGGGAAATCAGAATGATCTTTTTGTCCTTTAGCCCAGGGAAGAGCTATTCTAGAACCCTCCTAGGCAGGTCCTTCTGTGGCTGCTGCCTGGCCTGGGCCCCTGGAATGGGCCACGTGGGCCACTGGCCCTGCTACTGTCCTGTTGGACCCTCACTGCCCCTGACCAGTCCCTGTGTGTCTCTGAGAATGAAGGGTCAGCACAGCATAGAGCCAGGCCCCAAAAAAGGACTGCCAGACAGGGTAAGGAATCCAGGTCCCTGACCTGAGAATGACTGGCCGGTCAGGAGTGGCCGGCTCACGGGTCTGAACCCCACACTGAGGGACAGAGTTTGTTCTATCTCTGCTTTTGCTTACCCTCTTCAGCCCCCTCTCAGACTGAATGGGGCTGCCAACAAGTGTGAGACCCTTGTCTCTTGGGCCTTCTGTTTAGAGCCTCTCCATGTACTAGCTGATGGCCCTTGGGCTTATCAATCGATCTTTCTGGGCAGCAGTTCCTTAATCTGTGAAATGGGTCCATGTGTGAATTCCATGAGGTGATAGGGATCTTCTGCGTTAGATTCTAGCTCACTTACATATACCTGTGAGATGCGTGTGTGTGTGTGCAATTGTACATATGTGTATAGACAGAGATATTACTTTATAAGCAAACTAAAAACAACAGCAACAAAAATAACCACGAGCTCTCTCCAGGGGCCTGGGGCACCAGGATTTGCCTCACTAGAAGACCCGGAGCTGCATTACCGCGGGAGAAAGGAGCTGGAGCAAAATGGTAGACATGGACAATAGCAACACAGCAACACAACACTTTCATTATGTCTGTTCCTGGTTTCATTGGGGAGCAGGAGCAGAAAAGCAACTCAACTTCAGCTGACCTTGGTCGGGTCACAGTGCACCTTTGAGCAGGGAGTCCTGCTCACTGGTGGCCCTCACTTTTCTTGGCTTCCATTGCTCACTGTGGGCACCCAATGGAAGCCCTTTGCAAAGATTGCAAACAAGCCAAACTACACGGTGGCCCTGGATCTCTTTTGGAGGTAGATGACGTGTAAATTATTACTTAAGGAGATGCAAAATATTATATTAAGGATTTTCATGCCCAGAACCGTCCTGGGGAGCGCAGTGAGAGGCAGAGTAGAGTGTTCCACGTCTCTGGAAACTGCCGTTTTAGATCTCTGCTTTATCAGAGCTGCCAGAGCTTTTACTTTCCCAGGGAAGAGCCTACTTTCAGACCCCCTGAACTGGATGGGGACAGAGCATTGACTTTGCCCAACCATGAGGACCGAGGGGCTGTCCTTCCATGGGGTTGCTAAGCGGGCAGGATATACATTTCTAGCTCCCCTCATAATGGGAGGCCTGCCTGGGATAAGGCCGAGATGGAGAGATGAAGAGGGAGACCCTGGATCAAGCCATGCCTGAAGCCATCTACTCACATATGTGTTATATGAACTTCCCTTCCCACCAGTAACCCCGTCCCTGCCCCCTCATCTTTTCCTTTAGAAGGTGATTTTTAGCCAAAAGGATCTTGGCCACCACTGTTATGGAGTAAGTAGTATGTGGACCTGCTCATCCAACCACTCATAGGCTACCATTGTGCCAGGCCCTGAAATAGGTGTCAGCGACACAAGGACAAATCATATCCTCAGCACCTTGGTCGGCCGAGGGGGCAGATGTGAGATGAATCCACACTGCCTCGTGTTGAGTATTAGTGGAGGGGAGGAGGGGAGAGAGGACCCGAATCCGAGAGGGCTTCCCTGAGGAGGCGACATGTACCTCAAACTTGAGGGAGAGATGGGGTTTTGCTAGAGAGAGAAGACTGGTGGGCACAGAGCAAGCAGCTGACCAAGTACAGAGTGTGTGAAGAAACCACAGGCCAGGGGCTGGCAGCCGGCGTTCCCTGAGCCGGGAAGGGAGGGGAGACAGCTGTAGCCTCTGCCCGGCTCCTGCGGGGGCCCCGGGGCCAGCCCTCCGACTCCGTCCCTGCCTGCAGCGTTGGCAGCAAGAGACTGAGGGAAGCCTGGGGAGACACACACGGCTGGGAGAGGGAGGGATGTGGCCACTTTCTTTCCAGCTCCTCACAGTAAAGAAATGACTTCCCTCCTGCACAAGTTGGACTTCCTCTGCAGCTGGAAAGAAGATATTAACGCTGTGTCTGACGATGTGTCGCCTGGCGGGACAGGGCCCCAGCAGCCAGGTGAGCTCACGGCTGACCTGCTGTCCTCCTTCGCGCCGCGACTGTCCCACTGGCCCGGGTGCCCCCACGTCCAGGCCGAGAGAAACTTGGCTCCACTGTGACTCTCAAAATAAGTGGTTTTTATTTCATGTTCACCAGGGAGGTTACAAAATATAATTGGGGTTGCTGCTCCACATATTATTTCTGCAATGTTCCCCCATCTCCCTTCCCAAAAGCCACTCACAAAGGGGTCTTTGTTCTCTGTAAGTTCAAAGTCAGCTTCTCCAACGGGAAACGGATTGGCGATTACAAGGAGGAGACTGAGTTTTACTGGCTGTCCGACCAGAAATATGGGACGCATCAGGGTTCCGACAGGAGCCAGGGCGAGTGCGGTTTGCAGGCCACAGAAGCCAGTGTGAATGGATTTCCAGTGTGAGCCGAAGGCGGGCCTTGGGGGGGCAGCCCACATCGGCTCTCTCCCGGGGGCCACGGTCCACACTCGGCCTCCACTGCCTGGCTTGCCCCACCCATAGCGTGGGGGTCCTCATACCCTGGACTAGAAGTAATCAGGGAGTTTCGTTCAGTTCCTGGGCCCTCCGGGGCTTTTCAGAGGGTCTCATCACAGGGTGGGCAGGGCTCGGGGCACCCACGCCCACTACTACCCTTCCGGAGCTTTGACTGATTGAATGAACGTCCAGGTCAGACTTTAAGGAAGAAGACTTTTTCCAAGAAAGTTTGCCAAGGGTTGACCTGGGTGACCTTGTAGGCCTAGGAGATGCTGGGCCCCAGGAGACGGTGGGGGGAGGAGGCTCAGAGCCCGGGGATCCTGTGTAGCCTCGAGCAGCATGGCTAGCCTTTCTGGGCCTCTTCTGTCCCTCTGGAAAGTGGAGTCACAGCGGCCTGATGGAGGTGCAGCACAGTGCTGGGGGCTGCTGGCTCAGAGGTGCAGAGGTGGGCACCTACGGCTGGGCACCCACTGCTTGGTCGAGCCAGCCTTTCGAAGGTTGGAGAGCCTTCCCGTGGCACCTGCACTTTGTCTAGCATAGGTCCAACCAAGGTGTGCCCCTCACTGAGAGCGGCAGGGGCAGGGGCCCAGCACTCTGGGCCCTGGGCTGAGACTCTGGCTTTCACCCTAAGGGGACACTCCTACCCACAGCATCCTGCAGTGGGGGGCTCCTTCCCAGCATCCTGGAGGAAACTGAGTAGCAGCATCTCCGGAACCTCAGCTCAGCTGGGCCTCCCCTCACCATGGTGGTCCCAAGGAAGAAGCCAAGCCACAGGGCCCTCGGTGGCCAGCAGCGTCGGGGGCTTAGGACACAGCAGGCCCACAGAGGCCCCCGGGGAGGAGGCTGGCCACACCCTCAGACCCACTCCCTGGGGCCTGCCCTCCATGGACCCTCCCCACCCTGCCATCCCCTGCCAGCCTGGCCAGCAGGACTGGGGCTCACAACACGCCCGCTTTTGTTCCAGCAACAACAGCCTAGGAATTTGGGGGTGGGGTACGGGAGGTGGCGTGTCCCAGGCCATGGGGCTCTTCTCCATCCCGGGGTGGGGCTGCTGGGGTGATGGTGAGGGCCACCTGCCCGCCCCTCTGCCAGGAGCCAGAGCTTCCTCTGGGAGGTCACCCATGTGTTTCCATGTGTTTCTGCAGCTCCAGGGTCCTGCTGGGACAGAGCCGGGACTGTGGGCAGGAGTGCTAGGGGCTTTAGGAAAACAAAACCTCCCTCCAGGCCCCCTTGGAAGAGACGCTGAGCTCCCTGGGGGAGCGGGGAGAGGAGACCCTTGTGTGAGCTTTACAAAGCTAGGAGGAGATGGAGGGTCTCTCATGCGCCCCCCCCCCCCCCCCACCATCCTGGCTCCAAGATTCCAGATCTTTCCAGAGCACAGCTCTCAGGGCATTTCAGAGCAGAAGCCAGGCCCAGCTGGAGGCCGATACAGAGGCCCCTTCCAAGGCCGGCTGGCTCCCAAACTGCCTCCCTAGGTGGCCCCACTGTCACTGCCACCAGCCGTTGCGTTCACTGATAAAACACTGGCTCTGGCCGTTGAGCCCTCGGGGCCCTGGTGAACTTCTGGGCAGGCTAGAGGCACTCCGCGAAAACCACATCTCAGGGGTGGCCCCTCCACTTACACCGGCAGGCAGGAAAGCGGGTTTTTGCAGTAACAGCTTCCACATCGAGGGAGAGGCCACCAGCGGGGGTGCAGGGAATTCTCTGCAGTCGTGGGACACTGGCCAGCCCAGACACAACTCACCGCGGGAGGCAGGATGCCTGGGCCAGCTCGCCCTGGGAGCTGCTCTCATCTACCAGAGGATGGATCGGGATTCTCCCCATTTTATAGCCAGGGAAAAACCAAGGTTCACAAAGTCAGGAGGGCTTAGGATTGGGGTCTGCTTGCTCCAATCCCGGGGTGCTCACAGTAGTTCACACTGCCTCGTGGGGAGCAGGCGCTACGCTCTGTTTCCTCATTAATACTCTCATCACACCTGGACTGCAGGTATTGACCCATTTTACAGATCACAAACTGAGGGTCTGAGCGGTTAAGTAACTTGGGCTAAGTGAGCTGGGACCGGAACTCAGGCCTACTTGACCCCAGAGGTCTCACCCACTCCAGCCCTGCGGGGCTTTGCTGCCTTCATGTGCTGCCTCCCCTAAAACTCTCCCTAACCATCCTCTGGGGAGCTCCCCAAAAGGGCCCTGTCTGGACTCCAGCCCCAGAGATTCTAAGCTACTGGCTGGGGTGTGGCCTGGGTGTCAGGGGTTCTTAGAGGTCCCAGGCCCTTCTGAGATACGAAGACCCCTGGTGGCTAAGCCAGTCCTGGGCCACTCTTGGCCCAGGAGGCTAACAGGACAAGCCCCTTGCAGGAGAGTGGTGCCTGCTGTCTCCACCCCAGGGCCCTCTCCCCGTCTCTGATGACCCCTGGAACCAGCCCAGCCAAAGGGCCAGACCCTCTGAGAGCCTGGGGTCCTGTCCAGGACAAAGAGGGGCTGGCGGAGCCCAGACTAGCACCAGGTCAGCTGGTGCGGGGCCCCAGGGATCCAGGATGCCTCGCTCACCCCAATACCCTCAAACTGTCCCTAGGTGGGTTCCCCGAGAGGCCCAGAAAGGGGTCTGATGTGCATATCCCTCGGTGAAATGAAAACAGCTCAACCTGAACATCGAAGACTTGGCTCCTTAAACTGTGTCTCCGCAGCCGTGCGGGAGGGTGTCCCAGATATCCTGTTCTGGTTCCCAGCACAGCTGTGTTCGGCATGGGCAGCCCAGGTCCCCAGACGGGGAAGCCATCGGTAACCAGGGACCTCTTGACTGTGGCCTGGGGAGGGGGCTCACCTGGGCCTAAGCTAATGCCCCTTCCCTCCTCACTCGCCCCGGCAGGTGCAGGGCTGGCTGGAGACGAGGCTCAGCCCCTGGACCCCAGCTCCTAATGCTCCTTGAATCTCGGCATTGGAGCCACTGTGAGCTCTTCAAAAGCCCAGTACCCACGTCTCCCCCAGGTGAGTCATTCCCAGGTGGGACCTGGCTTCCGGGCTTCACGGGAAACGGGCTTTTCTCCCAGTAACCGAGGGGCTCTTGTTTCTGCTGTTGGCCCGTTTTCATTCTACTCTTATGGGTGTGATTCACTCTGTTAGCAGTTAGGTTAGCAAAGCCCTGCAATTTCTAGGACATTTGGATGACACGTGGGACACCAGGTTGGAGTCTGTGATATCCGGATTATCTCAGGAAAGTTAGGGTGTCTGGTGATCCCCTGATAGATGTAAATGACGTGAGTGAGGGGAAGGGAGGGGTGACCCCAAGGATGAGTGGGAGGAGTTTGGGGCTGCCGTGATGGGGGAATGGGGATTGAGCTGAGAGGGAAGGTATGTAGGTTCTGGAAGGGAGCAGGCTGCATTCTAGGCAGGTGCAAAGGGCTAGTAAAAGTGGAGAAGTGTAGATGGCGTGTCCCAGGAGAACCCCCAGAGGAGGCAGGACAGGGTAGGGACCTGGAATTTTAGTTTGCAGGTAAAAGAGAACAGGAGCATCTCCCCTGTGCGCCGCCCCCCCCCCGCACCCCCACCCATGGTTAGGACCCAGAGAATGATCTGGGTGCCACGCAAATGTTAGAAAAAGTCGGTTTTTGTAAAAGAGTCCTCTCCTTTGGCATCCTGTGGGGTGAGGTGGAGCCAGGTCCCTTCTTACCAAAAATACTATTTTCTTGGGCTACAGCAACTAGTACCTTGACTCCTGACCTCCCTGGGCTGGAAGCAATGCAGCAATATTTAAAAATCACATAAATGAGGGGCGCCTGGGTGGCTCAGTCGGTTAAGCGTCTGCCTTCAGTTCAGGTCACGGTCCCAGGGTCCTGGGATCGAGCCCCGCATCGGGCTCCCTGCTCAGCGGGGAGCCAGCTTCTCCTCCTCCCTCTGCCCTTCGCCTCCCCAGTTTGTGCTCTTTCTCTCTCACATAAATAAAATCTTTTTAAAAAATTACATAAACGATGTCACAGCACATCATGAAGACAATAAGTGCATCAAATATTTCTGTCGTTGTTGTCATAATGTCCTTTGTTCAGTAAAGACCCCCCCAACACACACAAATTGCAGCCACAACACCGCGTCCATCATGTACTTTTCCTCCTTGTGATCTCAAGCAGATACATCATAAACATATACATGAAGAAGGGTCATATTTTCAGGACAAATGCCAAATATTTTTTTCAGATTTGTAAATTTGTTATAAATATTACAAAATCATTTTTACAAATTTATTCTTTGCAAAAAACATATACATAAAATCGAAGTATGGTTTGTTACTCAACCAAACCACACAAAGAGTGACATTACGTGAGCAAAAATTGGGACTATTGCCAAGAATGAGTCTGTGAATGGGATATTTGAAAGTTTGAAGTGGAAACATCCCCCCGCGCCACCCCGCCCCCCAAGCTCTCACAGCCCGGATAGGCTGAAATTCTCTTTTCTTCAGATTAATCTGTGGGTTGCAGGGCCATGCATGGATGCCGTAATGGCAGCCAGAGAATGGGCTTGGGGAGGAGCAGGCTCCCGGGCTAGGGGTGCAGTGCAGACCCCTTTCCTTTGTATCTCCATCCATGCTTCTGAGACTCTGCACCAGGCCACGTGCCCACCGCTGCCCTGGCGGGATTCCTTGCTTAGCAGGGAAAATGCCCCAGGGAGTTCACCCAAGGTGGGAGCACATTACATTCCTCCGCTGGTGGCCTGAGTCCCTTGGGCCTGTCCTGAATATCTTCAGGCTCCGAGGCAAGGGCACAAAGGGACACCCACATACGATATGCAAAACTATTGACAAGTTATACCTTACGTTAATTTTTTTGAGAAAATATTTTCTCCCCTCCTACCTGAGTAGATATATTTTTGTAATGACATGAAAGGCCTGGTTCACATTAGGGATTTTAGTGCTTTCTAAATTTTTCTGCATGAGAATGGGATAGAGAGGAGAGCCCTGGAGCCCAGCCGTGGCCTGCCCCCTTCTCCCATCCGAGGCTCTGTCTGTGAGGGGCCAGGAGCCCAGGGGTCCGAGCTTTATCCAACCCCCTGAGTGCACCATAAGCGTGCACCATCAGTGGCGTGGCCTCCCTAGAGTGGACAGGTCTGGCAAGAGGCCCAGGCAGGACTGTGATAGTAGGGTGGGGGGTTCTGGGCTCTGGGGTGTGGGCTTTGGGTGGGCCCAGAAGCCCACCTTGCACCCCCTCACTCCTGGTTTCACTGGGAGAGGGCCTGAGCAGGCCGTGTGAGTAGTGAGGGGTGGACTGCTCCTCCAGGGCAGGTCCTGATGTCCCCATACTGCCTTTTCTGCTTGCTACTGTTGTTCACGGAACGCCAGGTGGATAAATAAACAGTCCAGAGGCCTCTGTGAGTTGGTTCAGTTTCCTGGAACCCGCGGAGACGGGACATCCACGTCCCTCCAGGTGTAGCTGGTGCTGCCTCACAGGTCTCCTGCTCTGGGGGAAATAAAGAAGTTTCTTTCAGCTCCTTGTTGGAGAAGTCGGTGCTCGGGTGCAGGGCATGCAGATCCTCCACCTACGGGGGCAGGAGGAAGGACAGGAGAAGCGGCTGGGTCACGGCGGCAGGGGGGCCTGGCAGGAGGGGTGAGGAAGCTGACAATCAAGGGAGGACCAGAGCCTAAAACAGGTCTCGAGGTTGGGGCCCGGCTAGGGGGCCTCCATCCTGGCAGCACCCAGGGTCCCCAGCTTTGTCACTGCTCCTTTCTCCCATATGGTTAGATCTGAGGGGGCTTCCTCTGTGCTCTGAGCGTCCCAGCATGACTAAAGTGGGCAGGGCCTCCCGGGTGGGGGCAAGCCTGTCTGTGCAGGAGGACGGAGGGGGAGGGGCTCATCCACGGTGTAGCAGGTGCCACAGCCTCCCCCCTTTTTACGACTGAGTAACGTTCCGTTGGATGGATGGGCCACATTTTGTTTATGCTTTCATCCATCGGTGGACACTTGAGTTTTTGCCACTTCTTGGTTATTGTGAATAATGTTGTTGTGAACATGGGTGCACTGCTTTTGGGAAAAAATAATCGTCTCATGGGTATTTTCCTTACTGGTGTCTGGCTGCAGTGGGCATCGGGAAGCAGAGGATGTGCCCTGAGAAGGCCAGGGAGGGGTTGCATGCTTGCTAAGCCACATTTCCAAAGGGGCACCGAGTCGGGAAAGACGGTGTGATGAGCTCGTGGCTCCAGAGTCTGGTCCCAGCACAAGTGTGTCGAGGGGAGGGGGATTCTGCTGTTGAAATGTTAGATCCACTGTCTGCAAATGGATAATGACTCTATCACTTGGCTGATACGACCCTGAGAACATGGGAGGTGGGGGGCATAAGATCGGCCATCTTTGAGCAAACACTGAGTGCTGGGAAATGTGGGGATGGCTTCTCAGATCTACAGTAATGAAGGGGACAAAGTTGGTCCCTGCATTGGGTTGAATGGTGACTCCCCATAACATGTGTCCCTGTCCAGATCCCTAGAAACCCATGCATGTTGCCTCATTTGGAAAAAGGGTCTTTACAGATGTAATTCAGTTAAGGATCTTTTTTTTTTTTTTTTGATGCTAACAATATTTTTTTTATTATTATGTTATGTTAATCACCATACATTACATCATTAGTTTTTGATGTAGTGTTCCATGATTCATGGTTTGTGTGTAACACCCAGTGCTCCACGCAGAACGTGCCCTCTTTAATACCCATCACCAGGCTAACCCATCCCCCCACCCCCCTCCCCTCTAGAACCCTCAGTTTGTTTTTCAGAGTCCATAGTCTCTCAGATGAGATTATTCTGGATTACCTGTGGAGGGGGGGGGAACTCATCCAGCGACAGGTGCCTTATAAGAGACAGAGGAGGAGACAGGTGCACAGAGGAGAAGCTCATGTGATCGTGGGGGCCAAGCCTAGGGCGACCGAGTCACCAGGTCATCCCTAGAGCCTCCAGAGGTGAGCATGGCCCTGTGACCCTTTAACTTGGGACTTCTGGCTCCAAAACTGTTAGAGAAGAAATTTCTATTGTGTTAAGCCACCAAGTTTATGGTAATTATGGTGGCAGCCCCGGGAAACCAATACGGGCCTTGAAAATGGAATCATTAAAATCTGCTGACAAGGGGTGAGTGGTCAAGTTGAAGTGAATTCTGGGATTGTTCGTTGGTTTGACATCAGCCAGCACTTGAGCTGGGTGAGGCGGAACAGGAGAAGGGTGGGGGATTAGTAGGAGATTTGCGGAACGGAGTGGCGGCAACCTGCACAAGGTAGGTTATAGAATCCTGAGCTTCTGTGGGAGATGGCCCAGATGTTGGATTCGAATTTCATTTATCAGATATTTCTAACTACAGATGACCCTTGAACACTGTGGGTTTGATTGAACTGTGTGGGTCCGCTTATATGCGGATTTTTTACAGTACAGTCCTGTAAATGTATTTTCTCTCCCTTATGATTTTCTTTTTTAAAAATTATTATTATTTTTATTTTTTAAAAGAATTTATTTATTTGAGAGAGAGAGAGAGTGAGCGAGAGAGCGCAAGCAGGAGGGGCAGAGGGAGAGGGAGAAGCAGACTCCCCACTGATCAGGGAGCCCGATGCAGGGCTCGATCCCAGGACCCCGGGATCATGACCTGAGCCAAAGGCAGTTGCTTAACAAACTGAGCCACCCGGTTGCCCCTCTCCCTTGTGATTTTCTTAATAGCGTTTTCTTTTCTCCAGCTGACTTTATTGTAAGAATACGGTTTATAATACATATAACACACAAAAGGTGTGTTAATCTATTGTTTATGTTATTGGTAAGGCTTCTGATCAACAGTAGGCTATTGGTAATTAAGTTTTAGGGGAGTCAAAAGTTATGTGTGGATTTTTGACTGTGGGGCAAGACAGTTGGTACCTCTAACCTGTGTTATTCAAGGGTCAGCCCTTGTATTTGTAGACTGTTTTGAAAATCTCTCCCTCTCTCCCTCCCTGCCTCCCTCCCTCCTTCTGTCCCTCCCCCTTCAGTTTCTCACGCACACACTCACACACACTCATTCAGTGTGACCAACTATTTACATACCAGGGCCCACCACCACATTGACTTGTTCTTCTGGGTTCACTTGATTTGGTGTAAACCTTAAAATTAAGCTTTTGCCATCTCTCTGACAAACTTGTTAACAACGGTTACCATTTGCAACTGATTGTCTTTGCGAATCAGAATTTCCTCAAAATTCTATAGCCAGGAAAAAAAAAATGGAAAATAAGGCTGATATGGAGCCATCAACCATAACCTTCGATTTTTTAATTGCATCCAGATCTGAAGGGGTGTTTTGCTCATACTTAAAGAAACACAACCCAGATGGTAAGTTCCAAGTTTATTTACATCTTCCAAAACATTTAAGAATTTGGTCCATAGCGATTTTTACTAAAACCTCCATGTGCATTCCTTTTTTTTTTTTTAAAGATTTTATTTGTTTATTTGAGAGACTGAGAGAGAGAGCAGAGAGGCAGATGGGGAGGGAGAGGGACAAGCAGACTCCCTGCTATGTGCAGAGCCCGATGTGGGGATCCTTCTCACAAACTGAGATCATGACCTGAGCTGAAACCAAGAGTCAGACGCTCAATCGACTGAGCCACTTGGGTGCCCCATTATGTATTTAAAGAGGCGGTGGTCACTACTAAACACACCTTGGAAAGAGAAATCCAGGGAGTGAGTGCTTGTTTGGATTTATCTTTCAAGTCTGAGGGGTTGATGCTTGATTGGGCTCCAACCTTCACGAGGCCCCCCCTTAGTCTGGAGGCAGGATCCCCCACAACTCTTCACCCATGTGCACACCGAGTGCTTGCTCAACGGCACTGCCATTCCTATGACTTGGCTTTCTAGAAATTCCAGGCAGAAATCCTCCTGGGCCATCATTTAATGTGAACACCTTGAAAAAGAGCATCCCATCAGTGTGAATGATCATTTGGCAGTTCTGTTTACTCAAGAGATGGCTTCCCCACGTCGACCAGTTGTGACACATGGACAAGACACTGGACCAGCCAGGAACCATGGGTTATTTGCATGTGGAAGGCCACGCTGGGGTTTCCTGGTAAAAGCCCGTCATTACCACCCCTTGTCAACTTTTGTCAAAGTGGAATCAGATGATAAACAACATAAGCATCAGCATTAGTTGGTCAAGAGTGGGACACTTTGGTGCAAGACACTCAACATCAGGCAAACCACCACCAGGCATGGATTTGTGTGGCATGGGACGCTCTCGGGAGACTCTGCCCGTGGGGAGCTATCCCCCATGAGCCCAGCCTGAATGTCCCAGCTCTTCTTCATGGATGCTTGGCCACCACTCAGGTTCTCTGATCTGTGGCATGGGTCTTGAGGGAGGCTTTCTAGTGTGTCTGGAGCCTTGGAAGAGTTTCTGTGTCCAGGTGTCTGAGAACAGGTGGTTGAGTCCCCTTAGAGGAGGGCTTTTGGTTGAAGCTTGGACGTCTGCTAGTCTCATCCCAAACTGTCTCTATTAGGTAGCTGAATTCCACTCCATCTGGGGGGGCATGGTCCTGGGCTTGTCCACGAGGCTCCTGTGTAGGCACAGACTCTGTAAATGAAGTCAGACTGTGGACAGGTGATGCCCCCCCCCTGCTGCCCAGCTTCTGGATTATGACAAAAAACAAACAAACACGCAAAAATCATGCATTTTAAAAAGGTTGGGCTACCCGCACACCCTCTTCTACCTTTTTGGCAATGACATTTGTTGCCTAACACCTGGAAAGGGGGCCACTCCGGTGAGTGCACTCAGACCTCCGAAGGTTGGCGGCGGGGTTGCGGGGGGAGCGGTGTCCTGCAACAGCTTGTGCATTTGGCTTTGAGATTGGTTGGCAACTCCAAAGTTGGTCTGAAAGTGAAGTTGCCTTTAATTTGGAATTGACAGAGCATGCCTCCTCAGTTCCTATTAGCACGTGGGGCTTTGAAAGGAGCTTAATAAATCCCCTAATGCTGGCGAGAAATCAATGTTCTAATTAGCATTCACAGCAGACAGCCATTTCCAAGAAAAACCTCCTGTCCCAGCAAAATCAGCGTGGATTTCCCATTTCAAACCTCTTTGGGAGAGCAATAACAACACATGCTTTAAATTTATCGGGGCATCTTTCAAACAGGTGAATGCAGTTTGTGGGGATGGGGAATCCCAGTGGGGAGAATGTTCTGGGTTTTATGGTTTGAAGATGGTGGCTCCAGGAGGACTCTAGATGCAGACACCTGTACCACCTCCTCCCAGCTCCACGCCTGTGGCAGACATCACCGATTGATCACAGCACCTCTGTCTGGCTCACATACCCTTGCCGACAAGGTAGTTCAGCCAACACTTGCAGTGAAGCAGAAGAGATCAAGTTCTAGCTCTAGTGGAGTTTACAGTCGAAGAGGGGACTGGTGTGGTGAGGGGCCCCCAAGAAAACATGCACAGTTATACCAGTGGTAGAGGGAGAGAGGAGTGGTTCTAGAACCTCTTATCCTGGGGACGCTGAGGAGGGACAATTGAGTTCTGGAGGATAGGTAGGTCGTGGCTGGAGGAGGAAAGCATGTCCAGGGCACAGAAAGGCCAGAGTAGCTGTCGCAGATGGGCCATGACTCCAGAGAGCTGGGAGGACCAGACCACATGGCCTTGCAGGCCATGTTGAGAACCGTTGTCTTCATGGAGAAAGAGAAAAGCAGCCCCTGGATTCCAGGCACTGGCCTGGCCCCTAGAGCGGGGGCCATGGCTGTGGTGGGGGCTGGCCTGGCTCTCCCAGCCCTGCCCTCATGTCCCGTGGGCACAAAGAGCCTCATGGAGCACCAACGCCCGGCAAGACGCCCCCGAGGCCATGGTGGAGTGCAACAGAACAAGGCCACTTCCTAAGCGTGTCGAAGCACAGACGCGAACAGGGTTGCTGTGCGCGCCACAACACAGCAAATGTCCTCTCTCAATTAAAACGAGGGACCACTGCTCCTTCGCCTTGCTCCGGGCTGCCCTCCCGGCGGACAACATTTATTATTGGGACACCTCATCACCGCACTGCACCTGCTTCCCGACCACACCCAATCTAGAGCCAAGTCTGGCTCCCTTGGACCAGCCCCAAGGCCACCACACAAGCCAAGCCCTCTGCCCTTTCTGACACCCTCTGCCCAGATGGCCCTTGGTCGCCCTGGCTGTCCGGCCTGTCTCCCTGTTTCCGCGAGATGCTCGTTTCAGGCGGAGTTGGGGAAGGAGTGATGTCTGTGTCTTCTCTTCCTCCCGCTCCTCATCTTGCTCAGCTTCTGATGCCCTCCTGCTCAGAGGGCAGAGGGGAGAGGCGGGGAGGGCAGTCAGGAAGCTATTACTTGGCTTGTACTTGTCATTGTGATCTCATATGGGCTCCCCCTGGGCCAGCTGGGCTTTTTTTTTTTTTTTTTTTTAAAGAACTCTCTTTCCTGAGAACTGTCTGAAGTCTCCAGGGAATCCTACCCTCACGCTCTCTGGGGTAGGCTTTGCAGAGTGCCCTTGGCCTCAGTGAGCACATTTCCTCAGGATTGGCATGCCCAGCCTCTCTCTAGCTGGGCCTCTCAGCAGCTTTCCATCTTACCCTTTGGACTGGCTTTGGGGGTGTGGGCTGCCCTCACCCTCACTCTGCCATCAGAGTGGTGGGCGGGTCCACTGCGTGTCTCTAATTGTCCAGGGGGGTGTCAACCCATTGTGTGCCCTACGCTACAGGGGACAATATGAAGATTCGGAGGGTTCCTCTTGGGGCCCTGCTTACGAGATTTAAGGGGAAGGGGGAAACACCCTTGACTCTTCTTCCCGTTTGGGAGGGTGGCAGAGAGGACTCATAGGACATCAGTGGCTCTTTCCAAAACTCTGTTCCTCATTCCCTGCTATCCCTGGTGATTCTGACCCTCAGTGTGGGTGAGGAGTGTAGGTGCTTTCATGCATTCCTCTGGAATGTGAAATCGATTGTCCTGGTGTGTCAGAGGAAACTTCTACAATATTCAGATGGTCCCCCCCTGTCCCTGCTTTCTGCCTTTGCCCCTCAGAGGTAGCCTGGCCTGGAATGAATGCGTTCTCATCTCGTACATCCTCAGCCTAGGGCGGCTGCTGATTCTGACTGCACTCCTGAGGACCAGAGGGTTTGCATCTGTCCCATATCCCGTGGTACCAAGGCCCGTGGCCATCAGGGTGCAGTGGAGCTCCAGAGCCGGTGCTGGTGATGGGACCCGGCCGACAGAGGAGCCAAGGTGCCTGTGCCAGATGGCCTCCACTCACGAGGAGAGACTGTGACAGCCACCGATACCCCTTGAAGTCTGTGCAGACCTAGTGTGAGTTGAGTGGACTCTGGCTGTCCTCCTGAAAAGCATGACCATTTAGTTTGAGGGGACAGTGGCGACCCCCAACAGTGGCTAAGAAGGTTTCCAACTTCTCATCGGTCCTCTCTGCTCTGCAGGGGAAGCTGTGCCAAGCGCCAGTCTGCAGTTCCCGTTGCCATCCACTTAGAAAGGCTCTTGGCACAACCAGGGACCAGCATGACAGGGAGAAAGAGCCCAGTTTTCTTTTCGGAAGTTCCAGCCAAATCGGGCTTGTTGAAGCACTTCACTGAATCCCAAGAGAAAGACTCTTTGCGTCCAGCTCTGAATGTAGGATTCCCGTTCTCATGTGGATTCTCTTCCAGTGGAATTTGGAGAGAGGCCTGGACTTGGAGGCTGCCACTCATTGCGTGATCACAGGCAAGCCACCCAAGCTCTGTGAGCTTTGGTGTTCTTGCTTGCACAATAGGCAATAGGAAGCACATGTATGGTGAGCTGTTTCTCGACACTGGGCATCGGATCACAGAGGTGTCTGGCGCTTGTCACAAGCATCATGGCAGCCTCATAGGTGGAGACTGTGCTGGGGGCCACTGGCTGGCACCATGGGTGACTTACTCTTCTTCTTCTGGTGCAATATCCCCAGCCCCTCAACTGCAGAGACTGTGCCTTCCATTCCTGGCACTCAGCTCTGTGACTACCACACGGAAGGTGCTTGACTAGATGTGGCAAGGATGCATGTTAATTGGGAGGGAGTTGACTTCTGGCTTTCATACATAAAATGAAGTTTTCATAAACTCATGAATCAACAGAATAAGTAGCATTTTTTTACATCATTAGTTTTTAATGTAGTGTTCCATGATTCATTGTTTGTGCATAACACCCAGTGCTCCACGCAGAACGTGCCCTCTTTAATACCCATCACCAGGCTAACCCATCCCCCCACCCCCCCTCCCCTCTAGAACCCTCAGTTTGTTTTTCAGAGTCCATCGTCTCTCATGGTTCATCTCCCCCTCCGATTTCCCCCCTTCCTTCTTCCACTCCTCAAAATAAGTAGCATTTTACTGAACACCTACTATGCCCAGTGATTTACATATGTTTTATCATGTGACCTTCACAATAGTCCTGTGAGGTACTGTTTCCTGTTTTACCTGTGAAGAAACTGAGGCAGCTCCGGCTTGGTCAAGATTAGTCAATACATAAGGAGGGGCAGGATTTGTATGGAGTCTGACCCCTCAGACTGTGTTCTTTGAATTCCTTTAGGCTGCCAACAGGTAGACATCTGGTAGACCATGCTTGTTACAAAGTATAATCATGGTCTAGCAGGGAAATAATGAACTCCAGACCCGAGGCTGAAGGAGGTGCCAGCAGAAGGCCCAAGTCTCCCATAGCCTATGGGGATGAAGGACC
Organism: Zalophus californianus; assembly: GCF_009762305.2. Classification (NCBI taxonomy): domain Eukaryota; kingdom Metazoa; phylum Chordata; class Mammalia; order Carnivora; family Otariidae; genus Zalophus; species Zalophus californianus. Next base: position 127,164,618 of record NC_045600.1, read on the forward strand.
AGATCGGGGCCTTCCCAGGGAGTGCACAGAGACTCCTCCACCCTGACTGACGTGGCCCCAACCTCAGGCCCGCCCAGCGAAGCAGCGAGGGAAGGCTGGGCCTTGGTCTGCCACTTGTTAGCCCCTTGACCCTATAGATGATGCATTTTGCAAAAACCACACTATTTTGTTTTGACTTCCTCTGGGGTTCCCAGAAAGTTTATTTACAGAGGTGAGATTGCCTCATAAGTTAAATTTTTTTTTATTATGGTAAAATATACCTAACACAAAACTTACTTTTTTAACCATTTAACTTAAAAAGTGTACAATCCCATGGCAATAAATCGCAATTATGCACATATTCCCAATGTTGCAAACCATCCCCACCATCTGTCCCCAGGACTCGCAAACTGAAACTTGATACCTATTAAACACTAACCTCCCATTTACCCCTCTCCCCAGGCCCTGGTGATCTGTAGTCCATGTTCTTTTTCCTTTCTTTCTTCCTTTTTTAAGATTTTATTTATTTTTTATTTTTTAAAGATTTTATTTATTTATTTGAGAGAAAGAGAATGAGAGAGAGCATGAGAGGGAGGAGGGTCAGAGAGAGAAGCAGACTCCCCGCTGAGCAGGGAGCCCGATGCGGGACCCGATCCCGGGACTCCAGGATCATGACCTGAGCCGAAGGCAGTCGCTTAACCAACTGAGCCACCCAGGCGCCCCAAGATTTTATTTACGTATTTGACAGAGAGAGAAAACGAGCTAGGACAAGCAGGGGGAGTGGCAGGCAGAGGGAGAGGGAGAAGCAGACTCCCCACTGAGCAGGGAGCCCAACGTGGGACTGGATCCCAGGACGCTGGGATCATTACCCAAGCTGAAGGCAGATGCTTAACCAACTGAGCCACCCAGGCGCCCCCCTATGTTCTTTCTTTATGAATCTACCTACTCAAGGTGCCTCATAGAGGTGGAATCAAACAGTATTTGTCCTTTCGTGACTGGCTTATTTCACTGAGCATAAGATCCCACAGGTTCATCCATGTGGCAGCCTATGTCAGAATTTTTCCTTTTCAAGGTTGAACAGTATCCCGCTGTATTTTTTTTTTTAATCACATTTTGTGTGTCTATTCATCTGTTTTGATGGACACTGGGTTGTTCCCACCTTTTAACTATTGTGAATAATGCTGCTATGAACAGGGTTGTACAAATACCTGTTTGAGTCCCTGCTTTCAGATCTTTGGGCGTATGCCTAAGAGTGGAATTGCTGGATCACGTGGTAATTCTACATTTAATTTTTTGGGGAACCGCTATATTGTTTTCCACAGCGGCTGCATCATTTTGCATTCCCACCCACAGCGCGTAAGGGTTCCCTTCTCTCCACGTCCTTGCCAAAACTTGTTATTTTCAGGGGTTTTTTTGTTTTTATAATAGCTATCCTAAAGGTGTGGTTTTTGTGCCTCTTAATTTTCTGGAACCCTCATATCCAATTAAAAAAGTTTTGTTTGTCCTATTTTATCTTATTCATCATTATTTTTTTATTACATATGCAGTGCCTTGACATATTCTTTAGAAAAAACACATGAAGGGGCGCCGGGGTGGCTCAGTCAGTTAGGCATCCAACTCTTGATTTCAGCTCAGGTCATGGTCTTGGGGTGGTCGGATTGAGCTCCATGCCGGGCTCTGGGCTGGGTGTGGAGCCCGCTTGGGATTCTCTTTCTCCCTCTGCCCTTCCCTGCTCACATGATCTCTGTCTCTCTCAAAATAAAATAAAATAACAAATCTTTAAAAAAAAAAACCGAAAGAAAAAAAAAAACCTATGAAGAAATGGAACAGTTGGGTCCAAGGGTACGTGGACTTGAATGTTTAAAGGCTACTCATTCCTACTTACCTTTCTGCTGGTGGTATACAAAGGGTAAAATTTCCTCACGTCCTCACTAATATTTGATATTATTAATATTTTAAAAACTTGACAATCAACTGGGGAAAAAGTGGTGGGTAATGACTAGATTGCCAAGGTCTCATCATTAGCTGCCTCTGGGATCCCTATGGTCGGCCCTTGGCGAGGACAGGAAGCAACGTGGTCATGTTGCGCCAGCTCCCCTCCCCTCGGCTGGGCTGCCCTGTCTCCCAGTCTCACTCAGCCCTGCAGGTGGGTGCCCAGGAGCTGCCCTGTGATCCTCCTTCAAACTCGAGGTGCCTCAGTGGAGGGCACAGTGGTATTTGGAGAATGGGGGTATGAGGAGGCAGGGCAGCCCTGTGAGGGGGGATGGAGGCCTGGGGCAATGGCCAGGAGTTAAGAGAAGGGGGTAGGCCCTGGGCAGTCTGGCTGGCTTCCAGGTTTGTCCCAGCAAAATACTCGGGTTGTAATGAGTGGAAGGAACCTCCAGCGGGTCGATGCTGACTTGATTTCTTTTTGAAATGAGGGAAGCTGGAATTCTGCCATAATTATCTCCATGACTCACAGAGAAATCTGGAGTTCTGTCCCACACAGCTGGATTAGTGCTGCTTTTTGGTCTGATGTGACAATGAATTGAATGTGTGTGACAACATGAAATCATGACAAATGACCCCTGCACTTTGAGATTTCTAACTGTTCAGAGAAGAGAAAATATGGCAACTGCATCAGATCATGAGCAAAGAACTCAATCTTTTAACTTCCTTCGTGCATAAAAGTTGCTGATGGAATGAAAGGGACAAATACCCGGAGGAAGCTTTGGTCTTGGGCAAGAGTCGCGCACGGGTGTCCGGGAATCTGCGAGGGTTTCTGTTGGAATGTGTCCGCGCTCTGCCTGGATCAGCCCCTTCAGGCCGTCTGCAAGTGGGGCTGGGTCCTGGAGCAGAATTTTAAAGAGCTGATTTGGTTCAGGCCTTTAACAAATCAAAACAAAACAAATACCCACCCCCACTGGGCCGGACAACAACTTTTTCCCAGGCTGGGGAGCAAGCAAGCCCCTCGGCCGGTTGCCCCTGGTGACAACACATTTTGGGTTGGCTGCTCCTCTGGGCCTTTGATTCCCGTGTGCACAATGGGGGTGGGAGAAGGTCAAGGTTGTATCCGGCTGCACAGTCTGGGAAGTCAAACCCATACCTCGGGGCCTTTCTCCTACCCCTTGGCCCCCTGGTGGACATCGGAGCAGGCAGAATAAAGGCATCTGTGTTGCTGGTTTCCCCGAGGCCTGGGGAGAGAAGATCATCTGTGGATAACGAAAGTGGCCATCTTGGGGCCCTGACTGCTGTGGGCCACTCGGGTTCCCGGGACTGGAAGCACTTGTCCAGGAGACCCACCTCCCTGCCCAGCCCCACCCCTGCAGCCCCTGGGAACCTGACATTCTTTTTCCCTTTCTTGGAAACCTTCCACTCATCTGTCCACTCCCAAGCAGTGAGAGTAGCTGAGGGAGAGGAGGGCGGAGCCCAGGCCTACAGCAAGGGGCATAGGGAGGGCCTGTTACCTCTCTAAGGTCACCAGTCAGTGGTGGCAGGGGTTTGCTCACTGCTCGTGAGGACGTGGGTGCTGCATTCATCCATCAGGCTCAGAAACACTGAGCACAGCCCAGCAAATCCAGCCCCGGAGCTCGGCCAGCGTGAACGGCCAGTTCTCGGCTACCAGTGCCTTCCTCAGGCCTGGAGGACGCAGGCCAGCTCTGCCTGACGGGACCTGCCGACTCTGGTTCCCTGGGCCTGGGGTCTCAGGGGCTTATGGTTAAGCTGTGACATAGGAGGCAGCTCCCATGGCTCAGAGCCCAGGTCATGAGCTGCTAGAGAGGGGGAGGGACAGCTCTCCAAGGGACCCGTGGCCTCTTGGGACCTGGTGGCATTCACAGAGGGGAAAAAGGACAGGGTGGATTGGCCCAGCTTTCGGAACTCCTTTCTTGACCCCTGTTCCAGGTTCTGTCAGAAGGTAACCAGCTAGCCCCAAACTTCGTAGTGTACAATGATCTTCTGATGCTCATGGTTCTGTGGGTCTGGAATTTGGACAGGGCACAGGAGGGCAGCTTGCCTCTGCCCTGTGATGTCTGAGGCCTCAGGTGACAGCTAAGGGCGACCAACGGCTGGCAATCGTCTGCAGGCACCTTCCTTCATGTTTCCCCCACACGGTGCTGGCTGCCGGCTGAGACTACAGCTGGGGCTGGAGGGCAGGGCACCACCAGGAGGCATCTCCATGTGGCTTGAGCTTCCTCCCAGCATGGCGGCCTCGTCACAGCTGCACTTCTCACCTGGTGGCTCAGGGCTCCAGAGGTCAGCATCCGGCCTCATTGCCTTTTCTGACTGAGCTTTGGAAGTCACGTGACATCATTTCCACTGTAGTCCTTTGGTTGTAAACACATCACAAGCCCCCCGGATTCAAGGGAGGGGGCACAGGCCTCCCCTCCTTGACGGGAGGGATGTCAAGGCCAGTTGTGGTAAAGCACACAGGGTGGGAGGCTCTTGGGGCCATCTTTGGGAAACACTCACTGGTTTTCCTCGCACTCTGCCCCAGCCATGGTCTAGCTGCACAGATAAACTTGACCACGCCTCTCCCAGGGCTTCTTCTCTTCTTGACCCCAGCGGTGGGGCAGGTCCTCCACAGGCCCATTCGTGAGCCGGGCCTCACTGTACAGGGGAGGTCGCTGCACCTCTGCCTTTCTCACCATGCTGTTAATTGGGGCTCAGAGGGTCATTTGGTTTCACGGAGGGTCCTGGGCTGCCTGGGCTTGCCGGCCTCCCTCAGTATCTGTGGCCGTTCGTGTGGCTTTGGGTCTTGTGTTTTCTTGGCTCTTAACCTGAGGCTCTGGAATGAGGGGAGCCAGGCAAAACCTCACCCTGGAGCCAAGCGGCCTGGGGGCTCAGGAGCCCCCCAGTGGTCCAGAGGTTCCTCTGTGGATGTCCGCCCCTCTGTGGCTGTCGTTCTGGGGTCTTGAGACCGAGCCCTTGACATGCCCTTTCTTATTTGTGTAAAGGTTGTTTTTTTTTGTGGAATTCAGTGTCTGTGGGGCTGAGACGGAGTGAGCTGCAGGGGTGCTTCCTGCTGCCTTTGGGGTCTCAGAAGCTGCGGACAGTGAAAAGGACAGTAGGTCCCCGGTGAGAGAATTGTGGCATCTTTGTAGTTCCAGAAGCTATTTTTTCTGGGGACTCTCACAGGAATAGTTTTCTCTGGATTTTCCAGACTCCCTCTCTACCCTTCTGACTGTTCTGCACATGCTGCTGACCCTCAGACCCGAGCAAACCCCAGAGTGGACACAGGGCCCAACTCAGGCCTGCCCCTGGCCACCAGCCACACACCAGCGAGGGAAGCGTGTGTGTCTGTATCTGCATGCACACACTCGCACACGGACCCACACGCTACACATGCATGCACACACGCATGTATCCACCACCTATCACACCACACACACCTCATGCCACACACCACACACACCCGCACCACACCACACACGCACATGTACACACTCTACACACACCCGCACCACACGTATACCACACACACCACTACACACGCACATGAACACACAACACACACACCCGCACCACACGTATACCACACACGCCCGCACCACACCACACATGCACATGTACACACTCTACACACACCTGCACCACATGTATATCACCCGCACCACACACGCACATGTAAACACACCACACTCTATACACACCCACACCACACATTACTCACACACCATATACCACACACACACACCCTCCAAATACCACACATATCCATACCACACACCACATGCCGCATACACACCCATACCTCCACACTCACATCACACACGCCCCTGTATCGTATATGTCCCCATACCACACACAGCCCCAGATATACACACCATACCATACCCATACCTGCACACACAGACACACCACACACACAAGTATATACATATGCCCCCCCCACATGCACACACCCCACATACATGTACACTATACACTCCTACAAACATATAAGGACACACACTATACACCACATGCACACCCACTCCCTTCACACTCACACATGCGCACACCCCCCCCACTACACACAATACACATGGACACACACCATACCACATACACAGGCACACACATTCACACATGCACACACACCCCCACTACACAATACACATCCACACACGCCATACCACACACACATGCACACACACCCCCTACTATATAATACACATCCACACACGCCATACCACACACACATGCGCACACACACACACACACATGCATACACCATACTCATGCAGCCAGACACACACCACACAGGCACACACACACACCACACCATACACACCACGCATGTATGCACACACAAACACCTCACACACGTACACCAGACACTCCCTTACATGGGGACTCACACTACACACCCATACGCACCCACACCCTCCACACACATGCACACACACCACACATACACAGAGAAAGACTCTCCACAAGCCTGTGGCATATGCAGCAAAGCCAAGTCACATTCTTAAAAACTTCTATTACACAGAGAACGCAAGATGTCGATTAGAAAGTTCCAAGAAGTCCAGAGGAGAAAATCGGCGCCACCTCTCCTGCAGCTGGCCCCCCAGGCACGCCAGGGCTCGCCCCAGCAGCTTGAGTGTCGGTATTTACACACGTCCACACACAGCCACAGGGTTCCTTCTTCCCCAGATGGGATCATACTTGGGAATACTTGGTAAAGTAAACTCATCAAGCCCACAAACTCTCCTCAGAGGGCCAGGAGCCCAGAGGCATCCATTTCTCAGCAGGCCCCAGCGAGGCGGAGAGGGCAGGGGCTGGGCCTCCGGGAGCAGGGCGCCCCCTGGCCGCGGGTGGGGGAACCACTGCGGGGAGTCTCGAACTTGCAGGGGGTGCTGGTGGCTGTAAGGAATGGGGGTGGGGAGGCCGCATCCACTCCCTTCCTCCCCTGGGCTCCAGGGAGGAGAAGAGCTCTTATGTTTTGGGAAATAGCATATCCTTTGGCTGAGCACCCAGCAGCTGGCCACCAGGGTCTGCCGAGTGCCTTCTGTGCTGTGCAAGAGGCGGGGCCCAGCCCCCTGGCCTTCCCCGAGGTGTTACTGGCACCATCAAGAGGCTTCTCATAACTGGGGCGGACTGGCTTTTTGAGAGGGCCCACGTCCGGAGGTGCCACCCTTGCTGGGGTTCGGAGGAAGCCTCTGCACCCCAACCTCTACACTGCCCTGGCTCAGGGTCCACCTGCCTGTCGCCCTTTAACTCGTAGGGCCTCCTCAGGGCCTGGCCCCTGACCTCCGTGCAATCCCTCCTGGGCCTGAAGGGAATGTTCAGGCATGATTTTGTGCACAGCGGGCCCCGCCCTGAGCGACCGGAACTCCTCTATAGGGCCTTGTTGCCTGAGGAGCTGGGCCCCTCAGCTCTGGTGCCTGCGACAGGGCCGTCGTGTGCAGGAGCTGAAGAGGATCATGCCCAGGACCAGGCCTCTAGGTCGGCTCTCCTCCCGGACTTGAGCAGATTGGAGGACAGAAGGGCTCTCCCACCAGGGGCTGACACAGCCCTCAGCCCTGATTATGCCACTGTGAGAAAAGGTGTGTGTGTGTGTGTGTGTGTGTGTGTGTGTGCGTGTGCACACGCACACACGTGCATATACGTATGGGTGACATGGATCTTCAGCTCGGGTCCGTGGGTGTCACACGAGCAGTGTCAACAGGAAAGGTCCAGAGGCCTCTGGCAGGTACCTGACACAGGCGTTGGGCCCCGGGTGGCAGCTCCCTCAGCCCCCGGCCCCCAGAGGGGTGCTGTGCCCCAGTGGGTTTGACGCGCCTCCCTCCTCTCCACAGTGGGAGGTCGGCCGAGGAACCTATCCTCACAGCCTGTTGTTCCAGGCCTGTGTGCGGCCCCCAAACCAACCAATGCCCCAGACACGCACGCACGCACGCACGCACGCACGCACAGGCGCGTTGCCGGGTCAGAGACTTTCACTGTAACTGACCCTATTTTTAATTTTTTGAGGAACATCCATACTGTTTTCCACAGTGGCTATACCAATTGAAATTTCCACCAGAAGTGTATAAGACTTCCTTCCTCTCCACATTCTCACCAATATTTGTTATCTTTCGACATTTTTACAATGGCCATTTGTGTGAGGTGATATCCCATTGTTTTTGATTTGTACTTTCTAATGATTAATGACATTGAGCAACTTTTCATGTATCTGTTGGCCATTTGTATATCTTCTTTACAAAAGCGTCTATTCAGGATTTTTGCCCATTTTTAAATCAGGTTGTTTGGAGGGTTTCTTTTTTTTTTTTTGCTATTGAGTTGTACAATTTCCATATATATATATATATATATATATATATATATATATATATATATATAGTATATTAACCCCTTATTGGATCTATGGTCTGCAAATATTTTCTCCCATTCCATAGATTGCTTTTCACTTTCTTTCTTTTTCTCTTTCTTTCTTTTTTTTTAAGATTTTATTTATTTACTTGACAGACAGAGACACAGCAAGAGAGGGAACACAAGCAGGGGGAGTGGGAGAGGGAGGAGCAGGCTTCCCGCGGAGCAGGGAGCCCGATGTGGGGCTCGATCCCAGGACCCTGGGATCATGACCTGAGCCGAAGGCAGATGCTCAATGACTGAGCCACCCAGGTGCCCCAGCTTGCTTTTTCACTTTCTTATTGCTTCCTTTCCTGTGAAGAAACTTTTTACTTTGATGTAGTCCCACTTGTTTGTGTTTGCTTTTGTTGCCTTTGAAGTCAAATCCAAGAAACCATTGCCAACACCAATGTCAAAGAGCTTTTCCCTTTTGTTTTCTTCTAGGACTTTCATTGTTTCAGGTCTAATATTTAAGTCTAAATCCACATTGAATTGCTTTTTGGGTATTGTGTAAGACAAAGGTCCAATTTCATTCTTTGTGTGTGGATATTCAATTTTCCCAACACTACTGATTGAAGGGATGATATTTTCCCCTTTGTGTATTCTTGGTGCCTTTTTTGAAGACTAGTAGACCATATATGGGTGGGTTTATTTCTAGGATTTTGATTGTATCCCATTGGTTCATCTGCCTGTTGTTGTGCCGGTACCATACTGTTTCAATTATTATAGCTTGGTAATATCATGAAGTTTGATATCAGGAAGATGACTCCAGCTTTGTTCTTGCTCAAGAGTGCTTTGGCTATTTGGGATCTTTTCTGGTTCCACAAAAATTTAGGATTTTTTTTTCTATTTCTATGAAAAATGCCATTTGAATTTTGATGAAGGTTGCATTGATTATATAGATCACTTTATATAATAGTTACAATATTATTCTTCCAATCTACGAACATGGGCTATCTTTCCGTTTATTCATGTCTTCTTCAATCTCTTTCACCTATGTTTATAGTTTTCAGTGTACAGATATTTCACCTCTTTGCTTAAATTTATTCCTAAAGTATTTTTTTAATGTTATTGTAAATAAGATTGTTTTCTTAATTCCTTCTTGGGGGAGTTCATTTTCAGTGTATAGAAACACAACTGATATTTGCATGTTGATTCTGTATCCTAAAATCTTACTGAATTTGTTAGTTTTAACAGTTTTTGTTTATATGTGGAGTCTTTAGGGTTTTCTATATATAACATCATGTTGTCTGTAAAGACAATTTTACTTCTTCCTTTTCTATTTGGATCTCTTTATTTTTCTTGCCTAATTGTTTTGGGTAGGATTTCCAGTACTTTGTTGAATAGAAGCGGTGAGAGTGGGATCTTTGTTTGTGGTCTTTGAGAAAAAGTTTTTAGCTTTTCACTACTGAGTATGATGTTAGCTTATCATATATGATCTTTATTATGTTGAGGTACATTCCTTATATATCAGATTTGCTGAGAATATCATTTTATCATGAAAGAATGCTCAATTTTGTCAAATGCTTCTATTGAGATGACCATATGATGGTTGTCCTTTATTCTGTTAAATGTGATCTATTGATATTGCATATGTTGAAACATCCTTGTATCCCAGGGATAAAGCCCACTTAATTGTGGTGTATGATCCCTTTAATGTGTTTTTAAATTAGGGTTGTTGTGTTTGGTTGGGGATTTTTGCAGCTGTGTTTGCCAGAGATATTGATCTGTAATGTTATTTTCTTGTAGTGTACTTGTCTGGCTTCATAAGGGTCATGCTGGCTTCATAAAATGAGTTAGGAAGTGCTCTCCTCTCCTGAATGTTTTGGAAGAATTTGATAAGGATTGGTATTAATTCTTCTTTAAATGTTTGGTAGAACTCACTAGTGAATGACTTTTCTTTGTTGGGAGATTTTTGATTACTGATTCAATCTCTACCCATTATTGATCTCTTCAGAGTTTCTATTTCTTTATGATTCAATCTTGGTAGATTGTATGTTTCTAGGGATTTATCCATTTCATCAAGGTTATCCTATTTGTTGTGGTATAAGTGTTCACTGTAGGCTTTCATGATCCTTTGTATGTCTGTGGTATCAGTTGTAATCTGTACCTCTTTTGTTTCTAATTTTATGTATTTGAGTATTTTTTTCTTAGTCTAGCTAAACACTTGCCAATTTTGTTTCTTTTTTCAAAAAGCAAGTTCATTTTCATTTATGTATTCTACTGTTTTTCTAGTCTCGGGTTTCTTTTATTTCTGTTCTGATCTTCGTTATTTCCTTCTTTATGCTAACTTTATTTTTTAGTTTATTCTTTTTCTAGTTCTTTGAGGTGTAAAGTTACATTGCTTATTTAAAATATTTTTCCCCTTTCTTATTGTAGGCATACTCTCTGTAAACTTCCCCCTTAGAATTGCTTTTGCTGCATCCCATAAGTTTTGGTATATGGTGTTTCCATTTTTGTTTGTTTCAAGATATTTTTTGATTTCCCTTTCAATTTCTTTTTTGATCCAATGGTTGTTCAGGTGTGTGTTGCTTAATTTCCACATATTTGTGATTTTTCCAGTTTTCTTTCTGATATTAATGTTAGTTTCTTACCATTGTGGTCAGAAAATATACTAATATGATTTCAATCTTCTTAAATTTGCTATGACTTATTTTGTGACCTAACATATGATCTATCATGGAGAATGTTCTGTATGCACTTGAGGAGAATGTGTATTCTGCTGCTGTTGGATGAAATATTCTGTATATGTCTGTTAGGTTCATTTACTCTAAAGTGTAGTTCAAGTCCAGTGTTTCCTTAATGACTTTCTGTCTGGGTGATCTGTCCATTGTTGAAAATGGGGTATTGAAATCCCCTACTATTAGTGTATAGTTATCTATTTCTCCTTTTAGAAATGTTAATATTTATTTATTTTGGTGCTCTGATATTGGGTGCATATATTTTTATAATTGTTATACTCTTAATGATTTGACCTCTTTATCATTATATAATGACTTTGTTTCTTGTTACAGTTTTTGAATTAAAGCCTATTTTATCTAAGTTTAGCTACCTCTACTCTCTTTGGGTTTCCATTTGCATGGACTATCACTTTCCATCCCTTCACTTTCAGCCTATGTGTGTCCTTAAAGTTGAAGTAAAGTCTCTTGTGGGCAGCACCTAGTTGGGTCTTATTTTTTAGCCATTCAGTCATTCATTGTCTTTTGATTAGAGAATTTAATCTATTTATATTTAAGGTAATTCTGGATAAGGACTTACTATTGCCATTTCATTAATTGTCTTCTGCCTATTTTGTAGTTTCTTTTTTCCTTTCTTCTTCTCTTGCTGACTGCTGTAATCAAAGTCTAAAATATTAGATTACCTTCAGTGCTTTAAACACCCTAAGCATCAGATAAAACATACACAAAATGCTACATCTGTTACAAAACTGAGTACTCACTATAAAACTGACCCAACACCTACACCTTCCTTGTTTCACATGAGCCCCCTTCTTACTCATGGCCATAGTTCTTCCAAGTGTTTCTGAGCCTTCCTAGATTGTAATGACAGGGGAGAGGGTGGTCATGACTGGGGGGCAGGGAGGGCATCCTGGCCCTGGTAGGGGGCTAGGCTGGGGCTGTCACATACACTGTCTCTCCTGATCCTGACAGGGTGAGAGTTGTCATGCCATTTCACAAAGAAGACATCAGGGCCACAGAGGTGGGGTAGCTTGCTCAGAGTTGAAGGTTTAAACTTGCAGGACATCAAAGCTGGCCTTTGGGTGACTAGGATGCAATCCTGACCTCTTTGTAGGTTGTTCCAGGGAAAAGATCTATAGACCATGTCCACTTTTGGGGCAGGTCTGGCCACAGAATGTTCCAGTTCATCATTGCGCAGGTCCCTCTGCCTGAGCTTGTTAAGGACAGCCTGAGAGCATCACTTGTTTGCCTTGGGGCTCGGGTTGTGCTAGTGGAAGATATACCTGAACATTTAGGAATTGCACTGGGCTGCTAGTAGTGGAGAGTTGGAAAATACTGGTTTAAACAAGGAAGTGATTTCCTGGTCCATGAGGCAATGAGGAGACTGGAGGTCAGCATCCAGGGCTGGCATGGAGGGCTGCCTCTCCATCACTGTTCCAAGGTTTTCCTGGCATCCCTAGAAGGCCCTGCCCTCATGCTCTGTTGAGGACCGGGGAGGCAGGGGCAGGGCTGAAGGGGCTCCCACTGAGTCAGCCCTTTGATGGTGCTTCCCTGAAGCTGTCCTCAGCCATCTCCACACCATCCCTGGCTGAGCTCCATCCCAGGGCCCACCCCTCCCTGTAAGGGAGGCTGAGAAATGATGCACCAGCAAAAGCAGGGTCTGTTACTGAGCAGTTTCTGCCAGAGGTTCTGTAAGGGCTATTTTAATTAACTGCCCCCACCTCCCCGCCCCTATTTCCTTTAAGGCTGCTCCATTCTGCCCAGGATGGGAACTATCACTAGGTACTCAGGGAGGCAGAGGGTTTGAGGCCCCAGGTCCTGACAAGCCAGAAGCTGTGGCTTCTTCCGGGGCATCAGTCTGCTGGCATCTAGAGGGGTTCACGATGCTGTTTTTCTGTAGCCTTAGTGGGGGGGTTCTGTGTCCCCATGCCTCCTTGGAGGTTCAGCAGATACTTTCTGCAAGAGGAACAGCAGAGAAAGCAGGACCCATTCCCATTGTTGGAGGGGCTGTGCAGGGAGGTGGGGCCTAGTGCACCTCCAGGTAGGGGCATTGCAGAGACTCCGAGTAATCAGTGGCCCTGGAAGACGGTGACCAGCCAGTGACCGGTCGTAAGAAAGGCTGCTGCTTTCCCTGGTGCAGGGAGGTGGGAGGAGGCTGGGTGTTCATCTCCTTGGGGGGCGAGGTTGTTGACCGGCAGCTGGGCTGCACATGTGCACAATACCAGGGCAAGGGCAGACCAGGGTCAGAGTCCATTGGCCTTTGTCAACTGTCCCCAGTCCCTCCCACCTGTCTTCCTCAGCCTGGGATTCTCTGCCTACATCCCAAAGACAGCCGGGGGTGGGAGTGGGGTTTCTGCTTGAGCCATGCCATGAGGTCAGATGGATGTGACGGATTATTGGCCCCGCCCCTGGGTCTGATACCCTCCATGGGGACTTCCCATGACCTCTGCACACCAAGGCCAAGGTGTGTCCTTCCTGGGGTCCAGGGGAGAAGTCCCTTCCCAGCCTGGCTTACCATCATGGAAAGGCTTATATATAATTCAAACCGTGCAGCGAGGAAAGTATAAAGCAAAAGCTAAGGACCTTCCACTCTACACCAGCCCTCAATTCTCCTTCCCAGAGGCAACCAATGTCTACCAGACTCTTGGGCATCCTTTGGGATATTTCCCCTGTGCGTGCCTGTGGAACTGTACATTTTTCACTCAAATAGTAACTCTAGACACACCACACTGTGAGTTGCTTTTTAGGAAAACAGTGCATTTATTATACCCCGGAGATCATGTCGGAGCAGGACTGTTAGCACCGCCCCCTTCTCTGACCGGCTGCGGAGTATGGCAGGGTTGGAGGTTCAGGCAATTTCGACTTTCCTCCTGCTAGAAGTTTAGGTTGTTTCCTGTTTGGGGCCACTTATAGGTGATGCCGCAATGATACTCTTGTTCTGCTGCACTGGGCCCTTTCACGGGAAGTTCAGGATCAAATGCTTAAGTGGGCCTGCTAGCTCTAAGGCGTGGCCCAACTGTCGATTAGCTCCCCTTTAGCCCACTTTGCACTCAGTGAAGTGGTTTTTAAAGACAATGGGTCATCAAACATCCCTGCTTAAAACTACCAGTAGCTTTGATGGAGATCCATGCCTACAAAGCCATGCCTAGCGGGCCTCTGAGCTCCCCCTTCTTTTTTTTTTTTTTTAAGGGTTTATTTATTTGACAGAGAGAGACACAGCGAGAGAGGGGACACAAGCAGGGGGAGTGGGACAGGGAGAAGCAGGCTTCCCGAAGAGCAGGGAGCCCGATGTGGGGCTCGATCCCAGGACCCGGGGATCATGACCTGAGCCGAATGCAGACGCTTAACGACTGAGCCACCCAGGCGCCACCCTCCCCCTTCTTTCAAACGCTCCAGCCCCACCAGCTCTTCATCTGTCCTTCCAGCACAGCAGCTCATTCCCACCACAGGGCCTTTGCACGTGTGGATCTTCCAACGTGGTGCCTTCAGATCTCCGCAGGAGTGCCAACGTGAGGATAGTAAATGACATTTTGTTGCTGTCCTCATGACTACTTCCTGACTGTTGCGGGGAGGGGGTTGAGTGCTATTTATGTCCTCTATCTGTTTTCCTTTTTCCTCTTTCTTATCAATAGGTACGAACTCTTTGTATATAAGATAAATTAGCTATTTTTTCTCTCATTTGTCACCAATATTTTTTTCCCAGTTGACTGTCTTTTGACTTTGTGGTAGTTTTTCCATTTAAGTTTCTAATTTTTATGTAGTGAAACCATTTCCTGTATGGTTTCTAACTTTTGTGAAGAGCTACCCTAAGCCGGCACCGTGAGGCCGTGGGCTAAAGGCCTGGCCTCTCCTCACAGCAGCTTGGGCCTCGCGCTGGGAGGAGGCCAGGTCAGAAAGGCGGGTTAGGATGGGATCGTGGGGGCCCTGAGCATCAGCCTAGCAGTCTGGCTTCAGGTTGTAGAGGGTGGGATGGGGGCAGGGGAAAGACAGGACCCAGTTTACATTTGGGGGGCAACTGGGCAGCTACGGGGCGCTGGGATGGGAAGGGAAGGAGAGCGGTGAGCACCAAGGCCCAGCTGAGGGACCGGGGCAGGATGTGGTGGGGATGTGGGCAGGAGGCATGGCCTCGCAGGCCCTGTTGGACTCGATGCCCAGGCCAGCGAAAGCAAGTGGGGAGGCTGAGGCTGACAGGGTGGCTGTCTCTGCTTACGGAAGCTGCTAGGGGGCTGCTTGCATGGGGGCAGCTGTGGGCAAGGGGCGGGTGCCCATTCTACCCCGGCAGCGAGTGGGCCTGGGTCGGGTAGAGCCTGTGCCCTTCCTACACGCTCTGCAGACACAGGCCGTGACATCATTCTCAAGAGAATCGGTTTATTTTCAGATAAAAGGAACCACATTTGCCCGCATATCCCAGCCAATCTTAAGTTTGATTTTTATAACTTAATTTTAGGAAAAGGTCAACAACTTGAACTGGAGTACAATCTCATGTTCACACCGCCGTTCTGGGGTCAGCAGCCTTAAGTGATTCCTCTTGGGAACCATGTGGAACGTGTGCGAGTGTGTACATAATCTATAAAAACGGTCGCTGTCAGACCCATAAACCCCCCATTAACAATTTTGCTCTTTAGATTTTGCTGTACATGTGTGTAGTCAATGCTGAGCAAATGCATAATTTGGTAGAAGCCCCATATGATGTGATTTCACAACCGGGGCCTAACCACCGAGCTATTACTTAATTTGTTAAAGTGATAAACAAGATTATTATGTGCAAACAAACAGGGCTTGTGCTTCAGCTGTGTCCAAGTTTACTTTACAAAGCTATAAACACACGGCCCTTTCTTAAGTCCTGATGATTGAGTTTCCCCTGCCTTTTGTCGGCAGGAGAAGAATGTAGAGGCTGAGTGGGTGCTCTGAGCCCTGCGTTAGCTCTTGGCTTCCCAGCTGGGTCACTTAAAGGAACTCATTCATTCCCCCAGGCTGGGCAGCACTCCCCCCCGAGGGTCCTTCTGAGGGCTTCTCACACAGAGACTTTCCTGAGCAGGAGACATCTGATCTCACCTTGCCCAAGCGGGGCCCTGGGGCCCCGGAGCCCCCAGGGGCTTGTGAAATGCGCTGAGAGCCTGGAGGCCACTAGGGGAAGGGGCAGAGGTCACGGCCCCCTCCTCCCCTGCCCCGAAATGCTCCCCAACTGAGAGCCTCTAGTGTAATGCCATCCCAGACCTGGGGAGGGAACGGTGCCGTGAAGACCCAGCCCCCCTTTGTGTGACCCAGTGCGGAGCGGGATCCCCCTCTCCTGCTCCTGGAAGTGGAGGGAGGAGGCAGGGGGAGTTGCTCCCAACTGGGCCCCACCGGCTTCTCTTGGGTTGTAAAACCAGCAATGGGAGAATGGAGGTAGGCAGCTAACTCTGCCCTGGAGAACCGGGGAGCCCCCCAGACCACGGCCAGGGTGGTAACTTCTCAGCACTTCTAGCAGCAAGTGGTTCATGGGCGAACCCAGTCCATCTTCTGGGTCCTCAGGGGGGCGGCAGGCTGCAGGCAGGGGGGTCAAGCCACTGGCCCGGGGCAGCCAGGTCTCCACGACTGTCATTCCACAGGAATCACCTTCTCTTCCGCATGCAAGCCTCCAGTCGGCCCAGCTCCTCATAGGACTGGTAGAAAACGTCAAACTCCCTAGTGCCCCAGCCCCTCCAGACAGCTAGGCACCACTCCGTGTTTTCGTTCTCAAAGCCGCACACGACTGTGTCCTTTGCCACAACGGCTGCGTCCACAAGCACCCTACAGAGAGAGGGAAGGGGGGTCTGAGAAAACCTCCAGGGGTCCCCACTTGATCAGGGCCAGGCCCCTCAGTCTGTACCTTCTTGGGAGCCTGGCGGGGGTGGGGGGTGCATCTGGACATCCCGGCCTGGCAACAGGGATGTGCTCTGATGCACCTGCTTCCCCCGGGGGTCCCGCCTGTGGGCAGAGGCTTCCTAACTGAAGGAGAGCCTAGTGCATCCCTTCATGTGCGTGGGAACCGTCTGTGAGGCACTCATTCCACGGAAGGCCACAGATGCTATGAGAACAGGTAGCCTCTGTCACTGGACCCCGACCCCCAAGTGTCCAGAAAGCACCATCAACTCTGATTGCTGCTTGTCATTGGCCTCCAGTGGATCTGAAGCACCTACTCAGTTCCCTTGCCGTCAGCTCAGGCCCGGCTCTTCCTCCTACGCCATGTTCCCAGTGCTTCGGAAATGCAGGGTGGTAGATCTGACGGAAACCCGTGCCAACATGCCCTAACCGGAGGCATTTGTTTTTTTGAGGCTGTGGATTGTTTTGCTGATCTGTGCACACCCCACACGTTTCCTGCTGGGCCTTGGCCGGACCGGGCAGCCCACGTCCCCAGCGCTCCCCGCCTTGCCCCGTGGCCAGCACGCAAACCGGTATGACGTGCAGGGCCTCTGGCGTCCTCGGGGCCTTGCATGCTGCGGACACTCACTAACTATCTGCCGCGGGAATAATGTCTCAGATGTGCGGCCAAAAGCTGGTGGGATCGGGCTACGGCCCTCCCGTCAGCTGCCGTCTGGGCTGCTTTCTCCCTACAGAGAGTGTGCCTGGCTTCCGGTAAACCTGCCTTTGGGGGCTGAATAGGAAAAACACCACCAGTGAAAAATTCAGGGACACTAATGACGGGCGATCTGAGGTCCACAGGCCTGGGCTCTACAGACCCTCCTGGTTCTCCAGAAGCCACCCCCTCCCCCCGACCTCTGATCTTGTAACTACTTCAGCCCACAAACCCAGCCGGGGCTCAGCAAAAAAACAAAAACAAAAACAAAAAACCCAAATCCTGTTTCTGGAATCACTGGCAGAGCAAGGGTCCATGGATCTGGTGACTCTTGGAGAACACTCGGTGCTTTCGGGCAAGGGAGGGTAACAGCCATAGATTGTTTCCCCCTTCACCGTCGTCCTGCTCTGGGGCAAACAGGCCGAATCGGATTTCTCCATAATGCAGATTTGCAGGATGGGGCTCAGTAGACCAAGTGAGGCGTGGATCCTGCTGGCTGCCAGGGGACCCTGGGAACACCAGCCTCTCACACCCACAGCCATGCACCCTGTATCCAGATAGGCTGTCTTGCCCCAGAATGACCCGCGCAGTGGAGTCTGGCCTGCCTCCTGGTAGGACCCCCCAACAGATGGGTATGGAGCCATGGCGGAGCCCGGGCTTTGGTATGGGGAGGGGTGGTGGGTGCCAGGTCTGTGGCTCCCCTAGGGGCTATCTGGGCAGGTGGAGCACCCCAGGAAGGGCCCTCCTGCTCGGTGGGAAGGACAGTGAATCACCCGGCTCCCCGTTTCAATTGTAGCTAGACTCCGGCCCTGGAGACATATACCCCAGGCAGGACACTTGGTCCGTAGGTGCACTGGGAACCCCAGAAACAGCCTGCCATGACCCATGGCTGATGCCCGGTTCTGCTGGTATTTGCTGAGCCCCGAGGAGCTGCCCGGAGGACCCCACCTTGTTCCTTCTCTGCCTTACGGCCACTGTGGCATTTATCTGTGGAGGACAGAAGCGCGAGAAGCCACTGTGCTGGGGGGGGGGGGGGGGGGGCGGGTGGTGCCTGGCGGAGGGGCCTCCATTCCCCACACCACAGCTGGGGGCCTAAAGAAGGCGCCCCCAGGCTTACCCATGTGTAGTCAGCTCCCGGGCTTTTAAGACGGCGATGACACGGCCCCGCTGGCTGCCGGCCTCCTTCTCCAGGCCGATGACAATAACGTCGCCGCCGCGCCTGCGAAACCAAAACCAAGAAGGGGAAGCGTTTGTCCAGGGCCGTGCTCCGCGGGGCACATGGAGCTGCTGGGCACAGAGGCAAGGCAACCAGCCCGCCGACTCGGCAAGAGAGGACTGAGTTACTGGGAGGCCTCCAAAGCCGGCCTCCCCCACTCCCAAGGCCTTTCCCAGCGGGGAAACTGAATCGCAGCTGCCCAGGGATGGGGGAGGACTCCACCTTGTGGTTCCCGGGGGGGGTGGGGTGGGGTGGGGAGCAGATGAGCGCTTGGCCCTTCTCGGGTTTGCCTAAGCGATCCCTCCGGGCTCCCGCACGGGAGCAAGCCCCACTCGCGGGAACCGTACCTGGGGACCCAGATGACATCCTTCACGGCTAGGATCCTCACGGCCTGCAGGTGCTGGCTGAAGGCCTCCCCGTCCACTGGGGTCAGGTCGTGCTCGGACCTGTCGGAGCCAGCGGCGGGCTCGTGCAGCCGGTCGGAGTCCTCGCAGTTGGCGGAGAAGGGCACGCTGGAAGAGCTTGCCGGGGAGGAGGGCAGGCTGGGGGAGGCTGTGGGAGCCCGGCAGGGAGAGGAGGTGGGGCAGGACGACACGGAACAGTAGTCGGTCAGCGAGTCCTGGTGGGTCAGGATCTGCGTGCCCAGCTCCTCACTGTACATGATGCTCACGTCCGCGATGGAGTCCCCCTCGGGCTCTTCAGACCCGGCTGGGTGGCTGCCCAGGGGCTCCGGGCCCAGTGGGCGCACAGGAAACATGTCTCTGAGCGGGCTGGGGTCCCCACAGAAGTACCGGGCGCACAGCTGGTAGGCGGCTGCGTGGTACATCACCAAGGAGTTGGCCCTGTCGTCCAGGCACCAGACGACCTCCTCCCCGCGGCACTCAGAGCTGCCCACGACCGAGGTGACCACCGAAGGGGCCGAGTATGGTTCCAGCCTCCTGCTGATCTCCAGGGCTGCACAGTCGATGACCAGCAGGCCCGGCCCATTGCTGTACCAGACCTCGGACCCGCTGTTGACCACCTCCATGGCCTTCACGGGGTATGGGTTCTGCCGTGTGTCTTCATCTGGGATGTTGAACTTGGACCTGTTGGCCGTGTGCGAACACAGGTAGGAGCAGCTGTTGTCCGGGGCACCCCGCACCACGGGAAACACTGCCACAAGCCCATCATCCAGGCCTGCCAGCACCAGGTAGGAATTCTGTGAGGAGAAAGACAGGACGGCCTGTGACGCTCACGCAGGCCAGGGGAGAGAAGCAGAGTGGGCACAAGACTCGTCTCCGCACCGACCCCAGCTCACCCAGAGGAGCAATGCTCCCAGAGAGGCAGGGGCCGCCAGCAGGACCCAAAGCAGGTGCAACTCAGGCCCAGAAGAGCCACCCACCCGCCCTTCCTGCTGTGAGCAGGAGAGCAGCGTGCCGGGGAAGCACGTGGCCCTCAGCGCCTAGGGGAGGGGCCCTGCTCAGGCTGCCTTCTTGCAGTGTGAGCGGGAGGGGGCTGCCTTCTCCCTCGGGTCACACCGGCCTCCTTCAGAGACAGGACGTGGTTCCCTCCTTCCCGGGAGCTCTGCTGGTTAACAACGTGACAGCAGTCGTGGGCGTGTGGGTGTGCTTGCCACCTGCTGTCTGCCGCCCCCACCAGACGGGGGCTCTGTGACAGCAGAGTGTGGGCCTGCCGCAAGGAAGGGCTGAGTCTTGTCCATCTCTGCGACTCCACCCGGCATTCTGCACCAGCAGATGATGCGTGCCTGCTGAGCCTATGCTTGAAAAAAATCACTTCCAGCTTAACCCTCTCATAGAGGCACTTCGTAGACCCTGTGCCTACACTCCTTGCTTACCACACTTATTCTGAAATGCCTAGCTGGCAGTGCAAGGGTCCTGGGGTCGCCCTCCGCCCCTGCAGTGAAGTATGCCCTCTTCTATAGCCAAAGTTGCAGGGACAGTGCTGGATGCTGGGCCCACCCCAGGCCCGGGAGAACATGACACCAAGCGTTATTTAAGGCCACTGCTGGCCAGACACCACCACCCACATGATGCTCCCTGGAGCATCTCTGCAGAGCCAGGAAAAGAGGGCAGCTTCGAAGCTCGGATGCCTGGCGAGGGCTGAGGTGGGGCGGGAGGAGTTCAGGAGAACAAAGCCGAAGCCCCGCCAGAGCGAGGACCCAGGCTTCGTGCCAGCGAGGGTGAGCGGCAGAAAGCCCCCTTTCTGGGACCTGGAGCTGCTTGGGAACTGGGGAGGCCAGGCTGTCCAAGGTCACGAGTGAACCAGCTTCTAGCTCAACAGCAAGGTCAAGAAGTCCTAAGAACATTGATCAAAATCCATCCTCAGAATTTTAGGAAAGAAAGCAACCAAAGCAAACAGAGGCAGCATCTCTATCCGAACCCTGGCTCTGGGCCCCAGTCAGGGCGGTGAGCCCCACAGCCCAGCCGGGTGTGAACGTGCGCGTGCAAGAATGCAGGGGCCTGCTGTCGCGGCCACGGGGCAGCACCCTGACAGGGAGGCTCCGCACAGAGCCGGCTTTATTCCCTCTGGTCGTGCGGGTGGTGGTGGCCTGGCTCAGGGGCTCTGGCCAGCAGTAGCCTTAAATAACGCTTTGTGTCATGTTCTCCCGGGCTCTGGGGTGGACTGGGTCCCGAGCCGCCCAGCCTCGCCCGTGGGGCATGGTCTTAAACGACCCTAGGGTTGATTTCAGACTTTTTTTTTTTTTTTCTAAAAAAAGGTTCCTGAAAAGGCTCTAATGATGACCTGTCCCTCTAAGGCTGACTGTGACCTGACCCGGGCTTGGCGGTCCAAGAAGGCCTGGCTTTGCTCCCATTCCTCGTACCCCTTCCCTCCCCCAAGCCAAGGGTCGGGGGCCACCCCAATGGAAGAGGAAGGGAGTCAGACATCCGGGCACCCACCTCCCCCCAACCTCACCTTTTTAATAACAGGCACTGCCAACAAGCAGGTGACGACCGCTGGGGTGTCCAAAGCCCGTTGGGGTGTGTTTAAGGGGCACATGCCCTTGAGGTTATAGATGTAGATCTTCTGGTCCTGCAGAGGCAGATGAGCCAACATGAGACCCAGGTTGGAACATGCCTGCCATTTTCTCCCAGGGTCCCTTCTGCCTTGGGAATCACTTTGTGCCTTAGGAACCAACATGCGTTTGGGCTTTCTGGTTCGTCGTTTGCATATTCCTATGCTTTGTAGAGATGTTGAAAATGACAGAAGAATTTAAAGAAGAAACATAAAATTGCCCCTACCCCATTACTTAGAGGGTAATTTTCACCTGGGGATTTGGGGCCCAGACTTCGTTTCCCCAGGGTGTTTGTGTGTGTCTCTCTGCGTTCCTGGCAAAAGTGGGACCACCTGACTGTGCTGTTTCCTCACTTTTCTCGTAACGATGCACGGCGGGTGGAGGGAACCGTGTGTGAGCCCGTGAGGGAACCGTGTTTGAGCGCCTCCGTGCTGCCCATCACCCAGGGGTGCCCACAACCTAATCTGCTGTCTGAGCTCAGTCTGTTTCCAAGTTTTCACTACTGGGGGTTACATGGGGATGAGCATTCTTACAGACACGTCTGTCTGCCTTCTGCTGTGTGTCTGGGCTGGCGGCACCATCTCCTGCCCTCTGCCCCGCCCCCCGCAGCTCCGTAGCTTCAGAGCATCCATTGGGGCAGCCTCTCTGGATTTCTCAGAAGACAGCTCCTTGGGCCTTCTGCTGACTTCCTTGACGTGAAGGCAAAATGCCTTCAGAGCCGAGTGCATTCGCTGGGTAGACCCGGCAGCGTTATGAGAAACCCAGTGGCTTCACCAACCTAATGGGGTGCTCCTTCTGCTGGGATCCTGCACCTGAGACTTCTCTTGACTGAGTCCCGGTCACCCGCCAGGGACGAGGCAGGTTGTTGCCCCTGGGGACATGCTTCTGCTGCTTCACAGGGCTACTGGCACTGCTCTGGGGGGTCTCACACGTGCGGGCTGGGGTTATCTGGTAATCACATGTATCTGGGCATCGTGTATTCCTATTTGCTAAATCTGGCGCCCCCATGGACCGTGCCCTGTGTTGCCCACCTCAATGAGAGCCCCGAATGGAGGCAGTTACCTCGGTGGCTGTCCACAGGCAGTTCTGGACCTTGAGCTGGCAGCTTAGCTTCATTCCTGCACAGCTCATCCGCTGCACTTCCATAAGGCCCTTCTCCGTGTTCACCACGGTGTAGTTCCTAGAGTCGGCGACAATCGTGTGGTCAGCGCACGGTGGCCAAGGGCCGCCTCCCTTCTCTTGGCTTGGCCTGAGCAGCCTTGGAGGAGGACATCAGCTGCCTCGGCCACCCCCTTGAGCCCAGGGTTGAATTTGGCCACGTTCTGAGAGAATTGAGGACCGTTTACGGCACTGGGCACAGGTGGATTCTGCCTCCCTTGCTTGACTGTTCGGGCAACGAGAGGGCATTCCCAATGGGAAGAAAGGCTCTCTTCTGTCTGTGACGCTGGAAGGTCCAAGAAGTTGCCCCCCGGTGTGAAGAAGGGGCACAGGTGGCCGCACCTCCACCAAAGCCACTCACCCCTCCCACTGGCCATACGTGCCTCACCCCAGGGACAGGGGAGCCCCCCCAATATCAGAGTAGACAAGGTCAAGGCTAAAGATAGATGGGTGCATTTTAGAGTAGGCTGGGGGTCCTCGAAACACATTCCCCCAACACAAGTGCTCTGAGAACTAATAAGCTGTCATTTATGAGGGCTGCTGTTTGCTCCCTGGAACTGGCCTTCCCCTAGCATTTCTGTCCCCCCCCCTTGTCCCCCATGGGCATCCAGTGTCCTCACTGTCTGAGGCGGAGACTGAAGTTATTTACCCAGGTCACACACATCTTTTGCCCACACTTCCACGGGTCTTTCTGTCTCTCAGTCTCTTGACTGGCTTCCCCCTCCCCTTTCTCTTTTTTCTCTGGTAGGTTATGTGCTGAGGATTCTGGGGGTGTCCTGTGCGGTCCCCACATACCTGGGGTGCCATTTGCCTCATCCCCCTGCCCCCAATCTCGAGTCTTGATCGGATTCTGTTTGTTGTTTTTTTTTTTTTTTTAAGGCAAGAACATCTCCTCATTGGGGGATTGGGGGTGTGGATTTCTATCGGGAATGCCCCATTCTCACTCCTTTTGTGATCATGAATGATCACTGTCTTATATCCACGATTTCAATAGAGATTGCAAAAGGCTGACATTCCATTTCTGGCATTCCTTCTTCATTTATTAGCTTCATTTATTCTAAAAAGAGAAACTTCTTCCTTTTCTCTCTTTTGCTACCTTGGGGTAGAGTTCACATAGGAATGGCAGAATAAAACCTTGATTCTTTCTGTATATACTAGTTTTTCAAAAATAATGGGTTGGTTCTCTAGGAGCCTTCAATGGTGATCAGTGAGGGGTTTTTGTTTTTAAGATTTTATTTATTTATTTATTTAGAGAGCATGAGCAGGGGAAGGCGCAGAGGGAGATGGAGAGAGAGAGAGAGTCTCAGGCAGACTCCCCGCTGAACGTGGAACCCGACGCAGGGCTTGATCTCAAGACCCCGAGATCATGACCGGAGCCAAAATCAAGGGTTGGACACTTAACTGAGCCACCCAGGGGCCCCAGTTTGTTTATTTTTATTAAGTAGCATTAGAAATGCATGAATTTAAAAAATTTGATGTGTCTCAACCCACTGCAATTCTTCTTACTAATGGCCGACTGCCCTATCCTTGGCCAGTAGGAACCTCTCTGGGTTGACTCCTAAAACCCTTTAATCTACCCTCACGAGTATCTGATGGCATCCTTGATTCTGGTGTGCCAGATATGCTGGCCATCTTCCTGTCCCAGACCTGGAGTCAGCCACTTCTCAAATAAGCCCTGGTTCCCTCTGGCACTTAGAGACCACCACCTGGGTCCCGGGGGGTCATCACTTGTAGGTGGTCATTATTGTTAGGCCTTTTCAACAGGCAGGACTAGGAAACATGAGTTTATTTTTCTTAAAGATAAAATCTATCATGAGTCCAAAAATTTAAATTCAGAAGTATAGGTTTTTTTTTTTTTTAATTTAACCTATCTTTCATACTTTGCATGCCAAATATCACAATGTGCAATACCCGGCAACGTAATTACTGAAAACATATATATTTACATATATAAATATTAGTAACAATAAATAAATATACACACACACAAATATACATATTTCTTTAGGGCATGGTTCCTTAGACCATGTCTTATGTCAGAACACTCAGTCCCTGTGGCATAGAACATGGTGCAAACATCACCTGGACTGACCTTGGGAAAATGGCAAAGTTCCTTCCACTTACCTCATCGTGTCTCAAGCTTCACTTTATCTAAGCCTTATTCGATTGTAGCGCCTGCAAACGTTTGCCACGAAGCTTAGAAGACTATTCAGGCCATGAAATGCTCTCGTGACTCTAGGGGAGAGACCTCATACTCTGACCAGGACTGAAGGCTCTCACACCAGACGGTGGGTTTTTGGAGACTGCGAAGTCTATCTTTCCCATACCCTGGCATCTTGGTCCTGTGACTTCCTGTTCGTTTCCCAGTGATCTTCTTCCCACTCTACTCCAGCCACCCTCCCCCTAAGTTGCACATCGGATCCTGGTCTGCACCCCTCCCACCTACTCAGAGTCAAGGATCTATTGTCTGACCTCTACCTCTGAGTTTTCCGGAACATTCCACCTACTACCATAACTCATCACAGCGTTTTTGGTTTTGTTTACACTCTGCTAAGATCTAGGATTCTCTGGTACTTTCCATTGTTCCTTATCCATTTTATGGTCCCACTTAGGTTCCATGATCCATCGCTACCATGACCCTCTTGAAAATACCTCCACCGCCCATACCCTTCTCTCCCTCCTGCCAAAAACCCAACTCTGCTTAAAACCAACTGTTGCCTATCTTGCAATCTGCGGGCAGCAAACCGTGCTGGGGGCGCATAACCCTGTGGATGAGCCTCATTTCCAACACCTGACCTCCAACCTCCAGCGGGCCTCAGTGCTGTCCTGCAACCACCCTGGTCTCATGCGCTAGTGCTCATATCACACGTCACCTTCTCGAATATTTAAAACCTGTCCCCATGCTTTCGTCCTTCCTACCACTTCCCTGAGAAAAAGATGTGACTAGAAGGGAAGGCCCACAGATTCTCATGTAAGGGCCCCAGTCCTGCTTGGCCCTGGGTCTCCTGCCCCTCTCACTACTCAGCAACTCCACCCCAGTCACCGTCCTTTCTCCCCGACCCCTGGCATCATTTACTTCTTCCGCCATCAAGCTGCAAACAGCACCCATCTTAAAACAGAGTCCTCCCAGGATGGGAGAATTATTACAACTAAGAAATGACTTCGGTAAAGTTGCAAGGTACAAAATTCATATATAGAAACCTGTCGTGTTTCTACACACTAGCAGAAAGAAAAATTAAGAAAACAATTGCATTTACAGTTGCACCAAAAAGAATAAAATACCTAGGAATACAATTAATCCAGGAGGTGAAAGGCCTCTACTCTGAAAACTTAAGACATTGATAAAGCAAATTGAAAAGGACACAAATAAATGGACACGTGTATATGGACTGGTTGAACCAATATTGTTCAAATGTCCACACTACCCAAAGCAATCTACAGATTCAATACAATCCCTATCAAAAGAGCATCAGCATTTTTCATAGAACTAGAACAAATAATCTTAAAATTCGTATGGAGCCACAAAAGACTGCAAAAAGCCAAAGAAATCTTGAGAGACAGAAGACTAAAGCTAGAAGTATCACAGTCCGACTTTGAACTATACACAAGGCCACAGTAATCAAAACAGGAGGGGATGGGCACAAAAACAGACACAGAGATCAACAGAACCAGAATAGAGAGCCCAGAAATAACCCCATACTTATGTGGTCAATTCATCTGTGACAAAGGAAGCAAGAATACACAATGAGCGGAAAGACAGTTTCTTCAATCAATCGTACTGGGAAAACTTGACAGCCACAGGCAAAAGAATGAAACTGGACCACTTTCTTACACCATATACAAAATAAACTCAAAGACCTAAAGGCGAGACCCGAAACCATAAAACTTCTAAAAGAAAACAGAGGCAGTAAACTCTTGGGCATCAAGCTTAGCAATATTTTTTGGATCTGTCTCCTGAGGCAAGGGCAACAAAAGCAGAATTAAACAACTGGGACTACATCAAACTAAAAAGCTTTTGCACAGCGAAGGAAACCATCAGCAAAACGAAAAGGCGACCTACTGAATGGGAGATATTTGCAAATGATAAATCTGATAAGGGGTTAATACCCAAAATATATAAAGAGCTTATACAACTCAGCACCAAGAAAACAAACAATCGGATTAAAAAGTGAGCAGAGGACTTCAAAAGACTTTTTTTCAAAGAAGACATCCAGATGGCCAACAGACACTTGAAAAGATGCTCAACATCACTGATCATCAGGGGAATGCAAATCAGACCCACGATGAGATCTCACCTCACCCCTATCAGAAGGTCTAGTATCAACAAGACAAGAACCAACAAGTGTTGGAGAGGCTGTGGAGAAAAGGGGACCCTCGTGCACTGCTGGTGGGAGTACAAACTGGCGTGGCCACTCTGGAAATCAGTACGGAGGTTCTTCAAAATATTAAAAATAGAAATAGCATATGATCCGGTAATTCCACTTTTGGGTATTTACCTGAAGAAAATGAAAACACTAATTTGAAAAGATATATGCATCTCAGGGCATGGGTGGCTCAGTCAGTTAAGCATGTGCCTTTGGCTCAGGTCATGATCCTGGGGTCCTGGGATCGAACCCAGCATCGGGCTCCTTGCTCAGCCGGGAGTCTGCTTCTCCCTCTGCCTCTTCCTCTGCCCCCCATCCCCCGTTCGTGGGTGCTCTCTCTCTCAAATAAAAAAAAAAGGATATATGCATCCCTATGCTTATTGCAACTTTATTTACAGTAGCCAAATATGGAAGCAACCTAAGTGTCCATCCATATGGATAAAGATGTGGTACGCACACACACACACACACACACACACACACACACACACACGTAGAATATTACTCAGCCATAAAAAAGAATGACATCTTGGTCTTTGCAACAACATGGCTGGACGTGGAGGTGTTATGCTAAGTGAAATAAGTCAGAGAAAGACAAATACCATATGATTTCAATTACATGTGGAATCTAAAAAACAAAAGAAAAAATAAAACAAAAACAGACTCATAAACACAGAGAACAAACTGGTGGTTGCCAGAGGGGAGAGGGGCCGGGGGGGGGGATGGGTAAAATAGAGGATGGGAATGAAGAAGGAAAAAAACAAGTACAAAAAGCAAAGCCCTCTGTTGACCCCACGCCCCCTGGCAGACCCCACCTACTCTTTACTTCTCTTAACCACAAACGCCTACATGCCTGTCTATTTGCGTGGACTCAAGTTTTCTCTCTGGAGCGAACTCCATCAGGCTTTTAACCCACTGTCCACTAGACATTTCTCACCATGGTCATCCTTGCCTGCTCCCCAATTCCACAGTCCCCCCCCGCCCCCGCCAATACTAGCAGGGCACAGCCAACCTCGGGACATTACCTGGACTCCTCTTTCCCGTCCCAGAACACCACCATGTACTCCTGGCCTTGGGAGGAGAAGAAGGTGGTCTGCTTCCCGCAGGGTAGCTGGTACATGAACGTTGCAAAGGTCGGGTCCTTCATCTGGCTCACCACCGACACGGCCAGCGGTCGCTGAGGGAGAGAGGCCACCGGAGCCGTGAGCAAGAGTCACTTATGACCAGATGGATGCCTATCCTGCCCGTGAAACTGATGGTCTTGAACAAGGGAGGAAGGACTAGAAACTGCTCAAAACAAGAGGCCAAGACAATTTCAGGGGCCAGAGTGTCTGGCAGCCTGGGTCAGCACTCTCCTTAGCAACCTGAACTTAGGCGGTCAGGCTAGCTTAAACTCTGATGTTCCAACCCCCGTGGCCCACGGACATACAACCTTGCGGGGAATTTTTCTCAGACCTTATTTTACTCCCAATTCATTAAATCCGCACCAATTTGATAAATGCCTTTTAACCTTGAAACCACTGGCCTCTTCCCCCCAAAAGCTAAGCTTTAAAATGATATCATGATTCCTGCTCTCATGAGCAAACCTGCTCCCCATTACTCTAGAAAGAGATGCATACATTCTCTCTGTTCTTGCGTGGGGTCTCTACTGCTATAAAGGGGTTGGGATGCTGTGCTTGTCTGATGGTGTGACACAGAGGCTGGGGAGGAAAGAAGAGCTCATCTTTCCCGAGAGTGACATGCATGCAAAGAAAATAAGCCGGATGTACGAGGAGCAGTACTTATCTCTTTCTAGAAGAGGTGAGCAGAGAAGGGTTGCCCCCTTTGTTCTAGACCCTTAGCGAAGGATGGGCAAGTAGACATACACGTGTACTCTGGAGATCCAGAGCCTCCACCACAGGGGCGGGCGGTGCCAGGCCCCCAGGCCCCGGGCCCTCAGGTACCTTCTCAGGCTTCGTGTCCCAGCACTCCATCATGAGGGCCTGGAGCCGATGGAACTGCACCTCCTCTGGCTGCCCCAGGACAGGGCGGATGCCCTTGGACAACTTCTTGGCAATCTGAAGCTGGTGGTGGCCCAGTGCTGGCCGTTGTCCCGACAGCAACTCATAGAGCACCATTCCATAGGAGAACATGTCTACCTGGGCAAAGAGGCAAGCCAAGTCAGGTCCCCTGCCTGGCCCAGCAGCTTTCATAAGTTGGCCTTGTGACGGAGGGAGCAGAAGACACAATCGGACCAGGGATCCTGCCCAAAGGGAGACGGTCATCAATCCATCCATCAATGCATCCATCACTCCCCACCTGTCCAAACATCCAGCCAACCATCTGACCATCCATTATTCTGCCCCTTTAGCCTTCCACCTTCCAGTCCTTCCCTCCTCCCTCCCTTCCCCCTCCCCCCCTACTTTTCTTCATCTATCATCCATCTATCCATCCATGCACCCAATTGCCTATCCTTTTGCATATTTATCCATCTATACTCCCATCTACCCATTCATCCATCCAACCGATGATCTGTTCTTCTGTCCATATACCTATCCATCCTCCCATACTTCCTTCCTTCCTTCCTTCCATCCAGCCACCCATCCATGCAATAAACACACACTGAGACCTTGCTAGCCATCAGGTACTGGTTAAGGTCTCCAAGGATGCCATGCTCCTTATCCTTGAGACTCAAGAAAATGCAGGAGAACACGGACCCTCAGCTAAATGTGCTTGGCACTGGAAGGGCAGTGGATGCAAATCATAAAGAGGGAATGTCTCCTAAATCACAACATGCTGACTCCTCTAATTTTAATGTCATCAAAAGGCCCAAAAAGGAGAAGTCAGTTTCGGCCTCCATGAGGGCCGAGAGGTAACGTTTTAGCAGGAGAATGGCTGACATAGACCTGAGAGTCTTCGATGTGAAGGTTCCTGTTATAATCTTAGTTTCGAGGTGCCTGGTCTGTGTCACCTGCTACTTAAGAAGCTCTTATTTTTATCACTCTGATTTGCCTTTTCTATTTTGGTTAATAGCCACAGGTGACGAGTTAATCCCCACACGCTAAGGTCATTCTTTTTCTTAGAGGGATGGAGTAGGGGCAGCGGGAGAGGGAGAAAGAGAATCCCAAGCTCAGTGGAGCTCAATCTCGTGACCCTGAGATCATGACCTGAGCCGAAACCAAGAGTCGGACGGTTAACCGACTGAGCCACCCAGGTGCCCCCACTAAGGTCATGGCTTTCCCTTTTTTATTTGAAGGTGGTCAAAAGGTACAAACTTCCAGCTATAAAATATTATGGGGATGTAACATACAGCATGGGGACTATAGGCTGTTTAGGTCATTCTTAAAGCAATTAGGCAATGACTCATCGGCAAACCACCAAATAATGAAAAATTATAGACCAAGGGAGTTTCAGGGCTGGGTGACTGATGAACCAGGGCTAGCACTAGCTGGAAGCTGGGTCCAACTTGTCTGCGTGCCTGTATCTACTAAGCAGCTTTCAGGGAAGAAGGTAAACATTCAGCTAACATCTTGGCCGAGGCTGGCCATGCAGCTGCTCGGGGAGTCCACGCTTGTCCTGTCAGGATTCACTCTCTTCTCCTGACTTTGGCCATGCTATCTCGGCCATCTCTGCCACTGTGGACAGTACCTACGGGCCAGGAGGCTTTGCCATCCTTATTCTGACTGCTCCACATGAGCCCCCACGAGGCTGGTCCACTGTCCCCATTTTATATGTCTAAATGGCAGAGCTGGGAGCCAAATGTAGACCCATTTCTGTCCTGGACTTACTGTCCACTGTGTAGCACCTTGACTATGTCTCTGAATCAAGGCTAGAGACTTCACTGTTCCTGAAGCTAAGGAGAAGTTAACCTTGACGTTCCTAGGTGGGCACAGACCCCTGTGCATTTCTGGTTCAAGCCAGAGCCCCCTGGTCGAGCACAGAAGAGGGAGAAGAGAGTGCCTGGGGAAACAGAGCTCAGAAGCTGCAGGTGCCCCTGGGCTGGCAGTGGGCCGGGCTGTGGGTACCTTCTCGTCATATACGATGCGAGGCCTGATCTCCGGGGCCTGGTACCCGGGGGTGCCCTCCACGCCGAGGGCACCCTCATGAAATGACTGCCGTGAAATCCCGTAGTCCGACAGCTTGATGTTGACGTGCTCCTTGACGTCAAGAGACCAGACCAGAATGTTGTCCGACTTCAGGTCACAGAAGATGATGTTTTTCTTGTGCAGGTAGGCCAGGCCGGAGGCGATCTGGTAGGCTATTTTTTGGGTGAGCATGTGTCCCAGGGGCATAAAGGAAGAATCTTTGCAAAGAAAAAAAAAAATACCAAACTACCATTACACCAGCAGTCTTTTCTCACCGTCTCTCTCCCCAGATACTTTATGGTCTACGGACACTTCTCATCATTCCCCATGCTGGACGCCAGTGGAGACAGAGAATGACCTTCTGAAATAAAACCGTATTTAGGAGAGAGATGCTTAGTGTTATAGCTTCATTCATGGTATTTCATGCCTGGAATTGTTGGTGTTTTTACGAAAAGGGCGAGGATTCAAAATTCATCTCAGGCCAAGACTGCTCTACTGTCAAGGGGTGGGTTGCGGGGATAAGAGCTTCATTAAAAAAAAAAAAGGTTTTCTTCCATTGAAGGAGAAACGATTTGAGCTTAATGCGTTTCTTCTGCCCGAGTCCAGACACTGCTACCTCTCTCCTTCTGTCAGCTCTCTGGAAGTTAGTTCCCTAATGATTTCCTGAGGAAAATTATTTTAAAATTTCATTAAAAAGTAAGATAAACTGACCCCAGGGTCTCAGAGTTTGAATGATGGCGCACACCCGTTGTGCGTTCCGGGGAAAGGAGAGCTTTACGCGGCTGGTGGGCTTGTGGGCACCAGGCTACTGCTCAGGCCCCCTGGGCTGCCTCATTTGAGACCCTCAACTGCCCCCCTCAGTGGGACTATTATCATCCTCCTTTTACAGGCCAGTAAACGAGGCACTAATTTACGGGATTATGGCAGAGAACCAGGGCTTGGAACGTGGTTCCATCTGACTCTAAGCCGTCAGCTCCTCCAGCCTTGCCAACACCACCATTCAGGGTGTAGACCTGGTGAAGTGCCTTTCTTTGCCCACAGGGAGTTGGCCATGGGAGCCGTGGGGCAGGTGTGCTCTGGCGCAGACAGGCAGGCCAGGCAGGAGGAGGGAACCCCCGGGGATCCAGCTTCCCTGGGGCCTCTGCTGCTGGCCATGGGCTCTCTGGCTTCCCAGGGGCTGTATCTGGCCAGGCCGGGCCCCAGGCAATCCCTTTGGAATGTTCTCGGCACGACTGGTACCTTTGGCATTCTCAGACAGCACGGTGTTGAGGCTGCCCAGTGGGGCGAGCTCCAGGGCGAAGCAGAGAGGGTGGATGCTGATGCCTATGAGTGACACGATGCAGGGGTGCTGCAGGGCGTGCAGCATGCTGGCCTCCTGCCGAAACTCCGAGAAGTTCTTCATGGCGTCCGTGGCCCGCAGGTGCCTCAGCATGGTGTCTGCAGGGGAGAGCGTGGCCATCAGTGCTGCCCAGGGACCCCCTCTAGGGCCACTCGGATGGGGATCCTGCCACACGCAGAGCTGCCCCATGGGGACTCGAGGGGCTGGGGGGGCAGCATTTAAGCCTATTCCAGTTCTGCATCCCTGAGTGTCACCCAGAGCCTGGCTCAAGCGGCAGGACTGGAAGGTGACCAGGCCCCGGCTGCCACAGGGATGCTGAGGGCGTGCTCACCCAACTTCCCGCCAGTAGCCTGGACCACCGAAGACAAGAAAGAACCAGCACTCTCTCCTCAGCCAGAGAGAAACCTGGGGCCACCATGGGCCTGTGACACATCATCTCAGGCCAGAGGAGCAAGGTCTATTGGCAGGAGGGGGCAACTTCCAGGCTGTGCTGTAACCCCTGGAAGGTGGAGGCCCAAGGCTCCCTCCCGCCCCGCCCCGCCCCGCAAAGGGCCTCTCTTGCCAAGTGGGAGTGGGGGGGCAGGACACCACCCACCGGTCTGTGGCTGGCCCTGAGGTCACCAAGCGGGGTCCACCAGGCCCTGCTTGCCCTCTTGCATCCGAATCTATTCCTCCCCTACGTTCAGATCTTAAAATCAGGGATTTGTGGACACGGAGGTTTAAACAGCATGAAAAAAAACGCTTGGCAGTTAAAATGCATCAGTTGTGCCAGATCTGTGTGTAGGCCAGCCAAATTTGTTTTCTTAGTATAAAACTTGTTCACATTGGCTCTTCAACCCATTATGCATTTATTTTTTTGACTATGGCGTAAAGTCTGATGCAAGGGTCTGCCTCAATTAGCGACCGGTCCATCTCTCCGCTCTAAGTCACGATGTCACCCCCACTATGTACCAGCTTCCCATACACACGCACGGCTGTGTCCACACCCTCGGCGGGCCTGGCCGAGCCCCGGAGCACACTGCCTTCATGTCTGCAGGGTTGTAAGTCATGACATCTGCTGGGCAGGCCTCTTTCCTTTGCCTCCCTCTGTAGGACTGTCCCAGCTGTTCCTGGGATGTTGTCATTTTATATGCATTTAGAATCAGTGAGCTCTCTCTCTCTCTCTCTCTCTCACACACACACACACACACACACAAGCATGCACATCCTCGGATTTAAATGAGAACTCAACTGAACGGTATATATTCACTATTCCTCCATGCTTTACGGTTTAATTGCTGCATTCTAGTGATGGGTCATTGCTGTACGTGAGACCGCTGCTGAATTCTGAGGTTGAGCTCACGTCTGGCGACTCTGTGAAACTTTTACTGGCTCTCATATTTGTCAGTAGGTTCTCTCGGATTTTTCTAGGCAGGAAGTCATTCTCTTCGTATAGCAACAATTTGTCTCTTCCTTTCTGATCTGTTTTCTTTACCTTGCTCTATGATTCTGATTTCTCTACCAAGAGTGTAAATGACCTTAATGATCATAGGGATGAACATGCTAAGCCAGGGGGTAGTGAGAGGTGTGATATTCACCCGGCACTGGCTGGGTGTGGAGCGGTGATGGGTTGCCCTAGGTAGATAGCATCTCTGAGCTGTTCACGGTGTGCTCTGGATGTGCCAAGGCAAGAGGGTGTTTCCTTCTTCCTTCGTGTGGGTGGCAGAGAAGGAGGGCGCATGCTGGCTTCCCCATGCGTTCACCTGGACTGCCACCTTCCTTCCTTCAGTGGCGATGGCTGAGAGAGGTCCTGCAGCGTAAGGGGCCCACCTGACGTCTGAGTGTGTACCCACCATGTGCCAGGCCTGTGCCGGCCCTGGAGCAGGTGGAAATTGTAGGGATAGCCTGTGCTCTTGGGGGCTCACATCTAGACAAGAAAATAATCTCCCAAAACAATTTCCAAGCTTTGCTCAGCCTGACCTTTAGGCCTATCCCACATCCTGCCAGGAACAAGGCAGGTCGGCCTCCGCTAGCCTCGTCCCCCCTCCTCTCCTCTTCCAGTCTCCCCAAGTCTTCCGTGGAAGCACGTGTCCGAAAAGAAACAACACTGGGCCCTGTTTACCCGCTGGGGCGTTGGCCAAGTTCTTGAATTTCTTGATCTGGAACCGTTTCACCGCCACGGGCTGGCCTTGGTACCGGGCCCGGTAGATGATGGTGCCACTTCCGCCCTGGCCCAGGACGCTGCTCTCGTCCTCACTGTGCTCCAGCTTGCTGTTTTCCAGGAAGAGCCTGCCAGAAACACAGCACGTGGGTCAGACCTCCCTAACCGGTCCCTTACCGCTCTCCGGAGAGGCTGGCGGTGGGTGGATGTGAGGACACCCTTGGTCATTTCTTCCACTGCAGGGAGTCATAGTTCAAAGCCACCCGTGGGGTCAGACAGATCCAGGATAACCCATGGCTGTAGGCAGGTTATGTAGCCTCAACAAGCCTGGGTCTCCTCCGTAAAGTGGGCTCATAATGGAAACTGCCCCGTAGGCGTGCATGGTGGCTAGCACCGGGGGAAGCCAGGCAAAGTGGCCCACGTAGTCAGAAAATTCTTTTGGATGTTTTCTTCCCAAAGACTCTGTGCTTTGAGAGCTAGTATCCATCAGACAAGCTACATTTATTTACTGCTAGGTTGGTTGTTTCCTCATTTTTTATTACGTAAGGAATGATGTAAGCGGCCGCGGAGGCCTTCTGATTGGCATGAGCCATGTGTGCACAGTCGATGGCTAGGATTTCACCCAAGGGCAGGGAGTTTAGACCTCCCTGGTCTGTGTGTTCTAATCCTAGGTTCTAATTTCTTTTGGGCTTTTGGAAAGACCGTAAGTCACTCCTGGGAGGGAGGGAGAGAGAAGGGGATGATGGGAGGCAGGGAGGAAGGAGGGGGCAGTGCAGAGGCCCTCCCACTTCAGGGCCTCCCCCTGCTCTGCTGAAGTCTCTCTGGGTCCCTCACCAGCTGCCTATGCCAGGGGCCTCCACTGGAGCCATCCTGGCCCCATAGGCCGACCCCACCAGGCAGTTATTTTCCATGCCTTCCAGGAACGGATTCTGCAGCTGCTCAGCCTTTGCACAGCTCAATGTCATGCTTTGCACTCCAGGCAGGTGCAACTACCTCCCCTGGAGCCCTTGGTGGTGCCGCAGAGGAGCCGGGCTCTTCTCCAAGTGCCCTTCCCTCAAACCACCTGCTTGGGCAGTGTGGGCCCTTGGGAGCCTCCCTGGATGGGCACGGGGAGCAGCAGGAATGCTGCGGATCCCTCGGGCCATTCTGTTAGGACTCCTGTAAACTCAGGGCCACAGGACAGGGCTCCCTGGATACCTGGTAACTCCCCCAACCCTGACCCGCCCAAACTCCTAGTGCGGGGAGCGTGACGCTTCAGGGCCCCAGTTGGGCCCCAGGCTCAAGTTTCCAGGGACCTTCTGCTGGGCTGGGAATCCTGTCCACATCGTCGGGCTTTTCAACTACCGGCCAAGTACCTTCAGTGAAGAA
Source organism: Zalophus californianus (assembly GCF_009762305.2). NCBI lineage: Eukaryota > Metazoa > Chordata > Mammalia > Carnivora > Otariidae > Zalophus > Zalophus californianus. Next base: position 127,200,788 of record NC_045600.1, read on the forward strand.
CCATGCTACAGCCTGCCATTCCATCCAAACCAATCTGGCTTTCCCGATTTCATATAGGAGACGCCACAGCCCAGCTTTAGTCGGGGCATAAAACTCAACAAGGTTCGGCAAATAAATGAAAATCCTAACATTTGGGGCTGCCTCACTGGGCCCCCCTCCCCCAGAAATCTGATTCATGCATCTACACAGCTCGGCACGTGGTCTCCGAGAAACGATAGCCCTCACGTTAGAGTTCTAGGAATAAAGGGAGCTCATTTTGCAGAACAGCGGTGTTTAATTATCATTTTGACCAGCGAGGTAACTGGGGCGATTAGAAAGGGCTCTGGGGGGACACCATTCAATGTAGGAAGAAATTTCTTAATTTGATAGACTGACCCCAATCCTGCAATATCTCAGAGGACTCCACATGGATTCTTTGGGATGGGGGGCAATTTGGAAAAATGAGAATATAAATATTCTTACCACCCCCCCCCAAAAGTTTACTTTTCTTTAAAGAAGCCAGAGATCGCAATCCTTTGACTAAGACAACAACAGGACTTCATAACTCCAAAACAGTTGGTAACTGCCAATGTCGAATTATCGCCGGGGACACTGAGTCATAGCTTCCGGTTTCCATGACTATAGAACCGTCCATCTTTTCCCCAGCCCTCGGATTTTGTGACCATTTCTTGTTGGGTGGGACCACAAAGCATTCCCTATTTCTCTAGCATTCTCTCCCCAGTCATTATCTGAGGTTAGAGGTCGACTCACTGCAAGAACAGATGTAGGGGATCCAAATGCCCAGCCCGAGGGCAGCAGGTAGGAATCAGCATTTGCCATGAGAGGAAAATGAGGCTGTAGGCCTGGGAGTGCCCCCTTCTTGAACGCCAAGGAGAATCCACCTTCTCGGCCTTGAGCCGGCAGGAAAATAGGAATCAGGGGAGGGGCACGGTGGCCTACCTGGCAGGAAAATCGGTCATGAACAGCTCGGGAACCAGCTCCTGGAGAGGCACGGGGAGGTCGGCGTGTCTGGGGCAGAAGATGAAGTCCTTCTCAATGGCTGTGAGCACGCAGTCTTCCATGTCGAAGTACTGCACGCCCTCTGCTTTCTCATTCGGGTCCGTGTGCTGGGCCCAAGAGGTCTCGCACACCGGGCAGGGCACGTACTGCTCCATGAGTGGGGTCCCGTCGCTCTCTGTGGCTGTCAGGGCTAAATGGGGACAGAGCAGGAGACAGTTTACACGAAGGCGGCCATAGGTGGGTCCCTGAGCAGCACTCAGGCGGGGTGGGCTTTTCATAGGAGGAGGCACTTTTCACAGTGCCTGGATCCTAGGGAGTGGCTGAACCATGACTGCATTCTTGGGTTCTTTTTTTGGAGAGCAAGATCCTGAAAGCCCAGCACCGGGAAAGGTCAGGGATGCACTGGACAGCCAGTGGGTGGTCTAGACCCTCAGCGGGCTGGCTGAGGAGGGCTGAGAGGTTGGGGATCCCTCCTGCACAGCTGGGCCCTGGCAGGATGCTGCAGACTGCGTCTGAGCTATGCCACGCTCCAGAAACTGAACCACAACCAATAAGGAGCTATTCTTGAAATTAGAAACATAAGGCTTGCAATTACTATGATCCCTCCTAGAAGAGCAAGGCAGGGGGTAGAAATGAGTACAAATTATAAGATAGACAGAACCTAGTCATTTTACCTGTGTTCCCCGGGGCAAGAGGTACACAGCTTTTCCACACACTCTGAAAGGAGATGCAAAGAAGTAGCCTCCAAGGCACCTCAGGGTGAGCTGATGGCCTGCCTTGTGCAGGGTAGGGAGGGTCTCCTGGAACCTTCTGGGCGCATCTGCTATCTGCAGGCCCGTGTGTCACACATCTTGCCAGTTGCCATCCTGAGCAGCCCTGTCTCAGGTGATGATCGAATGCCCTCCCCCCACTGCAAGCTGTCAAATCTCCCCAGCATCCACTGTGGGGCTCACCGGTTGGCGGGGCGTCACAAAAGCCCAGGGAGGCTCATATGGGTCTAGAGGTTTCCTTGGATGACCAAGCATACCCAAACTGCCACAAGTCACACACCAAACTGCCTTCTCTTGGGCCCCTTTCTTTCTTTCATTTTTTAAAAAAAGATTTATTTATATATCTGAGAGAGAGAGAGAGAGAGAGAGAGAATTCCAAGCAGACTTTCTGCTGAGCACAGAGCCCGACACACAGGGCTCAGTCCCAGGACCCCGAGATCATGACCTAAGCAGAAACCAAGAGTCGGATGCTTAACTGACTGAGCCATTCAAGTGTCCCTGTTGGCCCCTTTCTAAGCATTTTTCCTTATAGGTCAGCTTTCCCATCAGTCCTAGAAGACCCCCGGGCCCCGGTGTCCAGACCATGCGTCCGGAGCACGGCCTGCCATGCTCCTTGAGCATCTCCTCTGATGCTGTCCTGGGACACAGTGATGTAGCAGGAGAGACGCCAGCTCCGGGAGGCGAGGGCGCTGGCCAAGCAGGTCTTGGAGTCCAAACCCATTCTCCGCTCTCTCAGCCGCCAGCCTTCAGAGGCTGAGGGCTCAGGGGGAAGAGGCTGCCTGGGTCTGCCCCACACAGCCTCCACCCTGCAGGACACCCCACGGGTTTGTCTCCACTCTGGTAGCAAAACAAACAGAGGGCCTCAAAAGCCTCACTTCAAAAAGTGTTTTCTTTGGGTGGACTCTCAATGAAGAAGCTGATCAAAGGGCCATGTGGGTGGCTGGTCACCTCTGGGATTTGGGGGTGGGGGCAGGAAAGGAAAATGGGGGTCCTTGACAGGGGTGGCTCCCTTGCCCTCCCACCCCGTCCATGGGGTCCTCTCAGATTTCAGCCCTGTCCACACTATGTAAACAAGACCCGTGAGACGCTCACACTGAGGGTCTTCCTGGACCACGTGGGGCACCCAGGGCTTGTCTGTCTTCCCACACACTGTGGACAGCCCCGAGGCTAAGGCCTGCACACGTCCTGTGGGGTCTGGGCCCACGTCGTCCCCGTAGTGCCCAAACCCAGGTCACAGCCGGACACCCCCAGGGATCGGGATTCTGCCAAAGGGCCAGTAGGACCTGTCTGGTTTCCGTGGGCTGAATCCCTGTGAAATTTCTGCTCCCAAAATAACGAGCCCCACCCTGATTCGTGAAGAAGTGTTAACATGGCCAAAGACTTGGTTCAAGAACGTTCTCTTACCGGGAAACCACTGATCGATCAGGGAGTTGACATGGTCTGTGATAAAAGCCATGGCAGAGAAGTCCCTCATTTCTGACTGGCAAATGATTTTTATTCCTCCGCTTTTTTTCTTCTTCCAGTTCACATCTGAGGATTCCACACTGCAACCCAGAAACGAAGAGCCCACCGTGATCCGGCCTTGGAGGGTCCTGGGATGATCTCCTCTGCCTCCAGGCTGAGACCCAAGCCCCAGGGACCACCCCACCCCCACCCTTACCCCAGGCGCCTGTGCCCAGGCAGGACGGTGCGGGGGACCCCTGTGTTTGGGTACTTGTGTGTGTGACCCTGCCTTGTCGCCCCACCACTTCCCAGGCCTATGATGCCTGTGATCACGGGGACTTTGCAGTAAAGGGATGCTCAGGCAGGGATCGACCCTTAGGTGTGATCTCGGGGAAGGTTCTTGCCTTCTCTGAACTACAAGATTCTCGTTTGCCAGGTGGCAGCTGTGAGCTTTAAGTGGGTACATCTATATGAAAGTACCAGGCACTGAGACGGCTCAAGTCAGGCCCTCAAGAGAAGATCCTTTCTCCTTCTCCTTCTCTTCTCATGGAGCTGAAGAATATTTTGAAAAATTCAATGTAAATATGAAATAATCTTTTGTGTTTATTAAAGCTGATTAGAAGTCACTTATTAAACCTCTTGAGCTGTCTTTCTCTTTCTCAAAAAAGGAAAGAAACCAGGAAAAGGAAGCTGTTATGGATCTTGTTATGTCACGTGGAGGATCCATGGTGTCACCTGGGCCATCGTCACTTAGGATGAGGGGACAGGGCCAGATGGCAGCAAGGCCCCTGCAGGTGTCACCTAAGTGACCACGGAGGTGCCAGAGGCTTTCACCCAGAGCTCAGCGGCCGCCCACTTCCCTCAAGTCCTGGGCTGTGGTCACCATACCCTCCCTCATCTTTCCTGTCCTGCCAGGGGAGAGGAGGGGGGGTGAGGAAATGAGGGAGCTCTGGACATTTGCAGGGGAGGGTCTCCTATTTCTAGCAGGCTGCTGTGATAAGCCACTCTCGGGAGAACTCCGGACACCAAGTGGACGGTCTCCCGGAGAAGGCTGCCATGCGGGCTGTTCCCACGGCACCATGGTGACCCTGTCAGGTGCGTTCCCGAGTGTTCCTACCTGAGGTAGCCCCCATCAAAAGTGACCAGGAGCCCTTCCTGCCAGTAGATGGTCTGATTTCTTTTCACTCTGAATGTGCTGCAGCGATTTCTCTGACTTCCTGTAAAGCTATAAATGGTAACTTTCCTGTGTCTGCTTTTAGTATTCTTCCTGTTTTCAAAAAGCTGAAAGAGAAAAGACCCTGCTTAAGTATTCTAGCCTCCTCGCTGGCCCCAGGCAGAGCTATGAAGAGGCCGGCCTGGCCCCGTCGTGATAAATGACCCCCGTCTTTCCCACCCTCTCCTCCTGCGCCACGCATCCCGCTGCCAAATTAAACACTGCATTATCTGGAAGGGTCCCCACGACACCCTGGGAGCACATTTTTCCCAAAGGATTGATACTAGGCTCTTCTTTTTCAAACCTTTTCCCTCCCTGATTTGACAAGCAAAAATTCAGGTTAGAAAATGTAGAAAATACAGAAAAATGCACATAAAACCCTGAAACAACTTAACACTAAGTGGAGAGACTTTGGTATCTTTTATCCTAGGATTTTTGTTTCTATCTATGTATACACATCATAGTATACATCTATGTATACTATGAAAACAGCTGAAGCCATATTTTCTATTTCTAATTATCTAAATTTCTCATTTTGGATGCTTTTAAAAACTTTACTTTTCTTATGCCATTAAAAACTCATATAAAAGTCATTTTTCTAAAGCTCAGTATTTTGTGAAATACAGTGACTTCCCAAGCAGATCATTCATTTCTTTGAATATTTAGGTTTTCCAATCGTTCGCTCCCTCAAATGGGCCAATGAACCATGAAAAGTCACAAAGCATCCTCTGATTTCGAATGATTTCCTTCGCTCACGTTCTTAGCAGTAGGGTTATTGCGTCAAACGGTCTGAACGTTTTTAGGCTCTGGATATGGACTGAGGAAACGTTTTTGAAACAATTAGACCATATATGCACTGACCACAGTGTGTGAACATGTCAAGCTCCTGGGGCCGGCACTGTGGCTTTAGTCTGATTTGAGAGGTGCGAAGTGGGCAGCATCTCATCTGTTGCTTGAATTTGTATGCCTTTGATTACTCCTGAGACTGAACTCCTTCTCATCTGAATTTCAATGGGACTTTTCCTCTCATTCGGAGGGAGGGATGCTGCCTGGAAGGGCGCCTGCCTCCACGCCCAGCTGGGTCTCCCACCCCCCACACGGAGCCCACTTGGGAGCTCAGGCCTCACACGATGACAATCCTGTGTTCTGTGACCTCCCACTTAGAACGCGGCAGGAGGACAGTTCAAAGGGAGGGCAGAATGACCGAATCAGAACTGTAGACCAGCCAGCTCCTGTACCCACTCTTCCCATCATCAGTGGGGCCTCCCAAACCTTGCAAACAAGTCCGCCTGCCCCAACATGGGCCACAGCAGTTAGATTTTCAGGCTCTCTCTCTCTCTCTCTCTTTTTTTTTTTTAACATTTCAGTAAAATGGGAAGATCAAAGAATACCTTTATTTAGCCACAGGGTTGTTAATTCCATAAAGGCCTTTTCATTAGAATGTGGCAAAAATAAACCCATGCTGAATTTAACATCAATTACTCAACAGTCCAAGTTTACGCCAGGGGTGCTGATACTGTAGAGTGGGTCAGAATCCCCTGGAAGGTTTGTGAAAAACAGAGCGCTGGGCTCCATCCTGGAGTTTCTGACATAGTGGGTGTGAGCTGGGCCCACGGATTTGCATTTCTAACAAGTTCCCAGGTGAGGCCGCTTCTGCTAGTCCAGGAATCCCGCTTTGAGAAACACCACTCTAGCCAAATACTATTTTCATGTTACTGTTACTACTTTCATGTTACTGTTTTGCATGAAATTAACATTGACAGCCAGGACTCCTTTCAACCCCCCAGATGAACTCACAGAAAGGAACTTCTGGGGTCAGGTCTTCCTTGCTTCCAGACCAAGTTAAAGATCTACACCTGTGGTTCTTGAGCTTGGCTGGACGGTGAAATCACCTGGCAAGCTCTAAAAACTCCCAATGCCTGCGTGCCGCCCCCAGAAATCCTAATTTAGGCAGCCTGGGCTCTGCCCATGTCTGTTAGAAGCTCCCCAGGTGAGTCTAGTGCACCACCCGAGTGGCAAAACCACGGTTCTAAAGCCACGGTTCTCCAAGTGTGGTCTCTAAACCCATGGCATCACCGGGGACAGTGGTTAGATATGAAAAATGCTGGGTCCCAGTCCAAACCCACTGCATCAGAATCTGGGAGGGGGCCCAGCCATTTCTGTTCTAACAAGCCTTCCAGGGGATTTTTGGTGTGGATTGGTTTACAACCATGGCTCCTAAACGTGTATTCTGAACCAGCTAGGTGCCGGTTTGGTATTCATAGGATGGCGCAAAGGGGTCTGCCAGCCAACAGAAGAGAAGGCAGCTATGCTCATGCTGGCCTCCGGGGTCTAAGGCAGCAGCTTTGCTGCAGGAAAAGGGGTTTCAGTCAAGATCTTCCAGCAAAGGGCCTCTCCTTCTCGTGAGGGCACAGCTCCAGGTGCCCTGCGCGTGCGCACCCCCCCACCCCCAAGCAGAAACTGTGGCTACCTGCAGGTCCATCTCCGCCAGGCTGATCAGCATCCGTGCTATAAACCTTTGCCAGAAGCCGACGGGAACAAAACTCATCTTAAACACTCTCTGAATGGTGTTGGCCTTGGGGTGCCGCATGCCGTGAGTGTCCAGGCCGGGTTTGGATGGAAGGAGGTGTGGCAGAAGGTAGCTGGAACACATCAATGGGGACAGGTGAACGGTGCCGCCTGGCCTGGGCCCGCTGCCCCCGGTGCCTTCCCCCTCCTCTGCAGGGCCTTTGGAATTCTACTTTTATGTATGTATTTATTTTTTTAAAGATTTTATTTATTAGAGAGAGAGGGAGCGGGATCACAAGTAGGCAGAGTGGCAGGCAGAGGGAGAGAGAGAAGCAGACTCCCTACTGAGCAGGGAGCCCGATGCCCGACTTGCTCCCAGGACCCTGAGCTGAAGGCAGACATTTAACCGACTGAACCACCCAGGCGCCCCTGGAATTCTACTTTTAGAAAGACAGAGTAGTTTCTGTGTTTGAGAATAAATGCTCCAAGAGGAAACAAAGATGGGAACAGCAAAGATAGCTCTCAAGGAAGGCCTCTAGGACAGCGACCAGAATATGCTAAGGGAAGACATGAAAATGTCTGTGGTCATAAACACATCAGACATAATAAATCTCGGTTCCCTCTCTGTGATCAGGGCTGTGACCGGGGAATCGCTTAAAATTAACTTTGGATGGTGAAGGAAACGCAAATACAGCCACAGGGTTCCAAGCATCAGGAGTCATGTTTCTGGCCTTCGAAGCTATTTATTGTTCTTGGACGGTTGAGACAACCCCGTTGCCTTAAAAGTTAGAATGAGGCTGTTTGTGCACAGAGGGATTTATTTTTTTCCAGAGGGATGTTTTATGAGGGCGCTCTTGCTCATCCTAAAAGTGCTGAGTCACCGAGTCAGCTGACAGCAGCCGAAGCTGAGGAGGCCCCTCCAAGAGCGCGCCTGAAAATCAGCATCTTCTGTGTGCGTGGAGCTGCTGGGCAGGCACAGGGCAGCTCTCCGGTGGGCCTTTTTCTGAACAAAGGCCGGGCCTTCAGCCCCCCTGAGGCTTTTAAAATACATCAATTTAGCTCCGATAAAATGTCCTTAGAACATTCTGGAAGAGGGCTCCTGGGTGGCTCAGATGGTTGGGCGTCTGCCTTCGGCTCAGGTCATGATCCCAGGGTCCTGGGATCGAGTCCCGCATCGGGCTCCCTGCTCCGCGGGAAGCCTGCTTCTCCCTCTGCTTCACTCTCTCTCTCTGTCTCTCATGAATAAATAAATAAAATCTTTAAAAAAAAAAAACATTCTGGAAGAGACCCCTGAAAATATCGTAGAAGCGTCCATCCCGGCTCTGTGTCTTCAGCACACAGTGTAGCCTTGTGCAGATTCTGCCTCCTGACGTGGGAAGAGAAAGGACTCCCACAGGGTTGGTGGAGGGGAGGCGCCGAGGGGGCAGGCCAGTGAAGTTTTAGGTCCTTTTCAGCCACTTCAGATCTGGGGTAAGAGGAACTTCTCAATCACCCCAGCTAGAGGGTCCTCCTTTCACCCCCAGGCCTTTACCCAGGGCTGATTTGTTGCTTCATGTTCTGAAAAGTCCTTGTTTATCTATGTGTTGTGTCCCTCCCCAATCTGGAGGCCGTCGTCAGTGCCTTTGCAGTGATTTATTCGGCTTCTTCTGCCCACACCACACTCAGCTTGGAGCTTACACTGGCCAGGTCCTGCAGCTTCCCGCTCTCCTTGTAGGTGCCGAGTGAGGGGAGGGAGCAGGCTCTGAGCCCAGGTGCCCCAGCAGGCTGCTCAGCGCACACAGAGCAGGTGCTCAATACTGCCAGAGGCAGAGACCACTCCGAAGCCCGCGGGGCGGGGATTCAAACTGACTGGCAACAGAAGCAAGCTCTTCTCAAGACCACTGACACCGGGGCGCCTGGGTGGCTCAGATGGTTAAGCGTCTGCCTTCGGCTCAGGTCATGATCCCAGGGTTCTGGGATTGAGCCCCACATCGGGCTCCTGGCTCAGCGGGGAGCCTGCTTCTCCCTCTGCCTCTCTCCCTGCTCATGATCTCTCTCAATCTATCTCTGTGTCTCAAATGAATAAATAAAATCTTAAAAAAAAAAAGACCACTGACACCTGCTAACCTGCTGGAAAGCAATCACTCGTGGCGAAAGGCTGAACCAGGGGAATGATCAGAGAGAGAGTCAGCAAGATGGGGATTAAAGAGGTGAATTCTTCCCGTGTCTGCTGAACAAAACCTGGGGTGGGGGGCACCTCGTCTATACCGAGGAGCTGGCTCATACTACACCACCTCGACTGTCTCGGTGGGGTAGGAGTGCTCAGAGATGCTGAGCAGCGTTGTTAGCCAAATACAAGTTTATGTGCAAGGATATGGAACTTGCCTAGGGCACAAGGGAACCATTACACCCTTGCTGAAATGGAAAATGCCCCGACATTTGCGACACTGTATGGAACCAGATGTGAATAACTTTGGGTACTTAACACAAAGGAAGAGTAATAATAATAATGCTGATAACGCCTGATATCTTTGGAGCTTTTTTTTTTTCTTAAGATTTATTTCAGAGAGAGAGAGTGAGCATGCAGTGTGGGCACACAAGCAGCGGGAGGGACAGAGGGAGAGGGAGACAGAGAATCTCAAGCAGACCCTGTGCTGAGCGAGAAGCCGAAGTGGGGCTTGATCTCAAGACCCTGAGATCATGACCTGAGCTGCAATCAAGGGTCGGACGCTTAACCGACGGAGCCATCCAGGTGCCCTGTCTTTGGAGCTTTTAAGTGCAAGAGACACTTTTCATACTTTGCATGTATTATCTGATTTAATCCTCACAATAATTATAATACTAGTCGGTAATAGTATTCCCATTGTACAGATGAGACAAGAAGGGAGCTGGGATTCATACTCAGGCATTCTGGCTCTGTGGTCTCACCCGCTGTACTATAAACCTCCCAGAAGACTCGGCCATGACCTGGCTGATTTTATGGTTCAACTGGTCATAAATATGTATATGATAACTGGCTTGCTTTTACTGAGTGCTGGTAACCCCTCAATCCTCTAACCTGTCAATAAAATAACCAGAAATTGTCCAATTTTGGCAATGCGGTAAACTCAGAGGCTGCCTCACTTTGCAGGGACCAAAGTCAAGGATACCCCTAGGTCATGGTATGAGGGATCACGTGGACTTTCAATCCCTCTTTGGGGTTTCTCCTTTTAGGACTCACTCATGGCTCTCAGGGGGCTGGAGTGACAAGAGGCCCTCTCCCATAGTTATAAGATCTAGCAGAAATCTGGGTGGTGCCTCAGGCGCAGCGGCCCAGGTCTGGCTCCCAGGAGGCAGTCTATGCAGATGGAGTCTGTGGGCTGGCCACACAGGGTCTGGGCCAGCCTCCCAGGAGTCTCCAGTGGGCATGCCCCAGAGCTCTAGGACTGGGGGCAGGTGGTGACACGGTCTATGGTAGGTGCATGGAAAAAGGTCTGCGGATTTGGGGTCCTGGCTACTGCCTCGTGGGCAACATCAGCATCAGACCCAGGAAGCGGCTGAAACTGGAATTAGGGCACGGAGGCCCTACACTAATGCCCAGCTGCATTGGACCCACGTGCACCCCCTCAGCCGCCCCCCCCCCCCCCCACATTCTGAAGCCAGGCCGTGTAATTAGCATGCGCATCCTTGTCACTTACCCCATTTGCATTTACCAAATAACCAAGCCATCCACCCTCTAAAACATGAACCCCACCGCCCCGCAAGATATTTTTAATGCCGTTCTTGCATGTTTTCCTGCATTTTTTTTTCAGTGACTGCGTTTCTTTGAACCCCCCGAAAAGAGATACCCATGGCACAGGAAGGAGCCGCCAGCCCAGGCAGGCTGTCCTCATGGCCCGGGTCTGGAGCTCTTGCAAGCCACCAGTGACCCCGGTCTCCCCTCCTTCCTCCTGCACGCAGCGTGAGCAGCCCAGCCCGGCCGTGGCCTCACCTGTCGTTGGCCACAGGCAGGGCGATCTCAAACTTGGCCAGGAACTGGAAATACTGCTCCTCCGTCTGCTGTGTGAAGCCCGTCCCCACCAGCAGCATCCTGAGGTCCTCTGCCCGGATCACCCCATTCTTGGCCACTGACCGCGAGCCCTTGATGTTGAAGATCCTCTGCAGACATTCGGACAACCAAATGGGGTCAAGGAAGTAGAGGTTCCTCAGGCCGTGGCTGGTGTCCGGGAAGTGCAGCAGGGTGCCGGTTTCTATGAGGAAGCTGATGGCTGCCCAGGGAAGGGGAGGACGAAGCAGCATCAGACAAAGGGTGACAGGGACTCTGGGGTGACCTAGTCCCAAGTTCTTCTTAGGAAGCAAGCAATGCTCCCAGCACCCATGGCTCTTTTGACGGCTCTGCTGCCCGCCCCGGGTTCCCTAGCGGCACCCCGTAACTCTTGCCGATGCGCTGACCTGACAGCTAGCCGGGGGTCTCCGGTCCACCCATCTCCAGCATTCGCGGACCCCATCTTTGCAAATGTGCCTACTCATGGAATCTGTGACCGCCCCCACATCACAACCACCCAGAGTGCTCTGACGGTCATTTGCAGACAGGCGCAGAGCGGTGAGAAATGGGACGCACCCCCCCTTCCCGGAGGCCCTCGCCCCGCCCTCCCAGGCTGCCCACTCACCGGACTGCAGGTCCTCATAGTCTTTGATGTCGTTGTCGGCCATCTGGTCCACCAGCTGCCCCAGCTGCCTGTCCGTCAGGTACTGCACGTCGTCCTTCAGGCTGCGGCGCTGCTGCTCAGCCAGCACGGCCTCCTGGAGGCTCAGGTAGCTCCTGGGGATCTGGGGGGACAGGTGGGCTGGCTGGGCCCCCGCAGGTGGCGAGGCGTGCCCTGCCCACACAGCCCTGCCTGCTGCCCCCAACTCCCTGGGGGCCCAAGTACGAGCGCTTCTCCTCTCACCCCTCCCATCCCTGGCCTCCCCCCGCCCAGTCCCAAAACTGCTCGCACGGGGACCACCGAGCCTGAGCACGCGGCATACGTGTTGGGGCTCCTGGCAGAAAGGGAGCGGGCCCCCCCTCGTTGCAGCCGGAGGCTGAGGTACGTACCAGCCTCCCCGCGAGTCTCTGGCAGCCGATGGTGCTGCCCACATCCTTCATGTTGCACGTGACATGGAAAATCAGCTGCCGCAGCCCCTCCTGGCCTTCTAGACTCTTACAGGAGAGCTCGCTGTGAGTGCAAAACAGAACGTGATCACTCAGCACACCGCTTCTCTCTGACGAGCGCTGCAACATCTCTGTGTCCGCAGGTTTGGGCCCTAATGCTGGCAAGTTAAAAGAACCCGTGAAAGGTGAACGCAGAGACAGGTATTAAGGTCTCACTTGGTGCAAAGCTCTGTGCGGGGAGCGATGCGGTATGTGTCCCGAGTGCACCCATTTTACAGAGGAGGCACGTGAGGCCCGAAGTGCAAGGTGACCCCCCAAGGACACAAGCTGGAAAGGAGCAGACTCGGGTTGGACCCAGGTCTGGCCCAGAGCCGGTGCCCCTGTTGTCACAGGCCTCAGGGGTGTTCTCAAGGGCACATGAAGAATTCCTGAAATTCTGCATCAGGATCAGCCAGATCCTGCATTCTGAGGCAGGCGGGTGTCCCCAGGCTGATCCCTGCACGGAGGTCTGTGGCACTCCACCCAGAGGGAGGGAATCCGAGAGCCTCCAGTACAGTGTAGCAACCCATGCTTGATTCCTGAGAGAGAAGGCTTACTTAACTTGCTGAGCTCCTTCCATCATCTGTGAAGTGGGCACAATGATCCCCATAACCCACGGGGCTGTCGTGAGTCCAAGGACAGGAGGTGAGAGAAGCAACAAGCCCAGGGCCCCGGTCCCGCTGCCACTGGCCCGGACCACTCAGACCCAGTGTGAGGACCAGGACCATGCGGGGGAGTCTGTGATTGGCCAGAGATCAGCAAATGTGACAGGGGGTACACGAGTTTCCATCTCCTGGTCCCACGGGGGCCAGGCATGCTCAGCACTGGCCACAGGGGAGGAGGGGACCCACACACCTGGAGAGGGTGTGTCAGGGCTCTGCCCTGGCAGTCCTCTGGCTCAGGAGCCCTCTAGCCCTCTGCAGGCAGACCCCAGAGTCCCCGGGCAGACGGACAAGCAAGGTAGCTGGAGCCTCAGCCCCAGCCGGGCACCAGGTACCAGAGAGCAGGACACTCACTGCAAGTGTTTGAAGGTGATGTCCGGGAAGCCGGTGGCCCGGGACCCGGAGGGCGAGCGGCAGAGCGCCAGCACGTAGGCGCGCAGCGTTGCGATTCTCTCCACTCGGAATTTGGTTTCGATTAAGTCCAGGTGCGTTCCGACCACCAGCACCACCGAGTTTGGGGCCTTGGCCTGCCGGAGAGAGCCCCACAGCTGAGCATCGGCTCCCTTCACTCCAAGAAGGGACTGGGAAACGGCTCCCAGGAAGCCTCTGTGAACCTCGAGGGCATGCTGTGCAGAGGGGTTCTGGGAGACACCCCAGAAGGGCTGGATTTCCCATCCCTTCAGCCAGTGCATCAGCTACCTGTGACCTGGCCTGCATCCAGCCTCTTATCATCTTCACCTGTGAGAGGGGAGCTCTGTCTTCCTTTTGGGTCCAAGAGTTGGGGGGGAGGGGCTGGCTCTTAAATTTAAGGTAGAAGAAAATTAGGAGAGCTCGGACAACCATCTGGCCGAGGAGGGTTTTAAGCGCTCCACAGTGACCTATAATTCGGGGGTCCTCTGGACGCCCGCCAAGATGCCCAGCGTTTCTCCCTGACCGTTTGCCTTGTTTTTCCTCAGTAAAGGGGGATGCTTCAGAGAAGAGGCGCCCCCTCATCCCCCGTGATGCTCCGAGGCCTGGGAGCTGCAGGGCTGGCGTCTCCTCACCTCGATGTTGAGCAGCCAGAACTGGAGGCTGGCCACAGCCTCCTCCCCCAGTGCCAGGTTCCAGACCACCACATACAGGGCCTTGTCTGTGAAGAAGCACTGGTTGACGGTGGCCATGCTTGCGGGGCCACCGATGTCCCAGACGGTGAATTCCACAGACTCCACCTGCTTGAGCAACAGGGGCAACGACAGGAGGCATTTAGGGACCACGGTTGCAGCGGAAGAGCTTGGCCCGTCCTGCCGTTTGTCTCGGAAATCAAGGAACCCAAGCGAGGGAAAGGGGCCCAGCAGTGCGGAGGTGGGACTTCTGGAAGCTTCTATCTACCACTCACAGAGCAGGGGGCTGGGCCCTGGACGGCAGGCTCCCGGGGGGGCTGGGGTGTTTGCATCCACCTGTGTCTGCAGAACACTGGGGACACGGCCCTGCCTCTGTCTCTGCTGCAGACGGTTAGACCTCCTGCTGGAGGGGGCCCCGGGGCTGACGCCAGAGCTCATGCCGAGGCTTAACCTCCATCCGTGGGAGGCCGCGGCCCAGGAGATGGGCCTCTGCACTTGTGTAGGCCGCGGGGTGGCGCCCACCAAGGATGATGGGAAGCCGCCCCGACGTGGGAATCACACAAAAGATTAGCTGTTTGCGGGGAAAGGCTGTGTAAACGGTGGTTTCTCCATGGTACTATGAGCTAAGAGTCTGGCCCGAGCAGCCAAGACTGCAGCGTTCTGCAGCAAAGGATCATTTCCGAGAAGTTGCACGTTGGCCGCCGAGATGAGGCGTGCTGACCTGCTTTTGCAAGGGAGTGAAAATGGACAGCCATTCTAAACTGGCTGAGGGCCCAGACACACAGGCAGGGATGGGGCTCCGCGTTCAAGAGATCAGGTGGTGGTTGTCCTTCGACAAAGGAGGGGAAATTAGAATGGTGGCCAAAAGGAAGTGGGGGCCAAAGGACAAGAAAGTTGGAAACAGCAATTCACCCCACGGAGCTCGGACCATTGTTTGCTAAAGATGGGCTGGAAGAAAGTGATACTGAGTAACTGCTTTAAAAAACAAAACAAAAAACCAGGAGAGAATCCAGAGATTCTGGGTGACTTTAGAGAGCTCCTGGACATGAGTTAGTGAGATTCACTCCTGGGGTGTTCTGGGGTGGTGGTGGTTCTGCCGGGATTAGGTATTTGACTGTCCTGGACTATGAGGCAGGACTCTGCTCTGTACAGGACCAGTTTCTGAGTCTGTTAAAATATACAGCTTAAATGCCTAATGATCCGAACTGGAATGCCCAACTTGGAAAGTGATTTTCTGTAAAAGACTTTGCAAGGAAACCTGCCTCTAGTTGGCCCTGTGCTGGGGGCCGTCGGGGGACATCGTGCAGCCTCTGGCCCCAAGGCCCCTCGGTTTTGCCCCATACAGCCTCCTTGCACCTGGATCCCTGTGTGGCTCCGTGGGACCACAAGTACGGCGGGTGACAGGTAAGGGGAGGCTTATGGGTGTGCGTTCTTTCCCTGAGCTGGGAGAAACAGCTAAGGGCCTGTGCTATGGTCTGTCCCTCCCACTCTTCTGCAGGCTCTTTCCTCTGATTCCAGGGCAAGACAATGTTCATTTTCCTATGTCTCATACTGAACAGAATACAAGATGATTAAGAGTTGCCAAAGGATTCGTTTTAAGTAGGGGCTCAAGAACTCGACTTTTCAGAGCTTGGGGTGAAAGCAGGTGTCAGGGAGGACAGCGCATTCATTCTAGGAGTGCTCTCTCAGCCTCCTCATCAGGGCCAGGTGCTCCTGTGTCTCACTGCCTAGAGTAGCAGTTTGCTCTCAGCTCTGGGGGGCAGCTACCCCGGACCATTTGAAATGCCATCCTTAGGGCCAGGAGTGGAAAGGCCTGGCCACTGCTGTCTTTAGAAGCTCGTCAGAGAAATCTAATGGACAGCCAAGATTAAGAACCACTGGCCCGAAGCCTCAACTTAACTATAACAGAACACCCACGAGGTCATGTTAAGAAATTATTAAGAAATTATTCACCGTCCTTGGCAGGAGCGGCCCTTGTAAATATGCTGGGCCTCAGACACCAGGCTGTGAAAATCGCAGGCTCTCTGGAGAGGAGAAAGAAGGGACCCAGAGGGAAGCTCCCTCCCACCCCTGGGGGACTCTGCACGCCGACCATCCTTGACCTTGGCTCTCGAGCCAGCTGGCCTCTGGAGCTCCCACTTGGTGGTCCTGATGGTGGCCTCGCTGTGCACCACCTGGGGGGCCCTCCCCGTCTGTAAGATCTCCAGGAGGGTGGACTTGCCCTGGCGCGGAGGACCCACGATGATCATCTTCATCAGCTTGCACTTTTCTGCTTTCCGCAGCTGAGCGCGCAGGTAGGACAACATTGCTTTGGGGCCTATGCAAAATCACAGAGTGGGGAAAGTAGATGCTGCTGACATGCGGGCGAGAACATGCTCACAGCTCTTGGGAAACAAAAATCCTGTCTTGAAGGAACACTTTCCATGTGTTCTAATGGGGGGAAGTGGAGAGGGCGATTGAGTCGGATTGGAGGCGGGGAGTTGCGGTCGTAATTACCCCAAAAGTGGAGTCCAAAAGTCAAGGGCCTAAAGACAATATCCTTCCTGCCCAGAGAATCATAGATAGTTTTATCGTATGGCTAACTGCAATACAGTGGTACCCAACCACGGGAGCCCAAGAGGCTTCCAGCCCAGGTCCTTAACGACCGGACTTGAGTCCTCTTTCCCCAGAGGAGGGGGGAGTGCCTCAGAAGCCCTACCTTCTTTTTTGATCTCCGTGGGCACGTTGCTGATGTTCAGGTCTTCAATGTCCAACTGCCAGAGATTGCTCAGCTGCCCCAGCTCAGGAGGGAGCTCGCGGAGGCCAGGATTGCTGAGGGCACACATACACCACGGGAGGACACATGCACACACACCCCCACACCCACGCACGCAGCAACCTAGCAGCCTCTGGGCCCTGCACCCCAACCCCGACATCTCGGGCTCTGCTTTCGAGCGTTCTGTCTAGACAATAACTCCAAAGCCTTTCTCGCTAGAAAGCCAGCTCTGTCTTCTGCAGATCCCTGTGGCTTAGAACTAGATTTCCTCCCCCACCGTCCTCATCTCTCCTATTTATTACGATGCCATAAAGATTATCAGTGTCTCTTCTCAAAATGGCAATGTAACGAAATTATTTGATATTTTCATTGCTTCGCACACTGCACCCCCTCCGTGGTGTCTGGCGGTAGGTTTTCAGTAAATGGAAGGATGACTGACTGAGCAGTTCTCACAGCCCCTGCCTTCCCCTCACCCACGTCTTTGACTAAGCCCGGTTCTGCAAGTCCCAATGCTGCCTCCGGGTACATAGATGGCTTCTTCCCCCCTACCCCCTCCGCCCGCCAGTGTCCGGATCCTCAGATGGGTTACAGAGGACACTCTGCCTCCCTGCGCTGGCTGGGTACTCACTTTCCCAGGTAGAGCTCTGATAAACTCTTCAGGAGGCAAACCGAGGGAGGGATGGCGTCCAGGTGATTGTCGTTCAGACAAAGGACTTCCAAAGACTCACTTAAGAAGGCCGGAAATTCCAGCACCCCCGCTGCAAAGAAATGGCAAAGCAGACTGGATGTTTGCAGATGATTCTGGACCATCCCAGCATGCAGGCCAGCCGGGTGGACCTGCGGGTTCAACCTCCAGAGGACATTTTGGCAAGTCACCCCGAGTAAGGTGCTCATCTTCCTGACTGAGGGATTTTAATTCTAGGAGATGGTCCTACAGACATCTGTGCACGTGTGTGGCAATGATGTGAGGGCAGGACACTCCATGGCACACTGTAATAGCCAAGACAGAAGACAGCCTACTGGGAGGTGGCTGATGAGTAACGAGAGAATATACAATTATTGCAAAGCATGGGGCAGGTCTACATGTGCGGGTATGATACTCAAGAGCTATTGGTGAACTGAAAACGTGGGTGTGCAGGCATGTGAGCAAACACACATCCCGTGCATTTCTGTGTGTATGTTTCATGTGTGTGCGCGCCGTAATGCATAGAGATGCTCTGCAATGCTGTTTGTGTGCAGGCCACACATGCACACAGGTGGTACACGGTGTTATAGACGTGCACACACACCACACGTGTGTGCAAGTTACATGCTGCTACAGGCATGTGAACACACACAGGCGCACATGCACGTACATGTATGTTAGATACAAACATAATGGTTACTACAGACGCATCAAATTCCACCATTGTCTCTGGGGAAGGGAACTACTAGGAGACTAGATATTCATTCCACACCATTTGCTACTGCTCAAAAATTCTGTGTATTGTGGACATGCCTTCTTCAATTAAAAAAAAAAGCCAATCCATTAACAAATAATACAATGGGCTTGGTTTTTAGGCTGCCTGAGATGCCACTCTCTAAAAGCCAGCCAACTCTCTGGTATTTAAGCGACTTTGTTAATGAGGCTAATTATGAGATTCCCATTAAGATCATGTTGTATGTGTTCCTTCCTCGGGCACCGCAGTGTGGGAGCTGAGAGAGACTGGGGTTGGGAGCTTGGACTCGCCAACTGATGGGGATCAGAGACTTAGGTTTCAGCAAAATCTCCGAAGTGCCTTATCCTCCCTGGTAAGGCAGGGAGGGGTGGGGTGGTGGGGGTGCTGGGAGGGGGCAGGACTCCACGCCTGCAAGGGTCCCTTTCAGCTCCAGCTCCCAGAACTCAAGATAAAAGATGGCCCCAAAGCCCTCTCCTCTGGCCCTCTGACAGCCCAGCAAGATAGAGAAGCCAGGATTCTTTTGTTGGGCTGAAGCGACTTTCCTGCCCTTGATCACAACTTCCTCCCTTCGTTCTGGCTCTTCTCCACACGTTGTCACCCGTGGTATCGATGGTAATGGGGTAACCTAGGATCAGAGAATGTTCTGGGAGAGACGATAACGGAATCCCGAAATCGGAGCCCGGAAAGCCAGCCCAGTAGGTCCCCATGGGGAGAGGACTCAGTGCAGTACCTCCTTTAGTGTAATGAAGGTGCAACAGACTCTTAAAGACGGCTTTGAACGTAAGGAAAATGCTCAGAAGGACTTTTTTTTCCCCCCCAATGAAAAAGAATGATTCACTTTAGCCTGCCCCGACACACACGGAAAGAACGTGCACGGGGAGAAAAAAAGGCTCACTTTCTTCCCGGAGAACACATTCAGAACACCTGGCCTCTGCGCTTTCTGATTTTCAAGTTGTACCTCGGTGTTTATGAAGCCTAAGTAACAGGCGGACGGAATAAGGAACTACCATGGGGAACAGAAGCAGCACCTGTCACAGAGCTCCTGGCCCCGTGCAGAAGCGGGTCTGGGAGAGCACAGCACCAGGTATTTATGAACTGTAATTATGCCTAGAGTTATTTATGACTCTGCTGGTCTGAATTTTACCGTAAAAACGGCTGTCCAAATTATTTTTGGACGAGGCCGCCGCACAAATAGGGCTACTTGAATGTACATAAATCTGCTTGGAATTTTACTATCCATCTGCAAACAAGTTAGCTTTTATAGATAATTCCTTACCCGAAGATCAACAGCCCCCAGAGAATAACCTCCCCCCTCCCTCCACCGCCCCCCCCCGGAAGAATTTGTAACTGGGTCTCCTTCTTTTCTTTTTTTCTTTTTTTTTTTTTTTTGGGTCTCCTTCTTTTCATCCAGGGGTGGGCCTCAACATTTGAGATGAAATTAACAAACTCAAGAGGCCTTTGTCATGTGCCAAAGCCACCATCCACCTCTGCCAGGGAAACTTCCAAGGGGTGTGGCCTCCTCACCTCACTCCACAGCCAGGCTCCTGAGGGCCACCAGCAAAACCGTTTTCCAGAACATTAGTACACGCTCCTGTTGTGTTTTTTGTGGCATGCCTTTGGCCTTGTACTCTGACGGCTCCACAGGGGAGTGTCTGGTCCCACTGAGTGTTGGGCCCTACCTCCTCTTGCCCTACTGCGTTTCCAAACTGGAGACACCTTTCTAATCCACTCAGATGGACGAGGCTCAACCCACAGCAATAGAAGCCTGACCGAGGTCTATCCCAGCTACACTCTTCACGGGTATTATACCGTTTTGGCATCAATGAGAAGAAAGTGTTTGTCCTTCCTTCCAAGTGAAACCCCTATGTCTGGACTCAATTTCCAAAGTCCTAAGGCCCCGCGTTTTAAAAAGGATGAGTTATGAAATTCCTCACTGTGTGGCCCCATTAGTGTGGTTCGGGGCCTTCTCATTTGTTTCTGGGCCATTTGGACTTCCTTTCCTGCAAACTGTTTATATCCACTGCCCTCCTCTATTTTTTTTTCCAATTGAGTTGTCCTTTTCAAAAAATTAATTTGTAAACAGTCTTTGTATATTAGGGACTCAAGCCAATTTATGTCGCAATGATTTGCATTGAAAATACTTCTCAGTCTGTTTGCATTATGACTTGGTTTAGGATGCCTTTTACTGAACAAAGCTTTTCAATTTTTACAAAGCCCAAGGTTTTGGTCTTTTTCTAGGGACTTCTGGATTCCCCGCCTAGTTTTTAAAGGACTTCTCCATCCACAAATTTTACCTATATTCTCTTAAATGTTTATAGTTTTCTATTCCTTTAATGTTTAAAAATCTGAAGTCCACATGGAAATTTTTGTAAGTAGATGTAAGGTAGGGAATCCAGTGTTGTGATTTTCCCCTTCCAACTGGACAGGCAGGTATAACACAGTATTTATTAAAACAACAGAACATGTTTCCCCCACTAAATTGAAATGCCACCTTATCATATGCTAAGTTCCTATTATTTACTTAGGTCTGTTCCACTGATGACATGTTACTTTTTTAATCACATGTAGACACACACACTCACACATGACTGATGCGTATGTATAATGTGTGTATATATACACACATACCAGTTCATTAAGACGTGTAAGAGGTGGACAGACTATTTAGGTCATCTGCAAATGTGTCCTGGCCTCTGGCATTTCTTGTCTCCATCTTACACCATCTGTGCTAAAAGAGCACTTGCCAACATAAACTGAGCCAAAGAAGAAAGTTATGTCACATTGAGAATGACCTAAATATTGGTTCCTGTTCTCCAGGACAGCATCCCGAGGGATATTTATGTGAGCGTAGCTGGCTTTAGAAATCTTTGCTTTCAGGTTAAAAAAGGGGGGGGGGTTGCTGAGGAGCTCAAGGGACAGGTATACACCTTCCCCCCATACCTCTCAGAAAATGACGAATGAGAAGAATTTGTTTTCCTGGAATGCTGTCTGCTGGGCTGGCCTGGTTGTAAGACCAGTAAGAACACTCTAGGAACAGTTCTGTTTCTGATGAGTTTGGGGGAAAACAGAATCTCAGGCTGGCCAGGACGGTGGGGCTGTGCTCCCATGTGGTCTTCATCAGACGCTACAGTGTGGTCGTGAAGACCTCACGGTGCTACCCTTCCCAACCTCGGGGCTGGGGTCCCTCAGCGCTGGGCTGAAACCTGGTTCTGTCGCCAAGCAGCCAGTCAGTCAGCCCCTGTGCTGTAGACTGAATTGTGCCCCCCCCCCCTTATACATCAAACCCTAGCCCCCAGTGTGATGATATTTGGAGTTGGAGCCTTTAGGAGGTAATTCGGTTTAGATGAGGTCATGAAGGTAGGGTCCCCATGAGGGGGAATTAGTGCCCTTATATGAAGAGATACCAGAGAGCTTGCTCTGTCTGTCTGTCTGTCTCTCTCTGAAAAAACAGCAAGAAGACCCTCACAAGGAGCCTGATCTCAGACTTCCAGCCTCCAGAACTGTGAGAGCATACATTTCTATTGTCTCAGCTGCCCAGTCTGTGGTGCTTTGTTATGGGAACCTGAGCTGACTGCAACCCAGTGGGAGCCTCAGCTTCCTCACCTGCAAAATGGGGAACCCCAAGCCATACCCCATGCCATGAGCCTTACAGAAAGGCGCTAACAGGTGTACCATCTCTAGGGCGGTGCTCACTCACACAATAGCTATCAGTCTCATTGGACTGCAAGCAGGAAAGAGGGTTTCAGGATACTTGCAGGCCACACCTGTCTGATGAGCAACGGGCACAGTGCGCGCCCAGGTTTTTCGGGGAAAGCCCCATGCAAGGGCGCCCCCCGGTGGTGGGGCAGGGAACTGCCTGCCCGGCGGTCTCATCTGCCCCCAGGGACTCACACACCTGTCTCGGCCCCAGAACGCTGGCGCCCTCTGGTGGTGAAAAAGGAAATACGCTTTGTTTTCAATCCATCTTCATTTCTGCAGGGGCAAAAAAAATGATTTTGAGAAGAGCATGACAATTTTTGCTGGGACTATATAATGCTGAGCCATGCGGAGATAAGGGAGAACATTCCATCAGCAGGGTGTTTGGGCCCCCTGCAGCTACTAGGTAAGCATCCACAGCCCCTGCCTGCTAATGGCACTGCTTAAGCTCAGCATGACCAACGGTGATTTCGATTCTTGAGATTTTCCATTTCAGGCAGGTGTGAGCATTTCTGTGCCTGGCAAGATGGCCCATTCCAGTGGCTGTTCCATGTCACACACTCTCACTGGGGTGGGGGGATTCTCTTTCGGGGGTCAAGTCCCGCTAAGAAGTGGGCTTCAGCAAGTGAAATAGGGAGGCTGGTCTCCAGGACCCCAAGGGCCAGATGTGCTCATCCCCAGATTTTCATCTCTTATTAGAAGGTTTTGGGAGTGATTTTTATTCAATGGATGTGCATTTGGTGAGTGGTTCGCCAAAACTTTGGAAAAGAATGACAGATTAGGCGTGAGAAGATCCTCCGGGAGCCTTTAAACTTTAGAAATGGGAGGATGCTGTTATGGGTGAATTGTGCCCCTCACCTTCCAATTTATGTTTTGAAGGCTTTTTTTTTAAGATTTATTTATTTATTTATTTGACAGAGAGAGCACACAAGCAGGGGGAGTGGGAGAGGGAGAAGCAGGCCTCCCGCGGAGCAGGGAGCCAGATGTGGGGCTCGATCCCAGGATGCTGGGATTGTGACCTGAGCCCAAGGCAGACGCTTAACTAACTGAGCCACCCAGGCGCCCCTATGTTTTGAAGTCCTAACCCCCAGGACCTCCGAACGTGACTGTAATTGGAGGTGAGGTCTTTAAAGAGGTAAATAAGTTAAAATGAGGTCATATGAGTGGACTCTAATCCAATCTCACTGGTGTCCTTCTAAGAAGAGATTCGGACACAGGCACGCACAGAGGGAAGATCATGTGAGACACAGGGGAGCGGGGGTTCTATGCAAGCCCCGGAGAGAGGCCTCGGGAGAAACCTCAGACCTGCCCCCCTCCAGAAGCGTGGGGGAGGGGGGGAATAGGCGTGTCTTGCATAAGCCCCCTAGCCTGTGGTGCTTTGTTACTGCAGCCCTAATAAACCAACAGAGCCACCAGCCCAAGGGGCTGCTGGACTGTGGTTACGCATGTGTTTTAGAACTTGCCAGGGTAAAGAGCCCCCATGCTTACTTGCCAAATTGGTTTCTGGAAAGATCCAGGGTTTTGAGCTGTCTGCAGGTCCACTTCTCTTGAGGAGGCAGCGCCACAAGCTGGTTTCCCTGTAACCTCAGGAACATGAGGGCCTGGAGAGAAAGAGAGAGAGACGCAGAGACACCATCAAACACCACAGGGAGGACAGACTGAGAAGAGGGGTCAGCTCCCTGACAAAATGCAGCAAAATGATGATAACGGATTCACCCTCGCCAAGATCCCAATAGTGTCGGGCTCAACAGCCTCTTAGAACTCATGAAATTATACCCAACGCAGCCAACAGGACCGTCTGAACACAGTCCTTCCCTCCAGATCAATGGGAGGCAGTCATTCCAGAATGAAAGGAGTCCAAGTACGTCTCAGCGTTGGGCCTTCTGAAGAGTGACAATTACTCATGGGCCTGCCCGGGGAGCAGCGGCTGGTGCTGAGAGTCCTGGAGGCCAAGGTATCACATGGCGGCGGCGAGAAGCCCCTGCCTCCCGTGACCTCCTCGGGGGATGCCCCGTGCAGGGGCAGGGTGGCGGGGACACGGAGGGTTGCCTGCCCTAGCCAGGCCCCCTCTGCTGGCCCAGTGCCCCCTGCTGACCCCCTGGCCATCGGCTCTCTGTCTGCCCACCAGAAACTGCGGGGGACAAGCTCCGCCCTTGGACTTGTAACATGTTTTACTTTAGTGGGAGTACAGGAAGAACGTTGTAACCTTTCTCGAAGCCTTCGCTAGGGACAGGGACTCTCCTGTCCTCGGTGGGCAAGGCTCAGGAGTGCAAATGGGCTGCCCTGCTTTATACTCCTTACTCCATGCCCTCGCCTCCTCCCTTGTCAAAGGGGATCCAGGCCGCCCCCATCACAACCAGCGTGTCACCGAATGTCTCATAGGGCCATGCATGCACCAAGCCCCAGGACCCCAGGGTTGTGCAGGGCCTCACAAGAGCCCCATCTGGAGGGGGAGATAGTGAGCAAACATGAATTCCCACAGGGCTGAGCGGTAAGGTCCTGGACAAAATTCTTTCCCTCCTGATCTGCTGCTTCTGGCCTTGGTGGGAACCCGAGAACCCAGTCAGCATGCTGCTGGGGAGAAATGAGGATACCGGCTCAGAGCAGGGGGCTAAGCTAACAAGCCAGGGGTGCCCTTGAGGGTAACAATGACCTACGTCCTCACCGACCAGGGCCCCCATCAAAGTGTGCAGGCCCTGGGGCCTGAGACTTGGTGGCCTTCCTCCCTGAGAACACACAGATAGAAGGTACGTTTCTGGCCCTTTAGGGGTCCCTGAACACGAGGGGAAGCTGCACTTCTCCCGGCACAAGACCCTGTGGGGGCCCAGGTGGCGGGCCTGGCAGGACTGGGTGGCGAGGCCTGTGAGCTCTGCCCGGGGCTGCCCTGGTGCCTTCAGCCAACACTGGTCAGGCCCCGAGGTGGGGCTGGCCCTGGGTGCCAAGAGATGAATGTCAGCTCTGCTCTGCCTTACGGGGCTCCCATTCGAGTGGGGAAAACAGAGACAGGTGGGCAAACCACCTAATATAAGAAAGCAGCCCCGGGTGGGTGGGTCGGGGCAGGGGGACATGGGGCTCTGGCAAAAGGTACTTTCTTGAATTCACATCCAAAGAAGCTTCTGACCCCCCAGGAATTCCAGGTCTGCCACCTCTGGGGAGGGAGACGGGCAGGAAGGCCCACCCCGCAGCGCTCCCTTGGCTTTGCACACTGGTACGCCTTGGCCAGGGGTTGGGGGGGGGGGCGGGCAGGGGCCCGGAAGGACAGAGGCCAGAGAAGGCCAGACAGAGGGCTGCTGGGCTGTGCTTTCATGTTGCTCACTTCCTCCCAATCTTTGCTCATAAACACACACATTTTTGACAATTGAACCTTTTTTTTTTTTTTTTTTTGTCTCAGAAGCTCAGGAGAAGCCTACAGATTGTACTGCAACGTGGACTGATTCCCTCACAGAAGCCAAAAATGAGAAAGAGAGGGCTATCAGACTTACATCAAGCTGGAAAAGCCCCAGGGGAACTTCCTTGAGAGAGTTTTCTGAGAAATCCACATCCCTCAGGTGGTTTTTCCAAAAGACAGCCATCTTGTCTGGTAGAGATTCCAGGGCATTTTTGGATGCTTTACAACATTTCTAGGAGTTTGACGAGAAGGAGAAGGAGATATTAATTAGCTTCTTAAGTGCAGTGGTGCTTATGGGAAAGACCATTTCCAAATCTGATGTGGAAAATCAGAACACGACAATAAGGCTCTGTCATAAATGCAACTTGGCTAAGGGGCTATAAACCATCATTGTCCCATGTTGCTGTCCTTGCTCCAAGGAAGGGATGGGAATGGTTTCCTGAGGGACACAAAGGTGGCTCATGCTTCTATCCCTTCATTCCAGAACATCTGGCCCATTGTCCTTGGAAATAATAGCATCATTCCGGACCAAGCTCTAGAGACGAGCCGGTTTCCCACACACATATGTTTAAACCAGAGTGCGAACGCTAGCGATGGAGAATTTCTTGGTTTGAAACCAACAGCAATAAAACATAAACATTCTTTATGCTAGTCCATCTGTTTTAACAAGCAAACTTCCCCAGAAACAAAAACACCATTT
Source organism: Zalophus californianus (assembly GCF_009762305.2). Lineage (NCBI taxonomy): Eukaryota > Metazoa > Chordata > Mammalia > Carnivora > Otariidae > Zalophus > Zalophus californianus. The sequence goes on from NC_045600.1 coordinate 127,226,610, forward strand.
AATTGGCAGTGCGGTGGACGTGGATTATTTCTTCTTCTTTTCTTTGTTCTTATTTCACAGCTAGTTGAAAGGAACCGTGTCCCCCTTTTGGGCAGAACTCCCCCTATGCCAGATGTGCAAACTGTAACTGTGGAAAGTTCTATGGGTGTTATGGCACGAATCTCAAGCCCGGAGCCCGGCGGGGCGGTTGGGGAGGCGGCTGGCTTTCAGGTGAGTCACCTGAGACACTCAGCGGCTGGATGCTGAGTGACACCACTCGGTGGTAACAGGAAAACAGAAATGCTGCTACCCAGCCTGGTTACCAAGGGGAGGAAGTGAGACAGAGCCCTGACCTGTGCTCTGGTTCACGTGAGATGCCGGGTTGACAGGCCTTTCATGATTTCTGGTAACATACTCACCAAAGGGCAGGCCCAGGCATCTGGAAACACCTTCAGGTTATTTCTGGAGACATTCAGAGAATTGAGCGACTTGAAGCAATGAAGGAAAAGTGCAGGGAGTTCTGTCAATTTATTGTCAGAAATATCGAGTTCCTGTAGCTTCCGCAAACCAATCCAGTTAGTGGCTAGGGAAAAAGAAAACAATAAATTGGTAAAAAGACTGCTGTCAAGAACAAAATGACAAATTAGGTCAGGGTGCCGATGATACAACATACCACCTTCCTCTTCAAACAATTTTTCTAAGTAATTTTTGGAAGCTGTCAGTTTTTGAAGTTTCGAGAGGTGCAGGAATCCCGGTGGGAGGTGGGGCAATTTATTGCTGGAAATGTCAATCTCGAGGAGCCTGCGGTTGGGGAGGGAGGCAGTCAAGGCATCAGAAGAAAGAGGAAAAGCATCTTTGTTACATGTTTCTCTGTGGGCGTATTTCTCTTTTCCCCTCACGCAATGCTAAAGAGCGTGCGTTGAAAACGTTGCGGGCAGGACTTCTATTCATCGCATTAACTATTACCATGTCCCGTGTAGATGAGAAAATCACACGTCTCTTTGGTGGGCCCAGGTCTCACTGACCAATAGGGATGTAAACCTTTCTCAATATATGAAAGCAAAGTCAGCTGGTGTCCCAGAAGCTGCTGGAAGGCCCAAGGGCCATGCTTCGAACTATCTGGACCCCCGAGTCTGGCCCTGGCTAAGGACCCCCACTCAGAAGACACTTGTTCTTGAAGTGTTTGTGTGGCGCCTTCTTCCCCATGGCTTACTTCTGACCCTATGCTCTGTGGGACATTGTCTCTTACTTCACTCCAAGTGAAGCCTTAGCTTTTGAAATCGGCTTATAGATCCTTATAGAGTGAGGATCACCGCACGTCAGTGGAGGTAAGGCCCTCCCCCTTCCCAGGCAGCCTCAGGGGGAAGGCTCAGGCCTCTTCCCAAGGCCTCCTGAAAAGGGAGACCAGGAGCTGCCCACACCATCCACCTGCTGCCAGAGCGCTTTAGGGGCAACTCTTTCTCTGAGGCCCTTCCCACTTTCCCTGGGAGGTCAAATAAAAATGGGTGCCCCGGGCCTCACTATTAACCCCAGCCAGGAAGCGTTCAGCCTTCTCAGATTTCTGTCTGCAGGACCAACATCGGACATCTCGGGCGAGCAGCCTGCATGGCCACCACGCGAAGTGTAACGTGGGCCAGACAAACCGTCCCCGCCCCCTCCCCCCCGCCCAGACTTCTCTGCGTTCCCCTCGGAAGGAGGGGAGGACCGTATTCCTCAGAACTGTGTAAGGACAGGCAGAATTTCTCTCCTTTTACGGAGAATGGGTTTTCAAAATCACAAACTCCGATCAAGGAGTACGGAGCAGGAAGACTGCGGCGGTGGCAGGGGCGGGGGGGGGGGGGGCGGCGCTGGGTACAGAGGTCCCTGTGCACACCCCGGGGGGCCTGCGTGGGGCGGCTGCCTACCTGGAGCAGATGATTTCGTCCGATGACTGCACACCAGGCAGCTCCCCCAGGTGGTTCTTGGAGAGGTTCAGCTTCCGGAGGTTGATGAGTCCCCAGGGGATGACGGAGGGGAGGGAAGCCAGGCAGTTGGCAGAAAGGTCCAGCTCTGTGATCTGGCAGGAGATGTCTATGAGCCAGTCCAGATCCACCCAGGGTAACTTGAGGTGGGACCATTTCACACGAAGAGGCTGGGTTTGGAGAAAGGGGAAAAGCACCCTCGGTGAGCCCGGGGTGCCAATGTCAGCTTGGAATAGAGCAATGAGTTATTTGACCGTGAGTCTGTCTGTTCATCTCAGCCAGAGTCCCAGGGCGTCAGGACCTTGGCCAGCTTGTGGCTGGCACTGCATCTGTATCTATCTCACAGGTGATCTCTGCAAGATTCCACCGCACTCTCCAGCCTCTAGGGGGAGCCCGTGGGGGTGCGGGGCTGAGTGTTGCCTCTTCCAGGGCCGGAATCAGCAGGAATGGCCCCTGCTCTGTACAGAGGAGGCCACCCACGCTTGGAGGAGTCTCCCCAGACTGGAGAAAAAGACTGAAAACCAAACCTGGGTCTCTCCCCTGCAACACAGTGGGCCCCACACTGGGTGCTTTGTGGATGGGCTGCTTCCAGAGTGAGAAAGACCAAATATACAGACAATGGCCAGGCGCTATATAAAAAAACAGAACTTTGACACATCACCTGTCCACCTGCCTGGGAAACTAACCCCCTTCTCTACAATAACCAGCGCAGGAAGCCAGCCTGCTCTAAGCCAGACTTGTAGGGAACCACACTGCCATGTCTAGCACCAATCCAGTAACTTCTGTAACAACCAGCCCCAAATGGCCAGGACTTGATTAATCATGGACAGCCTCCCCAGACTTTGTCCCCACATCCCACTTAAATCAACCAGAGAGGGGCGCCTGGTGGCTCAGTCGTTAGGCGTCTGCTTTCGGCTCAGGTCATGGTCCCAGGGTCCTGGGATCTAGCCCCGCATCAGGCTCCCTGCTCAGCAGGAAGCTTGCTTCTCCCTCTCCCACTCCCCCTGCTTGTGTTCCCTCTCTCGCTATCTCTCTCTGTCAAATAAATAAAATCTTAAAAAAAAAGTCAACCAGAGAAAGCCAAAGTGCTCCCCCAACCAATCATGCAGGACAGCTCCCATCTCCTGAGCTGCCTCCAGCTTCCCCATCAATGGCCTCCAGTGGGCGCACACCTGAGGCTTTCCCTTTCTCCCACGAGAAAGCTTTCCCACTTCTCTGCCAAAACACAAGTGAAGGTAGCTGACTCCCTCGCTACAGATATTCAGAATAAATCGTCTTTGCTTTTCTCATTTGGTGGCCTTTGTTTATTTCCACAAGAGGGAGTCAGAAGGGCCAACCGCTTGCTGGGGTGTGGTGGTTAAATACACATGAGCAGGGTTTTTCTCTTTTTTCTGGATTATCAAAGGATTTGGGGCTTGATTCAGTTTTCGGGAGGGGGAAATCAGCTTTTTGGCTTGTTTCTCCAAAGCAACTGGAAATCCATATGAGGAAATTAGGGAAACAAAAAATCAGTGCTTGGCAAACAGGAAAATGTAACAACCAAGCCAATGGCGGGAAAGACCAGTCAGTAACGTGGGGTAAGTTTGCTTTCAAAATTGGCCGAACCAGACACACTTCCTTATGTGGCCACTAGATGGCGATGTGTGCCTGGTCTTTATCTCCTTAGCGATGCCGCCAGGATTGGGAAGGGTAGGTCTGTGACACCCTCTCAAAGCTCTGGTCTTTAACCCAGGGGATGAAAGACTGTCTTGTCTCTCCATTCACCTGGATGAAGAGGGACAGGTGATCGTCTGCTGCATTTGGGATCAAGAGAATGGAGTTTTAACTTCAGCTGATTTTTAAAAAAAAAGCCAAGTAAGTCACTCTATTGCTGTTTCTCGTCATTACTGTTTCCCCCACACTTTATTTTGAAAAATTTCAGACCTGCAGAAGAGCTGAACTTGGATAGTGAATACGCGTGAAATGCCCTTCACCTAGATTCCATTGTTAATCCGACGCCACATTTGCTTTCTCTCCTTTCCTTCCACACACACTTTTCATTTTTTAAAAGATTTATTTATTTATTTTAGAGGAAGAGGGAGAGAGAGAGAGAGTCCCAAGCAGACTCCACGCTGAGCGTGGAGCCCAATGTGGGGCTCGATCCCACGACCCAGGAGATCATGACCTGAGCCAAAACCAAGAGTCGGGTGCTTAACCGGCTGCACCACGCAGGTGCCCCACATTTTTCATTTTTGGCTGAATCATGTCCAAGTAAATTATAGCCATCATGGCACTTCACTCCTAAATACTTCAGCATGTATCTCTACAGAACAAGAATATTTCCCTGTGTGACCACTATCTATGGATCATTTTCAAGAAACGAAATCAATACACAGTATTATCAAATCCAGGGTCTACACTCACATAATCCCCGTTACCCCAGAAGCGTCTTTCATAACTATTTTGTGTCCTGATCCAGGATCCCATCAGGAACCACACATTGCAGGGCGCCTGGGTGGCTCAGTCGGTTAAGCGACTGCCTTCGGCTCAGGTCATGATCCTGGAGTCCCGGGATCGAGTCCCGCCTCGGGCTCCCTGCTCAGCGGGGAGTCTGCTTCTCCCTCTGACCCTCTTCCCTCTCGTGCTCTCTATCTCTCATTCTCTCAAATAAATAAATAAAATCTTTAAAAAAAAAAAAGAATCACACATTGCATTTCGTTGTCATGTCCCTCTGCTCTTCTTTAATCTAGAAGAGTCCGCATGGCTTCTTACGTCTTTTCAACATTGGCACAGCAATTTTTCAAGTCAGCTGCCTCGTAGAACACCCCATAATCTGAATTTACTCAGTCGTTTTCCCCTCGTGTTCAGATTCAAGGCAAGCATTTTTGGCAACCATCTCAGACAATGAGGCGTCCTTTCAACTGAACGTCACCAGAGGGCACCTGCTGTCAGGTTACTCCACTACTGATAAGGCCAAGTCTACTCCCTTGTTGAAGGTAGTGTCCGCCGCACCCCTCCTTTGTGCATTTTACTCTTTGTGATTCATAAGCAATCTGTGGAGTGATATTCTGAGACCAGCGAATATCTTGCGTTCCCACATCAGTTCACCTAGTGGTTCCAGCGGCTACTGTTGATCCTAGCCTGGCTCAGTTAGTACGCTGATGGTTACAAAGCGGTGATTTTTGTAAAACTACCATTCCTCCTACATTTGTTTCTTGGCATTCTTCTGTACAGAAGGGGGTCTCCCTGTCCCATTTAAGTATCCCTATGGACTCATGGATTCTCTCTTTATTCAAAGTGTTATAATTATTATTATCATTATGTCTTTTGCCGCTCAGGTCATCCCCAGTTTGGCCAATGGGAGTCCCATCAAGGGGGCTCCTGTGTTCCTCTGACATATCCCTACCTGTTTGGGGTACTTCCTTACCTCCTGGTAAACAGGATGCTCCCGTCTCCTCTGGTGCTTTCCAAACCCCAGCCCTGCAATCAGCCCTGATTCCCTTTAGCAGAAAATGGTATTTAGAAACTAGAATCTGGGTGTTAGGCGTACCCACTGCTACTGGGGTGTCACCGCTTCTCAGCCCATTGATCCGACACGGCTCTGTATTTCACAGGAGGGCATCCTGATGCCTGCAGTTCAAATCTAGCCACAGGGGCCTCTCCCTAATCTTTCTAGAATTTGTAATTGCATCACCCTTCATCTGGTTATTGTTGGGTTTCATCTGTTAAACAGCGGTTGGGGCCAGATGATGTCTAGGTTACTTCTGGACCCAGGATTCTCCCTGGCTTGTGTGCTGAGAAGGACAGAGTGCTCCTGTGAGGAGCCTTGGGATCAGCGTGAGAGCTGGCCCAGGAGCGGGCTGAGAGCAAGGTCACCGTTCCAGGCTTTGCAATGCCCAGTCAAAGAAGGTCCTCCGAGGGCCTGGCGGCCTCCTCTTCCTGGGTTCTTGGAGACACACACCGTTCCAGGACCCAGGACCAGACAGCTGGACACAAAGCCAAGAGGCCCAGATCGCAGTCTGACTCTCCACTCACCCTGTGTGGCCATTTCTGGTCATCCAACACCAAGTGGATTTGTCTTGGACTGACAACAGCAGCCAAATGGAAGCTGAAAAAGGGGCTGGTTTTGGTTTTGATTGTTAACAACAAACCTTAGGTGTCTGTTGACAGTCCTATAACGCAAACGATAGGACCATCAAAAATAACTAACAAACCAGAAATGAATCCAACTGTGCTTGTGAAACAAACCAACGATGGTACAAAAGGATCAGGGAGATGTTCTGTCCTGACAGTTCAGTCTCCCTCTTGCATCTCTTTCATGTTCTGTGAGCCCAAAGCTGCAGCCTATAATCAATCCCATAAGGAGCAGGGCCTTGACCTCAGGAGCCCTGAGCACCCCCCCACCCCCGGCCCCGTGTCTGCCTGACTAACTCCATGGGGGCCTCAGGCAAGTTTTGGTAGACGTGGATACCTTCTCGGGCTCTGTCTGGCTCAACTCCCCTTAGATGAACCTGCCTGCTGATTTTGTACTGCACTAACCCAGACCCCAGGGTAATCTCTTATGCCCCAGCAGGCAGTGCGGCCATCCAGAACCCGGCCCGTGTGCACCTCAAGCGCAGAGCCTTGACTGATGGTCTCCGCTGGTCAGCAGTGCATCCCGCATGCAGCAGACACTAAAGAAATGCTTGCGCCCTGACAAGAATCAAACCACTGAGAACTGCAATCCGTCCATTCACACCTTCAACTGGATCCATCATCCTAAAATGTCAAGGTCTGCTCAAAACCGTTCAGCCTTCCCCCCAGCCCCAGGCTGCCTGCAGCAGAGCATCCCAACGCCTTCCCTGGGGAGCCCCACAGTGCCGCCAGTCTCCCCAGCCACTTTCCAGCTTTAGGCCTCACTGTCTCCTCCCTGACCTCTGCATTCCCGTTGTTGTAGGTAGAAGCAACTGGGGGATGGGCATGCTCCCAAGAGCAGAGGATGCAAGGTGAAGGAAAAAACATGCCAACCAAACACAGAAACTACCTGTTCACGAATGAACCACAGGGCTCAGAAAGTGGACCCAACGCTGAAATTCTTAGGTAGGCTGTGGGGAGCCAGGGAGTGTGGCCTCGTTGTCAGTAACTGACTGGCCCATCTGCCGAGGGGCTGCTGGGGAGCCCCGGGGCTGCCAATACTCCCCCTGGAATGCGCGTTGCTTGGTAATGCTTGGACACTGCGGGAAGCACAAGGTGGGCAGGCCTGGAGCTAAGAGAGCTTTTGTAAAAGCATATTCCTAAAAACCGGCCTCGTTTTGATGGTGGGTGTCATGAGGTCACCTGAGGATCCGAGATTCTGCAGGTCTGGCTGGCCTCTGCCTTCACACCGTGCTCTGTCACTGCACTGGCTCGCATCCTGCCCCGGGTTCTCTGCCCTGGAATTCACAGCCCTCCTGCCGCCTGTTTAAACCCTACTAAAGCCTGTAAGCTTTGCTGCCAGGACTGTCTCCCTCATCGCTCATGAGGGTCTGTGTTACTACCCGTAGCTACGTTATGGGGACACCATCTGGAGGGCGCTGTTCTAGCAGAAGAAAATCATCAATAAGAAGAGAGAGGCTGTATGTGCCGCTGATTTCTCTAGACACGCCAGATGCTGCCAGTTCCTAAAACTGAGAGTTCTTTCTAGGTCTTACCCCCACCAGAGTTTCTACAGGGTGGAAATCTGCTAGACTCACGACGGCCCAGGAGAACGAGTCAAAAGCAGAAGTCTGAAAACAGGACACACACTCAGAGTATAGATATCCTTGTGAAAAGACTTCTGGGCTTAGTGGATGGGGAAAAACAAAAAACATGTGAGATTTCTACCTGGGCTTGGGTTGGTTTGAAAACTTTCACTAACAAAAGTGATTTTCCTTTCGGCCCAAACATGACAGGGTGCTCGAGTGTTTATAGAGCGGCAGGAGGGAAGTTAACACGCACACAGTTAAGCAGATGACAGGGCCCTTGACGTGGAAACCAAGCCAGGTGAGCCCCAAAGCCCTTGTTACTTATTTATGTCTAGCCCAGGGAAGGATCACAATAAACAAGTTTCGGAGAGAGAGAAGCCCGTGATCGCCTAATGAAACCCATGCACCCTGAACTGCAAAATCAGAGACAAGCTGGATGCGGAGGACCCCCCCCAAACCAATTCACCAGTGCCGTGGCTAAGGCACCCCCAACTCCGGAGCCAACAGACGGAAACGTGCTCATGTTTGTCCTTGAGCACAAGCCCTTTAACTTTCGGGCAAAGAGAAGGAAGTACTGCTTTTCCAGAAGGCACAGGGGGATGACCTAGAACCTTCTTTCCCGAGGCAGTGGTAGTGATTAGGACCAAATCAAGAAGGCCTAGATGTATTTAAGGGCATGCCTCAGTGCAGAGTGATGTTTGCGGTGCTTCCGTGTACAAAAGACCTCCCTGTCCTGTGGTGGGGGCTGTGGTCCGGGGGGCAATTACCTGCCTTTACACAAACCTTCTTGAAGCCACTGGACATAAAATATCACACTGAAAGAGCCGGTAGGCCACAATTACATCACTTAGGCTTGCTTTCATGTCAGTGCAACCCTCATCGGTGGAAGAAAGATAATTGGTAAGCGAAGGGCTGTGGTCTACGATGCTTTCAGCCTGGCTTTCAACCTTGAGGGTTGTGGGTTGGTAGGGAGCTGTGTGCCTCTGCCATTGGTCAGGTAGAGGAGAGCCTCGCCAGCGTGGAGGTTCAATATCACCTCCTCCTTGTCTCTACGGAGCCCTCAGAGCAGAATTCACACCTGTTCTCCCTGTGCTGTCAGTTCATTGTTCCTATCAGCTGGTCCGTGTTTGACCCGCGACCTATGGCTAACTGTGTAAGAATCTTCCCTCCTCGAGGCTATAAATCCCCTGAGGGGACTGACTAGAGCTCCATGACATTAGGGCATGACAAAAAAAGGCAGCTTATATAATCAGTCTATTCCACCAAGACACACATGTTCAAAGGGCACCGGGGAGACAGAGAATCTTCTAAAATGTATTCGTGAATTCTTGGCCAACATAAAACCAAAGCCTTTCTTTTGGGGGTGAAGCAAAAAATCCGGGGATGATGGCAGAAGGTGCCTTCTCCTTGTTGGGCCAGCCAGAAAGCCAAGAGCCACCTTCTGATATGTGAAGGAGCGGGCAGAGCCCCCAGATGGTTGGAGACACGGTGGAACCCATGGGTCTAATCTAAACAGAACGAACTCGGCAAAAAGCCCAAAGAACAAGTCAAAAGAAACCCTACAAATGAAGATGCCTGCAAATGTTCTCCGGGAACCCAGACTGTCCAAGGGGGCCAGGGAGGACAGGGATTTGGCTGGACAAAGGATCAGCACGTTGGTGACAGCGGCTCTGTCCCAGCCTCCTTGTGCATGTGGGGACTACAACACACAAGACACGACTGATGGCGTCTGCCACCGTGCCTGCCTCCTTGCCCCCCAGGAGAAACCCTCCAGGTGAGACTTCCAAACACCTGCTGCTCAAGTCCCTGCACTCTGGCAGGGGAAGGCTCTCAAGAAGAGATGGGACATTCAGCATGTAAGGATGAGCAGGAGATGGGACGTCTGTCCGTGCATGGGAGGTGGCCATGACCGATGGACCCAGGCCAAGGGCAATGAGGCCGTGGCCACAGGGATGATGTTATGGGCTGAACTGTGTTCCCCGCAAAAGACATGTGGAAGCCCTATGCCCCAGTACCTCCGAATGTGACCTTCATTGGAAAGAGGGTCTTTAGAGAGATAATTAAGTTAAAATGAGGTCATTAAGGTAGGTCCTCATGTAATATGACTGATGTCCTTATGAAGAGGGGAAATTTGGTCACAAAGGCAGGTACATGCTGAGACAGGATGATGTGAAGACACGCAGGGACAAGATGTCATGTGGCTGGAGCGATGGGTCTGCAAGCCAAGAACGCCAAGGACTGCCAGCCACCACCAGAAGCTAGGGAGAGGTAAGGAAGGACCCTTTCCTAGAGCTCAGAGGGAACAGAACCCTGCTGTTGGCACCTTTGATGTCAGGCTTCTAGCCTCCAATACTTGAGACAGTAAATCTCTGTTATTTTAAGCCAACCAATTTTTGGTACTTTGTTACGGTAGCATTGATACAGATGGTAACAAGTCAAATGAAGATGAGAGAAGTCAGGACCCGAGAATCTGGAACATTCCATGGACAGAGGCCCACACATTAAAAAAGGAAAAGAAAGAAACAAGAGATTCTTAAAGGCCAAAAGGATGCCCGAGACAAGTAGATTAGAAATATAGTGAACAGGTAAGGAAAAGCACAGTAAGATTGGTCACTAAATTAGCCAAAAAGCCGGTGAAGTCTCCATAGTATAAAGGAGAGTTTCAAAAACGACCTGAGAATAATTACAGGGAGTAAAGGAAGGGAGAGGTAAAGAGAAAGGGGAGGTCAGCCTTCCTCTCAGACTCAGAAAGAAGATTAATTCAATGACTTAGTTAATGAAATGACTGAATGAGAAAAAAAAAATGTAATCAGCGCTGAAAAAGCATGTCTGCTCAAAATATTTTAAGTATCAGAATTGGTAGTGGTTAGCTGCCAAGATGATTTAAGGCGAATAAACAAAAGGAAATATCACCATAGAAACCACACCAATGGGAAACATAAGTACAAATATAACTTACAAGCAAACCTAGGATGACATTTTAAACAGTCTCTTGCCTCCAAGGGCACACTCAAGGTAGGGAAACCCTCTGGAAATTGAACTGTGATCACATGATGAACTGTGTCCATGACGCTTTGCAATGCACGCCCAGACTTCCGTGCCCACCTTTTCAGCTGACCCTCACAGTAACCCTGTGAAGTCTGGCACGTAAAGAACCTCAGAGAGACAACTTGCTCAAAGGTTAACAGAACCAAGATGGCGATTCAGGTGCCCGACGCTCTGGTCCCTTCCTATTCGACCACCATGTTCCTTTCCTGAGGCTGTGGAAAAATTGACAGTTTCAAAGGCATTCGGAGAAATAATCAAGGCTCCTTGATAGTAATAAAGATGCTCAATCATAACCCCAAAATATGACCATGCTAAATCTTTATGTTCCGACCCTGGGCAAAATAAGTAAAAGAAAAACTAATGTATATTCAAGAAAAATGCCAGCATACTATGATAGATCAAATATGGAATGAATCAAGGAATTATAGAGCTATGCACTGCCATAAAAATGGGGGATCACCAATAGGAGGGGGCAGGAGAATGAATTCTGTGTTCAAATAGATATGAACTTGCACATCTGATTAAACTCTGAGTATGAAGGAAAAGTAAAGCAGAAAAAGGAACAGGAAAAAAGGGCGCAGGGAGAGGCAAACATCTGCTCTATCTTATCTGAGGACAAAGGCAAAATAGAGGCAGAACCAATGAGAGAAGCAGAATTAGAAGGTGGCCAATCCTTTGAACATGAAAACATGACCTTTTAAGTCATGCTTGTGCAGGAGAGGAAAACCAAGTCACAACAGAATATATTTTTAGAACAACAAAAGTATTACAAGTAATGGAAAAGACAATGCACAACTCTGATCACAGTTGCAAACAGAAAAAGTGAAACATAATAAAGCAACTCTGCCCTACTTAGAGTAGAAAGCTAAAAACAAAACAAAACAAAACAAAACAGGAAAATTAAAACAATTAGACTTAGCATAGAGAAACCAGACTGAAGTCAGAACAAGGAAGTTGATAAATAAAGCCAATTCGAGGGTCTTTGAAAAAAATAATAAAGTCAATAACCAACTGACTAAATTAAAAAAAGATTTAACTGTAACTTTAATAATCTAAGAATGAAAATGACAATCTGATGACCAATGTATAAACAATGTTTACGTTATGGGAGGTGTTGTCCTTGGCCACAGCTAAAAACAAACCAAATAACGATGTTGAAATGCAAGATTTACTTACAAAATAAAAATTCTGGAAGTGACATAAAAAGAGAAAAACAGAATAATGTATATAAGACAAATAAGTAAAATAACTAGAGACTCACTCCCCAAAGGCTCCTAATTCAATATAATTATTTTTTAGTACTTTATCCCAAAGTTTTTCTTTATTTTTATTTTTTAATTAATTTTTTTTAAATTCCAGTGGAGCTAACATACAGTGTTATAGTAGTTTCAGGTGTACAAGATAGTGATTCAGGACTTCCATACACCACCTGGTGCTCATCACAAGTGCCCTCCTTAATCCCCATCACTATTTCCCTCACCCCCCCCACCCACCTTCCCTCTGGTAACCATCCGTTTGGTCTCTATAGTTAAGAATATCTGAATGCCAAAAAGTGTTTAGTAAAATTTGTCACTTTTTCTTCACTAAAAAAAATTTAAAAATAGATAGAGGATTTTTCCTTAAAAAAATCATTATGCTCCCTCCCCCGTAGTATTTCAGTCATTCCTTTTAAAAATAGGAAGCTTACAAGAAATATTCCATCACTAGTTCCAAGTTAATTTTGCCAACATCTATTTGAGAAAGAGGAAAAAAAAAAAAGCAGGAAATAAAATGTCTGCAGTTAACTAAACTACTTAGCTTACTGTTGGGAGAAACTTCAGTTTCCTCAACTTTTAAGTAAAGACAAAAATTTTTACCTTATAGGACTGTATAGGTGATTAAAGTAGTTGACAAAGTTCTCTGTCAGCTATGAAGTCTTACGTAAATGGGAGATTTACTGCATATATAAAGTTTCAACCATCCATCCATCCATTCATCCATCGATCCATCCATCCATGAATGCATCCATCCATGCCACCATCTAATCATCCTGTTACAGCCCTACACTGGGGTGGGGGGCGGTCAAACACAGGGTAAGCAAACTTGGCTAAATCCCCTGCTTTTGAGAAGCTTCCTTTCAAATGGGAGAGTTGACAGTAGATGAGAATATCACCCAGACAACCTCAAACTTTGTTAAGTGTATAAATAAAATGGACAGGAAGCTCTAGGAGATATAAGAGGGATCCGACCAGGTGTGTGGGTCAAAGAAGACTTCCTGAGGATGTGTGGGGTTCAGATTTGAAGGGTGTCCTAGTCAAGGAGCAGTGATGTGCTGAGTGCTGAGGACACAGGCATGCTTCTTTCTGGCTATGTGCCGTCCACCCTGAAGGTGGAGGCACGGATGGTACAGTTTCCTCCTACAGCTGGATATTTCTGTTTCCTTCCCCTAACTTCTTCTTATTCTTCTTTTAAAGATTTTATTTATTTATTTGACAGAGAGAGAGAGAGCACAAGCAGGGGGAGTGGGAGAGGGAGAAGCAGGGCTCCCTGCTCGGCGGGGAGCCTGCTTCTCCCTCTCCCACTCCCCCTGCTTGTGTTCCCTCTCTCGCTGTCTCTCTCTCTGTCAAATGAATAAATAAAATCTTTGAAAAAAAAACAAAACATTGGCTGAATCAAATTCAAGGATCAAGTGACATGTACATTGTATCCATGATCTATTTGTGTTTTGGCGAGTTTTTTTTTTTTTTTTCAAAAATCTTCCATTGCTCTCTCTTTCATATTTCTTTTTTTTAAGACCTTATTTATTTGTCAGAGAGAGAGAGAGCACAAGCAGGGGGAGTGGCAGGCAGAGGGAGAAGCAAGCTTCCCCGCTGAGCAAGGAGCCCGGCCTTCCAGGACCCTGGGATCATGGCCTGAGCTGAAGGCAGACGCTTAACTGAGCCACCCAGGTGCCCCCATATTTCTTTTTAAAATTATATTTTCCTACAAGTATTTTGCTTTAATATATAAAGCATTTGTCTTACTTCTGATGATGTACCTTTATAACTCTTTGTAAATTTGTAAAAAAGATAATGTAATCTCCCTTTTCCAACTGGGATAAATGCCCTTTTAAAATATATTCTGATGAGTTTCCGATGCTTAACCCTTACTCGTTTGAAACTTATTTGTATGGTTACCAATGTCTATAGTGATTGATGGGCAGTTGTCTATACCGATACTCACAGTTGCACCATTTGACACTGTTCTCATTCTTTCCTGGCTGTGTTTTTCAGTTAGTCATTTAAGCTCAAATAATCGTTTGACTCTTTCTGCATCTCTGTTTCATTCATGACTTTCTCCATTTGAACAAAGTACAAGCGGTTTCTATCACTGCTGTTTTGTATTCTGTTTTAAGAATACAGTAGGAAGCCTGTCACGAACACCTTGAAAGGTCACACAGTGTACTCGCTCGTTGGCTCTACCGCATCGTCCGGCTACCCAATTTCAGGCTCTCAGGAGGACTAACAGCATGGAGAGTAGCCACAGGGAAAGCATCCAAACAAGGGAGGCACAAGGGCAGGGAAAGAGTCAGTATTTGGAAACTAGCGAGAACAGACGCGTATGGGATAATCAGCTAAATTCCTCATCGGGGCGCAAGAAAAGCTGAACTGATGGGCAGAGGCCTGAACAGTCCCGAGTTTGCTTTCACAGCTTTTGAGGGGCTGGTGAAAGGCTCTCTATTCCTCTCCCACAAGTGAGTGGTGCCAAGGCCAGGCTCTGGGCAGTGAGTTGGCTCCTAGCGCTGTGTCTTACCCACTGGGGCACTGCTGCCCAGAGACTGAATCCTGGGGACGCCGGTTCGAACCCCTTCTACAATGGCAGCTATGGGCAGGGCGTGCGGGGCCAAGAAGGTGGGGATGTGTGTACGTCCAAATGCTCTGGAAAGCATAAAACTCTGGAATAAAGACTCTTTGCACTAAGCGTTAGGCCGAACCCAAGACAAAGGTGTTCCCCAGAGGACTTGGGGTCCCCCAGGAAAGGCTCCTTGCCTATACAGTGCCTCAGGGGCTCTCTGGAGCATGCAGCCCCTGCTCTCATTTCCTTGCAACACTCACAACAGTCCCAGAAAGCCCTCTAACTGCTGAATGGAGACAGACACCATGACTATTCCAGGACCTGCTGAGGCGGCCTTTCCTGGCGTTTCTGAGTTTTCCTGCTCCTTTCTGGGCATGCCAACATCAAAATGTTGCTATTTCTCATGGCAACAAAGCAAACATTGACAGGGCTCTCGCCACGAACACGGCTGTCTCGTTAAAATGTTCAGGCAAGAGTCTGGCAGCTTTCAAGGGGGGCGCCAACCAACCAGAGCCAAGGAGCAGCTCCGGCCAGGTCCGACTTGGCTTTGGGTTTGCTCTTCTAAAAGTTATGTCCAGACCACGTGGTGTGGGCTCTCAGAGACCTTCCTTACCAAACGCCAACAAAACCGAAGCCACCTGTTTCTGCCAGGGGAACACCGATGTGGGCTTCTCTGCAGTTCCCCCCGTTGGTGGGCAGAGGCAAGCTCTGGGCAGCCTGGGGACGAGGCGATGCCTGACCCAGAGGCACGCAGGAAGGCTCTGAACCTTTCCTGGCGGTGGCTTCCACTGAAGCAGCAATTACATTAAAACAACAACAACAACAAAAAAAAACCCTCCTAGCTGGTGGAGCAGGAAGCCACAGCATAAACAGAGCAAAGACAAGATGATTAATTCAGCAAGGTCACTGCCTCGAAAGCCAGCCAGGCCAAGGGAGCTCTCAGGCTGCATACACGGGGCAGCAAATCTCCCTTTGAATGACCGCCCTTGTCTACTCTTCGGAACCCAAATGCCGGGTCAGACCCACCGCACACCTGGGAAGGTAACAGCACTCACCTCTGGTTCCTGAGTCATCGTTCCTGACGGCTGGGTCCGTCTGGGCTGCCTGAGTCCCTGTCTTCTGCCAGCAGCAAAGAATGTGCTATCACAGGTTCTAGATCGCAGGCAGCCAGACACACCCACTGCCAGGCACTTGCCTTTGAAATTCACATGAATAATAAAAATACCACCTGCTTTGGGGAAGCCCAGAAAAGCCTAGTGGCTCAGCCTGCACTGTAATTTCATTTTCTCTTCTAGGCCAAGGAGAAGAAAAGTAACATTGTCTTTTCTTTGTCTTCTCCTAAAATGCAATGGTCACTTTTATGCTCTCTCTTGGCAAACGTAGGAGGCATTGCCCTGTGGAAAAGGTGGCAAACAGAGATGCCAATCATTTCTGCTTTTAACCTTTAGCCAAGAAAATCAAAGTCGCCGGCCCTCCAGCTTGGGTGTGCACTGGAATCACCAGGGGAATTTTTTAAATGAAACTGAGGCAGGTCCCATCAGAGATTTAGATTCAGTGAGTGTCAGGTGTGACATGAACATGGGGGTTTTTAAAAGGTCCCAGGGAGTCCGTCACAGAAAAGTGTGACAACCACTGATGTACTTGGGAGGGATAGTTCAGGAATCATGAAATGGGAAAAGCCCTGAGTTCAGGAGACTCAGGTTCTGGGCTGAGTAGAACTATTTAGTAGTTGCTGTCCTTGGACAAGTAACAGGATGTCTCTAAACCACAATATTTTCATCTGGAAAACAGATTCGATTCCCTGCAGTTCTTACCGAGGGTGTTGTAGCAATCAAGTAGGAAAGAAAATGTTGGGAAAAAACACCAAGCACAATATAAATGTAAGGGCTGCACGATCACTATTTCCTTTTACAAAGTGAGGCGGATATTTAATATTTATTGTACGTTTACTATCAATAAGAATGACAAGTATCATATGATCTCACTGATAAGAGGAATTCTTAATCTCAGGAAACAAACTGAGGGTTGCTGGAGTGGGGGTGGGGTGGGAGGGATGGGGTGGCTGGGTGACAGACATTGGGGAGGGTATGTGCTATGGTGAGCGCTGTGAATTGTGCAGGACTGTTGAATCACAGATCTGTACCTCTGAAACAAATAATACATTATATATTAAAAAAAAGAAGATAGTAGGAAGGGAAAAATGAAGGGGGGGATATTGGAAGGGGAGATGAACCATGAGAGACTATGGACTCTGAGAAAGAAACTGAGGGTTCTAGAGGGGAGGGGGTTAGCCTGGTGATGGGTATTAAAGAGGGCATGTTCTGCGTGGAGCACTGGGTGTTATACGCAAACAATGAATCATGGAACACTACATCAAAAACTAGTGATGTAATGTATGGTGATTAACATAACATAAAAAAAAAAAGGTTTCCCAGATCAAAAAACAAAACAAAAAAAACACCTCAACTTTGCATGTTCAGTGTCACTTGCGGCTTCCAAGGGCTGCTGGGGTAGAGGCTAGAAGGATAACTTCACAAGATATGCTGAACCTGCCCTTGTTCTCTTTGGCCACCTTGCCTCCAAGATGATTCTATGTTCTTCCCTAAATAAACTAGGTATTTAATCTAAAAAAAAAAAAAGACTATTGGTATTCTTTAAAAACTAGGAAACCAGTAAGAATAAGAGAACAGTTAAAAGGAAATGGCAAGGGGAGCCTGGGTGGCTCAGTCGGTTAAGCATCTGCCTTCAGCTTGGGTCGTGATGTCAGAGTCCCGGGATCGAGCCCCACATCGGGCTCCCTGCCCGGGAGGGAGCCTGCTTCTCCCTCTCCCTCTGCCTGCTGGTCTGCCTATGTGTGCTCTCTTTCTTTCTCTCTGTCAAATAAATAAATAAAATTAAAAAAAAAATAGCAATAAATATAATACAAAAAGACGGAAGTAATAGATCGGTATGGCAGGTCCCACACAAATGTGAATTGAGTGGACTGCTCAAAGACATACTCTCAGATAGGATGAAAAACTAAATGCTGTTTATAAGAAATACACCTAAGATAATGAAAAAACTGAAGGTGAATGTCTGGGAAAACCTGTACAATGCTGATGCAAAGAAAAAGAATGCAGTGTGGCCATATGAAGAGCAGACAATTCCAATTTTAAGGACAGAAGCATGAATGGGATTAAAGCAGGTATTTGACATCATGAAATAAGTCAAAATGGGGCATAAAGCCATTAAATAGGCCTATAAAGCAAAAACTTGTAGAACAATGTGAAGAACTAGAAAAAAAATCAGAAGTAGGAAATACATATGTATATATATACATATATATGTACATTTATAAATATGTATATGTGTACATATTATGTGTGTGTGTATTTCAGATTCTGACAAAGAAAGCTAGCACAAAATGACAGCATACGAAAGACTTGCATATGCAACTGACAAGATAAAATTAGAGGAAAAAAGAAAAATATTTAACTCAATAAACCTAAAAAAAGAACTCCAATAATAATAGCTATTATCTATTAGGTACTTATCATGTGCCAGGCATTGGTTTTAGAATGTTACAACTATTACCACATTTAATTGCCAAGTATCCTTCCAAGACAGATACTTTCTTCCTCTTTATTTTTCTTACCTCTCAGATGAGGAAACCAAACACAGAGAGGTAAAGTTACCAGATGAAGGTCTGGAGCCCAGATGAGACCGTGAAGTCTCATGCCATGGCCTTGCCTTAACCACATCACCCCAAATACTCAGAGACAAATAAAATACTCAAAGAAGAAAACATGAAGGTTTTAGTACAGATAAAAGCCAAAGTTAATGAAATAACAGAACAAATCATAAAAAAGTAAATAAAATCTAACAAGTCCTTTGACAAGACCACTGGAACATGTAAATCCCTGGCTGGTCTGATTAAGTTCAAAAGAGAAAAAGTAAAACTGTCCAACATCATAAATGTAAAGGAAAATATATCATCATCATTCATTATATCAACACATTACAGTAGAAAAGCTAATTGAATATATCAGTAGCTGCCAAAGAGGAATTTGACAAAACCCAGCAATCTTTCCCAATAAAAACTCTTAAGCAAAAAAAGAATACATGGAAACCACCTAAATCTAACAACAGTCTATTTACCAAAAATCTACAGCAAATGCCTATAAATTGCTGAGGTCAAGACCTTTAAAATCAGGAACAAGAGAGACTCATCTGCTATCCTCATGATGATTCAACTTTTGAAGTTTCTAGTGATAGCATGAGACATGAAATAAAATAAATTATATAAATATTAGAAAAGGAGGGACAAACCTATTTGGAATTTGCAGATGACTTGATCACATGCCTAAAAGTCTCAAGGAACTCTTCTAAAAACTATTAAAATTAATAAGAGAAGTTGGTAAAGGGACTGGATAAAATGTAAATAAACAAAAGAGCTTTTCTCCATACCAGTAACATTGGGTTGGAAATAGAAATGGAAAAGAATCATATTCCATTCACATAGCGGCAAAAACAAGAAAGAAGACACAAATAAACATGGCAGGTGTAGGTTCTTTATGAAGAAAATGATAAAATCTCATTAAAAATATGAAAAATAATATAAGATAAATAAAATACAAAGTCTTACAAAAGAACATGGAAGCTGCACAAATAGACTCATCATGGGAAAAGTATAAAAGTAAGAACAAATGTCTAAAAACAGTCAAGATATTTTCAAAGAAAGAAACCAAACAAGTAGAAAACATGCATTAATAGGCTGTAAGACTTAAATGAAACGTCTGTTCTCAAAACAGTATGGCATTTACCTAGAAACAGATTAATAGGCCAGTGGGCCAGTACAGAGAATCCCAAAATGCATACAGACAGATACTGGGGAAAATAACATGATGACATGTCAATTCAGAAGGGAAAGGAAGTTCTATTTAAAAAAACTGTGCTAGAATAACTGATCATCCATCTAGAAAAGATGAAAGCTAGATTCTCTCCCTCATACCTCCCATACAAATAAATATAGGAAAATTAAAGCTTAAAATGTAAAAACTAAAAGAAAAAAATATTGTGAGATACCCCAGGAGGAGAATATTTCTATAAAATTGAGGGGGAAATGACCTTCTTACATAACCCAGACGCCATAACGAAAAAGATGTTTGATTACATATTCTTATATCTTTGTTATCACAAAAGATAGCAGACCAAAGAAAAATAAGGGGTTGGAGAAAATATTGGAACATGTATGATAAAAAAAGGTTTAAAATCTGATATACAAAAAGACCCTCCAAAATGAGAAGGAAGACATGACCAACCCTTCGGGAAAATAATCAACAAACAGGCAACTCACATGAGGGGAAATGCAAATTGTTCATGAAGATAGGACAGGATGCTCTATATTGTTAATAATAATAGTGTGGACATCAAAAGAAGGAGATCTCATTTCCATCCAACAGACTGATAAAAATTAAAAGGCTCCTGGATATCTAATGCTGGCCAAGGTGTGGGAAAGAGAGATTCTCACATAATGTGGCTGAAAGTGTGAATCACCATAGCTTTTTGGGGAAGTGATTCCCAAACAATCCATTTTGGGAACTTTGATCTACAGAAGCAAACAGTCCAGAAAACCAGGCTATATAACAAAGGGCAAAACCCAGAAATAATCCAAATGTCCACCAACAGGAAAAGGACTAAGCTATGTTCCTCTATAGATTTAAGGCATGTATTTAAAGAATGAGTTGTAGCCACAGTGACGGATCTAGAGGGAGTCCATGACAGAGTGCTAAATTTAAAGAGCCTAGCTGAAGATGATGTAAATAACACAACACTCTTTTTGTTATTAAAATGGAAAACTAACTAAAACTATATCCTGCATATTTTTCCAGTTTTATTCAGATATAATTGACATATAATAGTGGGTAAGTTGGGGGGCGCCTTAGTTGGTTAAGCATCTGCCTTCGGCTCAGGTCACAATCCCAGGGTCCTGGGATCGAGCCTCGCATCGGGCTCCCTGCTCAGCGGCAAGTCTGCTTCTCCCTCTCCCTCTGTGATCTCTCTTGCTTTCGCTCTCTCTCAAATAAATAAATAAAATCTTAAAATATATATTGGGTAAGTTGAAGGTGTACAACTTGTTGATTCAATACACTTATATGTTGCAAAATGATTACCACCACCATAGTGTTAGCTAACATTGTATAATGTCATCTAATTACCATTTCTTTTCTGTGGTGAGAATACTTGAGATTTACTCTTTTGGCAACTTTCAAGTATATAGCACTGTATTATTAACTATAATCACAGAGCTGTATATTAGGTCTCCAGAACTTATTCATACCCTATGACCAACATCTCCCCATTTTCTGCCCCCTCCAGCCCCTGGTAAATCATTACTCGCTGTTTCTAGGAGTTTGGCTTTTTCTGATTCCACATAGAAGTGTGACCATATGGTATTTGTCTTTCTGTGTCTGATTTATTTCATTTAGCACAATGCCCTCAAAGTCTACTCATGTTGTTGAAAATGGCAGGATGTCTTTCTTTCTTGTGACTGAAAAATATTCCATTGTAGATATGTACCACCTGCTCTTTATCCATTCGTCCACACACAGTGGCTACTCACCATTTTCCCTGGACAACTGCTGGACAAGGCACTAGCTTCAATGAAATACTTCCTGAGGAGATGTTTGCTGGGGTCAGGACTGTCCAATAAGATGTAGGAACAGAAAAAAGCCCCATGCCGAAGCAGGAATATGGCGATGTCTTCATTTCCTGAAGGACAGAAAATGGCATTCAGATGCAGAGTGTGTCACAGCTGTCCAAAATGGCAGATGCTAATAGGTGAAACCGGGAATGAAAAGGGTAGTTGTGCCAGTGGACCTTCTCTATGACTTCCCTTGAGGTGGCAAATTCCTGTTTGTGACTTTCTGTGGGACTCTGCCCTGTGGAGCGCTTCCTACTATGGTCCCATTTGCCACAGTTTGCCTGTCACTGAAATCCCCTTGCAGGGGCCAGTGGGGCCAATGAGGGAAGGGGCAGACATTTTGAAAGAGAGACAAGTAACAGAATTTGCAAGCGTCTCCACACAAGCACTTCAAGAGCTAGGGGTGAGGGGGAAGACAAGGTCCCCCATCTCCAACCTGTGAGGGTTCCCATGGGTGGGCCTGACGGGGGGGGAGGTACCCACCTGACTTGATGGCCGCGTACAGGGGTAAGCGCACGATGACAGGAAACTCGTTCTTCCTGACTGCGTAGCTTTCCGGGTCGGCCCCGTGCGTCAGGACGAGGAGCTTCACCAACCCCAGGTGCCCTCGCTGGCAAGCCAAAGCCAGCATCCAGTTCAGCAGCCGCTGGGGGCTGCAGGGACCTGGCAGGAGATGACAGAACAAAGGGAAGGTGCCACTCAAGGGTTTTGGTTGTTCCCATTCTGCTCTTCCCTCAGACTGCCCCATTTCCAGCCGCAAGTCGCTTCTGTCAAGTTGGTAGTGTTTTCTGGAATAGTCCCTCTGGACTGCGTATGCCATTTGCCCACATCATTATAAACCCACTTGCTCATCACATAATGCCAAGTGAGGAAAAGCAGCATTCACAACAGCATATATGGTACGAATGTAACTGGATAAAAAAAAAAATGCACATGTGGAAATAAGACTAAAAGGTACTACCCCATGTTGCAGTATATTATCTCTGGGTAGTGGGGATTGTGACTATTCACCTCATCCCTTTCCCCATCCCCAGCCCTGACCTCATCCCCAGAGTAGCATTACATACAGGGACATGGCCTTTGGAGACCAGCAGCTTAGGGTTTAAATATTTTAACAGTGTAATCTTAAACAAATTTCTTAACTTCTCCCTGACTCAGTTTACCTATTGGTAAAATGGGACTAATGGCACGCATCCTCCCAAGTTTAATCTGAGGATTGCATGACATAATGTATGTCAAGTGCCTGGCTCAATATATTCTAACTCATTATTTGTCATTGTTTTTAGAGTACTAATACTTTTCTGCATTTCTAAATTATCTGTGAGTACATATATTACTTTCAAAAATGAAAGAAAAAAGGCTTTGATGAAAGAAATAGATCTAACTATCCAGCCTAAAACTTTGCAAATTACTCCCTGCAAGAACCACTTACTTAATTCCAGGAGGAAATAACACTTAGCACACTGAAGGAACAGGGACAATGTGGGCTGAAGTATTACAGTATCTTCAAGTTCAAAGTAACGCAACATCTTTTGGATGTAGCAGCCATGGAAAAATGATCTCATCCTCCATGCTGACACTTCCAAATTGCATCATAACATTGTCTCATTTCCAGAGGCTGAGAGTCCTTTGGAACCAAAGTGCTCCCAAGCATGGAGAGAGGGACCCTCCCCTCCATGGTAGGAAATTGACTAGGAAACAGGGGTGAGGTCGGGATGGAAGGAATGAAAATTCAGCACAGAGGGTGTCTGGCACAGTGCCTGGGCTGCAGCAGATGCTAAATAAATGTCCCTTCTTCTCCCTCTGATTACTAGAATTAACAACTCCTGTGAGTTGCTCAAACAGATATTAACAAGTGATCCCCAACTGGCTTACTGCAACAATACCTAGAGAAGAGAAATCCAGTCATCATGCTGTAACTTCTGTTGAGGTTGGATGTATGATAAGGCTGTAGGCTATATTTCATAGCCATGATTTTAATATGAAGAAATCAGAGCTCAGAGAGGTTTGGGAACTTGCCAAAGGTCCCACAGGTGGTAAATAACAAAGTCAAGACTTAAACACTGCAAAGCTAAAGGATTTAGACACTCGAAACCAAAGGGTGCTCTCTTAACCATATGAAACCCCTACATGTATTTTCTGAGGCCCGAATCCAATGATACTCCGAGAGCATTAGGGTCTCCATCCTTCCTCTTCCTCCTTTGCTCCATCTCCGCTCAGCTACAGAGACCAGACTTTACATAATGATGTACCTTAAATGACATCCACAACTACACAGTGATGTGCCTACCCCTGTGAGCTTCTCATCTCTCTTCTCAAACCCTCCCTTGTTCTCTAGTTGTGTCTTATATGTCTTCTGGTCTCAGACTCCTGACAGTGGCTGCCTTCCCTCCGGTTTGGGAATTCACAGGGACACACATTGTTTTGCCCATCTCTGCACTTCCTGCAGAGTCCAGAACAATGCTCTGGACTCCTTCAGTCCTCAGTAACTCTGTCCCGAGTGTAGTTGAAGATAGGATGCCCCAAGAGCATGCTCAGGTCCAGCCAAGCTCCCTGCTCTGCAAAAGCGGGCAACCTAAGCCCTTTCCTCTCTTGTCTGCCAAGTAAACTCCTATCCACCCTGCAAAACCCAGCTCAGATGTCAGCTCCTTATGAAGACCAGACAAGACCATTCTCTATGTGTAAATACTTCACTGTGTAAATACTTCAACTTCAGCATGGTTACACTGCACAGAATTACTCCTTTCTGCTTTGATTTCTCTGCTTAACCAGGAGCTATGCAAGATCTGGGATCACCTTTTTAAAAAGTCTCCATGTCTCTCAGGTTCTGCAGAATGCCTGGTAAGGCATTAGTGAGAGACTCATCTGGTGAATGCTCCATAAATATAAATTGCACCAATTAGGTCATGAGCCAGCTGGTGTAGACACTTTGGGGCTACAACAGAGCTAATCTTGGGGATCCCTGAAGAGAGGGAGTCTGCCCTCAGGGGCACCCAGGCTCCTCCTTGCCCTCCTATGTCTGGCTGCACCCAATCTACACCTGTGGACCATAACACGGTCCTGATTTCTACTCTCCTCATTCTCATTCTCCTTCCAGACACACGAAGAAAGCACTGCCTAGAACCAAGTCTGAGCACAAATCTACTCAAAGCACACTGTTGGACAACCCCCCTGACAGGATGGCTACATAATCGGCTACTGGCCCAATGCAAAATACAAAGGTGAGCCCCTTGTTCAAAAAAAATATCAAAAATTTCAAGATGGCAACAGTGGAGTGTTGAACCAAGCATGGGCCTTCTGAGTGCAGGGCCCACACTGTTGCAATGAAGCTGGCCTTGCTCAAATAAAATCCTAACTCCCAAAGACCACTGCTAAGGTAATGCCTTATGAAGAAATGAGCTACCGAGCCATAAAAAGGCATGGAGGAACTTTAAGTGCATATCGTCAGGGGAAGGAAGTTAATCTAAAAAGACAACAAAATGTATGAGCTCAATTATATGACATTCTGAAAAAAGTCAAAACTACAGAGACAGTAAAAAGATCCATGGTTGCAGGTGGGGGGGGGCGGCGCTAGGGGAAGGGAGGGATGACTCAGTGGAGCCCAGAGGACTTTGAGGGCAGTGAAACTGTTGGGTATCATACACTAACAGTGGATACATATTATACATTTGTCAAAACCCATAGAATGTACAAACACAAAGAGGGACCCCTAATGGAAACTCTGGACTTTGGTTGGTACGGATGTCTCAGTATTGGTTGCTCATTTGTGACAACTCTACGATACCGATACAGAATGTAAATAATGGGGGAACTTTTTGGCGGGGAGGTATATGGGGGCTCTCTGTACTTCCACATCAACATTTCTGAAAATCTATAACTGCTTTAAGGATAAAATCTATCAATTTTTTTAAAAAAAGGACATAGATCCATATTCTTTATCAAGTAGGGTATGAAAGAATTTACCTACTGAACTCAAGGGAATGAGACGTGGGATGTGGCTCGATTGTCAGTTTGATGGCCCAGATTTCTGGTTCTCCCGCTTGGTGAGAGTGTAAAGAAACAAGCATTTTGAGGGAAAGCCACCCCCTCCTCCTCCCACAAACATCTGTCTGATTCCCAAGAAGAGGTGATTCCTGAGAGGTGGGCAAGGAGCTCACGCCCTGGGATTTACCTGGCAAAGACTCGAGCAACTCCTGCACAACGTCAGTGTGCCCAAAATGTGCTGCCACCACAGCTGGATTGTCGTCGGTGGGCTCGGTGGGCAGCTCCACCCGTCTCTCGGTGAGAAGGTACCGGACGGTCTCCAGATCGCCATAGGCCGCCGAGATGCTCAGAAGCTGGCCCTGGTCAACACAGAGAAGGGACAGGACTTCAGTGAGATGGGTGCTGTTAGGAATGGCCAAGAGAATCAACTGGACATGCTTCACCAAGTCCACGGGCGAGCCTGGAGCTGGCACCACGTGCGGCTGTCCAGGACTTAAAATGAGGCCCATGCAAAGTGAGAGGGGCTGGAAGTGTCAAATGACACGCAATTTCAAAAACTTACTGCAAAGCTGTCAACTATCTTGTCAATCATTTGTATATGGCTCACACATTGAAATGATCTTTAGTATATTCAGATCAAATATACTAATATTTCATCTGTTTCTGTTTACTTTTTGAATGTGACTGCTAGACCATTCGATATAGATGTGGCTCCCATTCTATTTCTTTGGGACAGCACTGCTCTTTGCCCTGAGCTTCATGAGGATGGAGATCACGTGAGTATCCCCATCTGAAGCAGTATATTAATATGTGGACAAAGAACATGGAGGTTCAGAGAGGTGTCGTGACTTGCCCAAAATCACACAGCTAGAAAAGTCTTGAGGACTGTACAAATGGGCCTGACTTTTCATGGGCTCACTAGGTCTGCAAAAAGAATGCTGGGTTGGCATGTACAGAGTTTGACTGCATTACTGAAACTTTAAGTCCTCCTGAAACTTGGCTATTTCCGATGGACTTGGGCATCCGCAGGGTTCAAGGAGGCGGATGCAGAATCGATCCACGTTAGAATGAGGCGACCTGTGCCAGCGTTGGCATTTACTGAGAACCTACTGTGTGAGGATGCCAGGGGCAGTCTGTGACCTTCATGAGTTTACAGGTGAGTCTGGAATCTGCATCAAACAGCCACAAGCAAGCATATTTTACTCCTAATACAGGTGTATTAGGAGTCACTTTCAGGTGAGACGGGCAGGGATGGGACAACACAATCCCAGGGATGAGAACTGATATATTAAGCTCTTATCATGTGCCAAATGCTGCATGGCACATTTTATTTACATGGTCACACTTCATCCTGATAACAGTCTTAAGAGGACTGTATCTGTTGTTGATTTAAAAAAAAAGAGAAGAGCCAGTTATTTTACCTGCAAAGTGAGTTTATTTGGGAACAGCAGAGGAACTGCAATTCAGGGCAAGGAAACTAGGGTGAACCATAGGCAAGTCTGGAGAACAGAAGGGAGGGGCTTGCTTTTGTAAGGGAAAGGAGGAAGCTGGGAGGGTGTTTTCCTGAGTTCCCATTGGCTGGGCTGTTGCTGGGCAAGGAAAAATTCTTCCTGCCTCCTGCTGGGGTATGGAAAGTAAGCTTCTCCTCCCTGGGGAATGCAAAGTTTGCTTCTTAAGGTGAGTGGAAATGCATGAGAACTTGCCCTGCTGGGCTTCCAGACTCCTATTTATTTATTTATTTATTTATTTATTTATTTATTTATTTTACTTTTAAAAATTTTAATTTTTTTTCAGACTCCCATTTTAAATGAGGTTTCCTTTATTTATTTTCACACTGTGTTTCCATCTTGTGGGTGAGGAGGGATGGGAGGGAGGGAGTTTACAGTCTGCAGAACTATCCAGGATTTGAACTGGGGTCTGTCTAACCGAAGCCGAGGCTCCATTCTGTCCAAGACTTCCCAGGAAATGTGGGACTTGGAGGGAGGCCCGGGTTGTGTAAGTGGAGTGAGTGAGCTGGCCATGTGAGGTATGCGTTCAATATGACCAGAAAAGAAAAACCCACTGGCCTGCCCATCTGCCCAGGGTGGGGCCCCCTAGGCCTGCCATTCCAGGAAAGCACTTGCATTAGGGAGAAAAGCCACAGGGATTGATTAAATGATTCACCACAAACAACCAACAGTTGTCTAGACTCTAGTGGATAAGAGGCTTAAAAGCCCCATCCTCACAAAGTGGTGATGCCACAAAGAACTAACCCAGAGGCCAAGAGGAACCAGAGGGCAGGAAGGGTCAGGCTGGCACCCGGCTAGAGACAGCCCAGAGGCTCCATAGCATGTATTTATTTTCATTCAAACAGCATAGAAAAGTATAATATAAAAAGGAGGCCTCGCTCCATGCCTCTCCTTCCTAACGCCCTTTTGCAAAGGAAACTGCTCTTACATAGCCTTCTAGAATGTGTTCATCCATATCAACACAGGGGTTGGAAACCACATGTTTTCACTTCATTCATTACTTTTATTGGCATATAACAACCCTACAGAAAAGAACACACATTGTGTGTTCAGTTTCATGAACTCTTACAAAGGGAACACATTCGTGTGATGGACACTCGGACCAGGGACGCAAGATTATCTGTTCCCAGAAGTCCCCTTTCTGCCCCCTTCCGGTCACTGTCCTACCTGGAATAACCACTATCCTGACTTCTAACACCATTGCCAGTTTTTATATATTATTAAAGTGGAATTATACTTCACTTATTTTTAAATTTAATTTACTACTTCTTGCTCTGAAATAGAGATTCATAGGAAGTCACGAGGACATTCCTGAGGGGCATCCATGTTTCTGTAATTCCATTTCCCCCAACGATGACAGCTTACACAATGTAGTTCAAGATCAAAACCAGTAATTTGACATTAGTATAATGTGGGTATGTCATTCTGCCATTTTGTCACATGTATATACATTTGTGTGATCACCACCATGATCAAGATGTAGAATTACTCCATTGCGAGATGAGTCTCTCTTGAGCCCCCCCTTTATAGTTACACTCTACTGCCCTCCACCATGACTAACCCCAGAAACCATGAATCTCTCTTCCATCTCTATAATTTCGTCTTTTTGAGAATGTTATACAAGTGGGATCATACAGAATGTGACCTTTTGAGACTATTTTTTTTTAAATTTCCTGCTCAACATAATGCCCTTGAGATCCATCTGAGTGGTGGTATATTTCATATTTTTTTTTAATTTTTAAAATTTAAATTCAATTAACTAACATATAGTGTATTATTAGTTTCAGAGATAGCATCCAGTGATTCATCAGTGCTATATAACATCCAGTGCTCTTTCCATCATGTGCCCTCCTTAATGTCCATCACCCAGTTACCCCATCCCCCTACCCTCCACCCCTCCAGCAACCCTCAGTTTGTTTCCTATGATTAAGAGCCTCTTGGGTGCCTGGGTGGCTCAGTTGGTTACGTGACTGCCTTCGGCTCAGGTCATGATCCTGGAGTCCCGGGATCGAGTCCCACATCGGGCTCCCTGCTCAGCAGGGAGTCTGCTTCTCCCTCTGACCTTCCTCCCTCTTCATGCTCTCTGTCTCTCATTCTCTCTCTCGCAAATAAATAAAATCTTAAGAAAAAAAGAGCCTCTTACTGTTTGTCTCTCTCTCTGATTTTGTCTTGTTTCATTTTTTCCTCCCATCCCCTGTGATCCTGTTTTGTTTCTTACATTCCACATATGAGTGAGATCACATGTTAAGTATCTTCCTTTGAATGACTTTTTTGCTTAGCATAATACCCTCTAGTTCCATCCACATCATTGCAAATGGCAAGATTTCAGGTTTTTTTGATGGCTGAATAGTATTCCATTGTATATACATACTACATCTTCTTTATCCATTCATCTGTAGATGGACATCTGGTCCCTTTCCATAGTTTGGCTATTGTGGACATTGCTGCTATAAACATTGGGGTGTGGGATCACTACATTTTATCTTTGGGGTAAATCCCTAGTAGTGCAATTGCTGGGTCATATGGTAGCTCTTACGTATGGTCATACAGTTAACTTTTTGAGGAACCTCCATACTGTTTTCCAGAGTGGCTACACCAGCTGGCATTCCCACCAACAGTATAGGAGGGTTCCCCTTTCTCAAAGAATTTCTTTATAATGCTTAGTATTATATTTATATTATATTTGTAGTATATATTACATATTTTATATATTTACAGTTTATATTTATATTATATTATATTCAATTGTATGGTCAACCATTCATCTGCTAAGAATTTTATGCTTGCCTTACTGCACTGGCCAGAGCTTCCAGTAATATACTGAATATAATTATGTATAATTATTCTCAAATTAAACTGCTAGTATTATATTGACAGTAGATATCATTGCCTTATTCCTGATGTTAGGGGTAAAGCACTCTTTCACCATCAAGTATAAAGTTAGTTGTAGGTTTCTGTAGCTATTCATCAGGTTGACGAAGTTCCCCTCTATTCTTAATTTTCTAAGAGTTTCTATCATGAGGGTATTAAATTTAGTCAAATGCTTTTTCTGCACCAAGTGATATGATAATGTGATTTTTCTTCTTCAGTTTATGGCTTAATCCATTCAAACTGCTATAACAAAATACCATAGACTAAGTGGCATAAAAACAACAATTTATTTCTTACATTTTGGAGGCTGGAAGTCTGAGATTTGGGGTGCTGGCCTGGTCAGGTGAGAGCCTTCTTCCTGATGGTCGATCTCTTGTTGTATCTTCACGTGGCAGAATAAGGCTAGGGAGCTTTATGGGATCTTTTATAAGAGCACTAACCCCTTTCATGAGAGCTCCAGCCTTATGACCTAATCACCTTCCAAAGGCCCCAGCTCCAAACATCATCACATTTTCAACATACACATTTTGGGGGGACACCAACATTCAGTCCATAGCAGTCTATTAATAATGGAGGACTATATTGACTGATTATTGAGTACTGAACCCAGTCTTGTATCTCTGGAATAAATCCCATTTGGTCATGGTGTATAACTCTTTTGATATATTGCTGAAATCTATTTGTAATATGTTAAGATTTTTTGCATCTATATTCATGATGGACAGTGGTCTGAACTTTTCTCTTTTGTACTGTCGTTGGTTTGGGTATCAGGTAGATTGGACTCACAGAAGTGTTGGAAAGTGTCTGTAGAGTTGGTATTAATTCTGCTTTAAACATTGGGTAGAATTCTCCCATGAAACCATCTGGGTCTGTGGATTTCTTTTCAGGAGGTTTTAAATTATAAGTTGAATTTCCTTAATAGGTAAAGGGTTATTAAAGTTATGTATTTTATATTGGATGTGTTATAGTTTCTATTTTTCCAGGATTGGTCCATTTCATCTAAGTTGTCAAATTTATGTGTGTAAAGTGGTTCATATTGTTCCCTTACAATCCTTTCAATATTTGCAGGGTATGTACTGATATTCCCTATTTCCTTCCTGATATTAGTGATTTTTCTCTTTTCTCTTTGTTAGTTTTGCTAGAAGTTTGTCAATTTTGTTGATCTTTTCAAAAACAATACCTTTTGTTTCATTGATTTTCTCTATTGTCTTTCTGTTCAAATTTCATTAATTTTCTACTCTTATTTTTGGCATTTCCTTTCTCCCACTTGCTTTGGATTTATTTTGCACTTCTTGTAGTTCCTTTAGGTGGAAGTTTGGATTATTACTTTGAGACTTTTCTTCTTTTTTAATGTAAGTATTTAGTGCTATAAATTTCCCTCTCAGCACTGGTTTAGTTGCATCCCACAAATTTTGACATACATTTTCGTTTTCATTTAGTTCAATGTATTTTTTAAATTTCCCTTGAGACTTTCTCTTTGACCCATGGATTATTTAAAAGTTTGTGGTTAGTTTCCAGGTGCTTGGAGATTTTCCTATTAGCTTTTTGTTATAAATTTCCAATTTGATTCCTCTGAAGTTAGAGAACATATTCTGTCTGATTTTAATTCTTTTAAATGTGCTAAGGTTTATCTTATGGCCTAGGATATGCAGTCTATCTTGAGATATGTTTTGTGGACACTTGAAAAGAATGCATTCTGCTGTTGTGTGGAATGTTTCATAAATGTCAGTTCAATTTTGCTGGTTCATGGTGTTGTTAAGTTCTGTATCCTCGCTAATTTTTTGCCTGGTTGTTCTATCACTTGTTGAGAGAGGGTGTCAAACTCTCTAACTATTATTGCAGATTTATCTAATTTTCCTTTCTGTTATATCAGTTTTTGTTTCACTATTTTGCAAGCTCTGTTGTTTGGTGCATGTGCATTTAGGATTGCCATGTCTTCTTGGTGGACTGACCCCTTCATCATTATGAAATATCCTCTCTGTCCATGGTAATTTCCCTTATTTAAAAGAACTAAAATCAGACAGGTCTACTTTACCTGATATTTAGCCACTCCTTCTTTCTTTTGATTAATATTTTCATGGTGTATCTTTTTCTATCCATTTACTTTCAACCTACATATAGCCTATTTGAAGTGAGTTTCTCATAGGCACCATATACTTGCTCATGTTTTCTTTCTTTCTTTTTTTTTTTTTTTTTGTTGCTCATGTTTTTTAAATCTATTCTGGAATCTCTCTAAGTTTATGTATTTGGACTATTTATGTTAATATAGTTATTTGTATATTAAATCTAAGTCTGTCATGAAATTTTTTGGTTCATTTTCTGTTTGCTCTTTGATTTTTTTCCCCCCTGCCTTCCTGTGGTTTCTGAGACATTTTTAAAATTCCATTTTGGGGGCGCCTGGGTGGCTCAGTCATTAAGCGTCTGCCTTCGGCTCAGGTCATGATCCCAGGGTCCTGGGATCAAGCCCCACATCGGGCTCCTTGCTCAGTGGGAAGCCTGCTTCTCCCTCTCCCACTCATGTTCCCTCTCTCGCTATGTCTCTCTCTATCAAATAAATAAATAAAATCTTTTAAAAAATACATTTTGATTGGTCAATAGTGTTTTGGAGTGTATCTCTTTGTATTGTTTTTAAGGTGGTTGCTCTAGGTATTACGTACATAGCTTAACAAAGTCTACTGGTTTCAATGTTTTATCAATTAAAGTGAAGTGTAAAAACCTTTCTCCTTTTACAGCACATACAGAATTTATAATCAGATGGAAAATGCTTGATATAATATTATGTAAGAATAAGCAGCATGCAAATCTATATACACAATATGACCGTATCTGTATTAGAAACAACACATGCACAGATCAGCAGATGGAGAGAAAATATAACGAAATTGTTACATGGGACTGTTTGGATGCATTAAGAATATGGTTGCTTTCTTTTTATTTTCCTCCCTACTTTTACATAATTCTAAGTTTTCTTTTTTTGAGCATGTGCTACTTTTATAATGGAAGAGAAGGGTAAAAGAATACAGTAAGCTGAACCTTCAGATAGGCCTTTTGTTGTTCACATTTCAGTTATGCCTCCCCTGTCCTTTGGGAAGGTGAAAGGGTTTGCATAGATGGTGGCAGGTTGAGAAGTTGGCTTGAAAGGACCAGCACCCATGAGTTTATACGTGAAAGGAGGTAAAAAAAAAAAATCCCCATTATAATTATGATGATAACAAGGAGATAATCTGAGTGGTAACCTTCATCCAGGCCAGATCCTCAGTCTGGCTGGAGGAGCCAGCATCAACCCTACCTTCTCCAGATGGGACGTACTCTCGTCACAAGCCTCTCTGAGCAGGTGCCGGGCCCTGCTGGGGTTTCCTTGCTTGTATGCAGCATGAATGCCTTCTGTCCCAGAGCACTGTGCTGTGGGGTCACTGCCTGGTGTGGATGGTTTGCTGCCCATGTCCTCAGCGCCTGGGTAGACAGAAGCACACACACAATGTCACAATCACTTGCCAGGGCTGCTCATGGGGACCACTGGAGAGGAGATCAGGATGTGCTCTCTAGGACATAAATCTGAGGCTTCAGGAAGAGAAAGGGGTGGCCCTGAAATAATGCTGGTGTCACCAAGGACAGCAGACCCCGGGACCGGCAGCCCTGGGGGGGAGACTTCCTGTGTGGGACTGGTGCTCAGCCAGGCTGTCTCTGCAGCCACACCTTGCTGTAGTGGAGGGGGTCCAGGACACCTAGGGCCGCTGTCTGGCTGGGAACAGCCAGGCTAATCTCACTGACAGCAACAGAAAAGCTGGGGCTTTGGTGATATAGCGGATGGTCCAGCCAAACTGTCCCCCTGCTGTTTCCCTCATGGGGACTTAGTATCTAGTGGTAGAAGAAATAAAGGCCTAATACTAGGGATTTGGAAATCTATCCCCTCTCTGCCTAGAAAACCCCACTAAGGGCATGGGATTTAGAATCAGCAACCCTCATCCATATGTGCCCTCGCACAAATATGCCACATTATGATCTTGGCAGTCCCATAAAACTCTGGGCCTTGGGACGCCCTTGGGCCACTGGTGTGACTGGTCCAGGGTGTCCCTAAGAAATCGCCTGACTCTGCTATTCTGGTTATCTGAAATGTTCCATTCTGGTTATCTGAAATGTGGCTCAGCCATCAGTCAGTATCTTGCTGTTCTCTAGTAGTGGACACTGGCTGTCCTGGGTGGAAGATCGTCCAGGCTGCTCCAGGACAACTGAGCACCTGGTGCTACTTAGGAGGAGTGGTCAGCTTTGCAGGAGGCCATGATGCAGCAATGCTGGGGCATCCACCAAGCAGCTGTGATAGGCCGAGTACTGTACTGGGCGCTGAAGATGCAGACGTAAAGGAAGTCAGCTCCTACCCTCACTGAGCTCTCCCCTTAGAATAGGGGTTTTGTGGACCCTGTGGCTGATAAGCAGGTTTTAGAGGTTGCCTGAACATCCTAAATTGGACACAAAGCTGTGTGAGCATGTGCGCACATGTGTGCATGTGTGTGTGTGTGTGTGTGTGTGTGTGTACATTTTTTTTGAGGAGAAAAGTCAAGGCTTCTACCAGATTTCCAAATGCGTAGGTGAACCAGAGTTAAAAGTTTTACCTCTATAAATGCTACTTAAAAGACTGCAAAGAATGAGGAGTTATGTTCTGATTGTGTTGAGTGAAATAGGGAGAGATTCCAACCATTCTTGGCCAAGTCCACACAGTCAGTAAAAGGCAAACCTGAACAGAATTTTGGTCCCCTAGCTCTCAGGCTGGGGTGAACCCCCTCCATCTCTGTTGCCTCTTTGAAGAAATGAATAAAAAAGAAGCTTCTTCTCATGTGAAAATAATGCTAAGCAAGGTTGGCTTCCAAATATTCTTATCACAGAAGTGAATCACACTATAGCAGCTAACTTTTGGAAAATTAAAAAAAAATTTATTTACAAAAGCATAAAACTACATGCTTAGAAACAAATTTAACAAAAGATGGGTAGACCCATATAAATGTAAAGACATTCCATGTTCATGGATTAGAAGAATCAATATTTGTTAACATGTCAATTCTTCCCAATTTTATCTATAGGTTCAATAAAATCCCAACCATAATTCTCATAGGCTTTTAGGGGATAGAAATTAACAACCTAGGGGTGCCTTGGGGCTCAGTCAGGTAAGCATCTGCCTTTGGCTCAGGTCATGATCCCAGGGTTCTGGGATTGAACCCCACCTTGGGCTCCCTGCTCAGTGGGGAGCCTGCTTCTCCCTCTCTCCCCGGTTTGTGCTTTGCTATCTCTCTCTCAAATAAATAAATAAAATCTTTTAATTAAAAAAAGGAATTAACAATCTGATCTTCAAGTCTGTATGGAAATTCAAAGGATTTTAAATATCCCAAGTAATCTTGAAAAAGAAGACAATTGGAAGATGTACACCACCTGATTTCAAGATTTACTATAAAGCTACAGTTATCAGGGGGCCCCTGGGTGACTCAGTGGGTTAAGTGTCCAACTCTTGATTTCAGCTCAGGTCATGATCTCAGGGTTGTGGGATCGAGCCCCACGTCAGGCTCTGCACTGGGTGTGGAGCCTGATTGGGATTCTTTCTCTCCTCTCCTCTGCCCCTCCCCACTTATGCTCTCTTTCTCTTAAAAAAAAAAAAAGCTACAGTAATCAAGACATTGTGGTACCAGTATAGACAGAAAAATCCATGGGACAGCATAGAGAGTTGAGAAATACACCCATATTTGTAATACTTGTACATCCAATTGGTTTTTGACAAGAGTGCCAAAGCAATATAATGAGAAAAGCAGTCTTTTCAACAAATGGTGCTGGAACAGCTAGACATCCACAATGAATAAAAAGAAACCCAGACTCCCACTTCTTACCACACACAAGCATTAACCTGAGATGGATCATGGACCTAGCACAAAGTTTAAAATTAAGGAACTTCTAGAGAAAATACATGAGAATATCTTTATGCCTTGAGAGTAAGCAAAGGTTTCTTAGATGGAACACAGAAAACAATAACTATGAAAGGAAAACTTGCTATATTAGACTTCACCAAAATTTAAAATTTCTACTCATGAAAAGATTGGTCTACCATTTAAAAATGAATAAGCAAGTTATATAGTGGAAGAAAATATTTACAAAACATAAACCCCCCACCCCAAAAAAGGAGAGAATGGTTCCAAAATACACAAGACTCCTATAACTCAATAATAAAGGACAGCCCAATTAAAAATGGGCAAAGATTGGAACAGCAGAAGATATTAAAAATGCTCAACACAGGGGCACCTGGGTGGTTCAGATGGTTAAGCGTCTGCCTTCGGCTCAGGTCATGATTCCAGGGTCCTGGGATTGAGCCCCACATCGGGCTCCTGGCTCAGCAGGGAGCCTGCTTCTTCTCTCTCCCTCTGCCTCTCCCCCTGCTCATGCTCTCTTTCTCCCTCTGTATCTGTGTCTCAAATGAATAAATAAAATCTTTTAAAAAATGCTCAATATCATTAGTCATCAGGGAGATGTAAATTAAAACCAGAAGGAGACACCAGTTTACTCCCAGCAGAATTACTAAAATTTAAAAAGACTTACAGTACTTGGTGAGGATATGGAGCAACCAGAACACTCATATCTTATTGGTTGGAGGGTAAAATGGTATAACCATTTGGAAATAAGTCTGATGGTTTCTTATAAAACTAAATATACAGCTACCCTATGATCCAGCAAGTCTATTCTCAGATATTTACCCAAGAGAAATAGGTCTAAAAAACTTATCGAAGAATGTTAATAGCAGTTTCATTCATAGTATCTCCAAATTGTAAATAGCACAAGTGTCCATCAACAGAAAAACAGATTAACGACTACTGTGGTTTAGTAACTATTCAGCAATAAGAAGGAATGAACTACTGATCCACGAAATGAGAGACAGGAAATCTCAAAACATAAGGCTGAGTGAAAGAATGATTGCACAAGATGATTCCGTTTATATGCTGTTCTAATCTAATCGATGGGTGGGGAAAAACAATCAGTATAGTTCTTCCCGGAGGCAGGCATGAAGTTTACCAGGGAAGGGGCATGAGGAAACTGATGTTCTTTTTCATTACATTGGTGTTATTTGTCAAAACTTATCAAACGGTCTAATGCAGAGCTGTGCATTTTGCTCTATACGGATTTTATCCCCAATTGCTATAAACAATATTGAACTGTAGCCAATAATATGAATGTCGAAGAATTTGAGGGTGAAGTATATAGATCCTTCTTTGAAATGCACTGAAAATATTGGATTGACAGATGAATAGAGGGATGGACAGATGGATAGAACGTGAGAGAGCAATTTTAGAAAATGTTAATGGTAGACTTTAGGTGGTGGGTAATGGATGATATGGTTCGATTCTTTCAACTTTATGTTTAAAATTTTTAGTAAGAAAATGTAGAGAGAAGTGAATCAAAATATCATACCCTAAATGCAGGGCCCACCATATGGCATCCTGAATGAGCTCCACCATCAGGGCAGAAAAAAAATCCTGCTCTGTAGAGAGGCAAAGACAATCTGCTTACAGTAAAGGCCCTTGAAACCATTCAGGGTCTTTACAGCTCATTCTAAGCCATGACTTTCACTTTTTCAAAGGCAACCGTTCTGAAAATCCATGTAAGTGGATAAAGCATCACACACGCTCTGCATCATTCCTGAAACACCAAAGCAAGATTGCTGTGTCTGAGTGGAGATTACTGGGTTTTTTTTGGCTGTGTATTTTTTGCAAAGAGGAATCAGAAAACGGCTTAGTGTGTAAGTGGTTGCACTTGTGAGTAAGGCAGCTTCGCTCCCCATCACACGCTAACAGTCCCATTAATTATTTACCGTCAGAGACCCTGGGACATCAGAGAGCTGGCTGGAAGGAGGAAGGCATTGGCAGGTTTCGAGAAGAGGG
The DNA here is from genome assembly GCF_009762305.2 of Zalophus californianus. NCBI lineage: Eukaryota > Metazoa > Chordata > Mammalia > Carnivora > Otariidae > Zalophus > Zalophus californianus. Next base: position 127,264,047 of record NC_045600.1, read on the forward strand.
TAGAATCAACAGCAGCAGCATCCATCAGAAGAGGCACTTAATTATGTCATTGCTCCTCTTTCAAAATTAACAAATATTTCCTTTATCTCTGTAAAATACAAGCGCGCGCGCGCGCGCGCCCGCGCGCACGCGTGTGTGTGTGTGTACAAGCAAGTATGAAGTGACCTCTTCTGTTTACTGTAGGAACATAAATAAAAACAGTTCACCGTCAGTCCCAGTTAAGTGACACTGAGAAGGCAGAAACTAGGGATTAGGGTGCATGTCAATTTACAAGGCGGGGGGCACTTGGGTGGCTCAGTTGGTTAAGCGCTGGCCTTCAGCTGAGGTCATGATCCTGGAGTCCTGGGATCAAGCCCCTCATAGGGCTCCCTGCTCAGTGAGGAGCCTGCTTCTCCCTTTCCCTCTGCCTCCTACTCTGCCTACCTGTGCTCTCTGACAAATAAATAAATAAAATCTTTTTAAAAAATTACAAGGGGGATTTTACTTTAACTTGACTTTTAAATAATGCAGTGTATGTGCAGTAAATGATGTAATCAGAACCAAGACTCTGCTTGATTCTATTTACATATTTTTTAATATTGTGGTGTTTTCAGTTTTGGATCTGATTTTCTTAGGTTGCGTGGACAACGCATGTCCACTGTCACTGATGCTGAGAGCTGGGGGTTCTAGTGCAATCAAATTGTTGGGAGGACATTATGGGGAAACATCCGCTAATGCACATACATTTAATTTAATCTGCCAACTCCTTTTAATTTCCTGAAATTATAAAGAGAAGGGTTAACATGTATTTACATTGAAAGAAAAAAGACCACAATGCCAATAGTTAGTATTAAGGATGGGCTGGCGTAGAATTAATAATGGCATTAGAAAAGATTTTTATTCTTTATTTTCCAAGTTCCCCATAATGGAATTAAATGACTGTTTTATTTTAAACTTTAAAGAGATTACACAAGTACTGAAAGAACACATTCTCACTGAAAAAAAATACAGAACTACATCATGTAAAAAGCAGAAACCTCTCCTCCCCACCATCAGACACCTTTTCTTAGAGGTAAATATTTACTTTTATAGTACTTTTCCCCCAAATACTACACTTTTGTAGTTGACAACTGGTGACCTCTGATTTAAACTTAAAGCGGAGGGATGTATTTACTCCAAGCGAGATTTTTCAGTGATTTGTGCTTATTTATCAACCATTGTCCATATTATATTCCTGTAAGCAGTAAAATATGACAGTTCTCAATATTCTCCTCCTATGCTGTAAATTTCATATTAAAAACATAAACACTCAAAATACATTGTATTTCAATAAAATATTAATGTACCAAATAAGCCAACTAGAACCAGTAGGAAAACAATTATAGAACATTAGAATGACTCAGCTTCGAATTTAAAAAATTCATTTTAGTTCTCTATTACAATGTCATTATTTTCTTATACAGCAACGAACATTCCATATACACAGATACATATCTATATGTGCATCTTGCTTGCTTTTAATGCAAAATATGCTTAATGAAGTAAGTTACCAAGTAAAGGAGCAGAAGGGAAAACCAAGAGCACATTTTTTTTTTCTTTTTGGTGGTGTGACTTGTTTGATTTTAGGAGTCAGTTTATTAGAAGTAGGAGCTAGTGAGGGGAGACTGCAAATACAGTGGATGGCCAGGGTTATGGATTTAGCCCATGCAGAATTATTAAGACAAGAAACATCTACAGTAAGCTGGGTGAGGTGATAAGTGGACAACACATTCGTGGCTGGTGACAAATGTTAATATCTACACAGCCTGGTATTTAAATATGCTGGACATGGACACTAATTAAAGTTCATTATGTGAAGAAGTACTAGGTTAAAACAATATTTAAAAGCCTGTGCAATAAGAACATTATTTAGTCCTCGATAATCACTTTTAATTTAATATTCTATTAATAAATACTTTTAGTAACACTGTATGTGCTCTAGATTTGGCCATTTCTAGGAGAAATGGGTTTGGTTGCCAATGACTCGGTATCTAAATATCATTTCTGTAATTCAGTTTTTAGAAATACAGAGTATTTTGACTACAGAAAAACTAATGGAAATTATTCTCTTCTTTAGGGGAAATGGTAAAATAGAATTCCATGAATATTATAGTGATGTCCACGGTAAAAGCCATGTCCCTTACATGAACAGTTCCTTGTGGATGTCCCCCCCTTAAAGAGAGTCCTCCTTTGTTGGTTTGGAGTCTGTTCTGTTCTTACAACCTTTTTTTGTTGTTGCTCTGTCCTTATATTCTAAGGAGAGTCTTACCTTTTCTTCTAGAATGGTATTTGGTAAGTCATCCCTCCCAACCCAAAAATCAGAATAAAATTCTCTCTCTACTGTTTTTTTCCTACAAATCTAGGACAATGGAGAGGTAATATGAGAGTGACTTTAATTCTGTAAGTTTTAAATTTTGGCCTCTCATATATATATAAAATCATGTGATTATATATTATATACAATTATATTAATATTATGTAATTATGTTATAATTATATACATTATATTATAGACATATATAATACACATTATATTTAATTCTCTCTTCCCCACCAAAGAAAACACGTATGATGGAAAGAGAATGCTGTCAATTCAAAATCTGTTGCATCCTCCTATGACACTCACATTTTACTTGCACATCCATGAATTTTTTTTACTATGTTCATTTCTATCATTAGAGTAGCAAAAAGTAAAAACATTTCTACCAACCCCTAGTTCACAACAAAGCAAACAAAAGTAAACTTTAGAATGCTACTGACCTGGTCATAACTGCTTAAGGACCATCCTCCACCGAGTCCCTGTGCAGCCAGAGAATGGGGGCAGGGGCTGTCCCTCCCTGGAGGGGATACCCTCCTGGCCCTGCAGGGGTTCACCTGCTGTAGCCCCAGGTTCACCAGCCTTTAGCTGGAAGGATGCTTCTTTCTTTGCTGCTATCACTCTGGGATTTTAGCCTCAGTAAGCAGTTTTCCTCTCTGGGTCGAATTACGGTGAAATCCAACCCTTTATTTATTCGGGGAAGAGGCAGAGGCTGGGGGGCTGTGGAGGGCGACATGACCCCCAGGGTGACCCCCGGTGATAATTCCTCACCAGCTGCAGATGGCCAGGGCTCAGCCCCATCACACGGGGCCACTTGGATCGACCAGCATCAGAAAAGAAAGCGCAGGGAGCGAGGGCGTCCTGGCTCATGGCTCATGCAGAACAGCGCTCAGCTCTGGCAATGAGGCTGAGTGCTTCTCATACCTCCGAGCCTCGCAGCACAGATACACAACTTCTCTGTGGATCGTCTCACCAAATGGATTTTTGTTAATAGGAGGGGGATGTGCAGTTATATATACAAACAGCTCACCCAAGGGAAAATCGCAAGTAAAAAAGTGCTATTTTCTTTAGAAATTTAAAAAAATACAATTAAGTGGAAGATGCCCTGGTATGCCCACCTGGCACAGTGAATAATTTAAGGAATTCTAACCTTCATTGCTGGCTAGAGTGTGGTGACATTTGTCATTGTGGGAGGCTGGGCAAATTGTATGGCTGTTTCAGAAAGCAACAGGACAATACTATATTAACAAGAACCCCATTCTCCGAGGAATTTATCTGAAGAAATAACAGGGCACACCCAGAAAGATCCACTCCTAAGGTAAGACACCGCCTGCCAAGAAGAACCCACGAACCATGTAAATGGCCAATATCAGGGAATTAGGGAATGGCTTATGGTAAAGGCAATGTCTAGGTGCCCAATACTGACTGGTGCTCGATTTTTGTCCTTTAATCTAATGCTCACAGCAACACTCTGAGTAGGTGTTATGGCTGCCATTTTACAGATGAGGGAGGCCAGGATGCAGACCTTGTTCATGGTGATGGAGCTGGCTGGGAGCTGGGCAACAGCGGAAGCAGGTCCTTCTGACCCCAGAGCTCAGAATTACTCTGCTTTCCAATTTAATGCCTGTTATGGATTGCATATTTGGGCACCCTCAAAATTCATGTTTTAACCCTGACCCCCAGGGTGCTGGTATTAGGAGGCGGGGCCTTTGGGAGGTGACTGGGTCATGAAGATGGAGCCCCCCACAATGGGATTAATGACCACATAGAAGAGACACAAGAGAGCTTACTTCGAGGCTCTCTGCCTAGTGAGCATCCAATAAGAAGATGCTGTCTGCACACCAGGAAGTGGGCCCTCACCACCAACGGAATCATCTGGCACCTTGACCTTGGACTTCTAGCCTCCAGAACTATGCAAAATGGATGTCTGTTGTCTAAGCCACCCAGACTGTGACAATTTGTTACAGCAGCTGGAGCTGACTTTTCAAATAGTGCCTCAAGGTAGTTCAAAATGAGCAACTACCATGCAGCCGTTACAATAGATAATAATGAAGACTAAGAATGAAAAATGCTTCCATAACGTTAACCTAAAAGTGTAGGATATGGGGCACAGACTGAAGCAACATGGGAAAATACCTAACAGAACATTGGGTGACACCATTTGAAAATATGCAAAGTAACAGAATTTACTCCAGGTTGGTAGATTATATGGAATTAAAGTGTTTTGAAAGAAAGGTTTCCAATATGTAGAGTCTATTATTTTCTTTATAAAAATTGAGTCTGTCTCTCCCTCTGTTTAGAAAGAAAGCCTGAAGAGCACACATATGTGACCTGCCTTCAGCAGGGGCAATGAATGGAGATGTTTTCTTTTATTTGGGTTTTTCTGTGTTTTCCAATATATTTTTTCCTCACCAAGTGTGCATTGACTTTGAAATGAAGAAAAAGAAATTACAAGATGAAAGATATCCAGCCCAAATTTGACTACTTTCACCCTGGCTTCATGAACTAGTTCTTTGATGGCCTTATCTAAACTAAAGGAACCAATGGCTGGAGAAACCAATTGTTTCAGTTCTGGGAAAAGCCAGAGGACAAGAAAATCTCTTGGGACAATAATCTGCAAGCACGCCACAGATTTTAAAAGATAAAATAAAATGGTCTAGTAATAATAATAATATTTAGTATGCCAGTAATTGGTGCCATTTATTGAGTTCTGCCTGATGATGTAAGAAATGATGACAGTGCTCTGAGGCATCAGAGAAGCTCCCCCTACTCAGCTCCCAACGGCAGATCTGGGACTTGGACCCCTCCCTAACACCTGCCACCAAAGTCCGACCTCTAAGCCCCCAGGCTGTGTGCTCCCAGCCAAACATGTCATGCTTATCTGGAACACAACGTGCTTGGCAAACACATAGGAACTAAAAGGTGAGATGATCCTATCTCATTAGATGCAAAAACCAGAGAGGAAATGATGGAAGTCAACTCCTCCATGAATTTTCTGGGACAGCGGAAGAGAAATACAGAGCTACAAAGATGAATTCTTTCCAAAAATAAGATGAATTCTTTCCTGCACTTAGTTCCTCTTCCAAAAATTCATTTATTTATTGCTCATTCATTCTAGAAATATCATACACCCAGTATATGCTGAGCTAGACCCTGGGGACACAGCTTGAAGAAACAGAAGGAAGAGGTAGTGTGTGAGGCTATCTTCTTCCCAGATTTTAAACATCTACCGCAGAAACCATGCTCAAGAGACTTGGGACAAACAGTGCCCTGGTAAAGAAAGAGGAACCATCCTTCTGGGGAAATAAAAATCACAGAAGTAAAAGAGTTCCTTTATTTAATACTCACATAATATAAAATAGCACAGTCTGAAGACAGAAAAAAAAATCAGTCACACCGTGGGGAGGGGATTCTGTTTATAAACACGGAGGGTGAAGACCACCCTTTGTCACAGCAGTCCGGCTTCTGGGGAACTGATTTCCAAGGGAATAATTCTACACATTTAAAAACACGATGCAAAAAAAAAAAAAATGCACGAAGATGCTGATTGCAGTACTGTTTCGTAGCGCAAAGAAGGGTGGTTATGCCAAGGACCTAATGCATTAGAAATGCGTATGGCGATGAGCACATGGAGGGAAACCGCAGCACCAACAGACTGACGGGAAGGAAAGACTCCAAGATGGTAACACTGGTTTTTCTTATGTGGTGGAATTTGAGGCGACCCCTTCCCTTTGCTCCATTTTCCAGTTTACTTCTGGTACTGCTGTCATGGAAAAGTAGTTTTTAAAAATACACTTTTCAGGTTAGCAAAGTAGTAGAACTTCTGGCTGAATCCACCTTCCTTTTAGCAAAGATGGGCACAAGGGAAGGAAGAAAAGATCTCAACCTAGAGGGAAGTGACGCATGGGGCACCCAGATTTTTCCAGTGGTGCCCCAAGAACCATGAACTATGCTAGAACGTGGTGATGGAAGTGCCATTCAACTCGGATGATAAGACTTGGGTTCAAGTCCTAGCTGGGCTGCTTAATGGCTGCATGGTCTTGGCAAGGATTTATGTCCGAATCTTGTCACCTCTTGTAAAAACAACAACAAAAAGACACATTAAAAAACTACTGCAAAATTCATGACCCCCTCCCCCCAAAAAAGATGAGTGCACAAATAGGGCTTATCTGCAGGGAGTCTACCTTCTTCCTCCCCCTTCCCTTCCCTACACTGAAGTCTCCTTCCCACCGTGGACCCCAGGCTCCCTCAGCCTTCACTCCGCTGTCTCTCCCACCTGGAAGGAGGCCCGCCCCTTCACCATTTATCAAAATTCTCCTCCTGCTTCCAGGCTCAGCACAGATGCTACTCCCGAGGGAAGACTTGGGGGCTGCGCTCTCCGTGGGCTCCTTTCTCCTTCTTTTGCCTGGCCAGGACCATCCTCTGGTGAGGTGTCTGACCCCCTCCTTTCTGCCCAGTACTGCCGCAGCCTGGGCCCTCCTTCCTCAGAGTCACGTGGGCCTCGCACTGGGCCAGGCACACAGTAGGTGCTCAGTCACGTGGGCCTCGCACTGTGCCAGGCACACAATAGGTGCTCATTCAGAGCTTCTTGCATTCAATTTATTGAGCCTCCAGAGTTCGCCTCGTGTCAGTGAGGGGTTCACCTATAATCTTGCTCATCTGCAGTATCGTTCAGAATGGGCACGGGGGCACCGACTTCTCCTGGTAAAAGAGGAGAAGGATGTCTTCAGGCCCTTCTGGATTTACTTTCCATGAACGACTTCATTCTGGCCCACAGCCTTGCCTCCACCCCACCCACCTGCTCCAGCGTGGCGCCTTCAGCAAAGCAGCGGCCGGGTTCATGTCAGGTCAAAATCTAGACTGTTTCAAGATAATACTCTGGGGCTTTCCAACTCCTGAAAGGATCCCAGGACTTAGTCATACACGCTGTAGGAGAAGGAGGCCCCAGAGCACACGGGGCCCCGTACAGGAGCGGAAGCTTGGAAAGGCCATGTCACCCTCCTTTTGTACCCGGCTGGGCACGTATCTCTCTACATCACCCCCTTGTGCCTCTTGGAGGTAATGGAAGCACCTACCCGACAAGGGTGGTTGTACGGTCAAATGAACGGAAGTAGGGAAATATGGAAAGTGCTAGAACACTACCTGACCCTTAGTGGGCTCTGATAAGGGCTAGCTCTTATTATCCTTATTTGAAATTAAGTTAAATGTGGCCTGTGTCTAAACACTTGTGAAGTCTGAGGTTCTGTCTTACTCCTCAGGCATCTGAGATAAATCTTGTGAATTCAAAAGGACAAGCTGGTGGCTTTCTACTGACCTCTGGGTAAGATGTGAGTGGGGGCCAAGCAATGGAAGAAAAGAGCTTGCCTTTAGGACCCTTGCTGAGCTTGCAGGGGAGTAGAGCTATGCATGCACCCCAAATGTCTGGGCACCCCAAACTCCAGACAGGGCAGTATATGCCAGTGGACACAGCCAGGCCCGTACACACTGCGAGCACACAGCTGAAGCTCAATAAATACGCATATAAATGCTACCGGTCAACATAAGGGGCCTCCACTGTTTACTCTGACAGTGACCTTATCTAAAAATGCTGCTGAGTGAGATCAGCCAAGTTCAAGTAAGTGGCTTTTGAGTTCATTTTGATTAATAGCTCTTCTTTCAAAATGTATTAGCCCATTAGAGCTGCTCTAACGAAAGACCGCAGACTGGATGATTTATAAACAACAGAAACTTATTTCTCCCCGTTCTGGAGGCTGGAAGTCTGAGATTGGGGTGCTAGCATGGTTGGTGAGAATCTTCCTCTGGGTGGCTGACCTCTCATTACATCCTCGAGTGGCAGAAGGGGCCAGGGAGCTCTGCGGGGTCTCTTCGGTGAGAACACTAATCCTATCATCCTTGTGACTCAGTCAAGGCCCAAAGGCCCCACCTCCTAATGCCATCACCTTGGCCCTGAGGGTTTCAACATATACATTTTGGTGGGACACAAACATTCAGGCCATGGCAATGATTTTACTTAAAAGCATGGGAAATGTGCAATAATATTCCCATGTAGGAGGTAACCTTATAGTTTATATAGTTTTAATCCTGGAAGCAGTGTTGCGAGTTAACTGCTCAGTTAATTACTGTAAAATCCTTGACAGGAAATTACCGTGATTTAAAAAAAAAGAAAAAGAAAAACAAAACTCAAAACCAAAAACTGGTTGTAATCAAAAGCCGGACCGGCAAATTGATACTTTCTCCAGGGAAAGGTGCTGGGATCCAATGCTCACTGTCCCTTCTCAGAGGAGAGAGTGGCCCAGGACAGGAGTCAGGGCACCCCCCCCCAAAAAAGAGCATGCTAATAAATGGTGTATGTACAACTGGGGGGCCACATGCGAGAGATATGGTTAGATCCATTCCTCACTGAGAAACCAGGATGGATCCACATGGATCAGACACATGAATGTAAAAAATGAAACCACATAAGCAATAGAAGCAAACAGGTGGATTCCCTTTTAACCTAGGAGGGTATAACCCTCTTAACTGTGACTCAAAACCCAGTAGCAATAAAAGACTGATAACTCTGACCACATTTTAAAAATAACAGTGTTATCGAGTATAATTCACACATCATAAAACCTAATGATTCCACTTATGTGAAACATTCAGAATAGGCAAAGCTTCAGAGACAGAAAGTCAATGGTCGTGGTTGTTAGCAGCTGGGGGAGGGGCAGGTAGAGAGGGGCTGCTCCTTGGTACAGGGTCTCTTTCCGGAGAGAGTATTTTACTAAATAAAAGAGTATTTTACTAAAGTATTTTACCTTTAGAGGACTGATGAGTGTTGCACAATTCTGGGAATATGCTAAAAACCGCTGACTGTGCACTCTGAAATGGTGAATTTATGATGTGTGAATTTTTTTTGCACGTGGATATCCAATTGTCCCAGCACCATTTGTTGAAAAAATTATTACTTTCCCTCTGAATTGTATTAGTGCCTTTATAAAAATTCATCTGACCATAGATGCATGGGTTTATTTCTGGACTCTTAATTCTATTCCACTGATCTATATGTCTACCCTTATGCCAATACCACACTGTCTTGATTACTAGAACTTGGTAGTACATTTTGAAATGAGGTAGTGTGAGTCCTCCAACTTTGTTCTTCTTTTTCAAGATCATTTTGGCTATTGAGTCTCCTGTGTTTCCACATGAATTTTAGGATCAACTTGTCAATTTCTGTGACTATTTCAGCTGGGATTCTTATAGGGACTGCATATGCAGACCAGTTTGGGAAGTATTGCCACGTTAACATTACTAAGTCTTCCAACCCATGAACACAGGATGTTTTTCCATTTATTTAGGTTTTCTTTAACTTCTTTCAACCATGCATTATAGTTTTCAGTGTATAAATCTTGCACTTCTGTTGTTACATTTATTCTCAGTCATTTTATTCTTTGTGGTGCTACTATAAATGTCTTTTAATTTCATTTTCAGACTGCTTATTGAAAGTATATGTAACTACAATTGATTTTTACATTTTGATCCTGTATCTTGAAAACTTGCTGAACTGACTTATTAGTTCTAAGTTTTTGTAGATTCCCTAGGATGTTCTGTAGAACATATTATGTCGTCTACAAATAGAGATAGTTCCACTTTTTTCTTTACAATCTGGATGCCTTCTATTTCTTTTTCTTGTTTCATTATGCTGGCTAGACACTAGAGTATAATGTTGATTGAAGTTGTGACACTGGAGATCCTAATTTTGTCCTGGTGTGAGAGAGAAAGTATTCAGTCTTTTATAATTAAATATGATGTTAGTTGTGCATTTTTAATAGATGTCCCTTATCAGGTTGAGGAAGTTCCCTTCTATTACTGGTTTATTGAATTTTTTTTTTTTTAAGCATCAAAGGGTGTTGGATATTGCCAAATGCTTTTTCTGTGTCAAGACGATCATGTGTTGTTTTCTCCTTTTTTTTTGTTCCTATATTATATTGATTGATGATAAACCAAGCTTGCAATCCTTGGATAAATCCCAGTTGGTCATGTTATATAATCCTTTTTATATATTCCAGGATTAGGTTTGCTAATATTTTGTTGAGGATTTGCATCTGTATTCACAAGAGATATTGGTCTGTAGTTTTCTTGTGGTATCTTTGGTTTTGGTTTTAGGGTAATCCTGGGCTCATAGATTGAACTGGGTGAGGAGTGTTGCCCCCTCTCCTATTTTTGTAAACTGTTTGTGAGGTTGACGTTAATTCTTTAAATGTTTGGTAAAATTCACCAGTGAAGCCATCTGGGCCTGGCTTTTTCTTTTGGGGAGTTTTGGGATTACTAATTCAATGTGGCTACTTACTATAATTCTGTTTGGATATTCTATTCCTTCTTGAGCCAGTTTAGATAATTTTTCTTTCTAGGAACTTATCCACTTCATTTAGGTTATTGAATTTGTTGTTGTACAATTGTGCATAGTATTCTATCATAATTCTTTTTTTTTTTTGTACAGTTGGTAGTGATGTCCCCTTTTCATTCCTGATCTTAGTAATTTCAGCTTTGTCTCTCACTTTTCGTGGTCAGTTTAAGCAAAAGTTTGCCAATATTGTTGATTTTTTTTAGAAGCCAACTTTGGGTTCACTGATTTTTCTCTTTTGTTTTTCTAGTCTCTATTTCATTTATTTCTGCTCTAGTCTCTATTTCATTTATTTCATCTTTGTTCTTCCTTCCACTTGCTTTGGGTTTAGTCTGTTCGTTTCTTACGATGGAAGGCTAGGTTATTGATTTGAGATATTTCCTTTTAAATATAGATGATCATAGCTAGAAATTTCCTTCTAAGCACTATGTTAGCTGCATCCCCTAAGTTTTAGTATGTTGTGTTTTTGTTTTCATTCACCTCAAGGTATGCTTTAATTTCTCTTGTGATTTCTTCTTTAACCTGATTACTTAGGAGCATGTTGTTCCATTTCCACGTATTTGTGAATTTCCCAAATTTCCTTCTGTTACTGATTTCTAATTTCATTCCATTGTGATCAGAGAACATATGTTGTATGATTTCAATCCTTTTAAATTTGTGGAGGCTTGTTTAAAATTTAAACATGTAAGGAAAAACCCCCACAAAACTCTGTGTGCCCCAAAACACACAAACAGGGTAACAAGACAAATGACAAATAAGAAAAAAAAATCGCAACTTAAATCATAGACAAAGGGTTAATATGATGAAACAGGCATGTTCTTACATTGCTGGAGGGAATGCAACATCCAGTGGAACCCCTACGGAGGGGAATTTACCAATATCTAGTAAATTACATCTGCATTTCCCCTCTTAGCCAACACTCTGGCTTTTAGAAATTTGCACCAAAGGTACAATGTCAAAAACGTAAAACGATAACTAACCAAGGCTATTCATTGCACCATTATTGTGGACGAAGCAATCCAGATGTCATCTGCAGAGAAATGGCTAAGTAAACTCTGGAACATGCACAGAACAGAATCCTATGCAGTGGGGGGAAGGAAAAAGGAAGAGTTCTATATACTCTGGAGCCACCTCCTATTGTTCTGTGATTCTTGGGGAAGCTCCCAGTACCTCCTTCCGGGGGTGGGCAAACAACATTCCGGCCCCTAGGGCCCTGGGTGCTGGGTCTGCTCCCCATCCTAGAGATGGAAGAGAGAGACTCAGCAGAGGGTCGATGAAGAGCCTGAACTTGGCCTCTAAGTGGCAGCTCCAGCACAATGCAAGGGAGGAACCCAGCACTCAGGCTTGGTTTGCCCTGACCATCAAATGACACTTGTTCCTGGAAGGAGAGGCTCCCTCCCTGCCACCGTGCCCACCGGTCACTCTGCTAAGGATTCTCTTGAAGCCCCTCCATAATCTCCATGCATCCGTAAGTACTGATGGTGGGGACAGAACCTGTAAGGAGGTGTTCCCCCTCCCCACCCCCAACCTCCAAGGCAGAGTCTGAGTGCACCTTCCTTCCAGACATATACACACACCAAGACAAGCTGGCTTCGGGCGAAACACCTGGGGATCTCTTGAGAGAATGAGATTAGAGACTGAGGACAGAGATGATATTTTGTGAACGTCTGAGGAAGATTTGAGCGGAGGAGCTCTGAGGTTTTGGCGTGTGCTGTAAGTGGAATTCCCCACGGATGCCTTGTCAAGAAACTTTCGTAAAGATTTAAGCTGCTTTGTGATTTTAAGATTCCAGGCTAGAGTTTCCTTGGAATATATCACTGTGTTGTGATGACAGAGGCCACGAAGTGGCTCAGATTCCCCTTGGATCTCACATAAATACTCATTTATCTTCCACTTCTTTTTTTTCTTTTTAAGATTTTATTTATTTATTTATTTGAGAGAGAGAAGGAGAGAGAGAGCGCACACACACACAGGAGGGGCAGAGGGAGAGAGAGAATCTTAAGCAGGCTCCGTGCCCAGCACGGAGCCCGATGCAGGGCTTGAGCTCACGACCCTGAGCTCATGACCTAAGCTGAAATCCAGAGCCGGACGCTTCACTGACTGAGCCACCCAGGTGCCCCTTCTACTTTTTTTTTTTTTTTTTAACAAATATATTATACGATGATTATGTTCTGCAACTTGCTTTTCCCACTTAAAAGTTCTTCTGGATCTGCACATGGAGACCCAGACATCTCATTTCATGGTAGTTCTTTGTCCTCACCGATGGACTTTTAGGGCATTTCTAGTTTTTTTTGTAATACTGTGCTGTATTTCATGCTGTGCTGAACATCCCATGTGTGCATTTCTGCTCACCAGTGAACTGTACCTTCAGGTTAATTCAGAGCAGAGAAGAGGATATATTGAGCCTTAATTTTTACAGAGACGGCCAATTTACAATTATAGCCTTACTTATCAACTCAAGATTAGTTAAAGATATGGGGCGACTGGGTGGCTCAGTCGGTTAAGCATCTGCCTTTGGCTCAGGTCATGATCCCAGGGTCCTGGGATCGAGCCCCGCATCGGGCTCCCTGCTCCGCGGGGAGCCTGCTTCTCCCTCTCCCACTCCCCCTGCTTGGGTTCCCTCTCTTGCTGAGTCTCTCTCTGTCAAATGAATAAATAAAATCTTTTTAAAAAAATTAGTTACAAATATGAAAAATGGAAGAAAAATTATATCCTTGCTATACTAAATAATATCAAACTTTCTGATTTTTCCCTATCTGAAAAGCAAAATAACATATCTCATCGTTGGCTTTGGTTTGCATTTCTTATTCAGCATATTTTCATAGGCAGACCCACCATTTCTATCTTTCTCAACGACAAAACTCTCTACTTCCATTTCTTGGTTCATTTGGAAGGTGGACTGTTCTTTTTCCCATTGATCGGCAAGTTCTCTTTGTGGTATATGTTGAAAATAGTTTTTACCTGCTTGTTGTTTGTCATTTGAGGAGGATTTTCTGCAGAAGAGTTCCAACTGTTACAAAAGCACGTTTATTAATCTCCTCTATACTGACTAGGTTTGTGTTGTGATGTTAGCTTTCATGTACAAATGTATGAAAGAAACAGGCAAGGTACAGACCAGTGGCTGTGATCAGCTACACTTTGTGTAAAGGAGGGAGAAATAAGAATCTGTTTTGCTTGTATACATACATATAAAGCAATTCTGGAATGACATAAGAATCTAAGAATTGTACATTGATACTTAGGGTTTTGGAACCGTGTGACCCTGTAGTGAAACAACTGAAGTTTTTGAATCTTGGCAAGGGAAAAAAAAATGAGGTCATTTGCTCTTCCTTTTCCTCTGCATGTCTTCAAGCAGAGATACACACCCTCAAGTTCAAACAACAAAAATTGACTCCAGCTGATTTGCCTCAATACAGGGACTGCCATCTGCCTTCCAAATCCAAGAGCAGGCAGACGCAAAAGCAGCAAAAAGCCAGGATCGGGAATCCTCTGTGGCTCTCAGAGTTCTAAGTCAATGTACTTAATATGTGGATTTGAGGGGAGCCCCATGTGTGATTAGGGGGGTTACAACATGGCCCCTGAACAGTTAAAAGCCAAAGCCACGAACATGTACAAGATAATGCTTAACAGAAGCGAATGGGAACAGCCTCTCCCCTTTGCCCTAAGACAGAAACGTGGAGGAGATCTTCTGTCTCTGCACAAGAGCTGACATTCCTGGGAGCCATGCTCCTCTGGGGCCGGGTTTCTAGTGTGGGGCTGAGGGACACCCCGCTGCTCTGTGGCTGTCACCTTCTCTTTTCCTGGATGGAAATGCCAACGCGCGCAGTACAAGCTTTCCTCAGCGCAGTATTAACCCTGGCTGCACAACAATAGGGCTCTTTGTTTTTATGAGTGATATCCTGATCACTAAAGCGAGGAGCTCGGTGATTCTCTGTAACCGCAAACATCCCAAGAATGCCTGGGCTCCGCCTACCATGGCCCCCGGCCCACCGAAACCTGACTCCCACCTCCCTGCCCCATTCCTCCTTGGTGACCCGTGTTCGAGGCATTCCCTGTGGACAGCTGGAGGCTGAACAGAGTATATGCAGTGTTCAGCCTCACTAAGAGTGTTCTTCCATGAGACATACGCATTTTGCTAATTTGGCCAAAAAAAAAAAAAAGACTGAACATGATGGAAGGAAAGATTTTGACTTTAATGAAAATGTTTTGGATTTAAAACCTTAATCAAATAACTTTTAATTAAATTAAGTTTTAATTAAAACGATTCTATTTTGAGGATTAGATTTGGGCTCGTCGCTTTTTAGTTCTACCCACATTTGAACATGAGGACCGGCCACATTTTCAATCCCGTGCCTTCAGATTAAAATCAAAGACACCTCCGTTTTTAAGAACTCCCATTTTAATCATCAATAGTATTTATCATTTTCACTGGCAGAAATCCAGTCCAGGGGAGGCTAGATAACTTGCCCAAGAGCGAACGAGAAAGAAATGAACACAACTGAGGGGCTATGGATCACACAAGCAGGGGATTACACCTGTACGGTGCTAAAGCATTCTGTGAACACATTCTAACAATGCCTGTGTTACAGATAAGGACTAGGCTGTGTAGGGCCCAGGATATACATTTTTTAAAGATTTTATTTATTTGAGAGAGAGCAAGAGAGAGAGAGTGAGCACGAGCAGGGAGAGGGGCAGAGGAAAAGGGAGAAACAGATTCCCCGCTGAACAGGAAGCCCAATGCGGGGCTCGATCCCCGGACCCCGAGATCATGACCTGAGCTGAAGGCAGATGCTTACCTGACTGAGCCACCCAGGTGCCCCAGGGGCCAGAATTTGAACCCAGCTCCTTCTGACTGCAAAGCCCACATTCTTGACATTGTCACCCACTTTTTCCTACAAACTACATACCTCAGAGATATCAAGAAGATGCTAGAAGATGGAATTAAGACAGCAGACTGAACCCTGATATAGCCATCACCTCCTGCCCCAAATCCTTGGAAATTTTATTTAAAAAAATATTAACTGGGGCCCCTGGGTGGCTCAGGCGGTTGAGCGTCTGACTCGGTTTCAGCTCAGGTCATGATCTCAGGGTCATGAGATCCAGCCCTGTGGCGGGCTCTGTGCTCAGTGGGGAGTCTGCTTGGGATTCTCTCCTTCCCTCTTCCTTTGCCCCTTCCCCCCAACCCCTCAGCTTGTGCTCTCTCTCTAAGTAAATCAATCTTAAAAAAAAAAAAAAACAACAACCATATTAGCACAGGAAAAGAGAAAGGAGACCTAAGAGGATAGGAAATCATGGTGCACAGGTTGAGAAGGTTTGAAGAGTGCTCCGAGGCACAGAGGAAGGGGGAGGGCCACCAAGGTCACCAGCAGGGGCATTGCTGGGAGGGGAAACCACAGTGAGCCCCAGTTCTGCCTGTGCCAAGCAGTGGGGGTGGGGGTGGGGGGCAGCGTTCTGCCTCTTCTATGCCAGATTGGAAGTATGGCATGTCAGGTGGGAGGTGGCACCCGGGAGGCGCATGGAGGGTGCGCCTCCCCCTCCCCCGCCAGAAGACACGCTCCAGGCACACCCCCGGGGCAGCCACTGCAGTCTCTCTGTCCTCTCTCTGTAGGCTGCAGTGACTGATGCCACATTCACAGACAGCTACCGGGAATCCCAGCCTCAGAGATCAGCATCCAACTCCGCACACACAAACATTTGAGGAAGATGAACACCATAAGGAGAAGCACTCGGTTTCACCTACTGAGCCCACAAGCTGACGACAGATTAGCAGGAAGAGACCTCCCTACCTCCCACTCCCACGCACAGGACGTAAAGCGAAAATAAGCTCCCTGCTTATAGCCGAGGACCCAGTACCACTGGAAGCACACGGGCCACTGGGGCCGGAGAAGGTGGGGGCATATCTCCTCTCAGCCCTCCTTGGGCCTGAGTGTCCCCAAGGGGAAGTGAGCAATACCTGCACAGGCAGGCTCTTGCCAGGTCTGAGAGCCTGCGTTGCTTCCTGTACCCTTACATTACTGCCCGGGGCTGGGGGGCTGGACAAATAACCCAGTCACTGAGATAAGGGAGTGTGGGCAAACTCTGGACTCTCCCAGTCCCCGATACAACAACCACCACCCGCATTCAGGAGGAAAGGATGAGTCAGTGCCTGAGCTTCTCCAAGCAGCATCTTGGGCTCTGGCTTTCTAGCATCTCAGGGACCCATCTCCACCCAGAACCAGTGTTCACAAAGCAAGAACTGAATATGAATGATGTCTTGGAGAGACACAGGAGGACCTGGCATCCATAGACAAGGCTTGGCTAAAAAGCTCAGAAATGAAAACTAAAAGCTGCACAGTAAAGCACATTACGTGGATGGCAGAGCAGAATGGACACGACTGGAGGACACCTCGGTCATCTGCAAGGGCAAGCAGAAGGTGCAGCATCCAGACACAAAGAGAGCCGACAAAAAATTAAGAGACATGGAAGACGATGCTCAAAGCTTTCCAAAATGCATCTAGTAAGAATTCCAGAACTATATGCTCAAATAAATAAGAAAAATTCTTGAGGTGAAAAAGGATGAGTTCCCCGAAGTGAGAGGATACGACTCAAAAAATTGGAAAGGGAAAGTGAGTTTAGAAAACAAGAGAAAAGAAATAGAAAATCGGAAATTGTATAAAGAGAAAGTAGAGAAATAAAAAAGAACAAGACCCAGAACTGATTTTTTCAACAGACTCATGAAACAATCTCCCTGGAAGATTGACCAACAAAAGATAAGAGGGAGGGTGGGTGGGGAGGAAGAGGGGGAGGGAAGGAGAGAGAACAATGGTGTCTTGAACGAGAAAGGAGACGAAACTATACAGTAAAGAATTAAATCGTGAGACCACCACAGGAAACAGGACCCCTTAAAGAAAGGGTGGATGGCCGGAATTAGACAACAAATTCCAAGGCTGGAATATCTTGTCACATCAGAAAGCAAGGGGGGCATCAAAGATTCCTGGGGTCATGTCCAAAGACAGAGGAACCAACCCAAAGGAGCTTCTACTGGCCAAAGATGAATAATTTTAGCATCAAAAATCAAGTAAGTTAAAATCCATGAGGTAATAATGACACTAAGAAGAAAGACCCCCTCCCCCCCACTGGTGACCTTTGAAAGATACTAGGGAATCGACTCATTTTCAGAAAAAGGAATAAATAAATTAAGGGAAAGAATCATCCATTCATTCTGACTTTCCCTTCAAAACTGTAACTCAAGTTACCACAGAGGTGATGGGAGAAAGTCCTTCAGAGATAGACTGCAGCCACTAGATGAAGAAGGAATGACAGACTCAAAATAGCACCACTTTGCAAGCCCCAGTGAAATAACTGGTCTAAGCAATGATCAATGACTAATAAAACCATTAGGACCTTTGTAGTGGATTATCAGGTAACAATACCCGAAATCACTGAAAAATCTCACCACCAAGGAGAGACCATTAGACATCATCTGACTCCCACCACTGATGAAACAGAAAGTACAAAACACCAACTGTCTAGCCTTCTTGCCAAAACATCTTACTGAATCTCAGCAAGCCTCTGGATCTAGGGAAACACAGAAAGGAATGTGTTAAGCAACACACACCAGATGCAATCACCAAAATCCAGACTGTGCGAGACGGCAAGTGTGGTTTTATCAACGACTGAATCACAAGTCAAAAGTAAAGGAGGGAGAAAGGAAGAAATTAAGAACCATATCACCCAACAGAATGCAGAGACCTTGATTCAAAAAACTGGATTCAGACAAAGTAGTGATAAAAACACATTATGGGCACAGGGACGCCTCGGTGGCTCAATCAGTTAGGCATGTGACTCAGGTCGGGTCATGATCTCCGTATCCTGGGATCAGGCGCTGTGTTGGGCTCCTCCAGCTAGGCACGGATTCTTCTTGTCCCTCCCCCCCCCCTCCGCCCTTCCCCACACTTGTGTTCTCACTCTCTCTCTCTCAAATAAATAAATACAATAAAATAGAACACATCATGGACACAATCAAGGGCATTTGAACACTGACTAGATACCTGATGTTATTAATGAAATATGTTTTTATTTTTTAAAAAATATATGTGAAATATGCCTTTTTTTTTTTTTTTTTTAGTCTTTTTAACATGGAATTGGGTTCTAAAATAATCTCGGGGCGGGGGGGGGCAGGGATATGAACAGATCAAGATTTGGCTGTGATAGTTATGGAAGTTGGAGCAATGGACACAAAGAGATCCATGACAGCATTCTCTCTACTTTTGTAATATATTCAAAAATTTTCAAAACAGGGTTGCCTGGGTGTCTCAGTCAGTTGGGCATCTGCCTTTGGGTCACATCATGATCCCAGGGTCCTGGGATCGAGCCCCATGTAGGGCTCCCTGCTCAGCGGGGAGGCTGCTTCTCCCGCTCTCTGTGCCCCTTTCCTCAGCTTGTGCTCTCTCTCAAATAAATAAATATTTTTTAAAAAGTTTTCATAATATAGAAAATGAAAAATAACTAAGATAAAAACATAACATTTCAAAATTCTGCCTAAAGATTTGTAAAAATAAAAACAGCTTTTTTAAATCTAGGCCAAAAAACTGTGGTTTCTGAGGAAAAAAAACCAAGAGGGGGTACTTTTTTTCCTCTGACTTTTTGGGAAAGGAACTGAAAGACTGGGGCCCAGGGTGGGAGGGAGTACTTTTCATTATATTCCCTTTTGTACTTCTGAATTTCATATCAAGAATATGATTTATCTGTGATAAATGAATAAAATAAAAAATATATTTTAAATCCCAAAGCCGCTATGAACTTTATGCCAATACACTTGAAAACCTAAATTAAATGGACGCCTATCCAGAAAAATGTATTGCCAAAATTAACTCAAGATGAAATGGAACATTTGAATAAACCTACAATCTTTAAAGAAGTGGAATTGATGGTGAAACATCGACCCAGGAAAAAAGTACCAGATCTCCATAGTTTTATGGGCAAAAGGTTTTATCCAGCTTCTTGGAAAATTCAGCCCTTATCCTGTGCAAACTTAAGGTGGGTTGAAAAAGCAAGTTACAAAAAGAGTGGCACAGTAGGAAAATACTTCTTTTAAATTTTTACATATTTAAACTGTTCGGAAAGGAGCAGGACTGCCAAAACGTGAGTCTGGTTGCGAACCCCCCCGCCCCCCACCCTGCACACGGGGACAGTGAGCCAGCAGAAGAACCCTTCTCTCAGCTGAAGGTTGGCACCGAGCTCAGTTTCCCCTGAGTCCAGTGGCTGGGGGACTGTGGCATCCCTTGGCTCCAAGATGTCCTCTATTCACAGCCGGCATGCACACTGCTGACAGGCTAGTCTTCTGAGAGGGGAGGCCCATGCTAGACCCTTCGAGGGACCGGAACCCACCTCTCTGAAGCCCTGGCATGCCTCCCTAAGAGAGGATGAGAAACTGGGGACCACACGCGATCCATCTTGCAGACCCAGGCTTTGGGACGGCCTTTTCCTCAGTGAAGCCTCTTCCTTAACTCAGGCAGGCGATGTGGAATTTATGGCAGCCCTGCGGGGACCCACCTGGCAGGACGGAAACAAGACTACATATTTATGGACTCCCATATATCTAGCAATGGTATAAATTAGGGCAAAGCATTTGAATTATCTTCAAAATAACAGTTACCTTTGGGGGCTGATGGAGGGCAGTGGTCAGGGAGAGGTCCCCAGAGGGGGTTCTAACTACACCTGTCATGTTTCACATCTGAGTCCCCTTTCTTTTACTTCTCACCTGTAACCCGTTACCAAGTTCTGTGGTATATTAAAGATGGCCACACCTTTTTGCTTTCCCTCCCTTTACCAGGTGTAATCTCTCCCGTCCTACCGTGAATCTGGACTGTTTTGGGCTCTGGCTGTTTTGACCAACAGGGGGCAGCAGAAGTGATGAAGAGATAGTGCCCGGCCTGAGCTTCAAGAAGAGCTTCTGCTTCTGAATTACACTCCACCCCCCCATCCACCTGCTCTGCTGGAAGGAAGTGGGGGCAGGTGCTTAATGACAAGAAAGCATGTCAAGAGGGAGAAGGCACGTGGAGGAGCGTGAGGGGTCAGATGTGGGAGAGATGCAAGAAGGGCCGCCCGGCAGAGCCCTGCAGCATCCTGATGCACAGAATCCTGGGGAGTCATAAATTGTTGCTTTGAGCCAGTGGGTTATGGGCTGGTCTGCTACATAACACGAAACACCTAAACAAGTCGTGATAGCTTTTGCTTCTGAACAGATCCCAGGTCCCTCCTCTCCTTCCTTCTCCAGGCCCTACCCACCTGGGCCACGTCCCCGTCCCCTGGGCCTCCTCTGACTGCTTTAATTACTCTCAGCATCAAGCCTGAGCCCCTGCTTTGGCCGGCCATGGAGGCCCACCTGTGCAGCCTCACCTGACTCTTCTAACACTCTGCTCCCGCCACACAGGCCATCTCGGGGACCCTTGGCCAGGAGATCCTTCCCCCAGCCCTTTATGGGACTGACTCCCTCCCTCCATTCACCTAATTCTGCTTCAATAATGCCATCTTGCCCTAGATGCCTTCCCTGACCTCCGAGCTAGAAGAGTGCCCTCTGCCCACCTGCACACTGGTTGACTTCCTTTGTGGCCCCTTTCCCACTCCTGGTGGTGGTGCACCCAGCTTATTTCTCGTGTTCACCCCCTGGAATGTATCATGAGGACATTTTCTTGTTTTCCCATTGCTCGGTCTGTAGAAGGCTCGGACACAACATGGAGTGAATGAAGGGGCAAAGGAAGGAGAGCCAGGCACATCATCCTATCTTGTTTTCAGGATATTTACAAAAACTCTCTTCTTCCCAGTCTTCCTGTGGATCCCTCCTTCTGGTCAACTGAGCAGACCTGAAATTCAAAGTCACCTCCTCAGAGAGCTCTTACCCAATAACAGTGAAAAATAGCCCCCTGGTGCCCCCTGAGCACCTCCTCTTGCTGTAATACTCTCTTGGTCAAGCATCACTCTCTGATTTTTCCTGTTCTTTGTTGTCTTTTTCTTCCTGCCAGAAAACCAAGCCCTACAAGAGCAGAGGCCATGCTCCTGCTATGTCCTAAGTCTCTAGAACAGTGTCCATCACAAAAGGATGCTTGGTAACTGTTGACAAAATCATGCTGAATGAATAAGACAAACAGAAAGGGAGGCCTTAGAAGAAACACAGATAACAAAAAAACTCCCATAATAAGTGACAACGGAAAAATACTCTTCTAGCAGCATTTTTACTGTCTTCTCTTGGCATCATGGGAAGTTGCTTCCCGTGTCATTTATACACATGCTCTGCCTATCAAGTCAACTGACTGCAAACTTCCTTAATAATGCTCTGAACTGTATAATTATTGGTTTATCTGGAATTCACTGCAAAAATATTGATCTTAATAAATCTGACATAAGAAATCAATTTTAAAAATTAACTGGGAAGGTAATAAGACTGACATTAAAATAAAGTAAGATAAATGCCCACTGGGATCCTCAGGAGAATTCAAGAAGACACCTTAGACATAACACAGGCACAGAATGCTCTGAAAGAAACGACCAAGAAAAGGAAAGACCTTTCTGGAAATCACAGATGAATGCCGAAATGAAACATTCAGTAGAGGGGATGGAAGATGAGTCAAGAACATCCCTCAAATTTTCAGAAGAAGAAGAAGAATCGGAAAATGTGGGAGAAAAGATGGGCAACATGTATCATGACTACAAGGAGTTCCAGAAAAACAAACAAAATCAAACCCACAGGAGAAAAAGCAGAGGAGGAAGATATTATCAAAGAGAATACAAGGAATTTTCTGGGCCTAAACAGTTGGCCTACCCAGTGCAAAGCAGCAGGAATGAAAAAGGACCCACCACCCAGGTCTTGTGTTATGAAGACCAAGATTTCAGAAGACCAAGCATACAGGGAAGATTCTACAAGCTTCCAGAGAGGAGGGAAAAAAAAAAAAAAAACCAAACAAACCCAGAGGTCACCCACAAAGCAGAGGAATCAAACCACATTAGAGGACAACAGAGTGGACTCTTCCATGTTCTGAAGGCAGACGATTTCCAAGTGGGACCCCGGGGAGGGCAAAATGAACATGCTTCTGGGAAAGTCCAGTCTCTTCCGTGTGCCTGCATAAGCCCTGAGCTAGGAGTTTTCTTGATGATGTGCTTCAAATAAATAAGGGCCCAGGACTTCTGAGTATGAGCCAGAAACGGGGGATGGAGGTAAAAAGAAGGGAAGGGGTGCTCACTCCTTTGACCCCACCGGACAAGGATGACACTGAGTCCCTAGGCCAAATCACCGTGATGGGAACATATGACAAGACCACGAATGCGACCCAAAGATGAGTCTACACTGATAGAATTCAGCATGGATGGAGCAGCTGGGAGACATGGCACAGAAGTGAAGGAAATCATTTATTATGGCAGGCAGGCCATGGACACTGGCTCGGCTGATGGAGCAGATGTGCAGGCATATATTCTCCATGTAGAGAAATGGTAATGACTGGAAGAACTAGAATCAGACACAGGAAATGGAGACCCTTTTGGGAGCTGACCCTGGTGCTTTGCCTTAGAGTCTGTTCTGTATCACTTGCTTCTTTAACCAGGGGTGTGTATTACTTGGATAATGTTTCATATGCTTATTCTTGGGTCCTGCAATTGTGCTGGGTCATAGGCAGTGCTAATCAACTCTTAACGATAATAAGCAAAATGTAGAAATCATCTAGAGGCACTTTAATGGAAGGCTGATTGGTTAAACATTATTCTATTCACGCTATCAAATTTGGTGCACGTGAAAAAGCCCACAAGACAACTCAAGGGGAAAAAGCTGCACAACATATGTACAATTGACTATCATGCACGTAAAAGCAGAAACACGACAAAAGGACTGTGTGTGTGTGCATGTGCTTGGGCACATATATAGGGAGAGGTTGGGAGGGAAACACTCAGCTACCAGTGGTCACTTGGAAAGGATAGGAAGGAGCCAAAGATCGCAGTGGCTTTATCTGAATCATGTGACGGTTCTGTGAGAATGTGTATAATTCTCTCTAAGTGTCTGATAAATTCGAGATGCCAAAAATAAGTTATTTTGGGTCTTGGTTCTCTTGAAATGACCAGGTAGGCAATTTTATTTTTATTTTTAGTTTTTTAAGATTTTATTTATTTATTTGACAGAGAGAGACACAGCGAGAGAGGGAACCCAAGCAGGGGGAGTGGGAGAGGGAGAAGCAGGCTCCCTGCTTAGCAGAGAGCCTGATGTGGGGCTCGATCCCAGGACCCTGGGATCATGATCTGAGCCGAAGGCAGACGTTTAACAACTGAGCCACCCAGGCACTCCAGGTAGGCAATTTTATTTTATTTTATTTTTTATTTTATTTTATTTTAAAGATTTTATTTATTTGACACAGAGAGAGAGACACAGCGAGAGAGGGAACACAAGCAGGGGGAGTGAGAGAGGGAAAGCAGGCTTCCCGCGGAGCAGGGAGCCCGATGTGGGGCTCGATCCCAGGACCCTGGGATCATGACCTGAGCTGAAGGCAGACGCTTAACGACTGAGCCACTCAGGCGCCCAGGTAGGCAATTTTAAACCAACGCCTGGAGATGCCCGGCCACTGGATGCTGGGTTGTGGGGGGGGGGGGGGGTAGATGGGATCAAAGCTGCTAAGGATGACCCTAGAAAGAATGAGCAAAATGAAGTATAATCCTAAAAAGTTGTTTACAGTTGAAAATATCATTTCTAACTAATGTGTGATTTCTTCTCTAACATCAGGGTTATGGGCTCAGGATGCTTGAAATGCATGTTTCCGGGTTCTTTTTTTTTGTCTTTTTCTCTTTTCTTCAAGACAAATGTCAATAAGTAACAAGATGTCTAAGTGGAACCTGGACAAACTGAACCCAGGGGAGGCCAGGCTGGTGAAGGACTTTGAAGGAATATTGGAAGCCCCCTATTTTCATTCATCAGGGTTCCTGAAAATGTGTGTGAAATTCATTTACTAAAGTTTGGATTTATAGGTTATGCCTGAGGAGGGGTCCATACCCAGAGAACTAAAGAATTTCATAAAAATCCCTAAATATGGCTGCTTCAAGGTCTAACTCATGTGGACCAGGAAATCAGACAGGTGGAAGAAAATCCTCATCCTTCTGCCTCAGGACCTGGGGATGTCTATACAGACACCTTCCTGCTCACAGGTGTCTCTGTGGGGGCCTGGGTGCAGGGCTGGAAAGAAAAGCCCCTCTCTTGGCCACTGCATGCATGCCAGGTGGACACAGAGGCTATCAGGTGGGACTGCCCTGCCCGCCCCTCAGAAGGGGAGACAAGTAAGAGCCAATGTTGGGTAGGCGGAGGTGGGCTGTGGGTCAGGGCTGAGCTTCAGGCTCTTGCCCCCTAGAATGGATGCTCCCAAGAGGCCGCCCGAGGCAAGGTGGGGGGGGTGGGGAGGCAGGATGTCAGCTCTTTCCCTGGGCCCAGGTGGCCATGGCCTAATGGCTCCACAGACCAAGGAGCAAAGAAAAGCTCAGTGATAACCAGGGAGAAGGCTGCTTGCTCTTGAAGGCAGTGGGTGGTTTATTCAGCCTGAGAAGGAATCCACAGGGAGGGAGGGCAAAGCATCTGCTTCTAGTTATTTCAAGAAAGGCGGGGTGGGGGTGGGGGTGGGGGTGGGTGGGTAAGGGATTCTTATCAGCCCAGGTGGGCGGAGCTAGATGCCAGGAAAGCAGGACTGGTCTTGCAGCATAAACTTCCTAACAGAGTCACCCAACCACAGGCTGGCTTTATTCGAGGGGCAGTCAGTTCCCCATTGCTAGAAGTAAGCAAGCACATTCTGGAGAAATAATCAGAAGATCTAAGGCTCCGATTAAGGGTGACGTTAAAAGCCCCATCGAAGCCAGAGCTTCTGCAGTTGGGCAGAGCTCTGTGGGCATGAAGTGCAGCTGTGCTAACTGCTCCCCTCATGGATGGATGCCCGCAGCCGTTTTCCCCACCCCCGAGGCCACCCCTTGGCCTCTCTTTGCTTCACCTCCCTAAATAAGGGATTCCTTATTGGATACTGGATATGGTCCCTGGAAGGCCCAGGGCTGCTTCTGAGGCCAGGCAAGGAGGGGGGTGGGGGGGGCGCCCTATGGACCACAGTCTCTTTCCAAGCAAAGCCCTGTCCACCCTCCTCGCTCCCATGGTGTGAACCCGGCCCAGTAGGCTCGAGCAGAACACGGGCTCCTGGAACAGGTTAGAAACATGGGCTGGCAGTTCCGCTCGGAGAGGCCCACATCAACGCGGCCCTGCCCCCTGTAGGATTTCCTGCAGCGGTCCTCCAAGAAAGCGCACTCCCACCGGAGGGGCACTTCCTATTTCAGCCTATTTCCTAGTTCTATTTCTGGAAGGCAAGAAGAGCCCCTACTTGAGCAAAGCACTTGGCTCTTGGGAAGTTATTTTTAATACAGATTTGAAAAAGCCAAAAGAAAAAGAGAAGGACACCGAAAGTAGCTGTGTAAAAACCTGGGATTTGAAGACCTTCTGGAATGTTCCTTGTCCTCCTTTGGTCCATGCTGGTTCAGGGGAGGACAGTGCTCTGAGAGGCAGGCAGCTGAAGTCAGGGCTGCTCACAGAGCAGTGGGGGACCTGAGCCACCCCCCTCCCCCGGTGACCTACGTCTCCCTAAGCACCCCTCATCCTCCAGAAGAGTCTCGCCAAGAGTTCTCGGCCTGAGTTATTTAGAAGTTTGTTCACCTTTTCATTTTCCAGGGAGCCTCACCTCAGCTGGTAGGACAGGTTTTTCTACTCTGAGGAGTGTCAGACGCCAAAGAATGTGTCTCATGGTGTGTTTGTTCACACAGATTGCCCAGCAGCCCCGGCCCCCTATCTCACTGACCCTCGTTCTATCAACTCATGCTCTTTGCTCATCCAAGCTTTCTAAATGTTCCTCTTGCACAGCAGGCCAGCTGACTACTGACGGTGCCAATAAGGTTGCAACGTGCCTTCCTGGGACACAACTGTGCCGCACAAACACAGGACAGGCCCACCCAGACCCCCTGGCCCCACTCGGCAACTGGTGAAGTGCTTGCACCTTCGCAGGCTTTGGAAGGGCTAGCCATTCTAAGCACGCACAAGGTGAGTTATCCGAGCAAAACAGGTATGGGCGTGAGAAACACACCTGGTACGCATGGGTACACAAACAAAATGCCATCACCCAAAAAGCCCAAGGTAAAACATGAGTTCTTCCCTGATTTTCATTAACATTTGGATCTTTTTCTAAACTATGTTTGGAAGCCTAATAATAACTTTATCGTTTCCAAAGCATGTCGTCTTCCAAGCATTGTTAAAAGGGAGAGCTTCTAAAAGTGAGAGAGAGAGCTGTTCCTACATTGGCTATAATTTGAGTCTTATCGGTTTGCTTCCTGGCAGTCAATTTTCCTTTGGTGGTGCTGGGCATTGGGTGTGTGCTAAGCTTCCCAGGGGTGAGGTGGGTGGATGCGGGTGGTGGAAGGGGAAGCAGGGCTCCCTGGGATCCCAGGAGGTCTGGGGAGAGGGTGAGCAGAACAAATCTGGCTCATCTGCTGGGGTCACAGCCCAGACGGTGGGTGCAAATATTCCTCCATTGACTCCAGAAAGAAATGAGGAGATAAGAGGCCAGTTGGAGCAACGTTGGCCTTAAAAGTGAGCACTGAGGTGTGCCAGTTAGATCGTAATCACCAAACATCAGTATTTAAAGAGGCAACACTTTTAAAAATAAATTGCAGTGTTATTCTTCCGATTGCAAATGTAATGCAAAACAAAACAAAACAAAACAAAAAAGGAACACATGCTCAGTGTAGAAAACATAAACCCTACAGATGAGCAAAGAGCAGTGTAATCTCCATGTGACTGTGTTACCCTCTGAATGTGCCCTGCCCCCAGGCTGTGTTCTTGGTGTGTAGATTTGTATTTTGTGAAAATAAAATCCAAACACGGGATGTTTTTAAAATTGGGCCTGCAGAGCTTTGGGGTCAAGGTGAAGGCCAGCGGGTGGGACTCACCAACCCTACCTCTCACGACTGCCCATCAAAGCAACTCCACTGTTAACTGCTACATATGCTCCAGGTAGGAATTCATGCAGGCCGCTTAAACAAATAAATAACAATATATAAATATGACACATTATGTTTTTCAAAGGGTTGAAGCCCACTAACTCCCATCATGGCAGATGGAAGGACAGGCACCGGTCCTTCACCTCTGTCTGCATCCACAGCCCGGCCATGGCCACCCCGTGGATGGAGCGCTTCATTTGGGGGGCCCCCATGTGACTTGCTTTGGCCAAGGGCAACAGCACGCCATTCTGGGCCTCGGCCTTAAGAGACCTGGTGTGTTTCTGCTTTCTCCACTTGCACCTCTGCTGCTGGCGGGGGGAGAATGTCATTGACAGTCACGCTCATCACTCTAGCTAACACGCAGTCAGCAGTGGTTCCTTAACCTGGAGCCAGAGGTGACAGGTCTGTTCATTGTCCATTGGCCCAGGTCCCAAGGATCTGTAAGACTCAATGCGGATCCCTGGGCCCCTCAGAAAGCCATCATCTCGGCCTTGCAACTCTGTGGGTAGACCAGAACGTCAGCATGACCTGGGAGCCTATCAGAAACACAGAATCTCGGTGTCCCTGGACCTACACAGTGAGAATCTGCATTTCACCAAGATCCCCAGCGGACTTGAGTATATATTGCAATCTGAGAAGTTTTGTTCTAAGGGACCCAAACATTTTAGACCAGTTGATTCTCAGCCCCAGCTGCACATTAGAATCATGGGAAGGGGGTGGAAAAGTTTTTAAAAATGCCCATGCCTGCCCTTCCCCCAAAACGCTGCTCCAATGAGCCTAGGGGGTGCCTGGCATTGGTAGTATAGACACCCCCAATGTTTCTGGGGGCCAGGGTAGAGACCTACTCATTTAGATCACCAACTCTTGACGAGGAGGGGGACAGGGCAGATCATCTGGGGCTTTTTCAGCTGACACAGGCACCCACCCAGTAAGCCCCAACATCACCATCCTACCCTCATTCCTCAGGATTGCTAAGAGGAGAGACAGGGGGAATAACGGAGCTGGAAAGGACTGGAAAGTAGAGGCACTACTCAAAAGCCGGATAACGTGTTCTACCACAGGTCACCTTCATCTCAGGCTAATAAGGCAAGGCCTTTCTAATGAGTAACAGAAAAAAGACATATGTCTGTTAAGAGAGAAATAACTTTTCAAAAGATGCAAGTCGAATGTTCTGAGAACATTTAGTGCTGGGCAACGTCGAGAAACAAACTCTTTTCCCATTTCATAATTTGATTTATGTGCAAAGCAATCTTCCAGAAACATCACCCTAATTAGCTTTGGGGCATTTTCAACGGAGGGAGACACGCAAGTTACTGAACAAAGTGTCTGCTGAGCCAGGTGCAATGCTGCATTGCTAACTTCATGGAGGGTACAAACACCCTGGCCCTCTCAAACACAACATACGGGCCCTCTCAAACCCCACACGATGGCCTAGACGCTATGGGCGAGAATTCTAGAGTGAAGACACGGTTCAAATGGCAGTTCTGCCATTTACAAATTGCTGACCTTCACCGAGTTTCTACGCATCTTTTACTCTCAAGTTCCTCAGCGATAAAGTGGGGATAAATGACCATTTTCTAGGTCGTTGTGAGGATTAAATGAGATGATTTCCTAAAGCACTGAATCCAGTGCCTGGTATGCACTCAGGGCTTAACAAATATTTATCGTTAACAACAGTGTCAATGCCATCTTAACTTGTGTTAAAAGTGGTACAACTCTAGCGGAAATCTGGCAATACATAGAAAGAGGCTTAAAAGTGTTCAAACCTAATAATCCCACTTCTATAAATATATTTTATGGAAACAGTCTCAAAACCATGCATAAAAAG
Organism: Zalophus californianus; assembly: GCF_009762305.2. Lineage (NCBI taxonomy): Eukaryota > Metazoa > Chordata > Mammalia > Carnivora > Otariidae > Zalophus > Zalophus californianus. Next base: position 127,293,621 of record NC_045600.1, read on the forward strand.
ATGGGAATGGGATGTTTTTGGTAAGAGTCAGCAACTAGAAGCAACCTGAACATTCCCACACATCCAACAGGGGAGTGAGGACGAGGTCGATCACTTTATAAGTGTTCCCACCTAAGATGATCATACAAGCTACGTGACTGGCAAAGTTTAGGCCAATGGGACTCCTGGCGATTTCTTTTCCCCTACTTCTCTCTCTTTTTCTTTTTCCTTTTTTCACTTTTTCTTTAACAGACATGGTATTGTTTTTATCATGTGAAAACAAAACCGGGCGCCTGGGTGGCTCAGCTGGTTAAGCGACTGCCTTCGGCTCAGGTCACGGTCCTGGAGTCCTGGGATCGGGTCCCGCATCGGGCTCCCTGCTTAGCGGGGGGGGTCTGCTTCTCCCTCTGCCCCTCCCCCCCATGCTCTCTCTATCTCATTCTCTCTCTCAAATAAATAAATAAAATCTTAAAAAAAACAAGAACAAAACCAAATCCCCATTAAAAAACCTTTTTAACCAACATGAAGTAATGCCCTGATTCTTAAGATCTTTGCCTTCATAATAAATTTTGTCCCCCAGCCCCTTGATGTTTAGAATTTAAGTGAGAATCCCAAGTTATACTTTATAATGAGACTTTCACCAAGTAATTGGCATTTTTAACCTTCCGTCAAAAACCCTTTGTTCTGGACCCCCCACAGGACGCGAACAGCAGGTGATGCCCCGCGTGCCAGGCTGGCCCCGCTCTTACCGTTACGGGTCTCCATGGCACGTTCTGGACACACAGCTGAGCCCTCTGGCCCCACACACCAGTACATGCTGGGCAGTCGCCGAGACATGCCAGCCATCAACTCTTGGGTGACTGCTCTCCAAGTCAGTCCTGGCCAGGGTCACCGCCACCACTGCTGTTCGGAGGATGGACTAAGGGGCAGACACACAGTCATGGCCGAGCAGGAAGCTGTCTCATTCTGCTGGTGAAAAACATCATAAAATCAGAAAGTGTTTTCTTAATTGCCAAGTCCCTTCCTGTACCCTTGCATACATTTACTATTTATATATTGCACCTTGGTATTCTTCTCCTTGGCAACATTCCTCCTCACATTGCATCTGTCTAGCCACGCCCAGTCTGATGGGGGCTGTGAAAGGACAGAGCTCCCCCCACCTCACCTTGCACCCCATGGCTCATGTCTACTTAAAAAACAGTCTCGAGGGGCGCCTGGGTAGCTCAGTCAGTTAAGCGTCCGACTCTTAACTCTGGTTCAGGTCATGACCCCAGGGTTGTGAGATCGAGCCCCACACTGGGCTCCGCAGTGGGTATGGAGCCTGCTTAAAATTCTCTTTTCCTCTCCCTCTGCCCCTCATCCTTGTGCATGCTCCCCCCCCAACAAAAACAAAAAACCAGTCTCGAAGCAACCCCAACAATTGCAGACACCCACTGGTAAAGGGTTCATTATTCAATCGATACATAAAATTTGTCAGTTGCCCAGCGACACCAATACAACTAAATGGGGTTTCTGCTTTCAGAGGCTCACACTCAAAGCTAGGGTGGGGCTCACACCTAATAGCTGATCACAATACAAGGCCTTCCCTTTGTCCAGGACAAAGTCTTCCAGAAACCCAGAGGCAAGACTGTAATCGCAAAGAAGCAAGCAGGCAACCATCCCGAAGAGAAGGGGTCTGGAAGGCGTTGGTACTGGTTATGAAGACAAGTCCGTCTGAGCCCTGGGGGATGACAGGAAGGAGCCTCACACATTCTGCCTGCCTGGGTACATCTGGCCATGGCTCAAGGCATTTCTGATTGTCACAACTTGGGGTTTGGGGTGCTACAGGTATCTAGCGGGCAGAGGTCAGGTTCATTACTGAACATCCTGTAATACACAGAGCAGCCACCCACAACAGAGAATTATCTGGCCCGAACAGTTCCAATTATCTGGAGAAACTCTGAGTTTGATTAAGATTTATCTCCCCAAACAAACAAGGCTGTGATAACTGCTGAACCAGGGTGTTGCTCTCTTATGCCAGGCTCCCAGTGAGCCTGCGGCAGGGGGTCCCCAACACAGGTGCCCCCCAACACAGGTGCCCATCCTGCTATGATGATTAAATTTCCAGAACTGCCTTGAGGACAAGACCCAGATCCAGCTCAGGCCTGGCACAGGATCACAATGGGAGGGGGTTACTATGTGAAATGGGTCTGTTTCTATTAGTGTTTACGGAGGGTCTGTACTATACTAAGTACAGGGTCATTAGCAACTATCCTCTGAGACAGATAACTGAAATGGAGAGTGATACACTGTAGTAAAAAAAAAAAAAAAATCAAGGTCATGTAAATCATGCCCAAGACAATAAGGAAAGGAAAAAAGCACAATCTGGCCATCAAAGGCTTGGCCTGTCTCTGTCACATGTCAGCAGAGTGTGACTTCAAGCCGAAACTTACGTGTGTCTCAGTTTTCCCATCTGTTAAAAATAGACATGCACCCTCTCACCCAGGCGACCTCGCAGGGCTGCTGTGTGATTTGAAATAAGGTAAAATTTCCAGTCACTTTCTATAATAGGGCCAGAGGTGGTTCTCACCTACAGTACCAGCGGGAGGCCTGGGAGACTGTCTGATTAACAAGCTCAGAGTATCAATGCTGGAGGGCAGACACACTGTCTCCCCACTGAGCAGGTTCTAGAAGGTGCCCTGAACAGTGTGGGCGCTGAGCAAGTTACAGAATAAGGCTGGGAGAGCACTGGAACTTTCTCATCTTAGATCCTGGAAATCAGGCCCAGGTAGGCTGTACTCCCACAGGCAGGGGAAGGTCAAGGAGCTAGGAAACCCCTCCCCCAGAGGCCATGTCCATTACGATCCCCCACCTTTCTGAACTAAAGAGTGAGAGGTTTCAGCAAACCATACATAGGAAAACCTGTGTTTGGAGTATGGGAGCCTGAACAATCCAAGGAGGAATGATCAATCTGGACAAAATTTAGGAGACCATCAAAGCTCTCTAAATTGTAAAATCTGATTAGGAAAACCAACTTGAAACAAGAACATGGAAAAGCAGCAAAACCATCTCTGTTTTAAACTAAAGGCTCCAAATCCTACAGTAACATTCAGAAACCAAGGAGCACGGTGGCCATCTGCTTTCAAACACCTCCTAAAATCAGCTACCACATCTACCTAACAACACCTTAAAAAAATCCAAATGCTAGTAGATGTTTCTTCTGAAAACAGAAGTGTCTTACCATAGAATGCTTTTAAGTTAAAAAAAAAAAATCTTTAAAATATTTTAGGCCAACCCTTGCCCAGCACTTTTGTTCCCCTTTTCATTTTCAGTTTCCTTTTGAAAATCTCTTTACCGATGGAGGCTTTTACGACTGGTGCAGTTTTTCAATTGTAATTTGTATGTTGGCTGAGACTCTAAGGTTTTAAAATGAGGTGACTCAACTTTTGCTTAATCTTTGCCCTCCAACGGATCTTTGCTTCCTCACTCTTCTTTTGGGTCCAGACCGATGCAACAAATCCTGGTTGCAAGTTACACGTCTTGTTTTCATTACGGTGTATACATCCTTAAGAGGGCTTCAAGAGGTTTTCTGTTGTGATTATTTTAATACCTTTTAAAACCTCACCCATTTTTCGTTTGCCAACTCTGTATATTTGCATTAATGAATAAACCTGAATACTTAATGAAAAATAAAAAAAAGGGGAACCTGACATTCACTCGGCACCGCTTCTATGAGGACTGAACTCCACAAGTTCATGAAACTTACAGCTGGTGGGGAAGGCACAGTTAAGTAAGTGCTTGCTACAAAGTTTCTGACAGAGGAGAAATATAGGAGACCCAGGACCTACTCACCTCTCTTTTCAAGAGGCTGGGAAAGACCTCTCTTTTCAAGAGGCTGGGAAAGGATTGCCAGTACCAAAGGGCTAGAAGACCCTTGCAAATGAAGCATGTTAGCAATGCTCATCTTATCCAGTAATTTTTTGAATGAAAAGCATGGTAGAGATGGTTGGTCCACAGTTCTCCATATCCCTTTGGCACTACTAGCCTCCCCTGATCAGTTACTGGCTTGTCTACAAAATGTGTTTAATGGATTCATAGACATCAAAATATCGAGGAGCTGCAGACAAGAGAAATGTGTAGGTCTCAGTCCCAGATGAACACCCAAAGGTTTGGGAACAGAAGCCCTTCGCGAGTTTGAAACCAGAAACAAGTTACGACTGTCCATTAGCCATTCTATCCCTGTGCCAGTGTGTACTAGGCACCTCTTAGTTCTGGGAGTGAAGATGCAGCGGTGAGCAATGCTGGTGCCTAGGAACGGTCTTGGACCCTGGAGCTCCAGTAGAGACCGCCAGGCAATTAAAGGAGAGAGCAAACCAATGAAGAAGGACCATAATACCATTGGAGACTCCAGAAGGACCGTGAGCGAGGGATGTGAGAAAGAGGCTGGGCTTAGTGGGGGGGTGTCAGGCCATGTGAAGAATCAGGGGTCAACACTGCAGAGACCACATGCTGGAGAGCAAGATGGGCCAGGGTGGCCGGTGGGGGGGTGGTGGCAGGAGCACTGGCCAGCTGGTTGATGATGCCAGACCCCATATCAACCGAGGGAAAGGAGGTGTCCTGGATTTCATGCCAATCACAAGGAGAAATTATTGCAGAGTTCTAAGCAGAGGACTGACACATTCTGATTCACCTATTAAAAAAAAAAAATCACTCTGGCTGTCAAATAAAGAACTGGAGAGTGGAGAGGGAAGGACTGTAATCATACCGGAAATGGATGCTGGTACCCTGGACTACGATGGAGACTGCGAGAAAGAAGGGCTGGACCCACACAGGTAAGCCCAACAGAACTTGCCAACAGATTGAGTTCAAGGAATGGGGGTATGGGATAGAGGAAAATTCCCAGCAACTGAGCTGACTATGGGCCTATTCCCTGAGATGTGGAAGCTTGGGGGAAGGAATGTTCGGCTGACCCCAAAACCTCCTTTAGGGACAAGTCAGGTGTGAGGTTTGTATGTTTTTAACTTAATTTTTTTATTCTTCAGGGACAGAAGCAAAAATAAGTAGTCAAATGACAAGAGGCATTTAATGTTAATGTATTCCAAACCCATGCCCATTCTGGTTGTCCCTTTAATGTCTGGGTACTTTGTCACAATGCCGAGTGGCTTGCAAACTATAAAAAGAGGGTATTCAGTGAGAGCCTCCCTAAAAACTTAACCGCACGCTCCTGTTTTCTCTACCTCTCTGACCCCTGCTGATGTGTTTGGGGAAAAAACTTCCTGGCCTCCAAGTGTGCGGGGACAGGCTGGGCTGGCCAGAGGTCCCCAAATTCTCCCCCACCATCTCCCTCTGGCCTCCAGCCTTCCCAGGCTCCCCTCCTTGCCCCGTCCCGGACCTCACTCATCTCTGCACCCCTGCCAGGCAAGGTGGCAGAGATGGCGGGTTTTACCGGGACCTGGCCAGAGCCGCGTCCGGTGGGCAGAAGCCCGGCCCGGGCTTTGCGGGGGGGTGTGGGGGGGTCAGGCGTGCTTGGCACCCCGCCGGAGCAGCCCCCCCCCACCCCCGCGTTGGCCAGAGATCCCGGGCAGTGCCTCCCCCGGCACACACGCACTCACACTCACCCGCACACTGGCGCGCTCACACTCGGCCCGCGCCGGGCTGAAGGAAACCTGTAGACGCCCTGGCATATCTTCCCGACTTTTGTTTTTTGCCCCTGCTCCCCCGGTCCCGGTCCCGGCCCGCGCGGGGTTTCGGGGTGGCCCTCTGGGGCCCCGCACCCTCCCCCACTCGGCGGGCCCCGGAGGCCGCGGGGCCGCGAGACGGGGACCGCCCGCGCCCTCGGTGCTCCCAGCCCCCGCCACCCCACCAGGCAAGGGCCACCTCGGGGGAGCACGCGGCCGCCCCGAGAGCGGGCCTGGGCTGCGGGGGGCCCGGGGCTCCCCGAGACCCGGCGCAGCAGGCAGCCAGGCCCCCGGGCGGGGCGCGGGCCGGACGGGCGCTTACCTGCGGCGGCGGGGGCGGCGGCAGCGGCGGGGCAGGGCCCGGGGCGCCTGGGACGCGGGGCTGGGCGCGCGGGGCCGGGCGCGGCGGACACCAGCGGGCCGGGGCCTGGCCGTCCCCCTGCCCTCCGCCCCCTGCGCCTCCGGCCGCGCGCGCCGGGGCCGGGCCGGGCCCAGACGCACTTCCTCAATCCTGCGGCCCGCGGGCGGGCGGCGCGAAGAGCGCGCAGGGAGAGGATCGGCCGCAGCTGCTCCGGCCCGCGACGGGCACGGGGAGGGGGGCGGGGATCCCTGTGGTGGCCCACCTCAGTTTCCCTAGCCGAAAGCCAGAGGTGCCCAGATGCACCGCTCCCGCCTCGGGGAAGCCGAGGCCCGTGAGCCCTTGTAGCGCGAGTTCTCCTCCAGGTTTGGGTACCCTGCTCTGTCCTCGCGGGGCAGGCGCGGCGACAAGATTGGTCGGTTCGCAGCTCAGCCCAGCTTTCACTGCCCCTCGGCTCTGCTCGGCGGGCAAAATCCAACGATTAACTTCTGACTCGTATTAGGCGTAGACTCACAGTAAATATTTAAAAATCAGGGAATATTCGTTTATGTACGATTCCGTATAGGGCAGTATAGAAACATATTTTTAAAGCTTTCGTATTTTGCGAACTGTGCCCCTCCCGTCACATGAAGTTATTTAATTATGGATGTATATATAGAGATGTCACTATTTGGTGAATCATTTTAAATTGTGTAGGGTGTTTTGGGCGGGGGAGTAGATAACCCAGGGCGGAATGTTGGCAATTGGTTATGTTTCGACTTAATATAAGTATGTTCATCACACCACTGAGGCCATTATCCGAAGGCAGATCATAGAGACGCACGTCCACGCTGCGGGCAGCCATCAGATTTGGCTCCACGTGCCAACCCCAGAAAGGGAAGCCTGCTCAGAAAAAAGCAGATGGTTCTGCAGCCTGGCAGGACCCGCGCACTAGACTCTTCTCACGTAATGTTGGGACTGGAACCTTCCCAGGATTTAGCGCAAGACGGAGACAAATGCCCACCACCCTCACTGCCATTTCACAAAGGCCGGGCAGACGCAGGGCCCCCGCACGACCCCCGCACGACCTCGCGGGCGCTCTGAGCAGTGGCCCCTTGGCAAGGGCACGACCGGGCGGCTTTGCTTTGCTCCCAAGAGGCCTCCAGCTCTCCTGCCACGGAACGCCCTTGCAAAAGGGTGGGTGCGGTTTTGCAATCCTGTCCTCAATACTTCGGCCCGAATTCCAGTACTCAAAAAGCAGCAGTGTGATTGCTACCGAAAAGTCCCTAATAATTTGCAGGGCGTGGCGTCGCAGTGCTGAGTGAGCCCGGCAATCGCGGCGGGGCGCCTCCAGGGCGCGCGGCCGCGCCATCTAGCGGCACCGTGAGGAACAGCATGCCCACTGCTCGGGCGGACACCGGAGCTCCTGTGGCTGATGAGGCTGGGGCAACTCAGCTTCCCTTTTACATGAGTTTGGGAATAGGCTAGGGAATGTCTCCAATGTAAAAAAACAGCCGAGTGGACTGTTTTGAGCTGGTTGCTTCCCAGCATTTAACTCTATTCATTAGGCATTAGTTAATCACAGGTTTGCATGGGAAAGTTATTACAGGTCAGTTAAGATCTCTTCTTGCTGCTTCTTGCCCCCCCCCCCCGGCCCCCCTCCCCACCTCCCGCACCCGTGGTCCTCTAGCTTTTGCTCTGCATACCCAGGTTCTCATCATCTCACGTTGGAATGACCCCTTCTAAGGTGGAATCAACTGGAAGCTACCTCCTCAACCTAACATTTCTGCCTTCTGAAGGCCTAGGGGCTGATTGCTACCCTCCCACCCTACCCCCACTGCCTTCTAGTCATTTCTTCAGCTGTAAACTTAGTTTCCTCAGACATTCTTCCCTGACACTTTATAAAAAAAATCCCTTATCATCCACGTTTAAGCTCAAGTCAGATGCATGTAGGAGCAAGGACAGTAAAAATTCTTTGTCCATTATCGGGAGAAGCTAAGGCATTCACAAGGGTCCACTTTTAGAGAATGTGCCCACCTCCTGTGCCCCCCCACCACAAGCACACAGGTGCACGCGTGCACATGCCCATACATGACAGCCAGTCTGTGTCCCCAGAATGGTTCCCTTCAGAGAGTAAACCAACTGAAGGAAAAGGCCATTTTCCTAGAATGTTCTGCAAACATTTAGATTGAGAAATTAAAAGTTTTCTAAATAAATTAATACATACGTAAGTGCATACATTAAGAGAGATCTGATCCAAGCCTCCTTTACGTGTTCTCTTAAAATGTGGCACCTTGCTGCCCCATAGAGTGATCAAGGATGAGTAACATCAAATACACAGGTGTAACTTGATGGACCTAACCAAGTACAAGGGATGTTCTTGATCCAACCTCAGCATCAGCTCATGGCTTGGTGATTGAGGCTTCTTAGAAACTTAAGGTAGGCTAAACCCAAACACCCAGATCCCTGTGACAAAAATGGAAACGTGTGCACACGATAGCAGGATGCAATATTCTCCCTAAACCCCTGGGCAGTCCTTCCCACCATCTTCTGGACTCACCCACTCACTAGTAAAAGGACACTCGGGCAGCTTAGGTGACAGCTTACCCTTCACCAACTAAGATGCCGAGCCTCTGAGGCCGAGCTCCCTGCCTGCTCAATCCACAAACCCATGCCAGTGTGTTTCACGCTCAGACTAAAGCTGAATTTGAATCCTAAGCTATCAATACTGCTTTTTTACAAGCCATTTTGTACATAAGCTCTGAGAAAGAGAAAGGTCAGCCACAGAATTAAAATGAGTTTTGTTGTTAAATGAAAAAACGGAATGTTTGTCAAATATCCGATTTTATTTTATTGTTGTATTGTCAGACACAATCTGTAGTTGGGGTCAGAATTCCGAGGCCAATAGATTGTTTTTTGAAACCATACCACAGGAATAAACCTTAAAAGAAGTGAAATCTAATACTATATAGATTTCCATTTCTAAATACAGTATATTACAGAAGGTTAGATATACCACCTCTGTTTTTACTTACAACTATAAAAAGATACATTAACTATACCAATTATAAATAATGTAGCATTTCATATTAAAGGCATTATTGTACAATGAGAGAATAAGTACCCTCTAATGTATTACTATCAAGGTTAGTGTCTATAGTTGCTTGAGATAAAATCCTGAAAATTCAGTGTATGAAGTCAACTCCTGACTTAGCAAGTTGCTGACAGTTTAAGTGATAAGTGTTAACTGATGTAGAGAAGGTGAATTGCATATTGCCTATTTCTGATAAGAATGACAACCCCATTCCATATGGGACTTTCTTTCATCCATACACTGGTTTTGATGTTTATTTTATTATTGCCCTCCCCCAATTTAATTCTATAAACATAATTTAATTCCCAAATATAAGCACCATCAGAAAAGTAACTAGTTAATAACAGTGAAAGTATCCAAATAATGCAATTATGTTTGGTTTTGTTTTTAAAAGCGATCAGGGGAACACTTTAAAACTTGGGATTGCACAGCATTTGCACATATAAAGAGGAAAAGAAAAATTCACAACATGTTAGTGCAGTACTCAGGCCACTTTAGTAGGAGACCCAGTTCTTCCATGGAGTCTGGGTGTTATTTGTTAATTAATCATTAACATCAAAATAGGACTTTAAAAAACCAGGCTGTATTAAAACAATAGGCTTTCCAGTTGTGTATGTTTTGCTAATCTAAAATAGATAACCAAACTGGAGACAAAGAGAGCTACACAGGCTGATCATAAACCATTAATGCAAGTGGTAGAAATTCATAATTTGTAAAAGCGAATTATGGCTCTGATTTGTAAAATGCGGTTGCCATGCTGTCGTCATGTCAGAGTACTGAGTCCTCAGCAGTGATGGTAACACTAGGGATGTTCTCTGCCTAAGAAAGTGCCTTGGTTAAGGTAGACTGTGACATAGTTTTAGAGAACCATGCTGGGCATTGATTCGGTCATATTCCAAAAGGAGTTTGGGTTTTAAGCTGAGTCCCATGGTCAATGTCAAGAGGCAGTCCTTGAAGACCCACGCCCTTTCACACCCAAGTCCTTCAGTACCTTTCCACGGTACTTGCTTCCCCAAAGCTCCCCACACTGGGTCCTCACAATCCTGTTTTTGTTTGGTTTTGAATTTAGTCCTGTTTCTTTCCCACTAACTGGTGGGAGGGGCTTGTTCTGTGGGCAGGTAACCCCGAGGAGGCCACAGGTGCAGGGCCCTGTTTGCAGAACAAGCCGGGCGTTTTTCCAAGTTCTTATCGGAGTCAGAGTCGGCAAAACATTTTTAAGTGACCGCTGGAGACTTCAAAATACCACTTCCTGTTGGCCTCGCCCTGAGCCTCTTCACTGTCCCTGGGGGACCTGGTTGAAAGGGAAAAACGGAAATGGCCACTAGCTCCATCCCCAGGCAGGACTGCAATGCCACATACACAACATATTGGTCAATGAAACAGGAGTGTGAGAGGAAAATTGAAATCGTTCAAATCCAGTAGATTTAAAGTCTCCAGAGCAGAGTAACCCGGGAAGGCGGGAAATGCAGGTTTTCTTCGGCAAAAGTTCCATCTGCCACATTCAGCTGTCAAAGGTTTGAGGAAGGAGCCCGCCTTTCCTTCAGGAGCTCTTGTCATTGAGTTTGATGGTGACAGTTTTCACTTCTGTGTATTCAGCCAGCGCATATTCACCACTGCGATCACAGGAAAGAGGAGAACGTAAAACGGGCATGTCACCTCGCCTTTCATTGCCAACTGTGGTCTAACGCTTGATGGGTCAGTTACTCTGTTGGGCAGTGTGGAGTCTGTGCCCACAGTCAGACTGTAATGACTTAATAAGGAAATAGCCAGGAGCATCACACCTTTAGTGCGTTTAAGTAACTGGATGTATGACTTCAGTTTAAATATCAGGTTTTTTGATGTGTGATGCTTTGGAAATATTCAGAAGGACTAAGTGTTTGCCTTTAACGAATGAAAAGGATGGGGGGCGAGAAAAAGAGGTGGATTCCCTGGGTAGGGAGTACAGAGCGAGAAGAGGGCTCACGTGGGTGAATGAGGAGGGGTGTGGGGGATGTGGCCAGAGGATCCACAAGGAACAGGGACACGGAGGGCCTGGAGTCGACCTCAGAGCCCACAGCTGGCAACCAGTTGTAAAAGGAGTAAGGCCAGCCCAGAGCAGCGAGGGGGGCAGACATTAGCACATACTGGACACAAGTGGGGGACCACAACCTTTAAGTTTGCCTCTTTGGTATCTGTCCCTTCTTTATGTCTTGCAGAGCCCGGTGACCCTTCTCAGGTGTCATGGGCCATCCTTCAGGGCAGCTCCACTTCCCAGAACTGAGATACGGCTTTGGGTATGTTTAAATGCCTCCACATCGTGAAATAAATAAATAAATAAATAAATAAATAAATAAATAAATAAATGCCTCTACAACACGTGCTCTGCTGTTAAGTAAATAAAAATGTGTTCTTGTTGGGGAAAAGAGGTAGAAATTGAGGTGGCTGCTGGAGGGTCTGTAGAGTCCCATGTCATCCCTTCGATCTGTGGTTCTCAAGTGTGGTCTCAAAGCCTCAGTGACATCTCAGACCTTGCACAAAATGTAGATTCTCAGGCCCCCTACCCTGCCCCTGAGGTACTGGGGTTGACAGAATAATGCCCCCGTGTCAATCCTCCGAACCGGTGTTAGGTTACAGGGCAAAGGGGGATTAAGGTTGCAGATGGGATTAAAGTTGCCAATTAACTGGCTTTAAAATACGGAGGTTATTCTGGATTATCTGGGTGGGCCTGAAGTATCACAAGGATCCTTAAGAGGGTAAAAGGGAGGCAGAAGAAGGGAGTCAGAAGGAAATTAGACCCCAGAAGCAGGTTCGGAGAGCTGCAACAGTGTTGCCTTTGAGCATAGAGGAAGGGACCACCAGCCAAGGAATGTGGGAAGCCTCTAGAAGCTGGAAAAGGCAAGGAAACATATTTCCTCCCTGGAGTCCCCAGAAAGGAATGTAGCCCCGCACACACCTTGATTTCAACTTAGTGAGACCGTCAGATTTTTAGCCTACAGAACTGTATTAGGTAATACATTTATGTTGTTTTATAAAAAACTAATACACCTATTGCAGTGGGGCCCAGAAATCTGTGTTTTAACAAGCCAGAGGATTCTGATACAGCTCGAATTGGAGAACCACTGGCTTAGACCTATGTAGGCAGGTCCTTAGCCTTCCCTAAGCCTCCAACTCATGATCTTTAAAATGGGCATACCATCGCCTCCTTGTCGTTATAATGGTTGGAGATGATTTATTATAGAGCTGTATGTACAGGTAAAAAATAAAGGGTAAAAAGTAATATTATTATTTCTTAATTAATATGTCATTGAGATTTTTTTTGGTAGTTTCCTAAAACAAATAGTTCAAGAACCCATGAGAATGAGCGAAGTATTTTGTAATCTTTTCTAAACGTAACACAAAATATAAAAGCCATATGCAGAATGGTGAATTCAACTTCTGTAAAGCAGAAAATCCATTTCAAACCCCCCAAAACAAATGACAAACTAGAAAAAAATTACATTCACCACACTGTGTGAGAAACAGTGCCATATTCCTTCATATACAAAGAGCTCTTAAAAACCAATTAAAAAACCCCACAATCAAATGGAAAAAATCAACAAAGGGAATGAATAGTCAGTTCACAGAAAAACGAATACAGATTACTAGTAAGTGTGAAAAATATGCTCAACACCCTCACAATAAAAGACTTGCAAACCAAAAAAGTGGGAGCTCATTTTTCATGCGGCAGATTACCCAATTTTAGGACTTTATTCTGAAAACAATCTCCCACTAGTGCATAAAGATTTATGCCCAAGGAAGAACCATGGTTTGTAATAGCAAAAGTCCTTGGAAATAACACAAAAGTCCGTCACGGGAGACCCTTAATAAAAAGAATGGAGGCATATCCAAAGCCCATTCTCAAGACCAAAAGGTAGTTTGCTCCCATTTCATTTGAAACAGAAGAGAATGCACATACGTACATCCATTGTATGCAAAGAAAATGCACAGTAATTCTAAAAGTGAGCATCTAGTGTTGCGTTGTTAAAAATTCAAAGTAGTTAATGATTTAACAACTTCCTAAAGAAAAGTAAACCAAATGAAGAAAGCATGTTCGGCGAATTAGCCCATTAACTAATACAGTCCAGTCTTAAACCATTTCTGTAAGATGAAGTACACCAATCACTTTATTCTTCCTATTCTTGCAATCACTGCCAAAGTTCAAGTTCTTGCTGCTCTTACTCGATCCACTGTGGTATCTCCTAATGGGTTTCTTGCCCAGTCATGACAGTCTTGGTGCTCAAGGCCATCCATGAGCCCAGCCCTTCACCAGAATGTTGGAAGGGGGAGGGGCGATCACCGTTCTGGGCTCAGAACCCAGCACGAGCCCTAAAGGTGCTCATTAAGTATTGGCTAAGTGAACAAATGAAACAAAATGGGTGATGGAACAGTGGTTATTTCTAACAAACGGGATTGAGGATCCGTGGAGGGAGGCCTCACTTTCCATACATCTTGTGTGGATTGTGTGGATTTTTGTTGTTGTTTGTTGTTGTTGTTACTGCAAAACCAGCAAGGAAAGTGTCCAGGAGGAAGAGAACTTAGAGGCTTCTCCCCAAGACGTGCACAGGAACAGATCGCCGGAGGGGCCTGTGGGTGGGCGGCACAGAGCCCGCCCGGTCCAGGCGGCCCGGGCTGGGGAAAACCACGGAATCCCCCGCACCGTGCTCCAGCATACAAAAGGAGAACTGGATGCGACATGAAGACATTAATCAGAGACCAGTGAAAATAGAAATTGGTTTTCAAGTCAGTTTCCAGGCTCCTTGTGAATTATGTTAAAGTGCTTTATCAAAAGCCTTGGGAAAATATATGCCAAAGGTAAAAAAAAAAAAAAAAAAAACCACCACATTGAAAAAAGTCCCGGCTGTGGGGATGAGACCCAGGCTGTGCTCTGCGCCAGGTGGGGTTGCTGAGGCCCTGGAAGGGCGATCAGGGCAGGGGGGAAGGGAGACAGAAATGGCACAGGTGAGGAAAGCAATAAGCCATAGGCCGTGTGAGTCAGCGCACACTGGAAGTCAGGCCGGCCCCAAGCACCCTTCCTGCAGCTTGGACATCCAAGGCCGTCTGTGCGGGGCCCAAAATTCTTGCTGCAGCGGGAGGCCACGCCTGGCCTCTGAGAGGAGGATCGTGTGGGGTTTTGGGTCCCCCCCAGCGGTCATGACCTGCCTGGTTGAAGGCAGCTGATCAGAAGAGACAAATGACTAGGTATGCCCTGGCTGGCTTCAGTCCACGTGGCTTACAGAGGTGACACCCCCGTTGGGCAAGGCGTCGTGGTGTGGTGGGTCCAAGGGTTCAACCGCACCTCTATCCCTTACTGGCAGTATGACCCGGGAAAGGCATGGAACCTCCCCAGCATCCCTGGGTTTCCTCACCCAGAAACAAGGGTGGTTAGTGGTAGTAACCACCTACAATGGACCAAATGTTTGTGTCCACCAAAAATTCATGCACTGAAGCCCTAGAACTCTCAATGGGAAGGTATTAAGAGGCGAGGCCTTTGGGAAGTGGTTAGGTTAGGAGAGTTGGAAGCCCTGATGAAAACGATAAGTGTCCTTATAAAGGAGACCCCCCGAGAGCTCCCTCACCCCCTCCACCATGCGAGGACATGGTGAGAACGGCCTTCTATGAACTAGGAGGGGAGCCCTTGCCAGACCCCACATCTGTTGGCACCTCGATCTCGGGCTTCCAGCCTCCAGAACTGTGAGGAACCAGGGTCTCTTGTTTAAGCCACCCTGTCTGTGGTATTCTGGTATAGCAAGCGGAACAAAGTAAGACACCATCTCGTGGACTGTCGTGAGTGTGGCATGAATGGACACATGCAAAGTGCTCATACAGAGCCTGGGAAGGTCTATGCCCAGCACGTGCCAGTGGTCATGAGTACTACAGCTGTGGGGGGGCTCTGACAGGGACCCAGGTGACCCCAGCCCAGGCCTCATGTCTCTCTCAAGCAGGAGGATGTAAAAAGAAAATGAAGCAGAGGCTCCTAGAACAGAACACAAACAAGCCATCTGGGGATGAAACATGATTTCTGCAAAGGGTTTTCATGGCTGAGAATTTACTGAGGTTCCCTGAAGGGGAAACGAGTCATAGGAATTAGAGGGACACCAATGGACATATTTTACTCAGATGTTCAGATGTTTCTGGCATATTTGCCATGACTCAGGAATGGATTAGAAGGAAAGACCAAGATGGGGGAAGGGACCCCAGTTCCGTGGAGATGGGTCAAAAGCATTTGTTCGGGGAGGGAAGCCAGCCCCATTCTCTCATAACATCTTTATGAAGAATCTGGAAGGGGAGCTGCCCCAGCCGAGGGGAAGCATCTGAGTGCTCCCACTGGATGACATACAAACAAGTACGAGGTAATGCATTTGTATATAAATAACACAAACTGTTTAACTAAG
Source organism: Zalophus californianus (assembly GCF_009762305.2). NCBI lineage: Eukaryota > Metazoa > Chordata > Mammalia > Carnivora > Otariidae > Zalophus > Zalophus californianus. Next base: position 127,309,098 of record NC_045600.1, read on the forward strand.
AGTAAGAGCTCGGGGCCCTCTGAGATGTTCCAGGAGCAGCCTGCATGTTGTCACAGATGGTCCTCCTGGGAAGATGGATCCCACAAGCTGTTTGTCCACAAAGGCTAGTAAAATGCCAAGCACCACCAAGAAGGACGTGGGAGAGAAGGCCTCGTCCAGCTGGAAACTACAGTGTGTCCACTCCCGGAACGCTCTGTCCAGCTCTGTGCCTGGACCTTTTATCTTGGGCCAGACACAAGAAGGCCTGTCTGAGTCTATGCCTATGGAGTTCATCTTCCCAGTGGGCAAGATAGAAAGCAACCCTCCAGGAGTATGCGGTGGATGTGATGGGGACACGGAGGACATGGCAGCATGTCTCCCAAAGAGGCACCGAGAAGGAGTCATAGTAGCCCCGAGTCTGTCCACGGAGCCTCTGCTAGTGGGGCGGACAGGGCCAGAGTCCGACCTGGGAGAGAGCCCATTTTCCTTGCTGAGGGCTGGGGTTTGTGTGAGTCTGGCAAAAAGTGCACTTTTCCAGTTCCGCCCCTGTCCTCATGTGGGGAGCCTATGCCAAGTGTCTACTGAACATCCCCATGTGTGGTAACTGCCGGGGAGGGCGTGGAAGCTGAGGCTAGAAGTCGGTCCTGGGGCCGGAAGGAGCGCGTGCGGCGTGAGGATGAAGGTGGAGGGCGGCAGAGGTGGGAAGGCGGGAGGGAGACGGGGTGAGAGGGAAAGGGCCACCCGCCTTCCCGACGTGGCTGATCTGGCCTGACACACAGGGGCACGGGGCAAGGTCAGTGGACTGGTGTGAATGCCCCCACCCCCCCGCCCTGCCCACCCTGTGAATGTAGTGTGTGTTTTATTCACCTGCCGGCAGGCATGCGGTGAACAAATACTTACAGTTCTCTGCCATTTCCTGACATTTTAAAGCCACCAAATGGTGCTTGTGCGTAGATGGCATTATAACAGTTGATCCTAGAGGAAGAACGAAAGATGCTCACGATTACCTGGGGAAGACCCACCCGGGTCATGGGTGTCCCGGCTCTCAGGGGCTTGAAGCAGACGGTTGCCTAGAGCACGACTTTTCGTCAAAGTTTTAATAATGGAAACAGCGCATTTTCAACTTCTGCTTTCTCATTCTTCCCCACCAGAAGCTAAAACTTGAATATTCCTAGCCATAAAGCTTTTCACTGGGATAGGAGGGAATGTCAGGGTGAGAAGAAAGAAGAGGGAAACTGTGGCACTGGGGAGTAAGATTTAGCTTTGAAATGCGCCAGACCTGACCTCAAAGCTCTCCTGCTTCTTGGCCCTAGGGATTCTGGGCTTGCTACTCAGCCTCTCTGAGCCCCGATTTATATTTATCAGCATTATCATCTTTCCTGGGAGGATAATGTCATCTGCAGGATGACTGGTGAAGCGGGGACTTGGGTCCTCCCTTTGAACAAGACCATGCACTGCTTTTAGAGTCAGAATAAAAAATAAAGGTGGAGGGAGTGGAGTCCAAGGGGCAGCACAACTCGGTGGTCAGGAGCAGGGCTACCGGAGCTGGCCGGCTGGCTCCGGACTCTGCTCTGCCACGTACTACCCGTGTGACCCTAAGCCAATCACCCAGTCTCTCTGTGTCCCCATGTCCTCCCCTGTAAAATAGAGACAATGATGGTGCTTATCTCAGAGGTGGTCATGAGGACGGAGCACAGCTCTAAGACAGCCCTTGGCACAGATGATGTGACTGGAAGCTGTCTGTCCGTAGAAGGGCCGTGAAGCTAGCAAGTCAGCAACTCAGGAGAGCTGAGACACACACATCTGCTACTCACCAGACAGTTCCAGACTCCAAGGCAGAAGCCAGCTTCAGGGCTTTGTCGAGGTTTTTTGTGAACACGGCTGCCGTGAGTCCATATTCAAGGCTATTTGCCCTTTTTATCACTTCTTCGATATTTTTGAACTTTAGTATTGGCTGCACCGGTCCAAAAATCTACGAAGAATTGCAAGAAGGTCAGTGAGAGGTGCGTCCGAAGGAAGGGCATCTGCTCTGAGCCAGCACTGACTTCGTTTTACCCAGCGTGCTCACACGCATGAGGAATGAGGGCTGGGCACAAAAGAACCTCCAGAGATCTTTTGAGCTACTTGACGGTTGACATCCGAAGGGAAGGATTACCATTAAACCAAACTTAAAATACCAACTGAAAGCATGTTTCAGGCTTCTCTCTCTTAGTGTCATCAGGGCTTCTGAGAAGCCCCAGCCCTCTGACGTGCACACAAGACAAAACTTCGCGAGTTTTCCTTGGAAAGTTATTGCTGAGGGTGTTTGAGGGGCACAGCTGTAGGACCGTGTGCCCCGACCTCTTGGTGGGACGTTTTCCATCAACGAGGACGCCATAAAATGTCTCCCTAAGAACTCCCAGAGGAGGGAGGGAGGGAGGGAGGGAGACACTGTTCCTTGCTGTGTAAAATAAAAATAAAAACCCCATAAAGGTCTCTAGGAGAAAGTCTATAAAATACCCACACAGGAAGTACTCAGCAGTGATTCACTTTCTCTTGAGTCCCAGAAGACCACAGCCCAGGGTCCAGCCACGCGGGACCCTAGGTGGGAACAAGTGTCCATCCGGATTAATGGTGAGATTGAAAGAGAAAGTTAGAATCCCACTCTTATGGGGGTCTCCTCAATTTCCACCATTTTCAAGGATGTTCCTGATGGAAAACTTCAAAGAGAATTCCAGCCATGATATGTTCTTTGAATGAACACACCGGTCATTTTAGTTCAGTCTATAGGGGCCATGAAGGCAGCTTTGGGCCGTGAATCCACTGGTATAGCCCACCGGTGGCAAGAAGCCTCCATGATGGGCCACCCCAAGGATGTGTTAGAAGACAGAAGAGGGCGTGTCGCTCCTCAGAGATGCATGGAAAATGGGGGGTTTAGGACAAACTCTACTATACAGTGCTTGGGGTTCCCAAAGGCAGGTAGGCAAGATGGCTTTTCTCAGAACCCCAAAGGAGAGGAAGAAGGCCATAGGAGAAAGGAAAACACTCCCCTCACAAAGACTTCTGGGGTCCCTGAGCCCTAGAGAAGACTTCTGTGTGTAAGACCCACTCCTTTCACCCCCTGTGCCCCACAAGAGTCCCCTTGGGATGAAGCTTTTCCTGCAGCCCCCAGTACCTCCTCTTTGGCAATGCGCATGGTGTCAGTAACTTCTGAGAAGACCGTGGGTTTGATGAAGAGCCCCCTGTCTTCCATGGCTGAACCCCCACATTCCAGCTTGGCTCCCTCCTTCTTCCCACTCTCGATCAGATCAAGGATTTTGTCGAACTGCTTTTGGTCAATCTGCAAAACACAAGGAGAAGTATAGCTTGGATTCCATCAGGGCGGTAGCTGCCATCTGATGGGTCCAGTGGGCTTTCCCATGATCAGCTGTCCCGCCCCCAAGTGGTCTTGCCAAGTCATAATTCATGGGACAGATGTGCCTTGCATGCAAATATTCCTCCGATGCACAAGTCTAGGCTCTTTGGAGCAGGGGAGAGATGGGGAGATAGGCTCTCTTCATCCTCTCCAGGTGTACGGTCTGTTCATACCACTGCCCTCTTCCATGCTGTTAAGCAAATCCATGAATGAAACAAGATCTGAAGTGGTCACTTTGCTCTCCCAACTCTTTGCATCCTTCCAGGGTTGCCAGATTTAGCAAATAAAACCCCAGGGCACCCAGTTAAATTGGCATTTTTGAAAGACAATGAAAGACTTTTTTAGCATAAGCATAATGTTTGGGATATGCTTATGCTAAAAAGTCTTTCCTTAATTTGGGATATGCTTATGCTAAAAAAGTCTTCTTTGCTTATTTGAATTCCAATCTACTGAGTGTCACGAAGGTTATCTGGAAACCCTGCTCCCTTCTCACAGGGCACGATGGATGAGGGTGCTAGTTACTGGAATTGTCCATCCATGGTGCAGAGGAGAAGGGAGAAGGAAAGCTGACCATCTTACCCAGCCGCCCTGGAAATCGAGTGGCGTGAGCTTGAAGGTGAGATGGATGAACTTTCCTTGTTGGTGAGGAGCCAGATCATCAGGAAGCCTCTGCCTTCTGCCACCTTGTCTAGGGATCTCCTGAGCCAGAGTGCACCCTGTACCCCCTGCCTAATTCTCTGCTTATAGACAAGGCACTCAACCAAATGTCAAAGGGCACCCTTTGGGGGATACTGTGCTCAAGGGAAGAAGTGCTCTCCCCATCCCCAGTGGTCCTTCTTTCGGAATCCATGAGTGCCCTGTTCTTGACCATGACCCTGTTGCTAGTCCCCTCCCTTTGGCTGAGAGAGACAGAGTTTTGATAGGTTTGCTCTAGTTGAGCTTTTTAGATGGAAAAACTGGTTTCACTAAAACAACTTTAAATAAAGTTAAAAAAAACAAAAACAAAAAAACAAGCAAACCCAATGGTGTATATTTGGATGCCTGTCTGTTCCTGAGGGGCAGGCTAGCTTTCTCAGAACCAGTGGGCACAAACCGTACAAGTCACTGGACCAGTCATCTCCTGATGTGTGGATCCAGTGTTGAAATTCCAAGCTGGATCCATACCTCACACCTTGTACCAGCATAAATTCCAAACAGATCAAAACTTTAACCGTGAAAAATGGAAGTTTTCAAATTCTCTCATGTGGGAAAAAGCCTCTCTAAACATGGGGTGCTGATGGTCTTTTTATGACGTGAAATCCGGAAACCAAAAAGAAAAGATGGATAAATTTGAGTATGTTGTAAAGAAAAAGGCAAAGCCATCGTGTAAACAAAGTCAAAGGCAAAAGCACAAACTGGGGAACACCTGACGAGTCATATCATAGAAAGGGAGCTAATCTCCCTCACGTTTCAAGAGTTCTTGGAAGTGTAAGAAAAAGGACCAGTGATACAAGAGAAAAATAGGCAGAGCACATGAGCAGTTGATAGACAAGATACTACCCATGGCTTTTAAACGTGATAAGATGTTCTGCCTTAGTCATCATAAGACACACATGCATATTAAAACCAAGTGATCAGATGGGCATCAGATGGGCAAAATCCATGCTCTGTCAGTACGGCTGGAGAAACAGACAAGCCCATACGAAGCTGGTAGGAACATAGGTTGGTTGATCCTCTTGGAAGGTAATTTGGCAACACTTAGAGACATTACAAATGGGCTCCCACTCTGCAATCCCACTTGAGGACTGTGTCCCCCGGATTTCCTTGTGCGTGTGCAAAATGATGTACTCTGTGACATTGTGCATAACCGCACACACCCACGTCTTTATCAGAACATGTTATCTGAATTCTGGTGAATTCATACAGCTGAACTCTATTTACATATGAAAAAGAATGAGGCAGGTTCTCATGACCCGTAGTGTGGAAAGCTCTTCCAAGTTTCTTACGAGCGCACAAAAACCAAGGTGTAAAACAGGAGAGCTATCACAGTTAGTTATCTTTTGGGTAAAAATAGGGGAAATGAGAATACATATTCATATTTGATTATATATCCATAAAGAAGTTCTGGAGGGATACGTGAGAAACTATGACCATGGATACCCATGGAGGGGAGATTAAGAACCAGGCTTATGAATGGAGCGGGGAGGATGGCAGAAAGCCTTTTCTCGACTGACCTTTCTATGTGTTCTGGGTTTTAACCCCTGTGAATGTACCCCCACCTAAAAAAGTGATTCAAACAACTCCACTGATTCTAGTAATATCTCAAGGTTCTCTCAACTTCTCTCTGGGTGAACCAAGTCTTGGGTTAAAAGTTCCAGGACTGCCCTTTCCTCCTCCCCGGAGGCCAAGAGGGCTTGTAGGGCTTCACCAAATACAGGTCCTGAGTGGCTGTGACCATTTTCTACCTGTCTGTCCTGGGGGCAGTGCTGGGTCCCCGTGGAGAGCCTGCATATCCAGACTCCACTCTTCCTGATGAGTCCATGTGAACACATTGTCTCAATCTAATAATACCCTAAGAAATGTCCGCTGGTGCCTTCCAGTGCTGGAAGGAGAGCCTTCCAGAAGTGAAGGATGAGGCTGGGCGCACCACCAGGGACAGAGTCAGACAGACCCCAAAGGACAGGTCGGAAGCTGCACTTGGCTCTGCTGAAGAGGGCATCGGATCCTGCCCCCACCAGGTGGCTTGCGCAACGTTTATGCGCCTCGTTGCTCAGTTGCCAAATAAACCTGAAAGATTCTGGAGCATTCGGCTGGCGACTGCCTGCAGTGGACACTGATCTAGGTCAGTGAGCTGTTTTATAGGCAGGAGACAGACAGGGCTATTTAGACAGCTGTAAATCCTCTCTGAGTAAAAATCTTATTACTGTAGATGAAAAAGCACTTTGGGAGAAAAAAATCCAACAGCGTCCTAAAATAATATGCTGAGGTTAGGCGGCTTAAGTGAGCTTTCAAAAGGACTTTTAGCTGCAGCATCAAAAGCACCGATGAAATCAACACCCATTCTGCTTGGATCTGCTCTCTTGGAAGAGATTTCTGTATCTGGCTTCAAAAGTCAAGCCTGGAGCCTTGGAAAGAAACTTATGAATAATGATGGGGTGAAAGGTTTCCTTAGTATGGGATCAGCTCGCATATTTCCCACGGAGTCTGGATTAGCTTTACAATCACGGTGGATTTGATAATGGCTTGTGGCCATGTTTGCATTCAGACCGGAAATCCAACCAAGGCCACTAGACAACTTCGTGTCACTGGCCACTGGGTTTGGAGTTGAGGTCTGGCAGGGTGGGGAGTTTTGGCCACAAGATGGGATTCTTCTCTCCACCAGGGTCACGTGGCATTGGAGCCACAGTGCACGTGGGCCGGGGCAAGGCAAGGATGGGCACGGTGGCCAGAAATGCACCTTTTCCACGTGGTCCTCCCCCTTCCCTAGCCAGGACATCCCCATGGGATGGTCAAGCAAGACCCGATCGACATGGCCTGAAGTCATGCACATTTTTGGCCACCTGGATCAGGGAGCCTGTCATTGAATGCTCCCCCCTCCCCCACCTTTAAAAAATAAAGACTTATTAGGTGCCTTGAAATATTCATAATATTCATCCATTAAAATACTCCCATTTTCTAGACAAGGAAAGTGAGGTTTGGCAGGAGCTTGGGCCTTTCACAAAGTCACAGAGCCAAACTTGCGTGGCTTCCCAGGGAAACATGTGGTGCCAGTGCCACGGGAAAGCAGCGAGCTCCCGGGATGGACACAAGTAGGTGAGTCTGGACGCGTGATTTGCAACTTCGTGGCTGGGGCAGGACTTCGGCTCCAAGCAAAGTGGGTTGCTGTCGAGCTCCATTTCAATAATGCATGGGATGGTCAGGCTGCCCTCTTTTAAATATTTATCCATCTGCTGCACTGCATAATTAGTAAGAAAGTGATACAGGATGTGCCCTTTTAAAGAGGTTATTAAACCTCTCGGTTATGATCATTTTCATCATCCCGTGGTTAGTTTCGAAAACCAGGCCTCTGGAGATGTGTTCCTCCTGTCCAGAGATGCAGCCCTGTTCCCTGAGCCCTCTGCACTCCCTCTCCACTGGGATTCTTTGGTTTCTGACGGTCACCTTGTCCTATAGCGCATGTGAGCTCCAGGGAGGGCCTGGAGGCTGAGACTGTGGGCTCGAGGTACTTAGCCTCTGCCTGTATTCCGCTGCCTTTTGGCCAAGGTTACAAGCCCTCTTCTGCAAGGAGACTGGTCAGGTAAGACAGCCTCTGCCTGAGTCTCTCTTCTGGGGATGCTGGTGGCTCAGAGACTGGACGGTCCTCTTGGCTGGAGGGTGCAGGCATAGGGCCTTAGGAACTGGGAATGCCTCCCTCCTGCCGAGGCCCTGAGCTTGGCATTATCAGCTCCAAAGAGCAAAGCCTCTGTGTCCACTCCCGCTTTATAACCCCACCGAGACCCGATGGGACCTGTACTGTTGCTGGTGTCTAAACCAAAGCAAGGGGCAAGGCGAGGCAGCCTCCCTTCTGCTTTGAGAGGGACCCTGAAATCGATCGAAAAGCACTAGGGCTGTAAGGGGCCAGGGCCAGAGCCTGGTTCAGCCCCCTGCGGGTTCTGACACATCAGTAGGTTACCTGCGGCCCCTGTTCCGTTCTGACGTCGAAGGGGTCTCCGATGGGACGCTTCTTGGCGTACTCCACGCTCCGCCTGACAAACTCTGCGTAGATCTGCTCCTCCACGAACACCCTGGAGGCGGCCGTGCAGCACTGACCTTGGTTGAAGAACACTCCCTGATGGGCGCACTCCACGGCCAAGTCCACTGGAGGGAGGGGGGCGGCGGAGGCAAGAGGAAGCCATGAAGTCGTTAGGGCAGGCCTGCTGACGGCCGCAACTCTAAATGCCCGCACCAGCAAACAGGCCCCGGAATGGCCACGTTTCAGAAGTTAATTTTATTCCCGGCATTTCCCAACAGAGAGGATGGGCAAAAGGAGCGTGGGGTGAAATCAGTCCCCCCCCCCAGTGCAGGACTTCTTTACTCTGCTGAGGAGCACAGAGAGTTGCATTCCCTGGTTCACCTGTTCCTGGAGCCCTCCCCTCTCCCTTTTCTGGAGGACCCACGTTCTATAGAACAAACCTTCCGTAAGCCCTGATGAGGCCAACTGGTGAGAGCTATTCCACCTTGAGTTTCCTTCACTATCAAGTCCTATTAAGTCAGCTTCTTTTGCTTATTAAGTCTTATTAAGTAACATTAACTCCACGTAGGACGTATATATACGGGTTAAAAAGAAAGCACTGATTCTGCCCCAGGAGGTCTGGATCTGAACTAGACAGCGGGCATCGAGTTAAAACTAGAAGGGTGCTTAGTAAGGAAAACCTTCGGGGCCGGGCTTCGCGGTGAAGAATGCTCAGTGGGTGTGGTTCCTAGCGCTCCACGGTGAGCTGGTTTGCCTGCACCCCTGCCGCCCTCCTACTCACACACGGCAGCTTAAGAAATGCAGCTTTCCTTTGCACGGGGCAAAAAGCATCCCTGCGGGGCACGGGCAGGCGATCCAGACACCCAGCCCCGCTCTTGAGCACCTCGGAGGAACGCTGCCCTCCGCTTTGAGGACTGAGACATTGCTTTCGAGCCGGGTCTTCCATAGAAAGTCCCTGTAGTAGCCGATAGCATCAAAGGGTCTTGCCCGCCCTGCACCTGTCCCCTTCTCTGTGCCAACTTAAAACGGCCCCTTCTCCAAAAGAACTAATTTGTCTCCTGTGCCCTGATGGGAGCCAGGGGTGGTGGCTGCCGTCGGTGGGTCGGGGGATGGGGGCACGTTATCACTGACATTATGCGTGGATGCCAGTTTTGTCAGAATTGGATTCTGTGGATTGGCACTGCCCGGAGGAGAGGCAGGACATGGCTCCGCAGGGCGTTTGGGAGCCTTTTAAAAAACCAACCCCCAAACAGGAGGGAGTTTTGGGTTTTAGCTGCAGTTTTCTTCACTGGTGGGGAGAGAGGATGAGCTGAGGTGGAGACCGGTTGCCCAGATATGGTGGCACAAGAACGGGAAAGAGGGGTGCAGGCTCTTTAGGACTGGAGTTGAAGACCCCAAATGTGGCAATGCCCAGAACTGCTCTATGTGGTTCCAGAAACCAGTAGTGACACCAATGATGCTTCTACAAGGGAGCACCAGCCCAGGCGACAAAGGAGCAGTCCGTCTTCCTGCCCACCTTCCTTCTCCTTCCCTGAAGCTTACTTCCTCACCCAGGCCACTCACTCTCCTGTGGAAAGCCAGCTTCAGAGACAGGAAGTGATATCAGTCCTTTACACCTTAGAAAGAAATTGTGCTAGGGTTGTTTTTCTCAGGGATATTTGCAGCGCCCACCTTATCTGAGTGTGGAATGGAAAGCTTTGTTCTCCATGAAAGGGATTTCTGGCCCCAGGGGACAGGTGGGGAGGCTGTTCTAGAAGGTGCTTCAAGGTACCTGGGAAGTACCTTGGCGGCTGACCCTGTCCGCAGGTGAATGAATGCCCGATGTGGCCCCTTCTTCCTTCTTCTGGACATAGCATACATAACAAGAATAGCATACAGTTCCATGAAGCTCTAACAAGACACAAGCGCCCCCAAGCCACTGGGCGGGGGTTGCTTGCCCAGGGAAGAGGTGGTGGAGAGAGAGACAGGACCCAGATTAGGGGGGTATGTTGAAGGGTCCGCTGCCACTGTGCTCTCATTTGTCAGGAAGGAAGGGACATCTCGAGTTTCAGAGACGCAAAAAGCACCATAGGAAATACTGACTGGGAGGGGGGAATGATTAATGCTTGTGAGTGGGGAGCACTTGCCCTGTTCCTCCCTCTCCTGGCCATCTCCCTGCACAGGGGACTCTGGGGAAGGTCTGGATCTGCTCCTCATGGCCCCAGGGACGGGGACCGCAAACTTAATCTTGAAAGGCAGAGACAGGCAGCCTCTCGGCCCCCAAACAGGACACCTTTTTCTCCAAGGCAGCTTTCTATGAGCAATAAGGCTGGTGTCTTGATCTCCATCTGCCTACTTACGGCCGGACAATCCAAGGTGGGAGAATCATCGCCATTTTGTGTGTGTGTGTGTGTGTGTGTGTGTGTGTGTGTCTCAGTTGGTTCTGAGCTTGTGCAAGGCAGCAGGGAGAGACTTATGGACTGTCTAAGCCCCAGCAATGCCCAGAAGGGGAGAGACTCACGGTCAGCATCAGCACACACGATACAGGGGTTCTTCCCCCCAAGCTCCAGTGTCACCCTCTTCAGATTGCTCCGAGAGGCAGCTTCTTTAACCAACTTTCCAACCTTCAGGATAAAAAAAAGACCAGAGGAAACCTCAGGTGGGGCCAGACCTGGCCGGGACGTTTTGGACAAGCTGAGGGCTCCCCTGCCTCTCTGCCTAGGTGCCTTAGGCCTCTAAGGCTGCCTCCCCACCCCCCTGGCCTCTCCTGCGTCTCCTCATGGATCGGACCTTGACATCACTGGAATCCTTGGTCCGAGCTGCTCCACTTACAGGGGCGGAGTGCGAGCCCTGGAAGGCCCAGCAATGTGCCCATAGCCACACAGCTGGCTGGTGGCAGAGCCTGCTCCTCACTGGTCCTGGTGCCTGTCTCTCCTGGAGGCAGGCTGGCCCAGCTAGTCTGGTAAAGGGCTCGAGGGGACCCAGGGGCGGCTTGGGGGACGTGGTTTCACGTGGCTCTTTGGTATAGTCTGAGAGAACCTCCAAAAGTTATGGTAATAGGGGAGCTGACCCTCAGGAGGAGAAGGAGCCAATTCTCCCGTAACAGACTCAAGACCAAGGCTTCCCCAGGGCGAAGGGAGAGGACCGGTACACAGTGCGGGAACAGGACCCCTCACCAGCCTCCTTTGCGTACCTGGAGGGTCTCTCCTATCATTCCACGCACTGCCAGAAGCGAGGCCTGGCCCATCACACAGCGGGCCCCACAGACTCAGAGCTGGGGAGAGGCTCTCAAGAGACCAACGTGCACACGGATGCTTAGAGCAGACATCTAGCCAGAGGCAGGGCTGGGCTCTTCTCGGGCTGAGGCTGTTTCCCCAAAACTAAGGTGCGAGCGCATTTTAACAATTGGCCAGCTCCCAGGTGATGGACTGAATGACATTTGGAATAGTTCCACCGTGACAGGGACTGTCTCCAGAGAGCAACAGAAGCAACACCAGTCTGCCATGGGCTGGCGATTCCTTGTGGGGCTGAGGTGTGCTCTCAGGGCTAGACGCAGCAGGGGGACCTAGGGTGGGAAAGCACCCCATCCCCTTCTGGAGATGCCTGTCGGCTGAGCAATCCCTGGGACCACAGAGGCCACCTTCTTGTCCCTGAGGTTGGCTGCCCAGTGAGAGCACCACCCCACTGGACCCATGGGCAGCCCTACGGACACCTAGAGAAGGGGATTCAGGAGTCTCTGCAGAAACGGGATGAGTCAGCTGTTGGGGGAGAAGGCAGCTCGGGCTCCTGGAGGGACTAAATTTGTGGGGAGATGGGGACACTTGCTGCTTGGGAAGCATTTATTCAATTCTTTCTCAAGCACAGAATAAGATTAGAAATAATTCCACACAGAGCTGTGTGTCAGGGCAGAGGGGGAAAGTGTTCCTCTCCCTTCCCCCTGTGCCCCAGGACCTGCACAGAGGTGGTCACGGGAAGAATTTCTTGGGCATCCTTACAGACCATTTCTATTTCTCTCCACGCACACTTTTCCCCGTGGGATCATTCTGTAGCTACTTTCCCGCAGCTTCCTTTTTTGTGTGTGTGTGCTTCAACCACAGACAGCGGGCAGTTTTCCTTACTGTGATGGCTGTAACACCCCGTATAAAATGCATACAGTATACTGGAAGACGGGTCCTGGTGGGCTCATGAGAACCTCTCTCTGACTAGTTGCTTTGAGATGGAATTTCTGAATCAGAAGTTTGACACTTTCAAATTTGGGATCAATAATACAATATGGCCCTGCACCTTGGGACTGCTGTGGGTGAGTGGCCCGTTGGTTTCCCACAGCTTCCATTATACCAGATATCAAGTTTTACCAATCTGGCGGACAAAAGAACTCATTGGTCAATGAGTTAGGTCAGGCTTACTGGACATTGGGTGTTTCTCTTCTCTTAATTACCCACTGTCCCACCATTCCGTGTGCTTGCTTTTGTTTTTGCTTTTTTTCTTTTTTCCCTTTTCCTTGAATTTTGGGATATTATGGATTTTAAGCCTTGGGGAGCTGCATAAATTCTGTTTTTCTCCCAGCTTGCTATGTATCCTTTAACTTCGATTATGATGTTGTTTGTTCTATGGATGTTTTACATTTTTATTTTATCTTATCTACCAATCTTTTCTTCTAAGGCTTCTGAGTTCTGTTAGATATTTATTTAGCTTGGAAACTGGACCAGTGACTTTATTTATTTCCTTTTTTTTTTTTACTGATTGTTATGCACTGAAGCGTGGCCATACTTAGGATAAATAAATCATAGTTTAGCTGCTCAAAGGAAAAGTTCCCAGGTCTTGGATCAGACAGTGGCTGCCACGTTGGCTGACAGCCGTGAGGAGGGTTACCTCTGTGGACCCCGTAAAGGCGATCTTGCTGATCTGAGGGTGGGAAGAAATTGCTGCTCCCACCGTGGGCCCAAATCCTGGCACGATGTTGACCACTCCTGGAGGGAATCCGACCTGGATGGAAATCGAGGTGGCATTCAGAGGAGGAGAATGGATCACACAGATGTCTACCATAGACCATGCTCTGGCCGACAGAGCCAGGGCTGTAGGTTGTCCCCCTCATTGGGAAGCCAGGGCTAGGGTCATTGGGAAACCAGGGCCCAGTGTACAGGCTGGGCCAGGGTGAGGCATACATACACCCTTCCTTCTAGGCAGCACCTCATAACCCAAAGCCTCTGAGCAAAATGGCGGTGAACCTTCACAGCCCAGCTCCATTCTGTGCATGTGTGTGCGTGTGCATGTGTGTGCATGTGCATGAGTATGTGTGGATCTATCTACACATATGTATTCTCAGGGAGAAGAGAGATACCTTGGTTACATCCTCCAAGGCTCAGAGGCCCCTGCAAAATATCCTCTCCCTGAGCTTTAGCTCCCATTTTTTAAACCTGTCCCATCAATGTTCCAAATGGCAATGCGGTATCGCTCCCTCAAAGCTCCACCTTGTTGAACCTGGGCCATGCCCAGAGCTGGCATATCCTGAAGGTTGGGGACAGTCACTTCTCTCACATTCACACCTCCTGCTTTGCACCTATGAGGCTTCTTTATTCACCAAGAACACCACAAAGGAAGGCGGTGGGGGGATGCTATTTAGTGAACAATTAATAAATTTACCATCTCATGCGATTTAAACAGATTATTTTAGAAAGGCAAGATTTTAGGACACGGCGTTCGAGTCTTTAGGTTTCCTCGGTGCTGTGCGTTCATGGTTGTGATTTTAGAATCTGTCAGTCTCATTAATATGATGTAATCATGTCCTACCTCCCCAGTCAAAAGGAAACTGGGAAACGGGCCAATTCCTGGCAGCTTCAGCCTAACTTCTAAGCAGTAAGGGTCCTGCTTCCCGATTGTATTAGCCCCCCTGAGAAGTGACACGAATGGATCTTTCCTCCCATCCCTTTTTCCTTCCTGTTTCTTTTTTAACCTCTTTGCAACACACAACCTGGGCTCGGCAGGGCTGAAGCATGTTGCCAGGTGTGTCTGGAAGGCGGTGTTTCTTTGGGCCACTGGTTTCCCAGCACGGTGGCTGCTGGCGGTGGGGGCGGGGGGATAGGGCAATGGCCCGAGTGCGGGACACTGGTGAGGAGGCTCGGGTAAGTGAGCCCGGCTTGCTGCAGCCCCCTCAGTGGGAGCTTGCAAGATGTCCCCTCCAAGAGAACAGCGGGCCACTTCCTACACCACAAGTGCAAGGCCCGGAGAAGCTCCAAATACGTGGCTCCCTCTCAAGTGACCTTCCTGCAAATTCTCCAGACAAAACATTTGCTCCTAAACCATGGGTTTGAACCCATAATAAGAGTTAAAGTCTTCTCATTAGGATCAGTGGGAGGAATGGAGGTTCTTCTAGCTCAGTGACCACAAGCCGGAGAAAGAGAGCGCACTTGCCAAGGGAAACACAGGAAGCCATTCCCTTCCCACTCAGCTGTGAGCAGGCTGGCCCTGTCACGCACGGCTCAGCTCGACAGGGCAGCTTTATCTGGTGACGGTGGCCTGGTTCCTAGGAGTGGGGATGTTATCAACGACGCATAATATTTTCTTTCTTTTTCGGATGCCTTACCTCTTTGATCAGAGAGCCCAGATAAAGGGCAGTGAGGGGGGTCTGCTCGGCCGGCTTCATGACAACGGTGTTCCCACAGCAGAGAGCGGGCGCCAGTTTCCACACCAGCATCAGCAGAGGGAAGTTCCACTAGGGACAGAACATGGAGGAGCTTGGGGGGCCCTGATCCACCCCGCCACCCTGTCCCAGAGGTCCAGCAATGTCTCCAAAGAGGATATTTGCTTTGCATGGTCTGGATTTGGGGCGTCAGAGGTAATATAGGAGTGTGCAAAGTTCAGACCTGCATTCCTGCCCTGTGCTTAATGAACTGCATTCTGGGAGATGTTAATAAGTAGTCTTTGCAAAGAGGATTCTGCTGTAGGCGCCCTACCTTCTCTTGGAGGTTTATAATGCCATCAACATGTAAAAGGATCTGAAAAATACTGCAGGAATGAGGCCCGCCTCTCCTAAATTCAGATGTCACAGGATCTTCAGAATACATCCTAAGCCCCCACTGAATTGCCGTTTGGCGAAACTCATGTTGGGAAATGGCGTTTCTTGTCATCTTTCAACTACAGTGGCAAGGACACCTGTGACAAGAAGCCTAACAAGAGGGAAGAGCCACTGAGCGTTCACTCTGTTCCAGGGGCTGTTCCAGCCACTTCACAAAAACTTAACTCATTCGATCCCTACCAACCCATATGAGATAGTCCTGTTATCACCTCCATTTACAGATGAGGCACAGAAGGGAGAGGTCACTTGCCCAAGGTCACAAACTAGCAGGTAAAGGCCGGGGTTCATAGCCAGCCTTGTGTCTTCTACTACCCTGCCCCTCCGAGTATCATCTCTGATGAGGCAAAATGAAACCAAGCGTCTCCAAGAGAGCAGGTAGCTTGATTCTAGCTGTCCTTCAACCACCCCCATCCCAAAGGAGTCCCTTTGGCTCCTTATGTTCCAAGGACGCCAAACAGAAGAGCTCTCTGCAAAGCTACACCCATGGGGCTGGCCAAAGATGGCCACCTCGTGGTCTGGCCACTGTGATTTCTCTCTCAGCTCTGCCTGGAATTCCTACCACTAGACAACAAACCTAAGATCCCAGTTCCCAAAGGCCAATATGCTTGGCTAAATGATGGCAGGCATTGTTTTGGGGTGCCCCCTAATGATTGGGGTCCCCTCTTCTTCCTGGACCCCCACTCCTTAGCACACAAATACCATCATCTCTCCCTCTGACAAGCAAATCGGCACCTTGCCTTGGCTTCTGCCACTTTCCTTGAAGCTTCTTGGAAGTGTGGTGCCCATATGCCTAGATCCCCTTCTGTAAGCCCCAGCAAAGGGGTTTCCACTGCACCCCAAGCCCCCCACCCCACTGTTGGTGAGCAGATCTAACAGCTGTGTTTCTGTCTTTTTTAGTTCCTATGAAAGAGAGGACGCTATTGACCACAGTCTTTTTCTGGAAATGTATTCCATTCCTGGGATGCCCCTGATCCTAGCTGCTCCGACTTCTCAGTGGGATCCCCTGATAGTGTATGGGATTTGGCCCCAGGGCCTCTTCTTCTCTCATTCCACCCCTCTCTGGATGACCCCCCTCTCAACTTGATGGGCAGAAACACCTCTGTCCTGACCACTGCCCGTGGGTAGCTCCAGCCCTCGCCTCTCTCGAGCCCCCCACCCAAATATGCAAATGCCTGATGGGACCCTTTGCTTGGCTTGTCCACTGGCCCCTCTATGACATCTGCCCAGAATGACCTCCATGTTTCACAGCACTCCACCCTAACCCACTTCTCTCCCAGTCTTCCTCAAACCCCCCAGCAACACTGTCCACCCAGTTCCAGCCAGGACTCACCCCCAACCTCTGATTAGACACTAAACTCCACCAACTCGACCTCCTTAGGAGCTTTCAAATCCATGCTTCTGCTTGGTCTTCAAACAGTTCCTGTCTTAGCATTTTTCTTTGCGGGGCTTCCTTCCTCAGCCTTTTAACTGACCTGCAAGTTCCTCAGGGGCAAAGGCTGGGCATGTCTTCGGTACCTGGGACCCTGGCGCCGTGCCTGCCACACAGCGGGCTCTCAACAGTTGGTGGAAGGGACACATCTTCCTTGTCTCCACGGAGCGCACTTCCAATCCTCTCCCCACGCTGCCGCGTGTCTGCCCAGCCTCCCACCCCGGTGTTGCAGTGGCCCAGGGCTTTCTCCAACAGATGGGCCGCATCAACGCATTCCCTGGCACCTGCCGGGCTCCCCACTGCCCAGTGAATAAAGTCCAGGCTGCCACGGCCCACTGGGTGCCCAGTCTGGACCACCGGACATGCACTCCTCCTTTTCCTCACTTTGTCCCCATCTAAGTGTGGCCTCACCAGGTGTCCTGCTATTGCGCCCCCCCCCACCCCCCACCGGTTAGCCCAGGCACCTCGACACCCTCACTGGGGCCATTCCTACTGCTTAGAAGACCCATTTTCCTATTGAAGGATCTTTCCTCATCCTTTAAGGCCCTCTTAAAAGACCCCTGCCCTAGAGAAACTGGGCATTCCTGAGCCCTCTGGCTGGAATCCATGGTGCCTGCTGTTGTGCTCCGGGAGTCAGCCCCCTGAGAGCAGGCACGGGAGCTAAGCCATCCCGGTAACTCTCAAGCACCCAGCCCCAGGCCACAGAGCAAATGCTCTGTTAATGCCGGTGTGATTGAATCAAAACACACCGGAAACTGGTTCTAGAGGCCACAGGGGAGCGGGGCAGGATCTACACGGATTTATCTAGAAAAGTCACCATACTTACAGGAGTGATGGCCCCACACACACCTATGGGCTCATGCCTGGTGAAGCACACCACGTTGTCATCTGGAAGAGAGGTTACGCGGAGAAGACAATAGGATTAATCTCGGTTGAGGGTTTTATGTCACAAAAAGACAAGAAAGAAACCCAGAAGCCCACAAAAGTGTCAGCTCCAAGTCTTATCTAGTCCACAAAGAAGAGATCTTTAACTCAATGTTAAAAGCAAAGTTCCTTAGGAGAAATCAGCACAGAGCCACTTCCTTTTGCGACAGGGAAGGGGGCCCTGGGGAGGGGGGGCAAGGGTGCTCTGGAGAGGCCACCTGGAGCAACGAGAAGACAGAGCCCCCGAAAGCTGCCCCCCACCCCGATGAGGTTGCAAGTCCTGCGTTGGCTCACCTGTGGGGATGGTCCTGCCCTGTATTTTGTCAGCCCACCCTGCGAAGTATCTGAGGGTCTTAATACAGCCCTCCAGGTCGATGAAAAACGCGTGAAGGAATGGCTTCCCTGTGTCCATTGTTTCTAGGGTCTGCAGGAAAAAGACAACATCTGTGTCAGACTCAATTTCCTTCGACATCAGGGGGTTAAAGCCAGGGGCCGGGGGTAGAGAGCCTAGTCCTAGAACACTGCGTGTGCCTTTTTCCATGTGTCCCTTCAGAAAGCAAGCCACTGCATTTCCCATCAGACCTGGCTCAGACTGTCAAGGATTACTCTGCTTTCTAAACAGCTCAGTCGGGGGTGGGGGTGGGGGGTTGGTTGGCCAGGGCATGGGCAGGCGTCCCCGTGAAGGACGGCAGATGGAAGTCTGATGTGGAGCCTCCCTGGGAAGGAAGACACGGTGGCATTCGGTCTTCTGTCCAGAGCACAGCTGGGTGACCTGGCCATGAGGGTGTGCGCCCTCTGGGGACTTTCTCGGGAGGTTAGCTGCCTTCAGAGAGGCCGGAGAGACGGCTCGCGTCCTCTAACCAAAGGGGGATGCTGCGGGCTCCTCCTTCCTGCACAGGCTGACCAGCATGCCTGCGGAAAGAGCGACGGAGCCCCGAAGGGGAGAGCCACTAGCACAAAAGGCACTGTCCTCCCCAACCGGGCTGCCCAAGCCGGATGCACAGTGGGAAGGGAGCAGGCTCACCCTTGGTGGTGAGGGAGGTGATTACCCAGGGCGAGTGGGCAGCCACTCAATGGCAGGGATTCTTTTCTATTTCCAGCCCGGGGTTTAAGAGGACCCCTTTGTCCCTCAGACAAGCGGCCCCAGTGGAGCCCGGCGCTGAAACCGCCTGTCATCCATCTCTGCAGGAAGTGGCCACCCGGACACGTAGCCTGGGGCTGGATTCTCCTTTTAGAGTCCATGGAGTGAGATGGTGACTCACTGGGGAAGAGAGGCCCCTCCGCATGCACCTGCATCGGCCTCATCTCTGACCTTGACACCTCTGTTGTCATGTCAAGGTGCCCACACCAAGGCTAACAGAGCCGGGTGACACCTGAGGTCACCCAGCGGGGCACTGAATTCGGGGCATCTGACTTCCAGCCAGCACAGTGACCACTCCTGAGGCTGCTGCCCCAGGACATTTGCATCTGGGAAGACTATAGAATGGCTACACAGGGTGCTCGGTGCGACTCTCTCAGAACTTTGCTTCAGGGAGGAGCCGAGCATTCCTAAACAGGAGTGACCACTTCCTTCACTGAGCGGCAAGCCCCCAGATCCCTCTCTGACTCAGTTTCCTCATCTGTAAAATGAGAATAATAATAAGAGTGGTACCTGCCTCCTGGGGCTGGGGTGAGGGCTAGGACGGGGCCTGCTCACAGGAAGTGCCATGCTAACTGCTTCATGATGATATTAATAGCAGGATGACTAGGATCATCTTTCTTTTTTGGCAGCTTCCTTTTTGGCAATCCTTATTTGGGGACACCGAGGCGACAGGAGTGTGAGTTGCTGAAGATGACAGGGCTGGTCTGGGTCTGGGATGGATCCCACCCCTAGAGGATGCTGCTCAGGGACCAAGTCAGGTACAGTACACTGTACTCTGGCTCCTGTTGAGTTACATTCCAAGCTGAAACTTTTGTTTTTCCATCGGAAACCCAACCGTTGCAAATCATGCCGCAAGGTCCCGGACCGGGCTACCCCGGACAGCATCTGCAGATCTCTCAGTGGGACCAGGAGTTTATTCTTGGCCCTTTTCTGGGATGGGACAAGGAAGAGAAAGGCAGAGGACCCTGGCATAGCACTGTGGGGCAGTCCTGCCTCCAGTCCTGGCTGGATAGCCTTAGGTTACTTAACCTCTCTGGGCCTCAGTGTCCTCATCTCTGAAATGGGATAATGAATGTGCCTACGATAAGCCTGGTCCATGGTGAGTATTCAGCAGGTGTTGGCTATCTTTCATTATTAACTTGGGCAAGTCTGCCTCCCAGAATGACAACAAGAATTTGCCAGGTTGGTTCTATGGGAAGCTATCCAAGCAAAACTGGGGTCATACTAGATTCAGACAGGAAATTATTTTTAAACACACAGAAAAAGATTCACAGATGAGCGGGCAGGGCTGGACGTGAGAAATCAAGTGTTAGCTACCGATGGGGACTTTAAAACAGTTATTGGGGCTGGCCCGAGAGTAAACCACAGCTGCTCCCCAGTTTACTTCCCTTGACATTTTACGAGAAAAAATAGGCCTTCTGAAAAATTAACATACTGTAACCTTCAGATAGGAAAGAGTGAAGAAAGGCCTGAGGGAACCTGCCCCGAGACTCAGTGAGTGCGCCAAAAGCTTAAAACGCGGAGGCCCAGAAATAGGGCTTGGGTTGGAAAGAGAGTAAACAGGGAGGGCCCCAATTTGGGGGCTTCCAGAAAGAGCACCCACAAAACCAGAGTCTGGGCCCCAGGTGCCTCAGGAAGGGGGAGAAAGCTGCGGCTGCCGGATCCCCCACATCTGTTTCTAAACATCGAATACAGAAGTAAAGACCTAGCTCTGTCAAAACCACTGAGCCGGCAAGAGAACATGATGGAAAGAAGCACTTCGCTGCAGGAAAATGCAGGAAAACCATATCAAGGTGGAGGATGAGGGTGCTTTCCTATCATGTGGTCCTGGTTTGAAAAACCATATTTGCCAGTAATTCTCTTGTTCCTTTCATGATGTGGCAAAGAGCCGGATCTTATTTCTTGTGGGCAGCAAGGTCCTGATGGCGAGAGGCAACTCACTCCATCTGCGATCGCAACACAGCCCTGCCAGGACCACGGGGCGGGCTCCCACAGATGCAGATGATACTGACACTTGAGGACAGGGTGGGGAGGGGTGCCCAGGGCACATCCTCTCCCGCCTGCTATTAGTCCCCACGGACATTGCAGACTGATGAGCTCATGCTGGGTGAAAACAGAAATGTTTTTGAAAAAGCCAGTCTGGCAGCTTGAGAGTTGAGGCTGGCTTTCGTTGCAGGAAGAAACCAGAGGCTCCGAGGACAGAAACGCTGACCCCGAGAGGGAGCCACCCTCGCCCAGGCTCGGGGGCAAACATGCTGGACCTGGCTGGCGGGGTGGGGAGGGAGGAGAGCTGAGCTCTCTGTGCAGACGCACCCTCGGGGCGATGCAGTGAAGACTGGCACCCCAGATACAGGGTTCCCCCACTCTCCAGCCCCAAAACACACATTCAGGCACAAAAACAATTTCGGCACCCTGGATGATGTGGTCTCTACGAAGGTAGCTACTCTACTGCTCGATCCAGATATCAGATCAAGAGAGGAAAGAACCGTTTGTTCAAATCGGAGGCTGAGAAGGAGATTTAG
This sequence comes from Zalophus californianus, assembly GCF_009762305.2. Lineage (NCBI taxonomy): Eukaryota > Metazoa > Chordata > Mammalia > Carnivora > Otariidae > Zalophus > Zalophus californianus. Next base: position 127,330,252 of record NC_045600.1, read on the forward strand.
TCCCCTACCAACCGGGCCTCAAGGTTTGGAGCAACTTCTAAACAGGAGTCGGAGAGCCGTGGGAGGGCGGCGTGTGTAGGTTGGGAAGGACCTCAAGGCAGGAGGTGGCCCTGAGATTTCCTCTGCTCACTCACTGCAAGACCAGAGGAAGGTCTTAGCATCCCTGTAAATCATGCATTTACAACCTATAAATGTCTTCACAGCCCCGGTCTGATGGGAGCGACCCAATGTCATGGAGCGGGCTGAATTCACACGCCTATTTTGCCGCAGAGGAACTAAGATGCCTAGAAATTACTGGCCAGGACGGCATGCGGCTGGGCGTGCAGCATTATTACGAGGATTGCTGTTCCTAATAGCTATCATCTATTTAGTGGTTACTGCATGCCAGGGACTCTGCTAAGGATTTTAAGTGGATCATCCTCACACCATTTATAAGAATCATTATTACTGGTATCTCCCATAAAGAAATATATGCTCAGAGAAGTAAAGCAACTCGTCCAAAGTCACACAGCTAGTAAGGGGCAGAGCTGGGATTTGAACTGAGGTCTTTCATAGCCTGAGGTGCCCCATAACCAGGTTACCCTGCCCTCACCATCACTCCGCGCATGCTCACCACTGCCCAGTTCAAGGGTGAAACGGGTGATTTTTAAGTTCTATGGGAACAATGTTTTCTATGTTAAGGGGTGGCATCTATTAATAAGAATTCGAAAAAAATATACCAGCACATTAAACCTGTAATTTCACAGATCTCGTCAGTTAGGATGAAGTTCAACTTAACAGTAAGAGATTTCATGTAAGGGAAAAAAAAAAGGTTAATTTCATAGTACAGGTAGGACCAGGATATGGCCTAGCCTCAAAGGACCTGACACATACATCTCCACACAAAACCAGCGCCCTGGGCCTCCCCCATGCCCCGCGGGGGCCAGGTGGTCTGCCCGCCCATGGGTGTGTACTCACAGCCAGGATGGCTCGGTCCCTCTCCACAAGGTCAGCCAACTGATGCAGGAGCCAGCCACGGCCCAGGGCGTCCAGGCGGCGCCAGGGCGAGCCCCTCTGGAAGGCGGTCTGTGCGGCCTCCACCGCCTTGTCCACGTCAGGCTGAGCGGCCAGAAACCAGAGAGAGTGTGTCACCTTCTGTCGTGACTGCGTTTTGGGAGAGCTCATCCGTCAGTTAACAGAGGACAGCACAGAGCTGCGTCCAGCACGCAGCAGGGGAAGGGGGGGTTGGGGGCGGTCAGTCGGAAGGTGGCAGCTAGGTTCGAGATGGCTGGACCACCCCCCCGCCCCGTCCGGGGCTTTCAAGTGACGTTTTCCTTCTTTACATCTCGGGTCTTTTTCAAGATTTCTACAATGGCCAAGTATGAGCTTTCCTTCTGATTATAAAAGCGTTTTAAAATAGTTTATAAGACTACCGACCTTAATTATTTTTCTTGGTGACCCGAGTAGGAAAAGATTTTCCACTTGCTCGCTCAGTTTGGACACACACACACACACTTCCACAGTTCATCAGTTAGGTGGGAAATGTCTGTCTTGGCACTTTATTCAAGCTGAGGACTGTGGTCCCATAGTGAGAATGGGGCAGGAGCGCTTCTCGGGATCTCGGAACTGACCGCATTGGAAAAGTCCACAGACAGGGAGGATCTGGAACTTTTTCTCTGTCTTCAGACTCACCTCCAACCCCACCCCCCACCTCCACCCACCTCCACCCACCCCCACCCCCCACCCCTGCCAGGGGGGCAGAAGTGTTGCACCATTCCATGGGCAAGAAACTGGATTTTCTGTGCACCCAAAGAAGAATTACAATGGAATCTTCTTCTTAAAAGGCAAGAAGTTCGAGCTTTTTAGAGCTGTTGAACGTCACCCATTCCTACTGTAGAAACTTGAGTTCGAGGCTCTGGTTGCTGATGAGCAACGGCTCATCCCCCAGACCCCTCTGAGCCTCACTTCCCTAGGAGAGTACAACAGGCGAGGGCTGCCCGATGCAGTCAGGAGGAACACTCCACCAAGATCCTGTGTCTCCAAAGCTTGGAGGCAAGTGAAAGCTTTGGCAAGGGAGCTATTAGGACTTTGAATTCCCCGTCTCAGGCTCTGGGGCGGAGGCCAGGGCCTCTGCAGCTGCAGGGGACAGGACAGCGTCTGTTTCCGGGTGCTCAGAGCAGTTCCCCAGACCAAGGGAAAAGCCTGGGGCAGGGATCTCATTCTCCTCTTTGACACCTGGGTCCTGCACCTGGGAATCACCCACTGGGAATCCTGCTCCACATCATGTCCCCCACGCCCCAGACGCCCCACGTCCTCACGTCATAGAAAGATGAGCTCCTCGATGCTATTACCTTTGTAAACAGAGCTTAGCTTGAGGCACATGAGCATGGGAGGTTCTGGATGGGTAGAACCACGGTGTGTTTCCTGCCTGTCAGAGAACTCTCACTGGTGGGATCCAATTCAAGCCTATTTTAGACATGTCTTCCACCCTGTCCACATTCAACATTACCCCTACATGTACAAGAACATCAGATGATTACTCTAGTGGTGGAGGAGAGGTTTAGATTTTCCTTCTCTCCTTAGAAAAGCTTTACCTTCAAACTTTCCTCTAATAGCACGTATATTTAAAAAGCGTCTGCCTTCGGCTCAGGTCATGATCCCACGGTCCTGGGATTGAGCCCCGCATCGGTCTCCCTGCTCAGCAGGAAGCCTGCTTCTCCCTCTCCCACTCCCCCTGCTTGTGTTCCCTCTCTTGCTGTGTCTCTCTCTGTCAAATAAATAAATAAAATCTTAAAAAAATAATAAAAGGTACTTTCCAGCTTTGAAATGTATCAAGGACACAACCAGAAGTCCCTTATATATATATAACTACATATATAGTTATGAAGACTAGAGCTTTCCGTGATCATTTCAGGTTCTGGTAGAAAGGAAATCTGGTGATTGCATGATGTTATTACCCCTGCATGACTTGGTTAGCAAGTCTTTTTCCCTGTGAGCCTTTCTCTTTTAAGTGTCTCCTGCCAGAATGCTGCATTTGGTGAAACATACCAGCCGGAAATGCTTTCTCGAAAGAGGGTTTCATGCCTCCAGGTTCGAATCATTGATAAAAACCTTTCCTTTAGCCATGTGACGAGGATAGCTGAGGTCATCCTTATAGATGGGGAAACATCTATCAAAGGAGAGTGACTCTCTGCCGTGGATCGTCCCTAATTGATCCCATTCTGGGCCTTGTGTGTGAGAAGCAGCTAACTCAGGTCCTACCCTTGAGTACGGGCCAGGTCTGTCTTACAGCTAAGCCAGACGGTCTCCTTATCCTCTAGTTATCTGTAATTTAATTACTTGGGGGGTGGTGGTGGGAGTTGGGGGCAGCACTCACCTTATCTCCTTCTTCTACTTCACATATTTTTTCTAGAGTTGAAGGATTATATGTGGCAAACTTTTTTCCACTCTTGGATTCGTGCCATTCATTGTTGATGAATATCTAACCAGGAAAGGAAGTTGTAATGCATTAGGGCTTAAATCAAAATCATATCATTCCAACATGCTGAGGACCTTAGGTAACGTCTTGTCCTCCCCCCCTCCCCCACACTCTTTTACAGATGGGACCTGGAGGGGAGACGGAATCACATGCCCAACCAGGAACACAGTCAGAATTAGAATCCAAGGCTCCTGACTTCTCATACATTTTCAGAGAACTACTTTTTGTCCTAATGAAACTAAAGTCATTTGGAATTTTTCTAAACATCATGTCCTCTTTTTATTTATTTATTTTAAAGATTTGATTTATTCATTTGACACAGAGAGTGCGCACAAGCAGGGGGGAGGGGCAGAGGGAGAGGCAGAGGCAGGTTCCCCGCACCAGGCTCGATCCCGGGACACTGGGATCATGACTTGAGCCAAAGGCAGCTGCCTAACCGACTGAGCCATTTAAATCAATAACATGGATTCAAGAAGGAAGAGACTAGTTAAATAGTTAAAGGGTATAAGTTAAATCCTACACCCTCACTGGGAGGAAGACCAAATAGGTTTATACATATAAAGTGCCAAGGGATCTTTCTGCCCTTGAAGGGTAGGTCAGCAGAGAGCACTCCCTTCTGTCTCCTCCCTGTTGGAACCCCCGCCAGAATGCCAAGGAACTGGCTTTCTACCAGAATCGTACTATATTTCTTAATCTTTGTTGGTGTATATTGGTACTCCTCCCACATTCTCTTTAAAATGCCTATTTTCATGCTGGCCTTAATGAAAGCCCGTGTTGGAATACAAAGGTATTTGGGCTGGGAAATGTTCTGGTTGTATGAACAGATGTAGCAAATAACCATTTCTATCTAGAACCAAAGAACCTACAAAAATCACTTCGGAGCCTCAATTATCTAGAACACAGCTGAGAACAAGGACGTTAAAAATAAAAAGACATCATGAGCAAACTAAAAGGAATTCACAGAGTTCCCACGCTGAAAGGTGTGTACTATTTACTCTTAGTTTACTCTAACTGCTAACTGCCTTAAAAAAGCACCACATTCAAAGAGAGGGCCTTCAGAAAAGAACCAGGAACAGAGGTGACAGATAACACACAAAATACGTTCTGACAACGTGGAGGTCCCGGCTACCCAGATGGTCTGCTGCTGTACCGGCCTGGGACAGGCTGATCATCACAGCCCTTCATGGGGTCACAGAGACCCCAGTCACAGACATGAGGAAGACACTTTAGAAGCATTTCCATCAAACAAAATGCTACCAATAATTTCTACTTAGAAATTAATTTCTAAGTAGAAATTAATTTTCTAAGAAAATTAATTTCACACCTAGCTCATCGAATTCCATTTCTGTATCTATAGGCATATCTTTTGTCTCTCTCCGAGTCATGTAAAAGAATCGTGTCCCTCTGAGGGCTAATTTCAATTACTGTGAATTTTGTTCATTTAGAACACTTGACTCCTCAGTGATGATAAGAGGGGAGACCATCTCATCCAGAGTGCGGCTTGGTTACGGTCTCTGCCCTGGGCTCTCCTGTAGAAACTCCAAAGCTCACTGGGAGAGAAACTCGCTCTGGGAAGCTGCTGGGGGAGACTGTTTTGATCACTCTCCCCGGAAAGCAGGGAAGGCTCAGTCGGGCGGTGACAAAGCACAGAAGGCCAGATCTTGCGGGGCAGGTGGGCAGAGGCACCCTGTCCCGCGTGTGGAATCCAGAGCTGAGAGCATCCCTTGCCTGTAGGATGTGCCCATTCAACTTCTGGAAGCTCAGTGCCTTCAACAGGAGGCCAGGCCCCCAGGGAAGCACGTGGAATCGGCCAGGCTACAATTACAGGTTTATTCTTCCAGCTGAAACCAAATCCAAGAGTTCACTCTTGCCATCCAGCAAGCAATCACTCGGTAACAGCGAGAAATTAATAAGTGGAGAGGAGAGGTTCAGTTAGCGTGGGGAGGGAAGTGCAGCCAGAGAGAGAGGCCCATTTGTTGGAAGATGAAATTTCGTGGGTTAGAAAATACAGACCATCAGTGAAAACTGCTGATTCTAGATCCTTCCTGGTATCAATTCCAAGGGGGAGGGAAAGTGAGAAGATGGTAGAAGAGAATATAAATAAGGAGGATGGAAACAGATTGCAACGATCAGATGTCTGTTACACTTCATCTCCAAGCATGTTCTTCCAAAAAAAAAAAAAAATTACTTGGTCGGTCATGACATTGATCTGTAGTCCCTCCTAATGAGCGACTTAAAAAAAACAGACTCCTCAACTCTGACCATTTATTTTCCCATCGCTAGGTTGCCAATTTAGCAAAAATTTTTTTCTGTATACTACGCTAGTAAGTAATCTTGTGAGTGGTTTCTACTGTTGATTTTCTCTCCACTAAAAACAAAACAAAACCACAATTAAAGCAGGGGTAAGTGTGGACTACCAATGATGCTCTCTATACTGTTTTCAGCCCCAAATCAGGTTAACGTGTCCAGAAAACAAAACAAAACTGTTCTCCTCGACTTGTGAATTGGTATCAGATAAACCTTACGGAGGTATAAAAGTTAGGTTCTGGGATTCACATTTTACTGAAGGGGTGGAATGGCTTGTCACCCGGGCTGAGCTGGAAACCACAGCAGCTCTCAGGAGCCAGGCGCCCCAGGGTGAAGGTGAAGATGGTGGCCACGCAAGTGAGGTCTGTTGATGCCATTTACAGTAACTTCCACTGGACTGCAGCTAAACCCAAAGGAGTTATGTTTCCAGAACAGGAGATCAGAGCGAATTGTAGCTTTTAAAAAAAGATCAGAAAATCGGGTGTTTGAGTGAACCAGAAACTCTTTAAAGAGAATCTCTGTTACTGGAAGACATTTTCTAAAGAAAGGAAAGGACCCCCCCCCCCTAAAGTGAAAGAGGCTGCTATCCTCTGAGATCTGGTTGGGGGGGGGGGATGCCGAAGGGGATTCCCCCCCTCCACCCCCTTCCGGAGTCCCATAGCAGAGCCCAGTATGAAAATGTGAGAATAGGGGCACCGGCGTGGCTCAGTCAGTTAAGCGTCTGCCTTCAGCTCAGGTCACCATCTCGGCGTCCTGGGATCCAGCCCCGCTTTGGGCTCCCTGCTCAGTGGGGAGCCTGCTTCTCCCTCTCCCTCTGCCCCCCCACCCATGCTCGCTTGCTCTCTCTTTCTCTCTCTCATAAATAAATAAAATCTTTTAAAAATGTGAGAACAAATGAAGAAGTTATGACAAGGTCGCCTTCTGGAAACTGGACTTTTGCTGGGAAATGGTATCCCCAAGGCTGGGGCTCAGACCCACCATTTCCAGCGTGTCCTCCACTAGCAAGAAGCTCCATGAGTCAGGTTTGAAAACTAACAGGCCTTTAAGGGGCTCTCGCACTCCACCCCGCCCCACTGCCTGCCCCACTGCGGGCCCTGGGCCTCGGTTCTTCAGTTCTGGCTCTCCTGCTTCTTTCCTAGGCTCTGTCTGTTGCCTCCAGCCAGAGGCTCCCGAAGCATTGCTGGCCGGGGTTGCTGTCCCTCGGCCACCACCCTGCAGTCTGCCTGGGCCCCACAGCTGCTGGGGTAGGCCTCTGCGGTGGTCAGCCTGCGGGCCGGGAGCAAGGACAGAGCCGCTAGAGGCTTCACCCTCCACAGGGAAGGGGGGTACAGTGGCCTGGTGTCAGGCCCTAGTAGCCTTCATGGCCTGGGAGCCCCTGAGCATCTCATCGCCTCTCCCCAGCCGTAATCACACAGCCAGTTCTGCTCCACCAGGAAGAGGGGGCACCCAGCAAGACAACAGACACTGGTCGCTCTGTGAATCCGCTAAGATCCTCCTCTCGATCCGCTTGTGAAGGGCCATAAAGAATCGCAGAGAAAGAAGGAAACTATCCATAGGTGGCTGCACTGCTCTGATAGGACTCAGAAAGGTAGAACGGCAAAGGACAATAACATAGTAATTTCCGGCTTCTATAGCATTAAACAACAAAATCCTTACAAAACAAAAATAAAACCAAACGGCACCACCACCACCACCACCAGACCAGCACCAATAGCCTACCGATCTGAAAAGAGGTAGGTACTATTCTGACTGTTCCCAGAGTGGGTGATGGAATTTTCGCTCTGAAGCAGATACCACTAGGGAAACTACATTAAAAATAATCTCCAGCATTTACGGTGAAGTGTCTCTGTTGATTACGGAGCCCTCTGAAAACAGTTAATTTAAATGTCATGTGATCAGAGGCAGAGCCGACATGAAGTGCCAAGAGACCAAAATCTGAAGGCCACACATAGTGGCCTGCAACTTTCTCCGCTTGATTAAAACTATTTGAGAGACATAATTGCTACTTTTGAAAGTAAAATTGATGGGGAAATTTTCTCAGTGCTGTGTCAGCTGGAGCTGGGGGGGGAGGGTATGGATAAGATGCAAATTAAAAAAAAAAATTAAAAGGAGGGAAAGTGGGGGAAAGAGAAGCCAGCCGAGGCTCTCGGCCTGCGACCCTGCCGTGCTCTCGGCCCCAGTCCACAGGCTCCGAGTGTCCTCCCACGGGATGCGCTGCCGGCAGCCCTCCTGAGCCTGGGCTCCAGACCTCGCCATCTTCTTTTCTGCCCTAGGCAGGTGATCTCACCGCTTTGCCGACGGTCCAGCCTCCCAGCCCAGCCCAAAACAGCAGAGACACCACGGGGGCGCGGCGCGGTGGGGCCTGGCCACCCGCGGCTCCCCAGGCCGGGTTCGGACACCATCCGGAAGCATTCTCTGTCGGTCAACACCAGGGCCGCGGGGCTCCGGGGCAGTTTCAGCAGTGCTCACCTCCCCCGGGCTCTACTGGTAAGCTAGGCAGGCCAAGCACCGAAGGTACGACGTCTCGCCCCGTGCTCCCGATGACACGGTTCTGGAGTCTCCAAGTCGCAGCTCCCCAGTGCAGACCGAGCTCTCAGACCAACTGTCGGTGTTCTCAGGCACCCTCTGACCCTCCCGAAGCCCGACCCGCTGAGCCCCCGAAACCGTGCCGCGGGGCCTGCGGGCAGACCAGGGGTACCGCGGCCCGCACCTCCGCTCGCCTTCCACGCGGGCCTTGCAAGGGCACGTCGGGGCCGCGCCGGCCGCAGCCCGGAGCGGCGCGGGCGCTGCGCAGCCTCCCTCGCCAAACTTGGACGCTTAAAGCGCTGAGCCCCGCGGCCGGAGAGCCCGTCCCGGAGTGCGGATGGCGGAGTCCCCTTCGGGGTGCGCGGTGGACGCGCTCCCGCCGGGCAGCTCCTGCGCCGCGGGACGGGCTTCGAGAGGGCCGGACCCAGGCGGAGAGGCTCCGGTCACGGGAGCGCCGGGCGAACTCCGCTGAGGGCTCGCAGCCCGCAGCGCCTAGCACCCTCGGAGCGGAGCGGCTGGGCTCCCCGCCTGCTGGCTCCTCGTCCCTGCCACCCCGGCCGGACCAGCCCAGAGCGGAGCCAGGCGACCGTCGGGTGGGATGGGCGCCCGCCTCACCTTGGTGAACTTGACCTCCAGGTTGCGGACAGGGCGCGGCAGAGCAGGCGGCTTCCTGTCCGGCTGCCCGTTCTCCACGGCCCCATTGGTGGTGGCCATGGCTCTTCTGCGCTCCCCGGCCCGAGGCGCCCGAGTCTGTGGCGCTGGCTCCGGCCCGGATGGTGCGCAGCTTGCTCGCGGGGTGACAGCTCCGCGCCGCTTTATGGAGCGACCCACGCCTCCCGCCCAAGGGGGCCGTCTAATTGGCTGCAGGACGGGAGGAAGGGAGGGCGGGCGGGAGGGGAGGGGGCCGGCCTGCCTCACCCCACCCCGCCCGCCGCCCCTGCGGGAGCCGGGCCACCGCGCCGCGCGCTCCCCCGCCCCCCGGAGGCTGCCCTTGGAGGAGCTCCCCCGAAGCGCCGCCGGGCCCCGGAAGTGCCAGGGCTCGGGCAGCGGGCCAGGGAGGGAGCGGGGGCGCCGGGGCCCACAGCGCCCGGCTCTCTCCCCGAAGTCGGGCGAGCTCGCCCCGCCGCACCTGCCGCCCCCTGCCCGCCGCCGCTCCGCGCACTCCTCTGACTTCGGTCGCGCCGCGCTCCGGGAATGAGCACCTCCCCCCTACCCCGCCAGCACCCCCCCCCCAGCCCCGTCGAGGCGCGTCAGGGGTCGGGGCGCCCTGCTGGGCGGCCCCCCGCTTCGCAGCCCATGTGCCTGGGGCCTGGAGTCCCGCCGCCCGGTCCCAGCTCTCAGGACAGACGCCCGCCGAGCGCCCCACTCGGTCCCTGCTGGGACCGCAGCCTGGGCGCGCCTGGCCCAGATGGCCCGACTTTCCCCGTGGCCCTGGGGCTTCACACGCCGAGGGCCCAAAGGCCAGGAAAAGCGTTTGGCCCTTCCTGTGCTGCGCTGGGCCTCTGACCTCAGCAGCCGCAGCCCGCCCTTCTGCCAGGGCCCTGGGTGCAATTATTTTGACTTTTTAAAACGCATAAATTACACCTCAATTTAACCGAATGAAAAAACAAAGAAAGCACATGGGATCTTTGCAGCTTTGTGTTTTAAGAGTTGACGCTTTTGTCCCGCAGGTTGCTCATCATTTCCCAGGGGAGAAGAGGCCTGTCCAGCGCCTCTCCTTTTGCCCTTTGGGAAACGCTACGCCAACGCCAGGGACTTGCCCCGGGTCCCATCTGAGACATGGAAGTGGCTTCTCATGCTTGTCATACCTCAGGTTTCTGGAACAAGGATGTGGGGCATGAACTCCGCAACAAAAGCAGGGGTTTAATTCCCAGTTAGGCTCAGCCCCTCAGCCTATTTCCTTCAGTGAGTAATCTCAATAGCGAGACGGGAAACGGAGGCACTCCTTACTGTCCCGCTGATCTTTCCGTTGGTTTTGCCGCCCGGTGCCGTCCCGGGGCCCATCTCTGTCTCCTCTCTCCCTCCTCACTGCTGTGCTACTGGGTGTCCTAGAGAGTGGGGTAAGTACGCTGTTAAGCTTGTGCAAACCCTTCATCAGATCACCTGCCCACTGGGGGTGAAAGGGTCCTATGCTTGTGTGGGTTAGAATGCACAGGTGAGGCAGGGAAAGGGGATAATGGGTGTCCTCCTTCAGTTAGGGACTGACCTGCCTCAATGAGTCTGCCTTCGATGCCAGGCTCACTAACACAGAGCAAAGCTGCCTCTTTCTTCAGCTGCTCCTGCCGGTGCCTGGGTCCCCTGCCCCGCCTGACTGGGCCTGTGGCCCCCATTCAGCTCTCTTGGAAACACGTGGGTGGATGTCTCATGTCAGGGCCCCTGGCTGGATGCTGAGCCCCAGCGTCTGGGTGTCTGGGCCCAGGAAGGCCTGCGGGGTCCCGCAGCAGATTCTCCCTGCCCTGAGCACAGGGCCTCAAGGCTGGCGGGGGCACCAAGCACGAACAGGCTGTAACTGGACAAGCTTTCTAAGCTGAACTCCTATTCCAAGAGTTTCTGGGGGATCCTGGATGGTTGAACTTACGTCACTTGTGCCAGGCTTAAAAACAAGTCTGAAATTTGCGGAGGAAATTCTGTTACCAACTGCTGGATGGATGCGGAGAGGCAAACCGGGTGGGGACTTAGAACTCTGCTCTCCTAGAGAGCGGAGCCTGTTTGCTCGAAGGTAGACAGCTGCCACCTCGCTCATCATGAAGTAAGGAACAGAGGCCGCCTCAACTCACACCCAAAGACACGCTTGTGACCTGCAGCATTTGGGCTTGGGGGCCAGCTGCAATGACACCGACCACCTCACCTGCAAATCCTCCTGCTGACAGCCACCCACATGGTCCTGGGAGCCTGGGATGGGAGCGGGGCCCTCAGCCATAGCAGGGAGCTCCCAGAGAACAGGTCAGGAGGATGAGCCGGGTGCCAGACTTGTCTAGACCAGCAGGCTACCACTGCTCCCATGTCTGGCCACCCAGTGGGAGGGATGAAGGCAAGATGCTCTTCTCCCCATTTTACAGGTGAGTAAACAGAGGCATGCAGATACTTGCCCCAGACGGCAGCAGCTGTGGAGGAAGCAAGGCCAGACTGTGTGGGGGTGGGTGGGGCAGACTGTGGAGGAGGGATTTCTCTCACCTTCTGCTGTCTGCTCTTCTTCTGTCAGCAAGGTGAGCACCTGTGTCCCGTGGCCGCATGCCTCTGGAGCAGCACAGAGCGGAGTGAAGGTACGGGTGCAAAATGATGGCAGCGTCCCTGGAGGCTGTGTCTTTCTTAGGGACCAGACCCTGAGGTCCTGGCCTCCGAGGTGGTCACCGAGGTTGCTAAGGGAGGAGGAAGAACCCTTTCCTCCCACAGGCTGCCGCTGGGTATCTGGGGACCAGAGGGAGTGCCAGAACACCAAGGCACCAGAGGCCCCACCTCTTCTGCCCACATCCCCGGTCTAGAGTCCAGCTGTGTGTTCTTGGGCCGGACACTTCATCACTCTGAGCTTCGCTTTCTTTTTTTATAAAATAATCTCCTTCCCACTTCAGTGTTTGGGAAAGCTCAAGCGAGAGAATGGTGCAACGGAATGCCTTATAAACTGTAAAGTGCTGTCTAGATGCCCGGTTCTTCATTTTGCCATTCTTCTTGGAGACTGATTTCCTCTCAGCAGACTTTTCTTCTGGGAAGTCAGTGAGCTCCCCTGGCTTCTCTGACTTGTGGAAACTTCTCTGATCAGCAGTCACTCTGCTAATGTCATTATGAAAATATTCTTTTTATTTTGTATTCAGCTCTGTGGTGCTGCTATTGTCTGGCTTCTTGGCATGTCTAATTAGGGGTCCGAGACATTGCATGGTGAGGGCTTGTTGGTTTGATGAACACTCAGTAAAAGTAATCATGAAGAAAAAACTAAGATAAAATCAAAGTCAGATTACCTCTCCCCCCCCTCCCCCGGCATTGAAAGCCCCTCCTAATTCCATTGTAAACTCATAAAACATTGTGGGAGATACGGAGAGTCTGTAGCCAATGTAATTAATAACAATGGTGATAGTCAGGATCCCACATTTTGTTATAGTTTATTTCAAGTCTGGTACCTAAGCCTCAACGGGGGCGCCCAGAGATCTCCTGAAGGTCCTCAGCATCCCCACAGCGGGTGGCCAGCTGCAGAACTGCCTCTCGAAGGCCACTCACCTCACCCAGCATCTAGAAGTCAGGGCCAGGCTCTGGGGCCCCTGGGTGTTCAGAACACTTTCATGGAAAGCCAGGCTCCTCATGGGGAGGGTGGTTCTCTGAAGTTGGGAAGCAGGGTGCCTCAGGGCAGGCGACTTAACCTTAGCTGTAAAATGGGCTGAGAGGTGCCCTCGAAATGAGGGAAGATGAACTTTTCTGCAAGGATCTCCCCCCTGGTGTCCATGAGGTAGATTCCACCTTTCATGTGACTTGTTCAATGTGGCCTAAACTTGACTTGAGTAAGGGAGCTACTTGGCTTTCACACTCACTGTAAGTCAAGGTCCATGAAGACCACTCTATGCTTCTCCATCATTCTGTCCTCATTGAACATGGGGACCGAGCTGTTTTCCTGTGAGTTTTCATCATGATTACACCAGAGACAGGAGTATCCAGGCCTGAAGAAGATGAGCTAGTGGACACCCAACCACGTCAAAGCGGAAAGGGCCGCAGCACCACTGTCTCAGCCACTTCCTTCTCAGGTCCTTTCTAGACCTGAGGGAAAATCTTCATACACAATATTGGTCTGAGGTAAATCAGGTTCAGACCACGAAGAAGCAGAGAAGCAACTACATAAAAGCAGAGGATACATCACAATATTTGTGGGTCAGGCCTTTGGTTAGGCCTTACACACACTCAGCCTGAGAGTTTACAGGTGCCAGAACTTTCCCCCTGAAGGTCCATCTTCCACCAGTAACCCCAGTGATTAAGAGTTGTGACAGGGCCAGGAGAGGGCATGGCAGGTAAAGCAGAGACAGCTGGTTGATCACCCAATTCTTTCCTTCCTTCCTGCCAGTAGAACTTCATATTATTGCGGACAGCGCTGTGCTTTGATAAAACATACTTTCCAGTCTTTCTTGCAGACAGGAGTGGTTCATGAGATATAAGCCAAAGTCTTTGGTTTTGGCTCCTGAAGGAGCTCTTTTCGGGGGGCTGAGTCAACTGAGAGACTCCTCTTCTTTCCTGCTGCCTGGAACATAGATGTGAGGGCTGGGGCTCTTGCAGCTATCTTATGACCATAAAGCAAGTCTGGGAATGGAAGTTATATGATAAGGAACTTGGAGCAGACACACAAGAAGAGTCTATGACCCCAGAACCAGGCTTTGTGCCTGGGATTTCCTCCCTTGGATCTCTTTCACGTGAGCACAGGGTAGATCCCTGTCCTATTTCAGCCTGCTTTTTGGGCTTTCTGTTATATGTGGTTGAATCTAATCCTAAGTGATGCAACTGGCTACTTACATCATGCTATATCACCAAGACTAAAAGAAACAAACTTCTAAGCCCTGGTGGAATAATTATGTTTTCTTTATATGTAATAAGCAGCACTTTTGAAATCTTATCGCCATCTCTACCTTTTCTGGCTTTAATTAAATGTTCTGAATACCTGTGCTCAGGTTTGTAGTAACTTAAAAAACAAAGGTGAAACTAACCCTGGGGTGGAATAAATGAAGCTAACTCACTCACTCATCCACAGTTTTGATTACCTAAATTGGATGCTGATATCCTTCCCAGGGAAGAGAATCTTTATAGGGCTGGGCAGGTAGCCCACCATCCTATGGTGCCCATGGGGATTAGCTTTGGACCTGCACCCTCCAGCCTACTGAGTGAGTAAGGTACCAATGCTTAGAGAATGGATGTGACTGAACAGGTCCCTGGGCCACCCAGATCTGGAAGCTGCTTGGCCAGGCCAGCACTCAATCCAGGGAGCAAGAAGTCAGACTTCTGGTTTTAAAGTACACAAAATGTCACTACATGTAATCATTGCGTCTCCCTCATAACATTCCACACTTCTCAATATTGCCACCGGACTTTCTCAGTGACACGGAGAGTTGTTTGCCCAATTTGCAACCCTCTTCGAAATTCAGGGATTCTGAGTTTTGAACGAAATTTGAATTATTCGGGGGGCGAGATCAATTTATTCTGGAAAAACACACTTCCTGGTTAGAAGGAAAGGTAGTTAAGGGGCTTATAAAAGGGATCTGGAAGATTCTTGGACAAAAAGTGGCTTTTGCTAAACAATTGTGCTGAGTTAAGCCTAAGTGAATCAGAAACATACATATTAAATTTCCCCTGAAATCCACATGGGTATAAAAATGTTGGGAAAGGGGGCTTAGCAAGATGCAGTTTGCCAAACCCAAAATGTTTGAAAACTAATTTGAGTGTGTTAGTTTGGCGAATCACTCTTGGACTCATCTCTCCTAGCCCCACAGTGACAAGATTTTCCTCTTGCCTTTCGGCCGTACTCCCTATAAAGGAGCATCAATTATGGAAGAATCTTCCTTTGGATGTTTGCCATTATTTGAATCCTGGGGTAGAGATGGGGGTGGAGAGTGGAAGAGCTGTTAAAAATCTGTGTTCTCAAGAAATAGCCTGGGGATCCTGTTGTTGTGCCTTTGTGGTGTGGAAGTTACTCAGGCAGTACTCTGGAGGTTCCCCTATAATCAGAAAGTCTCTGTAAAGCACATCAGGTCTTATAATATGTTTAGGCATAGCAGATGGGAAGCCTATTTATGTATATTTCCATGTAGTTTTTTTGATAGGGCATTATGGTGATCCTAAAACACTCCACCGCCAGGGGAATAGACTAATTAGCCACCTATAGCATTTTCAACTTTATAATGCTTTTCATTATTGAGCATAATGCAAGAATTGAGTTATAGTATATTATATTTTAGTATACCATACTATATAATTATAACCATTAAACATAGTTTATCAATTAAAAGACAATGGGTTGGATAAGTTGTATTTTCCACCAGTGACGGTAAGCAAGCATAAATATTAGGAACAAAAATAAGAATTACAAATTCCACATGGCTTAAGTGTGGATTTTATTAATTCCATGGATATTTCAATTATTGTGAATTTCAGCCCCTCTTTTATCCCAGGAAGTACCAGCATTTGCACCTGCTAGCCCATGACCAGTGTGGTTCCACTGCACTCCTCCGGGTGGCCACTAGATGTCATGGGACCAAGTTCAGTAGGAAGTTGCCATATAACGTTTCTTCCACTGTGAGAAACAGGAATTCCCCAACTTACAAATAAATGGTGTTACAAAAGCTTATTGATAATATCCAAAACTTCACCTGCATCATAGACACGATGCTAGAAATGGGGATTCATGCCCAGGGGAGCCCACAAAATCCCACTCACTTCTTCATGAGCCTGAAAAGGGGTCCCAGCTTTGAGATCAGACACGTGTAGGTAGGTGGGTGTGACTCTCTGTCCAGGGGAGCACTTTGGACCTGGCACATGAGCTAAATGTTTGGCACCTCTTTGTCCACTTCCTCTTCTGAAAGCGAGAGTAACAATTCCTTCCCAGCAAGGTCATGGGAATAAACAAGAGAGCAGGTGTGACACGCCAAGCACGCGGGTGGTAAAACAGACAGGAAGACATCACTGCTGCCCACATCGGAATTGACCTCACAGATACCGTCACACCAGATCCCTGCCCTGCCTGCCCTCAGCTCCCAGGCATCACTCCCTTCTGGGTGCTCCCTGATTCTCAGGCTTTCCTGCCCCTCACACAGGCAAAACAGCCAAGGACCCTCTAATGGAAATTGGCCAAGAGACTGTAGGAAATAGGTGTGTTTTTTTTAGTGCCAACGAATAAATATATGTAAGCCTAGGAGGTCGGCCTTGCAGGTAGACAGACTGGGTAGGATTTCCACTAAGACACTTATTAGCCACATCTTGAAACTTCCTGGATTTCACTGCCCTCGTCTGTCAGAAGGGGATGGTGGGACCTCCTGTACTGGTAGAGAAACCCAAGTGACATCACAAAGGTGTGGCAGCATCAGTCTCTGCTTGGTGTATGGTGAACGCTCCATGTATGCCACCTGAGACCCTCATGCTAGTGGGACAAACCCCAGTCCCTTCCTTCAACCCTGGCCAAGAAACACCCTGCTGGGTGGGCGGATTTCCAGCCCTTCTAGACCCTTCTTCCTAGTTTTCTCTCTGATGGATGTCATAGGTAGCTTTCAGCGGCTCCAGACACTGGTGGACAGAGACCCTTCTCTGGCTGACTCCAGGCCTGCTCCCCCTGAAACACATCCCCTTCTCATATATTTATGCTTCATCCTGACATTGCAGCCACTTCCTGGGCTCCTTCTAGAAACATTTGGGTTTGAAAAGCCTAACTTTCCCCTAACTTGTTTTTTTTCTCCCCTGTTTCATCAGTCATATGTGAGGGCTGATTCTTCCCAATCTTTCTAGTGCATTCCTGTCCCAAGGTTTCTTTCCCAGGCTGACTTTCAGGCATTAGAAGTGCATTTGCAGCACTGTGCAGAGAATGATCTCAACTCATCATCAGTGTGGTGATTGATTAGCCATGTCTGCCGTGGGCACAGCATACAAAGAAGCTCTAGAAACCAGCCTTCTCACACTGTACCATGCACAGGAATCACTTGGGGTCTTGTTAATGTACGGACTCGATTCACAGGTCTGAGGTGGGCTCAGGATTCTGCACTACGTACAAGCTACTAACAAGTATCTAAGAAGTGTGCTCTCTAGATTGACAGCATCAGCATCTCCTGGGAGCTTTTTAGAAATGCCAACTGCCAGGTCCTGCTCTAGACCTGCAGAGATAGAATCTGCATGTTAACCAGAGCCCCAGGAGTTTTGTATGCATAGCATGGCATGAGAAGGTCCACCAAGCTCTGGTCTCTGGTTGGCCAGTACCCGGCCTCTTACGAAAGGCCCCTCCCTCCTGCACCCCAACCTGAAGCCCACCTTATCAGGATGGCTGTAACGAGTCCTGTTGCTCTCTCTAGTTCTCTGTTTCTTTTCAGAGTGGAGATTCACCTTTAGGCTCACATTTCACCATCAGCCTAAGGGAAGTCTGATACCCATCCCAGCCAAAAGCCAACTGCCCCCCACTCTTCAGAGACTCCCTACATCTACCGCCAAAGGAATGGCTTTGCAGAGTTTTAATCAATACAGTTTTACAAGATCAAAGCCCAGAAACGCCAGGGCAATACTATGAAGAAGAGGTTATATTTTCATTACATGGAATAAAAATTGTTCTTTAGACTGATGTTGAATTCTGGGGCTTGAGGAAGGCAGGTTTAATGGAATGGGATACAGACTCAGGGAAGGTAGGCGCGACTTTAGGGCACTTTTGGGGCTAGGTTCTGTGCCACTGGAGAGGCTGGGATGGATATTTACCAGGTCAGGAGGCCCGCTTTGGGACATGAGACCTCCCTTCCCCCAGGGGACGGCAGGGCATGACAAGGTGATTGCCCAGAATGGTTCAAGTAATGACATCCAAGGGACAAGTGTGGACAGTGGGCAGTCAGTGCAGGGAATAAGAGGCCAGAGCAGGGAGATGGTATCAAGCCTCAGGTGTCTTTGTAGGTAGCACTTGCCATTGTACATATTCCGACTCATGGGGTGGTTACATTATAATAGACATACGATTTTGTATATACAAAATTATAATTACACATCTATTAGTCACTGAGTTGATATTGGTCTTCCTTTCATTTTACAGATTTATTTTATTTATTTTAGAGAGAGAGAGAGAAAGCGCGTGCGCGAGCAGCACAAGGGGCAAGGGGAGAATAAGAAGGAGAGAAGCGGACTCCCCACTGAGCGGGGAGCCCAACATGGCGCTCCATCCCCAGACCCTGAGATCATGACCTGAGCCGAAATCAAGAGTCAGATGCTTAACCGGCTGAGCCACCCAGGCGCCCCTTCTTTATGATACGGAACTCTGAGGGCAGGAACACCATCTACTTTCTCCCCCCATTGTCCAGCCAAGTGGCTAGCATAGTGGATATGCAAAAAAAAAAAAAAAAAAATCATTAAATTTTGCGTTTGAGTCCATGCATTGCTTCCATCTTATGCTATTGGACTTAGGCCAAGTTAGAAGTCTCAGCATCCTGACACAGCAGTTGTTGGCTGTGTGACCTGAGGTGACCTCTAAACTCCAGCTTCCTACTCTGTAAAATAGGATAATTTAGCAGCACACGGTGATGTGGATGGCTGCTACTAAGGTGCTGGGCTGTTCTGGAAATGGGCCTCTCCAGGTGAGGGTGCCTGGTTGGGCCGGGCGTGTGGTTGCTCTCCATCCTCTCAACGAGGGGTTCTCCAACGCCACATGGCGTGCACTGGCCCAGGGCAGGGTCATTTTGCTCTTAATGGGATGGACTGGAAGGCTGATTGAGGGAAGAGAAATTTTTTCTGAGACACTTAAACAGAGGCTGGAATAGAAAGAAATACTGTCTAAAGTAGAATCGACTAAAGTATGAGGACTGGGCAAGAAAGTGAAGGCCTCCAGCAGAGGAGTACCACGTCACTCTCGTTTCTGGTTCCCCAGCCCTCCCACTCAGAATCAACTCCTCACACCCGACAAGGCCTCTCCTGATCTGTCCTCCACCTTGTGCCTCACCCAGGCCACACTGCATGCTCACCCGACACCAGCTGCACGGCCTTTCTGTTCTGAAAACGCATCCATCTCATTTCTACCTCAAGGCCTTTGTAACTGCAGTCGCCTCTGCCTGGAATGCTCTTCTGTGACCGCTTCTGTTCTGACAGTCTCAGCTCAGATGCTGCCATTTCAGAAAGGCCTCCCTGCCTAGCTCATACAACACCCTTCCTTCACAGCATTGCCCTTATAGCACTTACCATCCCTTTCCGAGTTGCCTTATTGTCTGGACTCCTGCTTCTATTTATTTTAAAAAGATTTTATTTATTTATTAGGGAGAGAGAGAGCGAGAGAGCACTCACAGAGGGAGAGGCGGAAGCAGACTCTCTGCTGAGTGGGGAGCCCAATGCGGGGCCCAATCCCAGGACCCTGAGATCATGACCTGAGTCGAAGGCAGGCCCTTCCCTGAGCCACCCAGGCGCCCCTGGACTCCTGCTTCTAGAATCCAATGCCTAACTGCAGAGACATGACCCCCATGGGCCACCAGGGGGCGTCATTGACCCAGGACAGCTTGGTACTAGATCTCGAAAGGGACCCAAAATATTCAAAATGCAATTGGTCATTTACATATTCAGCACTTTCATCAACTGTGAGTTGGATAACTTATTCATCGGCCTGCAGTGAATACATCACCATTGGTTCTCTTTCTAGAACAAATTAAAAGCCTTGAGTTGGGAGTAATACAAATAAGTCCTGCTTCTTTTCCCACCCATTCCAGGGATGTTAATAAAGATTTTATTTATTTAATTAATTTATTTATTTGAGAGAGAGAGAATGAGAGACAGAGAGCACGAGAGGGAAGAGGGTCAGAGGGAGAAGCAGACTCCCTGCCGAGCAGGGAGCCCAATGCGGGACTCGATCCCGGGACTCCAGGATCATGACCTGAGCCCAAGGCAGATGTTTAACCAACTGAGCCACCCAGGCGCCCAAGGATGTTAATAGATGAAATGCTATTCTCAATGGTTAGCTTATGTTGTAGACCTGGTAGAGACCACGGAGATCTCAAAACCTATTTCTTTACTTCACAGGCAAATCAACTCTGGACTCGGAGAGCCAGCATTGTCCAGGGGCATGGCATAAGTTGTGACTGAGCCAGGACTAGAAGGCCCAGCCACCTGGCTCCCAGCCGTATGATGACTTCCAAACCTGGTGGAAAACCATGACTCCCTGCATATGCCAAAGTACCCTCTTGGTTTTTATCTTGGAAGAAGTAAAAAGGTCAATCCTGAGTGAAGGATTTTATGCTTTGTTTAAATGTGGGCATGATAAGCACAGAAAAATGGGACCTGGTTTTTACTTTCAAGGAGTTTCTAATTTAGTTGGGAAAATATGTCCACATAGAATAATGCATTATATTCCATCCCGGAGAGATAGAGGTAAGAGATGGTACTCTTGGGTATAGGGAAGGTCTTTAAAAAGAGATATTCAAGACCGTATACTTGGGCCTTTGTGTTGTCACCTCGCTTCGACAAAATACTAGCTGGCAGCATTGGCTCAACTGCATCGAAGGTGCCAGAGCCCCAGCTTCACCTCTGGGCAAGGTGTAAGGATCACACTGGGGCCACGGGGCTGGCAACCCTTGGCCCAACATCTGGCCTAGGCACCCAGTCATCTTTCAGGCCTGCCATTTCTGCCCGGCTCCCAGCATCTCCCACACAAAGGCATTTCTGGGGTGCGCTTTAAAGACAAACAGCCCCCTCAGGACATCCCCAAGTGGCTACAAACTCAGAAAGCACCAAAACCAGACTTGATTTGGGCTGTTACTAGGTAGTGCCAACACGTTTGGACATGAAATGAAGGCCACCAAATTATAGCAGAGCTTTTTTCCAAAGGAGAGGGAGGAAATGGTGCCCACACCCGCCATCCATCTCCCTCCATCCTGAACTCAGGAAGCTGCATTGTCAGGCTGCTTGGCGTGGCCGTGTTGGGCTCACGGCATTTGAGATGCTGGTTCTCAAGAGGGAGAACATTTTTTATTGCTATTTCGTAAAACATCACACACAGCTGGGAGCTATCCCATATAGCTCTACCCCATATACAGGAACTAGTAGACAAACTTACTTTTTCTCCTCCAGTTATGTCGGATTTACCATCTATTATACACATGAAATATAAAAAAGCTAGAGTGCAGGGGCTCTGGTATTCCGTTGTCTTTAACAGCTCTTTCTTACCTACAGTCCTCTCTCATCTTTCAAATGATCGAGCTACTTCCTTTGTGCTAACCTCTGTGATTGAAGAAACTTATTTTTGGTCACTTTCCCAACCCACAAAACCAAACCCATTTTAAGGTGGAAAAGTACAGTGTAACAATAGTATTACTGTTTTTTGGTGGGTGACATGAAAATGTTTAAGCCCGACCCGAACACCAGTCACTGTTGAAAGGTACTGCCTTGTACAAAATAACAAACCAGATCCCAAACTGTCTGTTTATGGTCATCACGGTTCACTTCATTAAGCCATAACTCTGATTACATTCTTTCTTCTGCCCTACCCTGAAGGCTGAGCTCTGAGGCCAGGGGGCCTGGCCTGCTCTTCCGTGGTAACTGTTCACCCCAAAGCACATTTGGGCAAAATAGATGCATGGTGGACAAAGGAAACTCTCAGGCTCTGTGGGGACTTTACTTCAGGTGCTCCGGAGTTATGCTTCCGTTCCCCACCTCCTGAGCACCCCACCCCGGGAGGCCCCTAGTTCCTGTTGCACCTGCAGAGATTCCTTGGGGAAAATTCCTGGCTGAGGAGGGAGAGAGTGAGGTAGGCAAGGTGCATGTGGGAATATGTTTTAATCTGCAATAATGACGCACAGGCGGAAATCTTAAAAGAACAGGGTGAAGTGGGACAGAGGGAGCCAATATTTGGAGCACATAGCAGGTGCTCAGAAATAACCACTTTGTTGTTATAAATAAATATAAATAGCTGGTTTTCTCTCTTCTGAGTCCAAATTAGTCTAAATAATGTCTTCTCATGGGCTCGGCTCCCAACATCTTGGAATCTTGATTAACTCCATGGAAAGGGGCTCCAAGTGTGCCCACCCACAGGCAGAGCCGTATTTCAGGGGCCTCTCATTCAACAAACATGTATAGGGCTGCCGTTATGTGCCAGACTCCCAGGTGAAAGTTCAGAACAGATACATGGCTGACCTCATGGTTCTTACAGGCTGGGGAGAAAACAGGCTCAGAATGAGAAATTAGAAGTGTAAACAGCCATCTGAAGAAGTGCAGAAAGAAGAGGACTTAGTTAGGCTTAGTTCAGCTAGTGACAGAAACTGGAAGCCATGGTGACTTAAAGAAGATGGAAGTTCATTTTCAGATAAAAGAAATACAGAGATGAAAAGTCAAGGGCTGATAAGACAGCTCCACACTCGGTCACTAGAAAGCCTTACAGCTTTGTCTTTCTTTCAGCTCAGCCATCTTAGCTTGTTAATTCCACCCTCAGGTTGGTCTCAAAATAGCTGCTGGAGCTCCAACCATCATGACCACATTCTAAGGAGAAAGGCAAAGAAGAAAGCTGGCTTCCTGGTTTAATTATTCCCCCTTTGAAGAACTTTCTCTGAAGGCTCCCCCTACCCCCAATGTCTTCTGCTTACATCTCCTCAGCCACAAATATCTGCAAACACAGGAAATGCAGGGGTTTTTTTGTTTGTTTCTTTGGATTTTTTTTTCCAGCTGGCCCCATTGCTGCTCCCAAAAACACGGGGGTCTGTTAGTCAAGAAGAAAGGGGAATAAATGTTGGTAGGCAACTAGAAGCTTCTGCTACAGACACACTCCTAATCACAGGAGACCATTCTGGAGAAGTGTGTCATCTTTAAGCAGAAAGAAAATATGAGCCAATTACACAGAAAGCATTGCAGATGGAGAGAACCAACTTCTGCATAAAGCCTAGAGGTAAGAAATTTCATGGAGCCTTCAAGGAAGGCTCACAGGAGTCTAGTATGGACATTTTGCCCCTAAATATAATTCCCTCATCTGCTTAAAAGCTTACTTTAGCTTAGGACCAGTGAGAACATAAGCCTTCCTATCCATCCAAAGAAAAAGTTGGGGTTGCCATTCACATTAGGGTATAAGCAAGTCTCCATTCTTTACAGAAGAACAGACTTGGAGGATGGGGGGAGGCAAGGAGCTAAGGTCCTAAAACATGAACGGGAAAAGAAGAACTCTGAATGCAAGGAGACATGCACCCTTTCCTCTGGCTTCTGGGCTGAGGTGGCCTCTGGGGGTAAGGGGCACAGGTAACCCTCCTAAGCAATGGCTGACGAGGCTCCAGCTGTGTGATCCTGGTAACATCCAAGAGGACCTGGCATGCTGCTACCTGTTTGATGATTTCACATCATAAATGCATCAAACAGTATTTTAAAATTGCAACCTACTTAAGCTCTGGACCCTATGGCAAGCACTTCTCTAAATTCCTTTTGTTCTGATCTCACACATCATTTCAGCATGTGAGGGGGGCCTGGAGGGAACTGCAGGCTAGATAAATATAAAACATGTTGATTTTTTTTTCTTTTCTAAAAATTTATTTTTATTTATTTATTTATTTTGCCTTTCATCATCTGGGCCCGCCAAGCCCACTTCAAGGAAAGGAGCTGCATTTTAAGTTAGCCCCATTTTCTGGCACTGGTGGGAACGTCTTCATTTTTTTTTTAGCTTTCCGCCTGTGGTCACCTTTAAAGGCTTCGCCATCCCTCCATGTCTTCTCTCCTGCCTCATCCCCGGCTCCTCCTGGCTCGATTTTCCATCACATCTGCTGTGGGCCAAGTGCCCAATAATTTTCCATGAACGCCTCTGTACAGCGAGGTTCCACAGCTGCGCGGCTGGAGGTGCAATATACCCAACGCACACATGCCCTGCCTGCCCCGCCTGCCCCCCATGCTTCCCGGCCAGAGAGCCACTGGACACGTGTGTTTCCTGGGAAGAGCTCTGACTTAGCAACTCAGGGATCACACAGCCCTGGGCCCACGCAGCCCCACAGACTCCTCTTCTCCCAGGAGCTTCCTGGCCCTCGCGCAGTTGCTGTTGGGGAAAGTGCAGCTCAGGAAGGGAAGTAGAAGGTGGGAGCATCATCATCTGTGAACAAAAGGACACTTGCATACCTTCCTTCCAGGTCCCGGCTGCTGTACACATTGGGCAAAATGTTTATTGTTGCTTTTGTGATAAGTGAGCTATAACTCTTCAAATGTGTCCAAGTCATCACTTTCAGGATCTGATTCTCGTCTCTTAGAAGGCATTACATTGCTTTAATATGCAACAGTCTAAGAACATTAAATCATTTTTTAAAGTTTCATCTCGTTGAGCCTGAGCCAAGGTATTCTTGGGTTGGGTTTGCACATCCACCCTTTTTTTTATATAGTTAAAAAGAAACACACGACAAAATACCTATCGAGTGATTTCACTCTTGCCAGCATCCAAGAGTGATCTGCATAAGTGGGCCCTTTCCGTTTCCAGGGGCCCCACAGTAGGGCTTCACCCCCAGGATCGGCAAGTATTCGCTGAGGGCCCACCACACACGCCTGGCTGCAAAATGAGAGGCGAGGAAGACGTGGTGGGCTGGCCGCAGGCTAGCAAAGTCCCCATTTTCCAGGAATGCCAAAGACTTGGCTGGAGAAACAGGCTACCCCGGGGCTGAGAATGAAATTAGTGTCTGAGCCTCCTTTATGAGCAACACTTCAGCAAAGGCTGCGCTTCACCTATGCCCCACAAACTCTGCAAAATCCCGCGGGGCCACTGAGGCGTGAGTGAGGACAGCCCTCTTGGGAAGGCTCCCTTCCTCCCGCACCAAACCTTCCTCTTTCCTCCTGGTTCGGGCCACCTTCCCAACAGCCCTCAGTAAACTCTGCCTTGGGTTAGGTTTGACTGTTCACATGTCCATCTCCCGGCTGGTAAGAGAAGGGCTTGTCTTGATCACCCTAGAATCTTGGTGCCTTCCAGAGTTTTCTGCGACCCAGTGAATGTGGCAGAACCCCCCAAACACACAGCCGGGAAGATGGGGAGCTGTAGTTTCCATTGCAACGTCCAGCCTCCTAGCCAGCGCTCTGCAGAGACCAGCACCCACACCCTGTCCAGGTCCCCCCACTTTTGCACTTTGCCCCGACCCCAGTCTTGCCCCAGGTCCTCCTCAGCCCACGTTGGGGCGCCCCCAGCCCATCTTCTCCCTGCTTGCGTTCTTCGGAACACGCAGCAGGGGGAAGTGAGAAACGTGCGGATATCCGGTGGGTGTGAGGGGAACTTCCGCCCAGCGTGGACCATTTCCAGGAGCGGGTGCATGCCCCCGGGATGGGCCAGAATTAAGAAAGGAGGGGTGGGTATGCGGTGGCCCAGGTGGCTGCCCAGAGGCCCAGCCACATGCTGAGAACCTCCTAGAAAATCCCCACTCTGTCCTCACCCAGGGCCCGGCCCCTCGAGGGGGCTCTTGCCGGGCCCAGCATGGCCTTGGCCTCTGCCCAGATCCGGGGCTGCTTCTAGAGACCCTGAGACGCCCTGAGCCGCCAGGGTCCACTGTCGCAAGCCCGGCCTCTTCCCAGGGCCGGGAAGACAGTCTCCCTAGGTCTGGCTTCTCCTCCCCAGCCGGCTTGGCCAGTCTGGAAACAATGACTGTGGAGAGAAACTGCTTCTCATGGGAGTTTTGGAAACCGCGGCTGGGCCTCAGCAAACAGCTTTTGCAAAGGGCTGTGGCTCCTGAGTAGATGCTTCCACGCCAGACGGGTGCAGAGGAAGTGACAGAGACAATAGACAGCATTGTGTCTTCTCCCAGGAAGCTCTGCTCTGCGTTGCTTTCAGGGAAATTGACTCTGGGGCAGCTAGGTCTGTTCCAAAGCAACAGCTTTATGTGATTATGTTAGTCCCAGGCTAGGACGAACCGCCCTTCCTACCTCATTAACAACAAGGCCAGCAGGGACCAGCCATGCCATGGGGGGCTCTGTGCCCTAATTCGTGGGGCAAGGGCTGAGCGTAGGAAGTCGTAACAACAATGCATCTTGGAGCAGAAGCCGTCTGTGGAGGGAGCCCAGCTTTGATGTGGGGCCCTGTCCTGATTAGGGCTGACGGCTGGGGCCCCAGCAGTGCTCTGGAAGGTGGCATAAGCTGGGATGGCGTTTGGGATGTGGGCTTTTGCACCTGGGTCTGATGAAGTTTGATGGGGTTTAACACATGCAAACAGCAGCTTTTGTTCTACAGGACAATGTCCCTCCCCAGCCTGGACCCAGCCTGAGACCCCCATGGCACCCGTTTCCTCCCCGTCACCTCTTGTCACTCTGCTCGTTGAAGTTTAATTAGGACAAGGAGCTTTTACAGGCTCATTTCTCACTCCAGCAACTTTCTAACACTTCCTAACAAGGAGGCCACAGCCTGGGGGGGGGGGGGGGGTTGGAGAGGAGGTTGTGGGGAAGGAGAGAACGGTTGAGGGGGCTGGGAGGGGCAAGCAGGGAGCAGGGGGTGTGTGGAGAAGAGCAGAACAGGCACAGAGGAAGCTCAAAACCACACCGGATCCTTGGGGAACTGGGGATTGATCTGGGAAGAAAAGAAAAGAAAACAAATCCTAACTGGCCTTTGTTTTCTGGGTGGCCAGACAGTAACTTCCCCCAAATTCTCTATGGTTCCGGAAAAGAAAGCAAAGGATCAATCAGTGTTGACTTTGTGACTTTCAGAACTGGATCACATGGGCCTTTAACACCTTAAACTCCTCTAACTCACACACAAGCTTTTCCCATTCGCTCGGTTCTAAACTATAGGAGTCACGGTGACTGTGCCCAGTGTCCCCACCCACTCCTGAACGAGGCTCCCACAGGGGAAAGAGTGCTGTTCCCTGTGCAGATGGTAGGAATCCCGCACTGAGGGTACAATGCCCTGCTGACCTCCATGGAGGTGTTGGCAGGAAGAAATGGAGGGTGGAGGGGTAGGGGATCCCTGTTATCCTTGCCTGTGTTAGTCAGTATAGTTCCATTCTTGCTGCGGTAACAAGCACCCAAAATGGAGGTGCTTAAAACCAGTGAATATTTTTCTTCTCCATCTGCTACCATGTCCATGTCCATGGTGGGTTGGCTCAGAGCTCTGCACCCCATCACCCCCACTCTGGGCCCTAAGCTGATGAAGCGTCATCCCTTTAGGAGCAAAACTGCCCATTAGTTTGGTAGAGGGAGAAAGAGATGACGACAGGGCCCTGGTTCTTAAGGGGCCTTCACAGAGGTGACCACATCAGTTGTTGACATTTCATTACCAAAGAAAGTGACACATACATATCTAACTTCCAAGGAGAGGAGACATGTCCTTTTGTTATGGTTCTAGAAGGTAGACCAGAAATATTTGGTTGGGAGTACCAATAACCTTCTATCTTAGTTATGTACTGCTGTGTAACAAATTACTCCAAAGCTTAATGGCTTCAGCCAACAGATATTTACTTTCTTACTCAGGAATCTGGGAACAGCTTAGCTGTGAGTCCATCTGGCCCCAGTTCAGCCCCCCTCACTTGTAGCCGGGGCCTCTCCATCTAACCCTGTCCCTCTCCAACTGGGAGGAGGGTGGGAGGAGAGGAGTGCAAGCCTTTCAAGGGTCTCCTGGTGAAGACGGACAAAGAGAGAGAAAGAAAGGAAATACTTAAGTCCCTGAAGTTGCCCTAACCACTTCTCTGGCTTACGCCATCTCTGCTCTGCCACTGGTGGGTATGGCCTGTTGGAGTCAGGGGTCTCTGTCCAGGCAGACTGAGATGCTCCTTTGTGCAGAAGGTGAACAGACAGCTGGCCCCCCTCCCTAGCTAAGTATATGCTAAGTACGTAAGCTTCCCAGGGCCTGGGTTCAAGTTTGCGCTACAGAGAAATGACAGACCACCGTGTGTGTAACCCTTTGAGTTATGAGTGAAACTTCAAGGCCCAGGGCTTGTGGAATATCCAGGCTCCTGTGAAACTCCAGAGGAGATTTCAACCAATCAGGGCTCCAGACAAGAGGAAAGAGCAGAAGCTTTGAGAGGAAACCCAGTGGGAAGTCAGCAAACGGAGTGATGGAGGCGGGGAGTGAGGTGGGCAAGATGTACCCAGCCACGGGCCCAGACCCAGAGACCCTGACCCCCAGTGGTAGGAGGGCCTCGCAAGTAACCCTTTGACAGCCCACACGGCTCCTGTCAGTGGGGGATTCTCAATTTGGAGAGCAAGCAGCAGGAGTATTAAACTTTTAAAATGACATCATGGGGGCGCCTGGGTGGCTCAGACGGTTAGGTGTCCGCCTTCCGCTCGGGTTATGATCCCAGGGTCCTGGGATCAAGCCCCGCATCGGGCTCCCTGCAGGGAGCCTGCTTCTCTCTCCCGCTATGGCCACTCCCCCTGCTTGTGTGTGTGTGCTCTCTCTCTCTCTGTGTGTCAAATAAAACATAAAATCTTAAAATAAGATTTTAACACATGGCCTCTTATGAACCTCCATCTCCTTTATTTCTAGAATTGCTTGCTGGTGGTGGTTAGGATTCTCACCTCCCCTGGGATTCTGGGCTACTTAGAGCTCAGAGCCTGAAGTCTCCCTTCTGGGGCCGCTGAGGGTCTGTGTGTAAATGGAGACGATGAGGTGTTGTCCCCAGAAGGCAGGCAGGACCCACAGAAAGCAGCAGGGCCCCCTGTGGTTTGGGGTATTACTGGCCACAAGGACTATTCCTTAGATAGTTCATTCCTATTTTGGTCAATCATTAGAAAGAGTACTGGAAAAAGAGAACATAAGGACTTTCGTCCAGATGCGAAAGGCTCAGGTAACTCATGGGTTGAGTAGACATCTGGCATTGAGTGTCCCTCTTCAGGGCTGGGGACCAGGCTGGCCGGGGCTACAGGCAGCCTCACACTGAGAAAGTCTTATTTGTCCAAGAAGAGCCTTGGCCGTGTGCATATGACCAAAAGCCCCGAGGATGTGAGCTGCCTGACTGGTGCCACAGGACCCCACTGCCTCACCAGCGTGGGTGGGAAACAGTTCACCCGGAGAGGCCCTAGGACCGGGGCCAGAGCCCACCTAGCCGGGGCCAGCTTCCTCCCTGGGGAGTAGCTTTCATTTTGTGAATTGTTTTTTTCCTTCTCTCTTGTTGCTTACTCCCAGTGGACTCCCTTTAGGACTTCCCTTCAGGGACCACTTGGGACTTTGATTTCAATGGTGAGACCATACCCCTGTTGCCATTCCAAAAGGGCTCAGCGGGCACCTGGTGGGAGGGGTGACTGATAAAACCTCCTTGGAAAGCAGTTGGACAGAATCTGCTGACGTACGTCTTCAGTGCCCCAGGATTTCCGCTCCTCCCCAAGGGAAACAAGTGTTTATCTTCACTCAAAGACATGGCCAATGTTCATAGCAGTTTTCTTGCTGGGAACCAGGACCCCCCTCAAATGTCTTTGAAAGGTAGAATCAATAACGTCTGCATTATCCACACGAAGAAAACACCACCCTGCAATGAAAATGCATAAACCCAGTGTATACAGAACCATGTGGCTGAACCTGATACATAATGGAAAGAAAGAAAACAGACGGAAAAGGTCTACGCTTCACCGCTCCATTTATGTGAAATCCAGGGACAGGTAAACCATTCTGGGGGATAGAAATCAGAATGAATGGGGGGGGGTCCCTTGGGGGATGGGTATTGACAGGAAGGGGTTGAGAACCTTCAGGGGCTGGATATGTTCCAGTTGTTGACTGTGGTGGTAGTTACACAGGTGTTTCATGGAAAATGAAAAAATTCATCAAGATACCCTTTTTTATTGAAATATAGTTGACACACACTGGTACCTTAGTTTTAGGTGTACAGTGTAGTAACTGGACAAGTCTATGCTCACAAGTGTAACTATCACGTGTCACCATACATCATCCACTATTACAACACTATTACAACTGTTACAACTATTACAAAACTATTAGAACTATTACAAAACCTGACTACATTCCCTCGGCTGTGTCATCAAGATATACTTTCAAGACACATGCACTTTACTGTACGGGTGCTGTGCCTAGAAAGGAAAACAGTTAATGTGGTGAGTAGGTTTCCTGCATGTTCTGGCCCTTTCTGAAGCTTTTAGGGATGTTTCCTTAACAATGAAGAATTGATCACTCCGTAGGAAACAAACAAACAAAACACAGTACAAATGTCACTTTCCCTTCCAGACTTCAGAGTCTTTCCAGGAAGAAATAATTTTGGAGGAATGACGTTCAAGTGGTAGAATTTTCTCTCTCTAAGGAGGCGATGCCTGCCCCCTCCCCCTTGTGTCGAGGTTGGTGCGGCAAATAGTTTCAATTTTCAGATGTCATCTTCCAAGCAAAGAGTTCTCATTATGGTCTAATTACCCGGGCTATTGGAAACAGGAAACGGAGAGCTGAGCTATTGAACTTGGGGGAAAAAGAAAAGAGAACCGCTTCCTACCAATATTTTTAAAGTTTCAAAAAAGATCGCTGCTTAGTCTCCTCAGGGCTATTAGGTACATTAAAAATCTGCCTAATTATATATTTTAACAAGAAACCAAAGAAAGGGCCAGGAAAGCTCAGTTTCAATCTTTTGGATAAATAAAAATAAATGTGTGGGTGTGAGCTATAAATAAATATGCCTTCCATTTTAAATGGCCTAATCACATATTTGCTTAAGGAATTCCTGCACATCATGGTAAAAATAAAATATGGCACATATTTTCCTCTGAAAGATAAAAATATACAAATAAACATAAAACACTCAATTTTTAAAAAAAATTGTGTAATGCATTCTGGTCAATAGGGTTCCTTTTTTCTTCATGAATTTTTATAGTTTGTGTGAACAGTCGAGGCAGAGGAACTTTGTGACAGAGAATGTAGTGCTAGAAAATCCCAAGAAATGGGGGAGGTGCTTGTCTTTCTGGCAAGGGCTTTAATTCAGAGCCCCTTACCCACCACCCCCACCTCTAGTGCAGAGAGCATTCCTTCTATGGGGACGTGCAAAGCGGATCCCTCACTGATTTCTCATTGTTCTTGTAAAATATATGTTATGCCTACAAGCCCAGAGAATGGGCCCTCATCAGAAGCCTTTCCATGTCATTTTGCTCCCAGCCTCTGTGATATCGGATACTACATGAAAACTAACAAAGCAAGGAAGATCGACATGGAAACAACGGGAAACAAAATCTGTATATTTTATTTCAAAGGGAAAGTCTTCATGAATGTCTCCCCCTGGCTCTTTGGAGACACGATGAACGTAGGCATACTGTTAATCGAGCAAATTAAACTTGTTTTAAAGCAAGAAGTAGCAGCCAAATTGCATTTTGCTGAAGAGACCAGCTTAGATGAGTGAAAATACACCAGGTCCCTTGAAACAGAACCCTGGGAGGGAAGTAATTAATAGTCGCCCTACCATTTTAAGGGAAATAGTCTGCTAACTGATAGCGCCCTTTATCAACAATTCATAAGTAAAAGAATGTGACACTTTTTAAAGTGTCAACCAGGTATAGACTCCCAGTGACTTTTGTGCAGAGGATAAAGCCTTCAGAGAGGCTTTAACTGGTTTTCTGTCCCTGTCAAAACACACCTGTGTCTTTAGCAAGAGTTAATGGTTTTTATTAGAATTTATTTAAAATTATTAAAAATAGCAATAGCTCAACAGTAAATACAGTTCCCAACATTCTGTAAAAAAGTCTCAGCTTTGTTTTCCTGAATCCTCATGTAAATCGTTGTGAGTTAGGAGGCTCCTGGGTGGCTCAGTCGGTTGGGCGGTTGGGCATCCGATTCTTGATTTCAGCTCAGGGCATGATCTCAGGGTCGTGAGATTGAGCCGCGTGTTGGGCTCCGCACTGGGCATGAAGCCTGCTTAAGATTCTCTCTCTCTCGGGCGCCTGGGTGGCTCAGTTGGTTGAGCGACTGCCTTCGGCTCAGGTCATGATCCTGGAGTCCCGGGATCGAGTCCCACATCGGGCTCCCTGCTCAGCAGGGAGTCTGCTTCTCCCTCTGACCCTCTTCCCTCTCGTGCTCTCTATCTCTCATTCTCTCTCAAATAAATAAATAAAATCTTTAAAAAAAAAAAAGATTCTCTCTCTCTCTCGCTCCCTCTCCCCCACCCCCAAAAATAAAGAAATAAATAAAATGTTGTGAGTTAGGTTGCTGATGAGTTGCTTAGATTTGTTCTTGCCATTCACAAGCAAATGGTTGAATTAATGACACAAGAATTAATACAGAGACACAATTACACACTGTTATTTGGTTGGTGGGGGGGGAGCTATGTTCATACAACTATCTTAGATACTCAGTCAAAGATGGCAATTTCACTGGATGTGGGAAATTGCCTGTTCAGTAGGCAAATAACTGTCATTAGGACGTCCCTTAACTCAGTGTGACCTGAAACCAGCAGCCCCAGCATCTCATGGGAACTTGCTAGAAAATTCGCCAAGTCAGGCCTGCCTCTGTCACTGACTCAGAATCTGCATCGCCCCAGCCCCTAGGGCACTGCTGTGCCCATAAGGGTTTGAAAGACTAGTTCTAGTCATGTGTATTGATGACTACACACCTCAACCAAGCGTCTTCAGTGAGGGGCCCCCGAGATGAGTAAGAGTGGATCCCTTCCAGCAAGGACCTGATATTTTATTAAGACTAAACAGTGTGAACAAAGATGGGATATTATCTTCAAAAAGTTAGCGTTAGTGTGTGGATGGCTGTTTGCCTTACAGTCGCCCGGGTTCTCCACACTGAGGAGCAGGCCCATTCTCCTCTCAGCAGGTGAGGTCACGGCTTTACATCCTGACCCCTACCACACCAGCCCTACTTCCTGCCTCTGCACTGGCCCCAGTCAGATTCCTTTCTGAGGCTGCTGGATCAGCCATGGTGTAAAGAGAAAAGAGGCAACACCAGGTTTTCTTCTGGAAAGTAAATGTTTGGAGGCCAAGGTGGAAACGCGGGATTTCGTGGGTTTCCAAGGGAAGCCACGCACAGATGCACACGCTGACTGATCCCATGCCAGATGTCTGCCTGCTCTCTCAGAGACACAGCCGGCGTTCCTAGTTGGTAATTGCTTTGGGGGGTGGTGGGGGGGGGTACGCAGAGTGGCCTGGGGGCAGGAGGAAAGGTTCCATGCTTCCCATCTCTGAATCCTGAGCTCTTTCTCCTCTCTGTCTTGTGGAATGTTGCCTCGGAGCTCTGTGGTCCTTAACAGTGTCATCCTCCCGTACGGACGCAGGGCTCCCTCTGCCACGTGGCCCCAGCCAACTGCAAGTTCCAATGAAATTGGGCCACACGGAGCCGGAGCCGGGAGGAAGAATCTCGAGCAGCTGGCCTTCGGCAGGCGGGGATGTGATTGGGTCCTGGGAGCCCCCTCTCCACTGTGGGCTCGGGGAACATGCCCCCGCCCCCCCGGGATAACTTCTTCCAGGTGTTCAAGCTCAAAACAAAGAAGCTTTTCTCTGTTGCCTGAGAATGAAGAGTCCTCGCTAGTTGCATAAAGTTTTTCCGAGATGGTAATATTTGGTTACAGTAAGATCTGTTATTTCACAAGAAACCCAGCAGAGGTGCTGGTAATTTGATTCATGTAGTAACTGGGAAAACTCTAAGCGGGGAACTGGGAGCTGGGGGGAGTGGAGATCCCAGCTCATTAATGCAGCGTTCAGTGGGGTCAGCGTTTCGCCCTCGGACCTGAACCTTGTACAATAGGCTGCCAGGTCCCCAGCCACCTTTCGAGGTCAGGGTCACGAGGGAAGTTTTGCTGGTATTGCTCTAAGTACAACACCCCAAACAGTTTCCATGACCCACATTATTCCATCTGACTTCATCTTTCTAGTGATTGTTAATGTGTGACTCTACAGCCCAAGCAAATAGCATATGCCACAGAACTAAATCCAACAGGTAGACGTGTCCAAAGTCAATTGCTACAAATCTGTTGGGGTGCCCTAGTATTTGGTACCCGGTGAACATAATTTTATCAAGTATCCCAGGTGACCTGAAACAATACCTCCAGATTTTTCTAAACCTGTTATATGAGTGTGTATCTTTCCAGGAATTTTTATTTATAGAACTACTGTATCAATTAAATAAATCTGTAAGTTAGTATAAATTTTAAAAGAGTCATATCAATTAACAAAGATGAAATTGAAACAATTAGATATTTAATTTATGACATGTATGAATGGCTTAAAATCTAATTTACTGGAACATACTTTATCTAAGATCAAGAACATGAAGAAATACATGCATATAATGTGATGGAAATTAGATGACGATTTTGATCCATTCCCAGATCTGATGATGTATTTATTTAGGCGCACTTAAAAAATTGGTTCTTGCTGTCCAGGGCCAGGCAGCAAAATCCTGAAGGAGGGGAAACCTTTCTGGAGTAGCTCTGCAAGCCCTCAGGTTCATCCTTGCTCCCGATTCCAAGAGGTACCCATGGCCAGATTCTCAGGTGCAGAGCAAGGACAATATCTGGAGAATTTTTAAATACCTGGGTGACAGGTATTCCAGTAAACCAACAGTTCCAATGATTATGTGTTTGTTTCTCTCTCTCTTTTTTTTTTTTTTTGAGTACATGTGTTGGGGACCGCCAGAAGATGAGTGGTGGACCTTCCTGGTGACTTGCAGTCACTGATTTGGGGGATGGAAGGGGACAGTTAAGGTTGCGGATGGTGGACACAGGGGCAGAGAAAGACAGTGAACACCATGAATGTGGGGACTTTGAATTATTGATAACTTCTAGATCCATGATCCTGGCCTCCGACCTCTACCCTGGACCTCCAGCTGGGCACATCCATACTGGATGCAGATGCGTATAGCAGTGGTCCAGTTAGGGAGCAATAGTCCCATCACAAAGTTGTCATCTGGAAATACCTGGCTCATGACTCCTGAGATGTTCATGTTGGACCTGGCTTCCTAGAGTTATTTATTGTACCACGTGTTGCCTGGTTAGTATAAATAAAGTAGAAGTACTTGGTAAAATTATCACATTACATCCTCTCTTCACCCCTTTTCCTAGGTTTTAATATGTTCATTTTTCCTCCATTCTGCTTGTTTGGAACCAAACCCGGGTCTGCCTGCCCCACTCCCACTTCTGGTCAAGTCCCGGATCTTTCTGTTCTTTACTCTTACTTACAACATGAGCCAAATACGCAATCACTGACATTTATGCTGCATGATTATCCAGCAATATTGACTTATTCAAATGTTAAACATTTAAAAAATAATTAGCAAAATTAGCAATGTTTATTTACATTTTAATTT
Source organism: Zalophus californianus (assembly GCF_009762305.2). Classification (NCBI taxonomy): domain Eukaryota; kingdom Metazoa; phylum Chordata; class Mammalia; order Carnivora; family Otariidae; genus Zalophus; species Zalophus californianus. Next base: position 127,365,369 of record NC_045600.1, read on the forward strand.
TTTCCAACTTCAAGAATGTGAAAACGGTTAAAAGGATAAATAAACACTTGATGGAAATATTGATAACACTATATTTTAAAGAGCTTTTAACTATTAAATGTGCTCGCCTTTCTCATCTTTAAAATGGGAGGAGCTCAGTGATATCTCAGGTTCCTTCTTCCCTGTAATTTTATGTTCTAAGATTTTGGCTGTGGCTCTCTTTTCAGTCAGCACACTCCAAGATAAGTCTAGCCAGATCTGTTTTTTTCCAACTTAAGTTATGAAAAGTTTTAAATACGCAGAAAGGGTGATAGAGCAGTATGGTGAGTAACTGTGTACTCACCACCTGGATCCCACGGTTATTAACATTCGCCTTATCTGCCTTGTCTCTGTGTAAGTGTGTCCTTGTAAACCATTTGAAACTAAGTTGCAGAGCTCATGATGCTTTCCGCCTAAAGACCTCAGCATGCATTTCCTAGAAGTAAGTGCATTCTTCTGCATGACACAACACAGTAATCACCCCTCAGAAAATGAGCAAGACTGAGATATCATATAACTATAGTACCTGGGATGCTGTAATATCATCTGGGAAGACACATGATGTCTCCTTAGTTTCTTTTCATCTAAAACAACCATCTTGTCTCTGCTTGCTTTTTGCTCTTTCCCCCATGGCATTGGGATGTGCGTGTGTGTGTGTGTGTGTGTGTGTGTGTGTGTGTGTGTGTAAGAGATTAGGTTTAATGCTTTGCTTAAGCAGAATGTCCTGTTTCCCTGTGGCTTTCTTTAACCTGTGCTTCTAGAGTTCCATCTAAAGGTTGGCTTAGGTGCAGGTTGCATATTATGGGCAGGAAATGCCTCCTGGGTGAGGCTGTGCACCCTACATCTGTCCGGAAGGCACTCACAGCTGCCTGAGAGGCTGAGCCAGGACACTGTCCACTAGAAGAGATGGCACAGGGGGCGCCTGAGTGGCTCAGGGTCCAACTCTTGCTTTCAGCTCAGGTCATGGTCTTGGGGTCATGAGATCGAGCTCTGCCTCGGGCTCCCAGCTCAGTGGGGAGTCCACTTGGGATTCTCTCTCTCCCTCTGCCCCTCCCCCTGCTCTTTCTCTCCTTCTCTCTCTCAAATAAATAAATAAATCTTAAAAAAAAGAAAAAAGAGGTGGCATAGGCTTGGCAGAGAGGGTAGCCTTAGAAGCCCAACCACCTGGCTTCAAACCGAGGCTCCTGCCCTGACGTGGGTAACCCACCCACCCTCTGTGATTCAGTTTCCTCATCCGAGGAGAGTAGCAGAATCTTCCTATAACTTTGTTGAGAGGATTCACTACATGAATACCAGGAAAGTGCCCAAGACGGTGTGGCACACAGTAAGCACGGGTTAATGTGGGGTTTGGAAAAACATGTATTCAGCTGGAGAAGATCAATCATCAGAAGATGTAAGCACCATTCTAACAGTCTCTGTGAAAAGAGCCCAGGACATACACAGTGGGGTTCATTGGAGGCTCTGTGTTGGGCACAGATGCTGTTTCTGTATATCCAGCCCTGGGGCAGTGTGGACAGCCCTGGGAACACTGAGGTCATCTTGTGGGACACACTGCTCTCTCCATCACATACCAACTCCACACTCACCGGCAGCGTGATTGCAAATGGCCAATACTCATCATCCCCGGGTTACATCACCGAGAAACACGCAGGTACATACGATACTGGGAACCTGTTGAATATGGTTAATTATGTTTCATTAGCCCTATCCGCCGGCTGCCAGGTTTACAGTACTTTTTCTCAAATGGCAAATAAGAAAGCTTTTTATTTTAAATGACAGCCGGGGGAAGAATCAGGTTGCTAATTTCCCCGAGGGTGTAACGACTGATAGAGGCTGGAGACCAAGAGTCATTTTCCTTAAAAGATACGACTTGAAAGTCATTCTTTAAATTGCTTGGATCTGACCTAGTGAGTTCCAAGGGCCTAATTAAAAACAGAAGGCAGGAGGGTAGAAGAGGGAGGGACGGTGAGATCCAAGTGGGTAGTGGTCCGGGACATGTTGCTTGTCACAGTGACTTTGGAAATGCTCTAACGTCCTGATTCCAGTCCCCAGAAATCATAGGGACATGTTCAGATTTCCCTCTCCGAGGCAGTGGCGGACTCATTCTGGGGCTTTTGCCTGAGAGGGAGGAGGAAGTGGGGGGGGGTCTCCTCTTTGCTCTGGACTTCTCATCAAAAGCCTCAGGAGGTCTCTGTCGATTTGTCCATCCTGTTTTGTTACTCACCTGATTTGTGACTTCAGGCAAATGAGTCTCAGATTTTTCATGTGTTAAATAAAGGGTGAGCATGAATTGTCCCCAGCTTTTCCCTCCTCCTGAGGTCTTTGTGAGATCTAAAATTCGGTAATTAGAATCATACCTAAATTCTGTTTTATATTTCTTTTGATGTTTTATTGTTTTCCACTGTAATCATTTCAGAAAGTACATGACATCTTGAATAGCTAATGATCGTGCAAATCTGTTAGTATTGTCTGGAAGGTTTGCCCACCTGGGTTGGCGAGGTTGTAATAAAAATAGTGCTGTTTATGGTGATTGTTGTGATGGCACTGTGAATTGATCCCATAATTTTGAGAAAGTAACTTGGTACTATGTATCAGGAGCTATAAAATATTCCGCACTGCTGACTAACATCCCCCTTGGGAATTTACCTTAAGATAACAAGGAAAAAATACCCTGTATGTGAAGGTGTTCATTATAGTATATTATATAGTAGCAGAAAAGCTGAAAATAATATATATCTCAACAGATCAAATTTATACTATGGTACTTAGCAATTAAAGTTATGTAAATGCTAGACATGGGGAAAATACTTATAACTTTTTTTGAAAGAGAAGACAATAAAATTATATATACACGTGATCACAATTGTGTAAGTGTCTGCAAGGGGGTATAAGTATATGCAAAAATCGGAAGTACCAGGAGTTAGGGTAAGATCGTGAAATTATGGGTGCAGTTGTCTTATTCATGTATTCTAATTACCTTTTTCATTTTAGAATTTTCTTTTTAATTACTAGGTTTGTCCCAAGTTTGGTTCATATTTCTGTTCAGTTTAGGGCATGTGTTAGGAGAGTTATTTACTTTTTAAAATCCTCAGTAACAAGTGGCATAAAAATAAAGAAAATCAGAACCATGTCACCGATAGCCTGTTTTCCCCACACATGGCCCAACCCAAAGCGGGCACAGAGGGTGGCCAGTATGCCGACTTTGGGTCACACACCGCTGAGCCCCAGTCCCCGCTTAGACCTTTCTCAGCTGGCTGTCTTGTTCGACCCAAGCCTCCGTTCCTGCATCTGTGCGACAGGGAGTTAAGCACCTGCCAGTGCAGGACAGAAGTGGGCATGGTGATCATGGGCCTGGTGAGGATGGACTCTTACCAAGTAACAACTTTTATTTAAAGTTAAAACAATTTTTCCTGACATCTGTCACCAATGTATAGTTACAAATGTTTCTCTTGTGATGAGAATATCTAAGATTGGCCCTCTCAGCCGCTTTCAAATATGCAACACGGTATTATTAGCTAGAGTCCCATGCTCTTCTTTATATCCCCAGGACTTAATTTGTTCTCTCTCTCGAAGGTTGTAACTTTTGACGACCTTCACTCATTTCGCCCACTCCCGACCCCTTGTCTCTGGCAACCACCAATCTGTTCTCTGTGCCTCTAAGTTCAGGGGGTTTTGTGTTGTTGTTGTGTATAAATTCCACGTATCAGTGAGATCATACGGTATTTGTCTTTCTCTGTCTTATTTCACTTAGCATAATGCCCTGAAATTTCACCCGTGGTATCACAAATGACAAGATTGCCTTCTTTTTTATGGCTGAATGATTTTCAGTGTGTGTGTGTACCAAAGTTTTCTTTTTGAGCATTTGAAGACGTTTACTTTTTTCCCTTTATTATCTTTGAAAATGATATGAACATGTACAACAGGTGGTATGAAACATGGGTGAGTTATAAGGCATCATAATGACGACAGCCCACGAGGCATGACTGATCGCTTGATGTGTTTCTGTCTTGTGCCCTGCTCCCCCCGACCCCACTCACCTGCTGAAGGGACTCCCTCTTTTCTCTTCGTAAAAATAAGTGTAAAATTCCAAATGTGCGTATGCCTTAACCACATTGGAATGCATTGCAAAGCATTCTGAAATGTCAATTCTTGGAGTGATGGCAAGAGAAGCTATTTCTGAGTGAGGCTACTTCACAAAAAGTGAATGGCCTCTAAGTTGAAAAGTATGTCATTTTGTTGTCTATGCACTGGATTGAGCTCTCTTAGGTAAATAAAAAGTTATTATTTTTTTAAAAGATTTTACTTATTATTTTAGAGGTGGGGGAGGTGTCGAGGGGAAGGAAGAAGGAAAGAATCCCAAGCAGACTGAGCGCGGGGTGCAGAGCCCGACTTGGGGCTCGATCCCACCACCCCAAGATCATGACCTGAGTCAAAGGAACCAAGTCGGTTGCTTAATGAACGGAGCTGCCCCAACAAAAAGCTATTCTGATTAGGGTCTTGAACTGAACCTAACCTTGAACCAAAAACCAGAGCAGCCTTATAATTCCTGTCCTTCTGAAATACACAATTGGAGGAGCTCCCGCTCCTTGAGAAGTCTGTAAAGCACAAGGTCATGCTCAGCTATCTTGTGACCCTTCTTGCCGCTCTCGCCTGCTTCCCTTGGTGATGCCAAGGGGCCTTCCTGAGCTGCCAGAATCAGGCCCCGGTGACCTAAACGGCACTCAGGAGCAAGACTCGGTCTAAATGACTCCATATGACCTTGGGTCAGGGTCTCTAAGTGACCTTTGGACAATGGCTAAGTATGGCTTGGTGAGGCAAGACCCCAGTGCATCTTATCCAGATTCAAAGGCCTTCAGCCCTTCACTTGATCAGATTCCAGAGACCCCACGAGGGGAGAGAACTTACTGTTCAGGGTGTGGACCACATAGCCCACAGGTATTAATAGAGGCCAAGGAGCCGAAGTGTAGAAAACACACTGCCCTCGCACAAACACCAATGCGGTCTTGGTAGGAATGGACTCTTCAGGGGACTGAGGCTTCATTCCAGCCATCCAGCCCTGTCTAAAATGTAACTGGATGGCTTAAGGTTGGTGCTGCCTGATTTTGGTTTTCCTCGAGGGTGACAAGTATTTGTTCTTTGAGGGTGGGGTTTATGTTTGACAACAGGTGTAAAATCATTCGGATCTGGTGGAAAAAAAAATGATCGTGGTAGGTAATGCCATTCTTTATTTTTTAAAAAAATCTTGTGATCTTAAGAAAGGTGATGAGACCACTTTTTTGATGAGGTGCCTTAACTTGTGCTTCCAAGAATATTCCAAAGCTGCATCGTGAGAGTGGGCGCCCAGCCTCCCAAAGAGTTGGCTCTGAAAGTTAGTGCTCCTCTAAACATTCAGGTTTGGACTCAGCTCTTTGGGAATCTATTTTGTTCTTTGGGTCTTATGCTTTTCTAACACAGCTGTGCTCTCAAAGAGATACCCAGCAGCTCAATATCCATCCACTTCACAGTGTTTCTCCATAGACTGATCGACATGCACTTCATTTGCTTCCAGGTTCAAGAAGCATTTATCTAAACAATAATTCTATAAATTATTAAATTTCCTGAGCCAGAGGTCATAGCACTGGAATTATTTCAATTGTATTCTGCTTTCCTTGAAAATACTGTTCCAGGACTATGGTGGACCAGTGACATTTCCCAACTGCTTACATCAACATTACTTTGATCACACAATTTTTTTTCACAGTCCACTTTCTATCAGAACCTTCAGTTACGATGTGCATATTATTGACCTCTTTCTTGTTAGTTTCCCATAATCCTCATGAAAGGAACAAGACTGTGTTTGATTCAGTGACTGAGCTTATTTTTACGAACAGAACTCTGGAGGCTAAAATAGTCAAGGTAAAGCCAAGAGTCCAGCTGTTGGATATAAAAAGGTTCACCTTTCTTTTTGTTATATGGCAAAATATTTCTTTTCCAGAGAGAGAGCTAGAGCTCAGTGTGGTCAAGCTAAGCAACTTCTCTGTGAGTTGTAAGACACCAATCATTTTCCTCTAAGAGGATGTTTAAGATGCTAATTCATGTTGCTCTTTTCAGATTGGACGTGTATGTGTTTGGGGGAATTTGCAAGCTTCCATCTTGACTGTATTTACGTACAATATTTATGTCACCTGAGCGAAGTGGTAAGTTTGCCAGACATCTTCAAAAATGCAGGCAAGGATTGCCATTGCTCCTAAGAGAGCAGTAATGATGGTAGTCAGGGAAAGATGCTCTCGTCACAAGTAAAGTGAGACACAAAGAATTTAGCCAAAACACAGGAAGTGAAATATGTGGACACAACTTGCAATGGCCCAGTCCAAAATTAACCCCGGCAGGAGGAAGGCTTTACAGCTCATGCGGGTTTTAAAGGCTTCATTCCCTGATTGTTATCTGCTGCTGATTACCTGGGTTTCAAGGTAAAAGCAAAATGTGCTCACGCCTCCGAGGATAATATTAATCCCCTTTGCAGAGAACCTAGCACCAAATCCAACTCGGGTGCTCTGGCTGGAGAATTTCACTTTTTGCTTTATCTCTGCCATCCACCTGGCCTGTCAGTCCTGTCGCATACCTGCAGCCTACAGCCTGGAAATCAGGGACTTTGATGTTCTAAAGGACGCTTTATCTCAGGTAATTTTCGCCAATTCTTACGTTATTGTGTAGGATGCTCAGAGATTCAGGGAATGAGCGATGGTTTTGTCTACTAAGATCAGAGCAATTTGCAAGCTTTACTGAGGGACAAGGTCTAATAAAGGGACTTTTGAGCTGAAGTCTGTCAACACCACTGGGAACTGGCATGACATCAAGCTCGACGATTATTGATAGCTTAAGCATCAGTGGGCAGAGAGAAAGGCTGTGGGCATGTGGAATTCCTCCTAGCCAGAGCAGAAAAACTTTCAGCTGAGGACTGGCTTAGGACAAGATTTATTTTTTAATTAAAAAAGGAATTCATACACATAGGGGGAAAAAAAGTCAAACTGTGCAATGAAAGGCAAGTCTCCAACCTGTCCTAAATTCTCAGTTGAGTTTTCCTCTCCAGAGGAACCATTACTGCCCAACTTCTGTGGGTGTAAATATTCTAGGAGTTCACAAAATGTAGTTCTCCCCCACCTACTACACCAAAGGGAGTGGTCCTTCCCCCACTTCTGCCTCTTGCTTTTTGTAGGTCATTCCTTCATTGCAGTCATGATCATGTTCAGTGCTGGTACATGTATTTCTAATTCCCTCAACACTCTTAGGAGGTAGGTACAATTATTAAGACCACTTTACAGATATGGAAACCAAGGCATGACTTGCCCAAGGCCACCAGTGTGAGGGGCCAACCCAGGACCCTGAACCAGAAGCTGTGTGTGACTCCTACTGATGTTGAAAGACAGCTCTTATTATGTAACACTTGGTAGATACAAGAGAACCAATAAGGAGTATAGAGTGTTAAGCACAGTAATAAAACCCAGACCCTTGAACCCACCAACACAGCTTAGAATCAGATCTTGTCCAAAACTGCAGGGGTTCAGGCACACTGTCTTGCTTTGTGAAAACCCTTTTACTCCCTATGTAATAATCTCCAAACAATATCTCAATTAGTTTTGCTTTTTCCTCATTCATTTGCACAACTGTGTTGTGCTCCATTGGCTAGATGTACCATAATGAACTTAACCAGTCTTCTAACAGATGGCCATTCAGGGTGTTTGGATCAAACATTGTTGCTGTACACCTCCTTCTAAGTGTGTCTTTGCACACCTCTGTGAGTGTAATGAAGGATACAATCCTGTGTCAACTGAGTCAAAGGGTAGATGGTGGCAAATTTACTTCCCAAGAAGTTGTACCTGTTTGTGGCTGCTGAATGGGAGTCCTGCTTCATCACAATAGTGTAAAAAATTAAATTTTTTTTATCACTGCCAATTTGAAAGGTAGAAGTTTTACTCTTTTAAATTAAATAAAATTTATAATTATCATTAAGTTTGGGCAGCCATTTTTATTCCTTTTTACATGAAAATAGCCTTACTTATTTCTTTGTTAATTTGTTGTCTTTTTATTTTTTTTTTTACTCTCAACAGAGAGTTGCATCTTATGGAAATCAGCCCCTTCCTTATCCTATTTATAACAAATATTTCCCCCGATTATCATTTATTTTTTGACTCTGTTTATAAGATTTCCTAAACAAAATTTGTGTGGTCAGATTCATTATCACATGATGTCAGGATATTATATCTTGTGTTGAAAGACCTTCTAAAAACATTCAGGCCTGACAGACATTTATTTGTCTGCTTATTTACTTAGTATATATAACAACTGCTTTATGTATTTTTATGTTATGCTATAATTTCTGTTTTTTAGTTCTTTTCTTTGTTGTGTTAAGAACACTTAACATGAGATCTACCCTCTTAACAGATTATGTGTGCAATACGCTGTTGTTATCTATGGGCACAATGTTATAGAGCAGATCTCCAGAACTTACTCATTTTGCATAAAAGAAATTTTATACCCATTCATTAGCAACTTCCCATATCTCCCTCCCCCATCTCCTGGCACCCACCATTCTACTCTTTGCTTCTGTGAATTTGACTATTTTAGACACTTCATGTAAATGGAATCATACCATATTTGTCCTTCTGTGACTGGCTTATTCACTTAGGGGAACATCCTCCAGGTTCATCCATGTTGTTGTATATGGCAGGATTTCTTTCTTTTTTAAAGCTGGATAATATTCCATTTTATGTATAGACCACATTATCTTTTTTTTTTTTTTTAAGATTTATTTATTTATTTATTTTAGAAGAGTGAAAGAGAGAGAGAGTGTGTGAACAGGGTTGGATGGGCAGAGGGAGAGGGAGAGAATCTTAAGCAGACCATGCCTGATGTGGTGTTTAATCCCACAACCCTGAGATCATGACTTGAGACCAAATCAAGAGTCCAACGCTCAACTGACTGAGCCACCCAGACGCCTCTAGACCACATTATCTTTATCCATTCATCCAAGGGCATTTCTTTCAAATGTCCTTAAGTTTTATTCTAATATTTTAGCAGTTTCATCTTGTATGTGTTTAAATCTTTCATCCACCTAGAAGTTTTTGGTTCGGTGGAATGAGATAAGGATTTCCATATTATATTTTGTAGATAGCTATGCCATGCCCCAACTCTACTTTTGAATCATCTACTCTTTTACTCACTGATTTAAAAGGCAGTTTTGATCATATGCCAAATTGCTTTATGCATTTAGCCTGCTTCTGTATTCATTATAGTTCCATTGCTTTTTTGTCCACTTGTGCACAAAAAACAAACTACAACTTTATAATATTTTAACATGTGGTAGGCCAAATTCCCTCTCATTGCTCTTGGGTTTTAACCATTTTTCTGGAAATAATCAAATGCTTCTTCTTCTTCTTTTTTCTATGTGAATTTAGCATTAGCTTATGCAGTTAAAAAAAACAGGGTGGGGCCCCTGGCTGGTTCAGTCAGTGGAGCATGTAACTCTTGATTTCAGGTTTGTTAAGTTCAAGCCCTACACTGGGTGTAGAGATAACTTAAAAATAAAATGTAAGAATGAAAAAAATAACAGGGAGATCTTATTGGTATTTTTATTGAGATCACATTAGTTGGTGGAAATTACTATCTTTATAACATTTTTTTTCCTACCCATTAAGGTAGTTTCTCTCATTTAAAGTCTTCTCTTATAACCACTGATATAATTTAAAGTTTCTTTATATAGGATCTGCACATTTATTATGAAGTATGATTCCAGACATTCTCTCTCTCTTCTTTTTTCTGCCCTTTATTTCCATTTTATTTTCTAATGAGTTATTGCTTGGACATAAGAAAGCTATTGATTTTTGCATAATTTTGTCACCAGCTCAGTTTACTAAATTCCCTTATTGTTTATAATAGCTTTTTCTCTTGTGTATGTGTGTGAATGTGTGTGTGTGTTTGTTTGAGGCATACTATTCTATCATCTGCAAATAATGAAACATTTATTTCCTTTTCAATTTTTTTTTTGCATTTTGTTTCTCTTGCCTAATTACATTGTCTAGTAATTCCAGTGCAATGTTTCATAACTGTAGTAATTCTATCTCTTTCCTGACTTCAATAGAAATACTCCCAGTGCTTGCCTTTAAGCAAAATGCCGCTGCTGGTGTATGTGTGTGTGTGTAAAAAATTGTGAGTTCCTCTACTTTATAAAGATATTAAATGATGAATTATGTTGAAATTAATAAATGCCTTTCCTAAAGCAATAGATAAATTAATTTAATTTTTCCCCTTTGACCTACTCTGTGTTATATTCATAGATTATCTAAAGTGAAACATTCTCCCATCTTGGAATGAACTCCATCTGACTGTGGTGTATTTTTCTTTTAAAGCATAGTTGGATTATTTAGACATTTTGGAGTTTGTGAGCAAAATTGACCTATATCTTTTCTGAGGGGAGGACTTTTCAAGTCTTGTTATGGGTATATAACTTTTTGCCTCATAAAAATAAGTTGTCAAATGCCCACACAGTATGTTGGATTGGATGCTGGAATTTGAAAAATGGTCATTAGTGAGAAAAACTGGTGAAATCCAAATAAAGTCTGTAGTTTATAGTTTTATACCCATGCTAATTAATTAGTTTTGACAAATGTACTCTAATTATATAAGACACTGACATGAGAGAATGCTAGGAGAGGCTATATGGGAACTTTTTTTTTTACTACTTGGCAACTCTTCTATAAAATCTGAAAGTATTTCAAAATAAAAATTCTGGAATTAAAGTGGTTTGGAAGCTTTCCTTTTTTCTGATCCATAGCAGTTTAAAGAGCACTGAAGGTATCTGTACTTTGGTTGTTTGACAGAATCCATTTGCAATACCAACTGGACTGTTTTTGGAGAGTAACTTTTTGATAACATAAAATTTCTACTATGCAAATCATTTTGTTTCTATTTCTATCTCTTCTGGTTTCTATTTTTTAGTAATTTATATTTTGTTGGAAAATCACTGAGATTTTCACATTTACTTCTGTAGAACTGAGCAGAGACATCATTTATCATTTCAAAATTTTCCCTTGTAGATGAGAATTTTCCCCATTTTCATATTTGTCTTTCTTTTTATGGCTTTCTCCCTTTTCCCTCCATTTGGTAAATTGTTTATTTTATTTATAATCAAAATTTTATATTTTTAATAACATTTAGCTTACTCCTTTTTCCTTAAGGTGGGGGGCATCTCTTGGATTTATTTGGCAGTTCTACCACATTTTCCTCTTATCTCCTTTTATTTTTACTATTTATCTCCCTGAAATGTCTTCAGATTTATTTTATTGCTCTCTCCCTAATATTTTTGAGTGCATACACTATTAATTTCAGTACTTAAGGGTATTAAATTTCCTCAGAGTATTGTTTTAGCTGTAATATGTAGTTTCTGATATATATTTTTATTATTTTTATTTTCTAATTTTTTTTAAGTTTTATTTATTAAGTAATCTCTATACCCCACGTGGGGCTCAAACTCACGACCCTGGGATCAACAGTCGCATGCTCTTCTGTCTGAGCTGGCCAGGTGCCCCTTTTTTCTTATATTCTGAAGTTCTGTTTTCTGTTTAGCTTTGGCCCTGAGATTTGGAGAAGAGAAAGTTATTAAAATTTGTAGGAATCAGTTGCTTTTAAGAATAACACTTGCTAGATCGCTTATATTTGTGAAAAAGTCCTTATAAGATGAGTAGGCGCTATTAATTTTTTTCTCTACAAATGCTGTTTGATCTTGAATATTTATGATAATTCAAAAGCAAATGAAGCAAAACTCTTTATCTTCATTTCTGCCATGCCTCCCCAGACCTTGAGAAGTTCAACTTTGTTTTCCTTGCTTATTTAACTTTACTTTCCCAATTTACCAGGGGTAGGACCAAGCGTTCAGTTAAATAAAAGGGACTACACTGTTAAATTATGTCCTTTTGAGAGGTTGCATAGGTTTAGAAATTTAGCTTCTGTGAGGATAGAGACATACAGGACCTAAAGGGGAGAAAGGGGTGTTGAAATATACTCCTAAACCTGTGGATTTCATACCAAGGGAAGCTAAGTGATTCCAGGCCCCAGTGCTAACATAGGATGCTCTTGGAGTCCCTGCCAGAAATCATCCAGGCCTGTTGGTACCGTGCACAAGGAGCGAAATTGAGAATCTAGTCAAGGACCTCAGAACAGATAAGCATGGCCCCCTGTGGGGCATCACCTTCCCAGATGGGCAGTGGTTCGAACTCCACCCCTTGGCTTTGGGAGTGGTCACACTTCATCCCTTATCTTTTCTATGTGCTACCGTGGACATCAAGAGCCTCTCCAACAGATGCCTTCCTCCTCTGCCCTGTGTCTCCAAGGGAAGGCGTTGCTCCAAATCATTCAGAAATGTGGCGTATAAAACCCGACGTTTTGGTTTTCTGAATATTCAGATACAACCTATAAAACTGTGCCTTTAGGCCTAAATGCTCCCTTAAGTAATGGATTTTGATTTGTTCCCCCCCAATTTTCCCACAATGACTCAATCTGATGAAAATGATATAATTCTCAAGCGATTCATTTGGTTCCATTGCCCACACCATCTGCCATTTTCCACCCTGTCCCAATGTGGTGGGTCCTTCCTGGTTGTTTCATTTGGCTGATTGCTGTCCACATCTTCCGTGCCAGTCCTTGGGTGTGCATTCTTTCTCGAGACACATCACCAAATCTGATTACTGTAGTGAGCTTCCCCTTTCCCTTGGGCATTTATTTATTTAGATATAAGGGAAGATGACAAATGTGTTTTGTATTACATGCTATCAACTACACCAAGCCGAGGGGTGTTTTCTATTAGGGTTTCTACGTTGCCCCTGTGAGCCAGGCTTTCCTTCTCTTGCCAGCTGGAGAGAATGGGCTGGATCCCCCTAGTCAGTCAGCTCAAAATAGGAGAGAGAGGACATTACCTACTAGTTTGCCCCTCATGCTTTGCCTTTAATGTCTTTTTGTTTCTTTCTTTCCACAGCTTCTTTTTCTGTTAGAGCAAACACAGCTGTATATGAATCTCAGGGCAGCTCCCTCATGTTCCTTATAAATTCCACCAGTACTTGACTTCAGTGCCATATAGTAATAATTGTTATTATTTTAAAGTAATTACTATTGTTTTATAATTAGGAGCCGAAAAGAAACCAGCCATTCTAATGCTTACTAACTTATACTTAAATTCAGTTCTATGTGGGGTGTGTGTGTGTGTGTGTGTGTGTCTGAGAGAGAGAGAGAGAGAGGGGGGGGGAGAGAAGGCGAGTGAAGGAGAGAAGAGAGGAAGGATGTATTAGTTTTGCCACTGATTGGGTCAGCCATCAGCTCATGAAACGATGCAATATCTCCCAATTTAAACATCTTCAAAGTATATCAATTAATAACCATGACAATAATGATACCAGCTAAATGTTGTTGAATCTTCATTCTATGTCAAAGCAGACTTCGCTAAGCACCTTCTGTATCTTACATCAGTTCTCACAACAACTCTGTAAGATGGGAATTTTTATTCCCATCTTACACATGAGGAAACTGAGGGCTCTGGGTGATTGATTCATCTCTGGTGGGACTGAGATAAAGCCCAGAACATATAACCAAGCAGTGGTTGGAATGCCGGGAGGAAGACAATAGCCATTCTTGCTTCCGTTTTCGATAACTTCCGAAGAGTCTTTTCCCCCAAAGTGGCAATAAATCCCTTTCTAGAGCCAGCTCAGGGGTTTGAGGATTCAGGACAGAGTCAAACAATGTTTGGAACAGAAAATCCAGTCCTCTTGTCACCCACCTGCAATTTCTCCCTCTCAAAAGTGCTCTCCTTTCCACCTGATCTATTTTTAGTGAACCAAATTGATAGAAGTACAGGATTTTAAGCTATTCCTTCTTGTTCTGAATGCTATTTTCTGTAACCTGTCATTCCTTATTTTGTCTCATCGAAACATAGATTGGTTTATTTCTTGTATTTATAAAGTGACTGCCAAGTTTTAGAGTGTAACATTATTTTTCAAAGTGAAATTTCTTTTCATAGGCAGTTTATGTTTTCCACCGTTCCATTTCCTCAAAAGTCATTATTTACTGAATAAATAGTTGGTCAAAGCTAAGAAATGTTTCTTAGAATGCGTCAACCTGTAAGTCACCATACATTTCCTTGGCTGTAAGCCCTTGAATGTGGGTCTTGGGCATCAGGTTTTTACCTTTTTACCTTATATTAACCTTATGATTAATGCCAGGGTTGCAAAAATCTCTTAAACCCATCTGATAGAATTTTTGGTAGGTGCTAACCCCGCCTAATTGGCTGTGCTCTGAGCCTGGAAATGTTCAGGAGCAAGTTCGGGGACTCCTGTTTGTGAAATCCTTGCCCTAACTACTTTCATCCCAAAGGGTCATTATCGAAAAATGATCTTTCATAACACAGACATTTCAGAGCATGCCAAGGAGACAGGATTTTTTTCCCCCTTGAAAACAATCAAGAAACACGGACTCTGCTCCTTGAGAAAGAACTACAGGAAAGATATTTTGTAGTCTTGCACACGTGCAGTTCTACGTTCAGAATAACATTTCCTGTGGCCAAAAATCCCAGGAGACAGTGATCTGGAGCGACAAGGCGGGTGCAAACAATTCCTTTAATGGGAGCCGAGGCCTGCAGCTCATGAGCAGGGCTGGAAGCTGAGTGGAGCCCCGAGCTGTGTGAGGACCACGCCGCAGCTCCCGGGAGAGGTGCCGTCTGAGATCCTGCAGTATAATTGCCTGGGCTGCCCTATAATTTAGGATGCTGAGTGTGATATAAGAGGGTCATTAAATCAGGACATTAACCATGTCAGAAAGTAAATGAGCTCCTTTGTTGGATGAGTTCTGTGGTCTTGGAGTCAGTGGGGTAAATAGTTCCCATGAGGACGGCTCCCAGGAGCAGGCAAAATCTGTGGGTCTGCAGTCTGCCCGGAAGGAGTGGGTTTTGTACACACCCCGCGTGTATGTGCATGTCTACGCACAATCGCGTGCAAGCTACACGCTGTGGCTTATGAGGACAGTTTTCGACTTCAGCTGAGGTCAATGCCTTTTAACAGCGAGACTGTCTGACCATGGACAAGGGATCTCATGTCTACGGGAAAGCAAGGATGTTCTCCTCTGGGAGGGTCTCCACAGAGGCCACCTTGGAGCCAGTGATGGGGTCCTCTTTAGTGGCTTTGAGTTAAGGCTGCAAATGTTACCTTGTGATTTCAGAATTTAATCTCAGGTGATGGATCTTAATATTTGGCCTCATTTGCAGTTGTTTTTTTCTAGGAGTGTGTGTGTATTTTAGACTGATATTTATTTATTTATTTTTCCATGAACCACATGCCAGACAATGGATTAGGCCCTTACATATATATATGTCTTCTTATTTGAGGTAGGAAAAAATGATCTTCAATTTACAGAGAAAAAATTTGATATGAAGAGGGGGTAAAAATTTGTGTTAATATTGGTTAGTAGTTAAAACCATTGGATACCCATAAGCAAAAACAAAAACAAAACAAAAAACCTTAAAAACTAAACAAATCCTTGATCTCATACCTTATAAAAAATTAACTCAAAATAGATCATGTAAAACTATAAAACTTTTAGGGAAAGCAGGAGAACATCTTTATGACTGAGGCAAAAAGTTCTCATATATAACTTCAACAAGATGATTAATGGAAAAAAGAAAAACTTCATACATTGAATTTCATCAAAATTAAAATCTTTTGCTCTGCAAAAGCACTGTTTAAAGAAAATAAAAAGACAGGCCACAGACTGGGAGAAAATATTTGCTAATCATGTTTAAGATAAAGGATTTATATCCAGAATCCATAAAGAACCCTCAAAACTCACCTGTCAGAAAATAAATGACCCGATTTTAAAAATGGGCAAAATACTTGAATAGACACTTCCACAAAGAAGGTATAAGGATAACAAATAGGCACATAAAAAGATGTTCAATATCATTAGCTACTGGAGAAATGCAAATTTGAACTGCTCTGTGATACCACTCCACACCTACTAGAATGGTTTAAATGAAAAATACTGACAATACCAAGTACTAGCAAGAACATGGCAACAGGCACTCTCCTACATTGCTGATGAGAATGCTATGTATGTATGCTATTCTGCATAACAATTTGCCTGTGTCTTATAAATGTAATCACATACTGACCATGGGACCCAATAATCTCACTCCTAAGTATTTGTTCTAGAAAAATGCAAACATGTTCACACAAAAACCTGTTCATGAATCCATAGAGAAAAAGTCTTCATAACTGCCCCAAAGTGAAATAACCCCAGTGTTGTTGGATGGATGAATCGACAAACTATGGACATATATGTACACCATGGAATACTATTCAGCAGCCAGAAGGAATGGACTTTTGATACACATGGCAAGAGAGATGTTTCCAAGGCATAGTGCTAGTGAGAGAAACCAGTCTCTGAAGCTTCCCTCCTGTCTAAATCCACTTACGTGACATCTTGGAAAAGGCAGAACTATAGAGACGGAAAATGGATCGGTGGTTTCCTGGGGTTGGGGTGGGGGAAGAGTTTTGACTGTGAATGGACAGCAAGAAGGATTTGTTTGGGACGATGGAATTTTCCATAACCTATTGGTGGTTACACAAATCTACCCATGTGTGAAAACTCATAGGACTGTACATCAAATTAAAGTCGATTTGAATGTATATATACTTAAATATTAATAATAAAAGTGAATAAGCAAACGGAGAGGCTAATATTTATTGAGCACTAACTATGTGCCAAGCCCTATACGAAGTGTGGTTTGTTCAAGGTCATGTAATTCACTCATTTCACTCTTGGTCTCTCAGACTGCAGCTTTCTACCACACCTCAGCCACCTGCCTTTTCAGCTCAACTGGCATAAATTCCAAATCCTAGAACAATTTAATGTTATCACTGGTGATTACTCTTAATGATGACTTTTCCACTTGCTTTTTTATTTTCTTATTTATTTTCGTGAATTGGTGCATGGGGCTTAGTCTCCTACCATGAGACCTGGGTTTCTCTGTTTGGATGGGAGCTATGAGCTAGCTGAGATTGGCAGCTAGCACCGAGGTGGGCTCAGGTGTGTGCCAGGAGTCTGAGCCGATGGTGGCCATCCCCAGGAGTCAGTCATCTGTGCACACAGAAAAGCAATATAATCTGATTCCTGATACTCCTGTAGTATGGAAAAGGGCCACCCTGGTTCATGGGAAGGCGCTCCCATTCAGGGCTGTCTGGGGTGCCTGGCACTAGTCACTGCACAAGTTAGGGTTCAGTAAGACGAGCCTTGCCCTGACATAGATAGAAATTAAAAACATTCCGCCCTAAGTCTATAATTCTTCCTGCAAACAGGGCGGGGGGTGGGCTTTCTTTGGCCAGAGTCAGATGTTGATTTTAGAGCCTTAATGTGATTCAGGGAAGGTTCTGGAGTTGATTTGTGACTGCAGGTGACTTTGCCGGGACTCACTGGAACGTGGCCAGATGAGGCATGCTAGCAGCTGCCTGGACCATCCAATCCTGAGGGTGGGCAGCCGTCTGTGAGTCTGTCCATCCATACTTGCCCCCTGCTGCATGTTCTCTGACCTTGCTGGTTGTAACCCCAAGCTCTCCATGGTGTTCTGTGAGTCTCCCCAGTCTGCCATGAAGGTTGTGGGTCCCCGGCAAGGTATGTGGGGAAGGCTTGTGTTTTGAGACTGGCTGCAAGCCTCTTCCCTGAGTGGAAAGACCACTGTGTGTAGACCGATCAAGTGAGATGTATGAAACATAAAACAGCTTTTGTAAATTGGGTGGGATTTCAAAGGCCTAAATTCCAGAAATAACCACCCAAAGACAGAGACATGTTTAAAGGGTCTTGAGATGCAAGGACTGTTTCTCAGGCAAAGACTGTGAAGGCAGGACAATTAAATGCCTTGGGGACAGAGAGCCCTGCTTTAATTTATTTTCTCAGGGAAAGGCCGCAGTGGGTAGGATTCCTGCCATCACACGGAGCAGAAGATGATGCCATTAGGTGAACAGAGAGTGTTTTGGGTGGGCAGGGGGTGCTCACCCACACTCCTGGTAACCTCTAGAGCTTCTGGTCCCCCCAACCCCAACCCTGGGGAGGCAGGAAGTTCAGCAGAGCATAAGAGCAGGGCTGCATGGTGAGGCAAGCTTATGCTGTATGATTTTGTGGGGCATAGGAACCACTGAAAGTCTCAGCTTCCACGTCTGTAAATGGGAGATTATAAGAATAGTGCCTGTCTCATTGTAAAAAGTCTATAAACACGGGCAGAGTCTATGTGCATGTTAATGGTCTATGTACATGACAACAATCTATAGGCATGCTAACGGTCTATGTACATGCTAACAGTCTACGCACACACTGTCTATGTACATGCTAATGGTCTATGTGCATGCTAACAGTCTATGTGCATGCTAACAGTGTATGTACATGCTAACGGTCTATGTGCATGCCAACAGTCCATATGCATGCCAACAATCTATGTATATGCTAACAGTCTATGCACACACTGTCTATGTACATGCTAATGGTCTATGTGCATGCTAACAATCTATGTGCATGCTAACGTGTATGTACATGCTAACGGTCTATGTGCATGCTAACGGTCTATGGGCATGTTAACAGTCTATGTGCATGCTAACAGTGTATGTACATGATAACAGTTTATGTGCATGCTAACGGTCTATGTGCATGCTAACAGTCTATGTGCATGCTAACAGTGTATGTACATGCTAACGGTCTATGTGCATGCTAACAGTCCATATGCATGCCAACAGTCTATGTGCATGTTAACGGTCTATGTACATGACAATCTATATACATGCTAATGGTCTATGTACATGCTAACAGTCTATATACACACTATGTACATGTTAATGGTCTATGTGCATGCTAACAGTCTATGTGCATGCTAACAGTCTATGTACATGCTAATGGTCTATGTATGTGCTAACTATCTATGTGCATGCTAACAGCCTATATGCATGCCAACAGTCTATGTACATGCTAATCGTCTATGTACATGCCAACAGTATGTACATATTTACACATGTAACTGTAATTCAAAGAAGGTGGACCAGCAGAATAACTGGGGCCGACTGCCCCAGCTTCTTCTCTAGGCGGCACTGCAAGCTAGCTTTTTTGTCCTGGGTCAAAGCGCATGGGAGTGGACATAAAGAACTTGTAGAAGTTACAATTTACAATTAACACTACAACATGTGATATTCTATCATAACACCCACATAGCCATTCTGTTCTCCTGGGAAGCTTTCACTGCTTTTTGCCAAACTCTTACGTATCCATAATAAATGAGCATGGTTCTTACGTGATTATTAGTTCGTATTTTCATTTATGTTAACAAGTAAGACAAAAGTGAAGACGAGAAAGCATTTTTTTGGAACTTCATATATTTTCTTCAAATGATTTCAGCAACTTTTTTTGCTGCATCCAATATTAGTTTTCAAATGCTAGAAGAATAAATATTTCCTTGCTTTCTTCCCTGTATTTACAATATAAAGGCTTTAAACACAGCACACTTTAAAGTTTAATCTGCATTACTAACCACTTCTTCATTATTTTCGTAAGTACAGACAATCAAAATAACAAACCAAGGCCTGATTTGAAGCTCTTGTTAATTTCCATAGTGTAAGTACTTTCACCCTGGCCAATTTCCAGCTACTAAACGTGACATGACTAAACACAGAGTTGGGGAAACATGTGTAATGGCATCCACTATATATGTCTACCATCCCAGTGCAAAAAAACATAAATAACCTCAAGAACATAAATATTAGCAAAATGAGGTGAAATAGAGATGAATTTTGAATATTTATTACCTTCATTTTTTATACAATTTATTTAATTATTAGTTTGCCTGACTTAATTTTTCATAGTGGCTGTGTTTAACAAGTTGCTTGCAACATTCCTGAATATTTAACAATTGGCTTCCCCATGCTGATGCAGCCAGCTCCCTCGGACCACTGCAGGAGAGAGCCCTCCTGCCCAGATTCCCCACCCTGCTCCAATTTCCACAGGCAGGTCTTGAGACCTGCTGTACAGATGTTGACCTCTGGTTTTTCTTCGTCACTGTCTTAAACATTCCCTTTGCCTTCTTCTTCGTTGGATCTCATTTCCTAGCACCCACGTCTTTCTCTTTCTTGGTTTATTCTCTCATTTTTGTGGAACACATCCTGTAGTAGCTTTCTGAGAAAAGGGAAACAGGATTTTTTCCATCAGATCATCTGTGGACATGTTGAGTGAAATTTCACTTGTCTCAAGTGTTAACCATTCGATTGAGATATACTTTGTCATCATCATTAGTTAAGACCATCACTTACTGTAGCTTGCATTTCTGATCATTTGTTCAACAAATACTGAGAATCTACTATGTTGTATTATTTCTATCCTCCTTATTGTATTAATGGATGTTCTTTTGCTACTTAAAGTCTTTCATCTGGAGTACTATGCTTTCAGGTCTCTGATATTTTCACCTTGCAAATTCTATCATCAAAACGACAGTCATCTGAGGTTTTTTTGATTTCTTTCCTAGCCCTGTCTCAAACCCTACACACCACACTTCACTCACCATCATGTGTCATCCGTGTGGTAACTTCTTTAAAGACAGTGCTAATATCTGACTTTGCATGTGGCTTGTGTGCTGGTTTTTAAGATGTGTTCAGCTGAGACAAGGCATTATTTATTTGCCCTGTATTCTTTATTTGTACCCAAATTTCTTCCTTTAAAATGAAGGCATGTGACTTAATGATAGTTTAGAAACTTCTGGAGTTCTGTTTTATGAATAATCTTTGGATGACTTTATTCGGGGAAATCTGTGAAAATGAGGGAGGTGTGGGGGAAGCAAGACAGGGAAGAAAGAAGGAGGGAAGAGTAGAAGGTGAAGGAAAGGTCATCAGAAACCAATTGCTTGATGTGGAATCTGCAAAGAAAAGAGCCTTTCAGAAAGAAGGTAAAGGAATCTTTATGGATTTCCAAAAATTGTGGAATAAAATCCTCTACATTTCAGCAGGTCCAGTCTGGGTCTGTGATCGGTTCATGTACTGAGTTTCATCCTGAAGATTGAAGCATTTAAAATGCCAACGTCATTGGAGATCATCCTTCAGGAATATCCAAGAAGTATTAAGACTGGAACTCATACCAGTTTCCTGTGCTCTTAGGGATCAGAGCCACCCCTGGGAAGAAGCCACCTAGGGATGGATGAATTTCTTGAGGGCATTTGCCTCCATGCCCTGTGAGGCTGGTGGAGCTGGCCTTCAGAGACCTGGAAATTGGCAATTTCCTGCCCCCTCATCCCTTACTCACCACTCTTCCCTTCCCATTGAACCAACCAGCTGGCCTCCTCCGTGTGTGCTCTGGGGCAGCCTGACTGCTGGCCTGACTCCCTCCTGCTGCCTATTCCCACAGGTGCTCAGGGTTTCTCCAACTTCCCCAGGATGACAATACCTGGATTGTGTTTTTCCTGGCTTCTGGGGCTCTCCTGGCTCTGCATCCATCATCCCTGCTCCCTGTCCTGTTCTAAAGCACCTCAGGTCTCAAACCAGATCCCCAAGGATGGAGCTGTGTCAGAATCAGTCTGAGGCCTGCGGGCTCTTGATGGGGGAGTTGTGTTGCCCAAGGAAGAGAAGGTCCTACATTTCCTCGTCCCCTTTCCTGTGTTCCTCTGGTGGCACTCCCAAACTTAGAGCTCAGCTGTGGGCCTTGCCCATTCCTACTGCCACTCCTAAAGCCAATGATGGGACATAGAGATGGACCCATGCCAGAGGGAGATGGGGCACCCCCAGGGCTGTTGGGAATAGGCAATGCCAGAAGGTGAAAACTGATGAACATAGGCAGGACTAGTACAGAAAGAAGACAGGTGAGGGGGAAGGTAGTACAGGTGCCATGCAGGTGCTCAGACATGTGGCCAGGCCTCTTCCAAGCATCTGGGGAAGCAACCTGGCTAAACAGTCCAGCATTGGGGTGGACAGATGGGACACCTCTCCTCAAGAGTGTCTGTGGTCAAGGCACCAGGAAAGAGGCTTATTGGAGCTCATGCTTCTCCCCTCAACAGGGCACATGGCATTGCTTGCACTTGTCCCCAAAGTCTGAGCTGGAACCCCCCCCCACTCCCCCAACAAGAGCTTCACAGGAACTGCCTGCTGTCCCAGGGAAAATCTGCTCTTCCTGTCATTGGCTCCAGGGGCAGATTCTGCTCTGCACAGTTCACATGGTAATTTTCATCACTCAGAGATCTAGGGTGGCTTTGAGCCATGATGTGGACCTCTGATTCTTATATAACTGTTCACACGTGGCTGTCAAAGCTCCTCACTCATTCCTGCCACATTGCAGGCTCCCACTGGCTCTTACCATGGGTCAGTCACCCTTCGAGTTGGCACATGTGTGTGCACCTTGTTAGCTGAACCGACTCTTTCAGCCTGTGCAGCTCTTCACTCTTGGTGTTGTCAGGCCCTGGCTCCCAGCTGAGCCTGAGCTCCCATGGCGCTCTTGTCCACACGCAGAGGTCCACACATTCCCCTAGAGTGTGCTGCCTGCCTGGTGGCAGTGTTGCTCTGCCAGCCACCTCCTGCACTTGCTTTTTCTGCTATGGTACTGACTGGGACAGAAGAGAAGGTCCCTCTCCGGTCCGGATCGCAGGTTGTCAAGAGGCTCCTTGTCTTGCCTCAATGGGCCCAGGAGACAATCCTCAAAGACCATAGTCAAAAATCAGGACATTTCCCAGGGTCTGGCTGCCCAGCTTACCCATGGCCATCTGATTACATGCTCTATGTCATTACAAAGGCAAATTATCCGTGTCACCAGCCTGGTGCTGGAATTCACTTTTCGGTTGATGGGAACTCTGCAGTTTTACATTAATTATAAAAGGAATTCAAAGTTGCTTATGAGAGGCTTTGCCCACAAAGAAAAGTTGTGGAACCACTTATGCTCTCAAAACGAAGGTTGAGAAGGGTGGGTTCTCAACCATCAGCAATTTGACTTGATTTACTGTTAATCAATTTTCTTCATCTCTTTTGAATTTCATCTTTATTTAAAGAGGAGCAGATGGGTGAGCCAAACTAATGAGTAGAATCAAGAAGGAATGGGAACATTTCCACCAAAATGAAGGCTTTTCCTCTGAAAGCCCCCTCCCCTTCACATTCAGAGGCAAGAGGAAAATTCCAGGGATGAAGGAGAGACAAGGGGGTGGTTAGAAGTTGTCCTGGACTTTAACCGTAATTTTAGAAAGGATTCTGATCTTGATTTTATTCTGCCCCAAAGAAGGACACATTTTCTACTTCCACCTAATGGTAATGACCTAACTTTTCTAAAGAGAGGGTGTAGAACATATGAGATCCTGTGTAATCCCATATAATCTAAGCCACAAGCTGAGGCCTCCTGAGTAATCACTAATACTCAGGTAATAGTCACTTTGGGGAATTGCTGAGGAATAGAGTAAAAGAAAATGGATTTCCATAAAAGCCAGAAGTGAAAGAGGTGTGCTTCTGAGGAAGGAAACCCAGGGAGCCCATTCCTGGAGTCATATCCACCAAGGAGGGTGTCGCTGGGAGGCTGCGGGCATTGCCTCAGTGAAAACTTGCAGTTTCCTGATATGTTAGCCGGTAGGTAAGTGCTTCTGAGATCTATGAATTATAGGATTTAAATTCTGCAGATTTTTGGATATCTGATATGGAATGTTTGGGGGAAATAACTTCTAAATCCTACAACTAAAAAAAAAGTTGCGATGTTAAAGATTGCCTACAGCAATAGGATTGCTGTTTGGCAAGAGTTTCCTCTGAGAAACTATGATTATTGGAGTCTTAAATGACACTTTCATTTTGAAAAGAAATGCTTCACTACCTAAGTGTGATTTTTCTGCTCTGGGACAAAGGTAGAGATAAAGAAACACTGCAGGCTCCTGAATTTGTAATGGTCTGGGGAGTTTGTTTTAAGTTAGCAATTGCTCAGAGGGCTGAAATGGCGGCTCTGGGACTGATTTCTTTTCCTAATCGTTGGCTTTTGTGGTCTCCAGATAACTGAAGATGGGACGATTCTGTGGCACAGATGTGAAGTTCAGGGAACAGAAGTCCTGTGGTGAGGATGCTGTGGTTGATCCTTGACTCTTACCTCCCCAACACAGCGAGGGGCAGGAAGTGTGCACAGAGGCAAGCCAGGATGCTTCTTCAGGCTGACATTTTCAGCCATGACCTTGGAATCCAGAAAGAATTCCATGATGGCTCCAAGATTCCCAGGGGCCTTAAACTTTTAAGAGGAGCCGACCCAAGTTGGGAAGCAGTTCCCTGACCCTGGAAAAGGCAGAGAAAAATGCCTACATCCAAGGCATAGGCAAACCAGGGTGTTGTTCCTCTCACTCAAGTGGTCCTGCCTCTGCCTGGTGCCAGAGAGTCTTCTGAAGGTGATGAGCCAGACAAGATGGAGTAGGCTCATTTCTTCCTATTCCTCTCATATGGACAATTAAAAACCCTGGTTATAAATACAACAAACAAACATAGGAAGCCTCTGAATAGTGGAAAAAAACAGAGCAGACTGGCTAGGGATCTTGGGCCTTGAGGAATGATATGATAGTGTGTTCCTGGATTTTCTTTTTGTCTCCTGTATGTTCTGGATTGGGTGCTGGAAAAGTTTTTAACTGAGAAACATCAATATGTCCAGATTTTTTGAAGTCCCAAGAGAAACCTTGTCTCTCTAGCCAAAGGACAAGGAAAAGGGCTGCCTAGCAGAACAGAAACCATTTTGTTAATGCCACCCACTTCCAGCTTCTCCCAGCCCCCAAGTGCCAGTGGAGGCTGAGAGGAGAGCCTTGGCTTTGACTCCCTGCCCAGCAAGAGCAGGGAGCCCTTTGATTCCTGAGCCAGGGTGGTGTTCAAGAGGCCAAGTAGGGAGGTGGACTTCCATCTTCATTCGGAAGTGGCAGATTATATTCCTCCTTTTCCAACTAGAGAGTCAGGAGGATTTCAGAATGAAGGGAGTAGAGAAAGGAACTTTTTAAACCTGTATGAAATGACTCCAAGTAACTCACATACAAAACTTCGTAATTAACATGACAAAAGGTTTGAGTGCTACAGCAGCGAATAGCACCTAGGTTTTCAGATTAGCCTCAAGGGAACACAAATGAAGCAGACTGGACCTGTGTGCTAAGTCTAAACAGATGACTGCCTGGTAAAATGGAGGATTTTAATAGAATCCAGAGGCTCATAATTCCCAAATGTCCAGGATATAATTTTTAAAAATCATTTGTTATACCTAGAACCAGGAAAAATCACAGCTTGAGAAAAAACAATTAACAGATGCTAACACTGAGATGATTCAGATGTTGCGATTTTCTGACAAGGATTTTAAAGCAGCCATCATAAAAACGCTCTAATAGGTAATTAGGAGCACTCTTGAAACAAATTTAAAAGAAAGGAAGAGAAAATATAAAAAGAACTAGATGGAAACTGTAGAACTGAAAAATATAAATAACCAAAGTTTTTAAAATTCTGGATGCAGTTGATATTAAAAAAAAAAAGAGGTAATAGAGGAAAGAATCTGTGAACTTGAAGAGAGATGAATAGAAATTACCAACTTTAAAAAAAGACAGAAAATAGACTGAAAAAAAATGAACAGAGCCTCAAGAACTAACATTCATGTTATCTGAGTCCCAAGAGGAAAGGAATGGGGATGGAAAAATATTCAAAGAAATAATGCCTGAAATTTCCCCAAATTTGGAAAGGGGCATAACTCTAGATTCAAGAAGCTTAGTGAATCCGAAATAGGATAAAAAAAAAAAAATCCATGCCTGGACATATCATAATCAAACTTTTGAAAACTAAGAACGTGGGAAAAGCACATAGAGAGAAATGATATTTTATTTACAGGGGAAGAAAATTTGAATGACAGTGCATTTCTTATTAGAAATTACCAAATCCAGAAGAAAGTGGCACATTTTTCAAGTGCTGAAAGAAAAGAACTGTCAACTCAGAATTCTATATCCAGCAAAAACATCTTTCAGGAATGAAGAGAAAATAAAGACTTTCTAAGATAAAGAAAAAACAGAATTTGTTACTAGCAGACCTACCCTGGAAGAATGACCAAAGGAGGTTCCTTTTTTTTTTTTTTTTTTTTTAAGAGAGAGAGCTCACGAGTTGGGGGTTGGGAGGAGGGGCAAGGGAGAAGGAGAGAGAGAATCTTAGGCAGGCTCCATACCCAGTGCAGAGCCCCATGCAGGGCTTGATTGGACGACCCTGAGATCATGAACTGAGCTGAAATCAAGAGTCAGACACTTACCCGACTGAGCCACCCAGGTGCCCCAACAAATCATTGTCCTCAATGATTACCACTGTCCTATGATGTTGTGCTATTATCCCATTTCACTGATGAGGAAACTGTCATTAGATCTTGGCCCAACACCAGGTAACTAATAAGTAAGAGACCAGGGTCATTCACCGAACACAGGTAGTTTTTCTATTCTAGACTTAAAATAGAGCTGAAAGGCAAGGAGAGTGGACCAAATCAAGGGGGCTTGAAGGTTAGAACAGTGGGTTCTAGCATGGTTGTCAGATTTCTAGGATGGCTCCATCCTGGGACTCAGAGCCTGAGTCCTGACCCATAGCTCCAGTGCTCACACTCAGGAGAAATCCCACATACGACACTAAGGACTTTTTGTTAAAAAATTAAATGTGGTAATGATACTGTACTTATTAATTTTTTTCAAAATGAATCTTTAACTTCTGGGGTATTCATATTTCATTATTTACTGACAAAATGGTTTGATGTCTGGGATTTGCTTTGAAATTATCCAGTAAGGTGGAATGGAGGGACAGTCAGCATGTAGATTTAACAAGCTTATCCATGACTTAATACTTTGTTGAAGCTAATGATTCCTATGTGTAGGTACATTTGTACATATAGCCTTCTGCTTTGGAGTATATTTGAAAATTTCCATAATAAAATGCTTTTTAAAAAGTGGTCCCCAAAGATAAGCTGGAAAGGAAAAAGAAGTCATGTGCCCAAGGGAGGAAGAGAGGCCAGGTCAAGTTCCCACAGGGTTGGGTAGGGGGCAGGTGGGAGGGGGGCTGTTGAAGGGCTGACTAGGCATAAATGAGTTTTGAGTGTTCTTGGGCATGAAGCTGCAGAGTTTCTCCAATCTCTGTTGCTAAGCTTGTCCACTTCTCAGTCCAGGATGACTGGAAACTCAGGCCCGAGGTAAGTTGTGTCTGCCAGGGGGTCCTTCTAAGAGGCTATCAACTTTGAGGAGCTGGAGATCTGACACGGGCACCCCAAATCTAGTGGACATCAACGGGACAAGACAAAAATCTGTCCCACACTAGGCTGCATCGTTTTCAAGTTTTGTCCTTTACCCCCACCCCCACCCCCACATCTTTCTCGTAGCCAGCTGGCACTTAAATACTCAAGCTCTTTATCTTTTAACATTCCATTCCTGTTCCATTTTTTTCTCCAAAGCCATGTCTGTGCTGGAATGCCCCCTCTCTGCCAGCTCACTAAAATACTCTGCTTCCCAGTTCTTAAAACATTTCTGATATATATTCCCACTAAGAAATTCCCCCAATATTTAGATAAGGGGTGTTGATTTCCTACCACAATTCCTTCCTCCCACATTCCTCCACCAAACACATTGACCCATTTGCTTTTCATTAATATAAAAATGTAAACCCTCAGTTTATTAATTGTTTGTTTCTAATATTTTGATCTGGCAGTGTGGTCCGTGCTGATGTGTTAGCTGCCAGGGTGTAGGAATCATACCAGTTTTCTTAACTCAGTGCAAGAAACTCGAGGAAAGGTACACACCCAGGCACCTGACAGAGGCTCTGGGAGAGGAGGATCATCTTGGTAAAATGAATGATGAACATGGTGAGATGTGGGGTGTGCCCTCACCAGCTCCTTTGTGCCCTCACCTGCTCCTTCTCTCAGTCTCCCTGTACATTGATGTAACCTCCTCACTAGAACCACCCTAAAGGCCTATATTCTAAACGTTTTCTTCTCTGATGTCAAAACTTTTCAGTCCTATCTTTCCAGGGCTCTCCTTCTGGATGGAATAGCCAATCACTTGTGTGATGATGACCTAATGGATTACTCCATCCTGGTTAACATTTGCATGTTAATAACTTGGTCTAAAGGGTAAATATTATAGGCATTTGGGGCACCTTTGGAGGCCAATGGAGGAGATATTTCAGAGAGTAGGGTGATTTCTAGAGCCCTTCATATCAATCCATGCGGGCTGCTGAAAGAAGTTGGCAGTGTTCAACTTATAAATCACCCAATAAGTGGTGACAAAACAAATCACTGGCAAGTTATCTCCAACTAGTTGGTGACGGCTTTATAAAAATAAGATTCATATCCACTCATAAAGAATATGGGAGCCTTCCTGAAAAACCAGAGTCTCAGGTTGAACACCATCCCCAGATACAACTGGATTAACCTCTGAGGTGCTAGCAGGGATGGAGGTCTTTTTTTACCTCAGGGCTGCACAGTTTGGGAGGGATTTCACTGTGGCTTTGTTGGGGAGCAGATATACTGTCAGAAAGAGGGTAAGACAGAAGTCTTCCAGCTCCATAATCTTGGCATCCTTCTAAAGTATGCACTGGGATTCATGAGTGAGCTCCCACATGCCATATCATAGTGAGCTAATTTGAAAAGGTAAAATTTCTTATCCTGAACACTACAAGTCAAATATCTCCTTCAAGGCAGATGCAGATTACCAGAGGGTCCCTCCCTCCCTTCCTCTCCAGTTTCGGCCTCCTGACGTCAGTGAAGGCTCTTCTGGCCTAGCAGCCCTGGCCTTGGGCCTAGAAAGCATCATTGTGGACAGCTCAGACTTGAGACTGATGGCTCAGATAATTGGACAATCTAGGCCCAAATGCCAGTTTCCAAAACCAGAGAGATTTCTGTGCAGTTTGACCTATCATTTAAGCCAGACAGAAAAGCTTTGACATTTCTACCCCACTCCTTCTTTTTAAACAATGTAAAATGCTATTCCCCATCTAATTATACCCAAGGAAAGTGACAACTGTAATTTTAGGAATCCAATGTCCACAAAACATTTTGTAAAACCTACACATTCTATTCATCAATAAATTATGTATAATTAAGCATTCTAAAATGATTTTTTTCTTTTCTCCTCGTTTAAAAGATTTCTAGCCCATTGGTAAAAGTTTCATATTCCATAATGACTTTTAGAGATTTGAGACATATATATGTGTGTGTGTATTAAATATATATAACAGATATATATACAACTTGAAACATATAAATTTTTAGTGCTTTAATTCATACACTATAAAACTGACTTTTCTTTGTGAATAGTTCTGGGAGTTTTTACATATGCATAAATTCCTATAACCACCACCACAGACAGGACACAGAACAATTTGAATACTCCAAAGAAATCCCTTGTGTTCCCCATCTGTAGTCAAATCCTCCTTTTGCCCTTAACCCATGGCAACCAGTTACCTGTTCCCATCAATAACAGTTTTGCCTTTTCCAGAATGTCATATAAATGGAATTACATGGTGAGTACTCCTTTTTTTTTTTTTAAGACTTATTTATTTATTTGAGGGTCGGAGGGGCAGAGGAAGAGAATCTTCAAGGAGACTCCCTGCTGAACATAGAGCCTGACATGGGGCTCCATCCCACAACCCATGAAATCATGACCTGAGTCAAAACCAAGAGTTGGATGCTTAACTGACGGAGCCACCCAGGCCCCTGCTGTGAGTACTTTTTGAAAACGACTTCTTCCACTACCATAATACCCTCGAGATTCATCCAAGTTGTCATGTACATCAATAGCTTGTTATAACAAACTGCCAAACTATTTTCCAGAGTGACTGTACCATTCTGCATTCCCACCAACAATGTATGTATGAGAGTTCCAGTTGCTTTTCAACCTTACCGACACTTGGTATTATTCACATTTTAATTAATTAATTAATTGCCATTCTAATAAGAGGTATGTCATTGTGGTTTTAATTAATATTTCCCTAATAGTTAAGGATATTGAGCACTTGTTCATGTATTCATTTGCTATCCATATATCCTCTTTATAAATTATGTATTTAAACGTTTTGCTCATTTTGTTATTATTTTCTCTTTGTTGAGGGTTCTTTATGTATTCTGGATACAAGTCCTTTGATATGTGATTTGCAAATATTTTCTCCCAGTCTTTGGTTTGTCTTTTTATTCTTTTAACAGTAGTAGCCTTTGCAGAACAAAAGCTTTAAATTTTGATTAGATTTCATTTATCAATTTTTTCTTTTATGGAAAGAAAAATTTCTTTTTAGTGTTGTATCTAAGAATTCTTTGGCTGAGCTAGGTCATGAGGATTTTTCTCTGAAAAGTTTTATAGTTTTACATTTTATGTTTATTTTTGGTCTATAATCTTACTTGAATTAACTTGATAATATGGTGTGAGGTGAAGAGCAAGGTTCTTTTTTTTTTTTTTTTTTTTGCACGTGATGTTCAATTGATCCAGAATCATTTATTGAAAAATCTGTCCCTTCTCCACTGAACTGCTTTTGCAACTTTGTCAAAATTCAGTTGGCCATATTCGTGAAACCTATTTCTGGATTTTCTATTCCATTCCACTGATGTGTGTGTTTATTCTTTTGCCAATACTATACTGTATTGATCACTGGAGTTTCATTATATGGTTTAAAATCAGGTAATATGAGTCCTTGAACTTTGTTCTTCTTTTTCAAAATTGTTTTGGCTATTCTAGTTCATTAACCTTTGCATATACACTTCAGAATCAACTTGTCTATCTGTACAAAGAATCTTGCTAAGATTAAATCTATAAATCAATTTAGGAAGATTGACATTTTAAGTAATTCTTTCAATCTATGAGTACGGTGTGTCACTCTGTTTATTTAGGTCTTCTTTGAACTTTTTAATTGCGTTTTGTACTTTTTAGCGTATAGATCCTGCACATATTTTTTCACATTTATATCTATTTCATTTTTGGAAGCTATTGTAAATATTACTATTTTTAAAAAATATCCATTTCCAGGGGTACCTGGGTGGCTCAGTAGGCTAAGCATCTGCCTTCAGCTCAGGTCATGATCTCAGGGTCCTGGAAGATGGAACCCCACATCAGGCTCCCTGTTCAGTGGGGAGTCTGCTTCTCCCTTTCTCTCTGCCCCTCCTCCATGTGCTCTCTTTCTCTCTTGAATAAATAAATAAAATCTTTAAAAAAATCAGTTTCCAATTATCTATTATTATTGTATGGAAATGCAAGTGATTTTATACTTTGCTCTTACATGGTATGACCTCGATAAACTCAATTATTAGTTCTAGGAGCTTATTTTTAAAGTAGGTTGTTTGAGAGTTTCTACATAGATAATAATGTTATCTCTGAATGGGAATAGTTTTATTTTTTCTCTCAAATCTGAATGTCTTTTAACTCTTTTTCTTGCCTTATTACATTTGTTAGCATTACAGTATGCTATTGAGTAGGATTAGCAAAAGTAGACATCCTTGCCTTGTTCCCAATATTAAAAGGAAAGCATTTAGTGTTTTACTATTTAGAATTATGTTAGCTGTAGTTGTTTTGTATATGCCCATTATCAGATTGAAGAAATTCACTTCTATTCTCAATTTATCAAGTTATTTTATTTTATTTTTTATTTTATTTTTTTTAAAGATTTTATTTATTTATTTGACAGAGAGACACAGCGAGAGAGGGAACACAAGCAGGGGGATTGGGAGACGGAGAAGCAGGCTTCCCGCTGAGCAGGGAGCCCGATGCGGGGCTCGATCCCAGGACCCTGGGATCATGACCTGAGCCAAAAGTAGATGCTTAACAACTGAGCCACCCAGGCACCCTAATTATCAAATTTTTTTAAAAAGTCATGTTATAAAAATATAACAATATTTTTAATTTTAATTATTTAATTAATAATAATAATATAATGATATGATAATGATAATTGTTATTAATGACTTTATTTCTGGTAGTAAACAGAGCACTGAAAATCTGTGGCAGTATCTGGCAATAGAGATATGCAAAATATCACCACTGGATATTCCTAATCAAACACTTATAAAAAGCAAGAGTCTGGAGTATCATATGTATGACACCTTCAAACATTTTTATCAAACTAATGAGTATAATGAGATTGGCTCGTTGCTCCTATCACTGGGCAAAGTGGGAAAAGAAAAGGATGAGCTCAGGGATTCCAATTTCTAGCTCAAGTGTTGAATAAATGACCTAAAAACTTCTATGTCAACCCTGAAAAAGACCCTTATCTCCAAGAACTGCAGAACTGAGATTGCTGAAAATCAAACGTAGAATCTCATCACGTGAGCGGCTGACTTACAATGCAAATTTAATTTCCAACATTGCAAAGCATTTGCTGTTAAAGTAGTTTTCATTGGGAAGGAACTGTTTTCTTGAAAGTTGGAATGGGGATATGTGGGAAGACCCTGATGAAACTTGGGACATTGAGTCCCTAAGTTCTGCTGAGTCTTTTTTGCCAGCGGAAGCAGCCATTCACTCCCAGCTGAAGCAGCCTCTCTAACCCCCCACTTCAGTGGATTAACCACATATTGCCAGAAAGTGTAATGGCCTCCCAGAGGCAATTGCCATGCAAGACAATGTCATTCTTTTCAGACCTCCCTTCCCCCGCCCCCCAACACACACACTCCTCTTTGCTTCTAGAGCTATGAGTCAAGTTTGGAGCAAAGCCCTTTCACCCACTGCAGATAACTACTCCCCTTTTGAGAAACAACACTTGGTCTGATACTGGGCCTTAGTGGACACTGGACACTTAACCGTGGGCCACCAAGTTACCCTATGACCTGAGCTACCCATCATGAACTGGGTGTTATTTCACACACTGAAATAAAGTTGGTTGTGCACAGCAGCACTCCATCATCAGATGAAGTGATGGGTCAGAGCAGACCCTAAACACGCAAGTAAATTCACAAAGAAGTGGCATAAATGCTCATGTTCCATATTCCTGCTATCCTACCTCTCTTTCCCAGCCTTCACCTATGGTTTCATGAGGAGTTTGCCACAATTAGTTAACAGAGGAAGAGAAAAGTCGGGCCTGGTTTACAGATGGTAGGGTTTTGTGTGTGTGTGTGTGTGTGTGTGTGTGTGTGTGTGTGTGTGTGTGTGGTTTTGTTTTTTAAGATTTTATTTATTTATTTGACAGAGAGAGAAAGAGAGAGAGAGAGCATGAGAACAAAAGCAGGGGGAGCAGCAGGCAATGGGAGAAGCAAGCTCCCTGCTGAGCAAGGAGCCTGATGTGGGACTCGATCCCAGGACCCTGGGATCATGACCTGAGCTCAAGGGAGCCACTTAACTGACTGAGCCACCCAGGCGTCCTTATAGATGGTTTTGCATGATATACAGGCATCACTCAGAAATGGACATCTACAGCACTACGGCCACCTTCTGGCATATCCTGAAGGACAACAGTGAAAGGAAATCCTCCCAGTGGGCAGAATTTCAAACAGTGCACTTGGTTGATCATTTTGCTTGAAAATACCAATGGCTGGATGTATGATTATATGCCAGTTCATGGACTGCAGCAAGGGGTTTGACTAGACAGGGATTTGGAAGGAACACAACTGGAAAACTGGTGATAAGTAATTCTGGGTAAGAGATATGTGGGTAGAGATCTCTGAATTGGATGTTGCAGGGCTGGAGCAGCATTCTTCAGAAAGCTGCATATGCTCAGAATCAACATCCAATATGTGTTACTGTTTCCTCCATAGCCAGGATTCACGGGTCCAGGAATCAAGGGGTAGAAATGGAAGTGACACCATTCACTACTACCCTTAGTGATCCAGTCGTGCAAGTTTTGATTCTGTTCCCACAGCCTTATACTCTGCTGGCCTAGAGGCTTTAGTTCCAGAAGAAGAAATGCTTTCTCCAGGAGACACAACAATGATTTCATTGAACTGGACCTTAAGACTGCCATCTAGCCATTTGGTCTCCTCATTTCTCTGAATCAGTAGGTAAAGAAGGAGGTTACTAATTGGGATGATCAATCCTGACTACCAAGGGGAAATTGGGTTCCTACTCTCCAATGAAGGTAAGGAAGAGTATGTCTGGAGCATAGGAGACCCCCTACAGTGTCTCAGTGCCACTTTGGCCTGTGATTAAGTTTGATGGAAAATTACAACAGCCTAATCCAAGCAGGGCTACTGACGGGCCAGAGCCTTCATGAATTAAGGTTTGGGTCACCCCATCAGGTAAAAAATACATGGCCAGTGAAGGTCACGACTGGCTGAAGGCAAAGGGAATATGGAAGAAGGTAGTTATGATTCCCAGCTATGGCCACATGACCAGTTACAGAAATGAGGACAATGATTGTCATGAACATGTTCTCTTTATTTTGTTATGTGTGTGTGTGTGTGTGTGTGTGTGTGTGTACGTGTGCATGTGTGTGTATATACTATTCTTTCTGTTGCTCTGGAGAATCCTGACTGATATGAGCTGTTCATGTGTGAACTATATGCATTACTTTTCAAGTGCTGATCCATCTTTATCTCAGGGTAAACTCTGCTTGGTCGTGATGTATTATTCTTTTTAATGGCCTATGTTCAATTTGCTAATATTTTATTGATAACTTTTGGAACTACATTCATGGGGATATTGGTTTATGTGGGGTTTTTTTCTTATATTTGTCTTTACCTGGTTTTACTATGAGAGTAACGTGGTCTCTTCCTAAAATGAGTTATGAAGGGTGCTCTTTTTTAGTTACCATTATCTGGAAGAATTTGTGAAGAACTGCTGTTCTTTCTCCTTTAAATGTTTGGCTAAATTCACCAGTGAAACCATCTGGGCCTGAGGTTTGCATTTTTTGGGAGGTTTTTAAACTACAAATTCAACGTATTTATATATTCTATTTGTTTTTCATTTTTGGTACCTTGTGGCTTTTAAGAAATCAGTCCATTTCATAAAGTTGTACATAGGGTTGTTCCTGGTATCCCTTAATTATCCGCTGATGTTCTTACAATCCCCTTTCCTTCCTGACTTGGGTATTTTGCTTCTTCTATCAGTTTTTTCTTGATCGATCTGGTTAAAGGTTAATTGATTTTATCGACTTTTTCAAAGAATGATATTTACATTCATTGATTTTATTCATTGATATTCTGTTTTCTGTTGCATTGGTTTCTGCTCTCATTTATTATTTCTGCCCTTCTCCAGCTCCCATGGCAAGACTAAACACTATCAAATCTCAGACTAATCTGCAAAAGCTCTGCTTTTCAGCACAACCTCATTGCCAGTAATTTTGAAACCCGTTTTGGGATGTGTTCCCCAAAGTGAGCAAGCGTAATGTGTGTTTGTGTGTCAGCCCTGGCAGGGACAGGTTGGAACGAGGGGAGGAAGAAAGGAGCTTTGTGCCCCGATGTCAGGCTCCAAAAAGTAAAGTTTAGAAAAACAGACCGAGTAAGGCTTTTTTCAGAAGAGACTTTCTAAGCGTTGTCAGAATCTGGCTTGGATACAACACACTTAATAACATTTTACATTTCTTCGTATTATGCCAAAAGGTTGTAAACTAGGGAAGGTGATGCTCTGGGTAGATTTAAGGCCCAATGAGTTGACCCTTGAGTGATACTTTCCTGCTCTGGTCTACTGGGCCTTCTCCATTTTTTTCAGCCTCCATGGCCAGAGGCCTCGGAGCTGTCATCCACGCCCTCCTCACAGTGGACATCTGCTTCAAGAACCACTCCAATTAAAGGGCAGGCAACTCCCCGGCGGCTGCTTACTGGTCCCCTATGGGCCCGGGGAGGGAACATCTGATACCTGGCCTGGGGAGGAATAAACTCACTTTCGCCCACAGTTCTGTGTTTAACAGGTCCCTGTGTGTTTATTCACAGTGTTCCTAGTTGGCTGGATGGGAGTTTAAATCGTTGACAGGAAATAAGGCCTTCCGGCCTGATATCCCAAGTTCATCCAGAGCCTGAGGGTGGAAACTTGGACTACTGTACTTTCCAGGTTGGTTTACCGTCCCTATAAATAAGTATAATGTCTTTATTCATAAAGTATCCACTGCCTCCAAATAGCTGGAGCTTGAAGTGATGTCATTCATAAACACCCAACACGGCAGAGGCAGACCTCTTGGACCTGCAGGCTCTTAGTGACCTCTGGGTGCCTTCAGCCACTGGTGACCCAGGGTGGACTAACGGGTCCCTGGCTCTGCCATGGGGCGTTGGGGGGGTGGGGTCCCAGGAAGCTTTGAGCTCACAAATCCTTCCCTACATGTCATTAGCCAGGCGAAGGACACAGCACCTATTCTGAAGCTCTGCTTAAGGAATGACTTGGGAGAAATGTCCCCGAAGAGCTCCATTAGGCCCAAGGATGGGAACTGCATAATGAAATCAATAGGTCTTTTGTGTGGTAGGAAAAGAGAGGGTCCGGGGCCTCAAGAGGCTCAGTGCTGACCTGCTTCAACGCTTGACATTGTGGATGCAGAGCCACTCCTGAGAGGATCCCCCCGCCCCCAGACTGTCCCCAGGATTCACAGCCAGGGCCGTTGTATCCATGCCAGAGCCATACTTGGCAATGTGGCATCTGCAGGCCCAGTCAGAGAGCAGCCTGGTCGTGTTGGGAATGGCCAACCCCGGGGCCGAAATTCCATTGCACTAATCTCTCCTGCACTCTGTCATGTTTCCAGAGACAGGCGGGGGTCAGAGCACCTCCTGGCCCGCTGAGATGCATTTGATCTATTGTCACCAACCCCGGATGAGGAGGCCACCGGCCCTCACCATGATGACATGACAGGGCCACACCACTGCACCACCCCCCACCCCAGCTGTGGGGACACCTTTCAAAGCAGACAGACCAGGGAGCGGCCTTATGTTCGCTGCTAGCTATCTAGACACGTGCTGTTGACTTCAAAAACAAGATTTCGTTTCCTTGACTGTGTTTTGTTTTCTGCTTGGCCGTTGAACACATGCCCTCACTCGGTCTGCCTTTTCCGGTATCATAGGCAATGCTGTGACCTATTTGTGGGGGTAAACACAAAAACAAACAGGCAAGAGGGGACAGCCAGGGACACCTGAGACCATTTAACTTGTCCCTGTGACTAAGGGGAAGTGGGCTCTTTTTTTTTTTTTCAAAGATCCATTTTTTATTTTTTATCATAAATTCATGTAACCTAGGTAACATGCTTCCACTACATCTTTCAACCAAATATGTCTTCAACATTTTCAAATTTCAAGCCAACATCTTTCTCCAAAGGATTTTTTGTGTGTTGAGGACCAGAGCTGCATTTCAAATGATTTTAGCAATCTACTAATATTCATCAAGATGTGAGTATATAGAAGACTAGAATATTTCAATCTAATTCTTTAAAGACACGTATTTACTTAATTCAATTGCACCGTCGAAATGCAATTCAGATCTAAATTTTCTTTCAAAGTTAAAATTGCCATTCAGTTATGCAAGAAATAATTGTATTTGCTCTATTAAAAGCAAAAAGAAGTAAATGTCTGTTTATTTAAACCTTGGCAAGAGGTTAGTTAATTTAGGGCATAAGAGAATAATCCCCTCTTCTGGTCTTCTTCTTTTTTTTTTTTTAATTTTTTTATGGTTATGTTAATCACCATACATTACATCCTTAATTTTTGATGTAGTGTTCCATGATTCATTGTTTGTTCATAACACCCAGTGCTCCATGCAGAATGTGCCCTCTTTAATACCCATCACCAGGCTAACCCATCCCCCCACCCCCCTCCCCTCTAGAACCCTCAGTTTGTTTTTCAGAGTCCATCGTCTCTCTTGGTTCATCTCCCCCTCTGATTTACTCCCCTTCATTGGGGAAGTGGGTTCTAACCTGGCCACCTCGATGGAGGCAGAAAGGGGCCCTGGGCCGTAGTGGGGCTGGTTACACTAGGTCGTCCCTGCAGGCCCCATGCCGCCCTCCCTAATTGGGCCCGGGAGATGGCATGTTGGGAAGGGCTCCTGTTCCATGTCTGGCATTGGCCCGGGGCAGGCGGCCGAACACACCCCAACCCCCCACCCCCCCTCAAGGCGGGGACAGTGGTCGATTGTCTGGCTGAAAACAAGCCTGCCGGATTGGGTGTCCTAGGGAAGGAGATTGGTGTCTAATCTCCGTCCACAGTGACCGGGGCACCTGGAGCTCTGTCAGACGGAGTCACTGCTCCCAGATTTCCGGCTGAATGGCCCAACAGCTTACATCCCCTGTGCCCCCGTGGGGCGGGTGCTTGAGAAGCCCAGACACCTGAAAGCAGAGAGGGCTCAGGCCATGTTATTAGACCCCAGGCTGTGGGGCCCAGTCTGTCCCAGGCAGGCTGTGGGCAGGGATGCTCCCATAGACACCCAAACACCACACAAGGGGGTGGTGGGACCTACACACACACACACACACACACACACACACACACGTACGCACATGTTCTTCCGGGCTGTGCTCCTCACAGGTACAAAGCCATTTGCCTGGAGGAAAATTTCACATCTGCCAATAGTGAAAATCATGAAGATAATGCTAAAAATAATTCACACGTGGCTGGGTTTCTTGTCAAAGACAATGAAGCTCAGTCCAGGGCGTCAACATCTCTGCAGTAGGTTTGAAGTGATCCAGCTCCAAAGACCAGGGATCTTTTGTAACCTGAGACTATTCTGGAACTTTTCAGTGTCATGAGGGCCCAGATACAACTGCTGAAATGGATGGACAGGGCAGAAGACACTCAACCTCGTAGATGGGACCAGGAGTCTGGGTCTGGGAGCATCATCTGAGGATGCCAGCAAGGCTCGAACCCCACCCCCAAGCCCGCTTCCGTGGGGCCACTGCCGATGTTGCCAAATGAACACTGAGCTCTAACAGATGCTTGGATTTAGAGCTGTTGCGCCTGGACCCTGGACAGCCACCGGCTCCTTTATATTTTGCTCCAGAAACCCCAGATTTTTGTCCGCAGAATGATTCATGCCTCCAATTTTCAGTTCACGGTCCGGTAGCCCAGTCCTGCCCGGCTAGCCAGACGGATGGGAAGGAGCCCCAGGCTCATGCCCCTTGCGTGCACCAAAGCCCAGAACCTCCTCCTTGCTTCCTGCCATGTTCCTGTCATGCTTGCCTGCCTCCCTACTCGCTGCTCACCCCTCAGATAAGATCCCTGACATGGGTCAGGCTGCCTTTTGGTTTTGCTGTCAGTCACTCCCTGGCTTGACTCTCCTTGGCTGCACCGAGTCACATATCAACCCCCCCTCCCCAAATCCCCCCAACTGTCCTCAACCTGCTTGGTCCAGCCCAGGCGTGGGGCCCACCCCACGTGGTTGGTTCTCCCTTTAGGCATGCAGCCCAGGTATCTTCTCGTTCCTTTTTACACTGTTTCATTCGGTTGATTGGTTTTAGAGCTTGAGATGAATGACCAGTAAAGAGATAAGCGAGGCTGGTTTAATTGGCAGAATCATATTTTTACAGGTCCCGCCCATGTTAAATCAAACCTACCAAATGCACCTCACGCCTTACTGGAGGCATTTGCGTTTTACTACAGGTGAGCAGAGTTGCATGGCACACATTGACATACTCTTAACTGGGTAGACATTTGACAGAGTGCATAGTGACTACTGTGTACAGCATTCCTCCCTTAGTTTGGTGCTGAGGATCCCCTCCTTGGTCCTTGTCCTGGAGGGGCAGCCGCTGGTAAGTTCTCTGAGTGTGACCATCACAGACAGGAAGACTCCCGTGGAGTCTCTGCTTACTACCTGTCAGTGTCCTAAAACATAGATAGGCTTGGTGTACCAGGGAAATTTACATGGCACAGTGGCGAATGGAAACACAGAAACTCCCTCCTCTTCCTGGGCCAGATATGCAACTTGCTCACAGCTCAAGGTCTCCAGAAACTGATCCCAAGAGACCACCCTTTCCCTGTAGTAAGCTCACACTCTGCCTTTCACCTGGGTCCTTCCCATCAGCTTCTTTTGCACTCAGGTCTCTCTCCATCAAAAAGAAAAAAGGAAAAAAAGAAAAAAAAAACCATAACAAAACAAAACTGCCTTGTTCCCATGGCTCCTTCCAGCTACTGCCCCTCTATCCTTTCTTTCATAGCATTCATCTGAAGTTGGATTTTTTTGTATCTGAGCATCTATTATTCCCCGGGCACCACGATGCTGCCTCTGTCATGAACACTGCATTCTGATAAATGTCCACGCCCGTCTCTGAATGCGCCATCGCATTCCATCGCGCTGTCAGTCTGGGCCCAAGTGCCACACTATTTTAATTACTCTGGCTTTGTAAAATGGCTTAATATCTGTAGGGTGAAGTTTTCTTTGATGTCAGCGTTCAGAGTTGAGTTAGCTATTCGAATTCCTTGATTGTTTCATATGAATTTCAGAAACAGTTTTCCGAGATGAATCAAAGAGCCAAAGAATTTTAATTGGAATCACGCTCAGTGTACACGTTTACTTGGAAGGATATTGGCAATATCTCTATCGTATTGAGTCCTATGTACGAACAGAGAATATCTAATTTTTTGTTTGTTTCTTTTATGTCTTTCAGTGTTTTGTAATGATCTCTATAAAGTTTGTGCATTTTTGTTAGGCTTATTTCTGGATGCCTATGTTTCACAATTGTGAAATTTTTAAATATTCCACTTCTAGTTACTTATTGCACATATAAACCAGTATTACTGATTTTTATAACTTTGTGTCTGTATACCTTTTTCACTGTCTTACTAATTCTATTATTTTATCCATTTATTTTCTTTTCATTTTTTTATGTAGATGATCATGTCTTCTTTAATTTTGTCTATCTTTTTAGTTCTTATTCTCAGATTAATGCATTATTTAGGAACTCCAGTATAATCCTAAATAGTGGTGGTGATAATAGGCATTATTTTCATTATTAATATGTTGCTCCACTATTAGATATGCTGTCTGCAGTAGGTTTTTGATAACTACCAACTGTTAGTTTTAAGGCATTTTTTCTTTGTTTACACGCTGTTAACTTTTCTTATAAATGAGTTTTACATTTTTTTCGAATGATTTCTCTGTATCTTTTGAGAGTCCTTATGATTTTTCTCTTTTAGCATATTAATAAGAGGAATTATACCTACATTCATCCTAATGGCAGAACCATCTTTGCATTCCTGGTATGAAATCCTGACTCGGGAGTGACAAATTATTTTAATACACTATTGGGTTAAAATTCCTAATATTTCCTATAGGATTTTTACAATTATATTCCTAAGTGACATCAGCCTTTAATTTTCTTTTCTTATGGAGACTATCCAGTTGTTACTTTATCTAGAGTATATTTGCCTCAGAAGCAGCTTTACTTATTTCCCACTATGTGGAATAACTTGTAAAAATAGAGATTTTCTGTTCTTCGACAATTTGATAAAAATATACCTAAATAATTCCTTCCAGATTAAAAAAAAACTGAAGGGAAAATGAGTGCTTAAAAGGGAATATGGTGATCTGCTGGAAGCAAGCTTTCCTTCCCAGACATTTTTCCTAGGAGCATTCCAAGCACCAAGCATTTTCAAGTACCCATGAAACAAGCATTGATATAGATCATTTCCTGGGCCATAAAACAAACCTCAACAAATTTAAAAGAATTGAAATCATACAGAGTACATTCTCCAACTATAATGAATCAATAACGGAAAGGCAAAAGGAAAATCTCCAAATGTGGGAATTAAAAAATACACTTTTTTTTTTAAAGATCTTTATTTATTTGAGAGAGAGAGTGCACAAGCAGTGGGGAGGGGCAGAGGGAGAGAGAAACTCAAGCAGACTCCCTGCTGAGCTTGGAGCTGGTCAAAGCAGGGCTCTATCATCCCAGGACTCTGAGATCATGACCTAAGCTGAAATCAAGAGTTGGAGGCTTACCCAACTGAGCCACCTATGTGCCCCTAAACAATACACTTCTAAATAATTCATGGGTCAAAGATGAAGCCTTAAAGGAAATTTTTTAAAAATATGTATAATTGATTGAAAACAAAAAGACAGTGTATCAACATTTGTGGGATGCAGCTAAAGCTGAGAGGGACATTTATAGCACTAAAGGATTAATGAGGTAAGATCTCAAATCTATAACCTAAGTCTCTACCTCAAGATGCTAGAAAAAGAGTAACAAAATGAACCCAAAGTAAGAAGGAAGGAAATGAATGAAATCAATGAAATTTAAAAAGTAGAGAAACAAGAAAGAAAATCAATGAAATAAAAAGGTGATTTTTTGAAGATAAAATTGATAAATCTCTAGAAAATAAAAGAGAGATAAGACACAAATTATAAGTCTCAGGAATGAAACAAGGGATATTACTACAGACTGCAGCTATTAATTAGATTATCTGAGAATACTATGAACAAATTTATTCTAATAAATTTGAC
This sequence comes from Zalophus californianus, assembly GCF_009762305.2. Classification (NCBI taxonomy): domain Eukaryota; kingdom Metazoa; phylum Chordata; class Mammalia; order Carnivora; family Otariidae; genus Zalophus; species Zalophus californianus. The sequence goes on from NC_045600.1 coordinate 127,407,718, forward strand.
AACATAAAAGAAATAGACCACTTCCTCAAAAACCAAAAACTACCAAAAAACAAGATGAAAAGACAATCTGAATAACCCTGTAACTATTGAAGACATTGAATTTTTCATTTAAAATTTCCTAAAAATGAAATTTCCAAGCCTGGATGATTTCACTGGAGAAATCTACCAAAAATTCAGAGAATTAAAATCAATTTTGCACAATCTTTATCAGAAAATGAAAGAGAAAAAGAATACTTCCCAGCTCTTTTCAGTGAAGCCAGTACTACCTTATACTAAAACTAGACAAAGACAGTACAAAAAAAGAATATGAGAGACCCATATCTTTCATGAACGATTCACAAGATATTAGCAAACCAAATCTAACAGTGTATAAAAATAATTGTACACCATGACCAAGCAGGATTTATTCCAGATATGCAAGGCTGGCTCAGCATTTCCAAACCAATCAAAGCTGAAAAAGAAAAATCATGGGATACTATCAGTTGATGCAAAAAATCATTTTACAAAATATAAAACCTCTTAATAAAGTTCTCAGAAGTTGGAGCCCACATGTCATCTGGCTCAATCCCATCAATTAGAGAACAATAAGATGACTGGCCCAGAGTGACACAGCGAGCTGAAAACTATTGATGCAAGGGTCTCTTCTCACTTTCTATATCAAAGTACTAGTGTTGATGCACTAGTAGGTTACTAGCCCTGACGGGTACTGAAAGAGTGCCATTGCCAGGATCACAGTATGAAATTGGAAAGGTGCAAGGGTGAATGGGAGGCTTGATGATGGGAAAACAGCTAGATGTTGGTCTACCGCATATGTGGCCGGGTGAAGCTACCTGGTAGCATTGCTACCTTGCATTTATCCAGACAATCACTTTGCATTGCACAACTCATTTGCATCTCATCTGATTCCCATGAGGGATGCAAAGTAGCAGTGTTCAACCCCATTTCTTTATGAGGGTGTATAGGCTCAAAGATAACACTGAACTGATGATAAATAATAATATGATAAAACAATAAGCTTGTTTAAATAATAAATGATAATAAGGAGAGGAAGGGGAAGGGGAAGAAGAAGAAGAAGAAGAAGAAGAAGAAGAAGAAGAAGAAGGAGGAGGAGGAGGAGGAGGAGGAGGAGGAGGAGGAGGAGGAGGAGGAGGAGGAGGAAGAGAGGGGGTGGGGAAGGAGAAAAGGACCTTGACCTAAACCTCACATCTTATAGAAAACTTAACTCAAGATTCATATCATAGACTTAAATATAAAACATAAGACTATAAGTTTTAGAAAAATCCTAGGAGAAAAATCTTTGGGATCTAGGGCTAGGCATAGAGTTCTTAGACTAGTTCTTAGGCTTGACACCAAAAGCATGATCTGTTAAAGAAAGGATTGATAAATACACGTAACATAAAAATTACCAATTAAACTTTTTAAATGTACAGTTCAGTAGCATTAAGTACATGAACTCTTTTCATCGTCCCAAACTGAAACTCTGTCCCCATTAAACTACTAACCCCTCACCCACCCTCCCCCCAGCCCCTGGCAACCACCATTGTACTTTCTGTTTCTATGATTTTGACTACACAGGGAGCCTCATATAAGTGGAATCATACAGTAGATGTCTTTCTGTGACTCGCTTATTTCACTTAGCCTAATGTCCTCAGGGTTCATCTGTGTTGAAGTGTGTGTCAGAATTTCTTTCCTCTATAAGGCTGAGCAACATTCCATTCTATGGATAGACCTCATTTTGTTTATCCATTCATCCATTGGTTCATTTTAAAAGGTGACCCATGAAGGTCTTAAACAGTAGATTATATGAGAGGTGACATATTTTATTATGAGGCAAAGGAAGTCACTAGATGCCTGGGGCTTGGACCACATTAAGGAGGAGAGAAGATTTAAGAAGGAAGCCTTGTATAAAAGGAATATTCCAGGGAGCCTGTGCTGTGAAAAATGCCTGCCTGAAAGCAGACATGACATTTCATCCCTTTCATAAGTGCTGCTTCTGGGAACGTGTGCATGTGTGCGTGTGTGTGCGTGTGTGTGTGTGTGTGTGTGTGTGTGTGTGCATGTGCGCTATCTGGGGTCTTTCTCTCCAGTTCTAACAGTGCTCGGATGCAGTTATGGCTACCTGCATTTTGCAGATGAGGAAACAGAAGTATGGAGATTTTAAGGGACCCTCTTGCCAGCTGGCCTGGCCCCAAAGGATGGTCAGGACATCATCAGGTGCCTCTCCTTGAAGGCACCTCGGCCACTCGGGATCCATTCACATCCACATGGCAAGGCACAGGGAGGAGGGATGGAGGAAGGAGCACAAGTCATGGAGTCCAAAGATCCCAGTGTGATGTGACCTTCTCAGTTAATTGGGCCATGGACATCCTTTCCCTTCTCTTGCCTCTGTTTCCTGGTCTGCAAAATATGGATGAGCATTCTTCCCTCAGGTAGCGGTGGAGGGTGTCACAATGCACACAGTGTGGGAAAGCATCTAGCCCAGGGTGGGCAGGGAATAGCCATGCTGGGATTTCAGGCAGACCCCACAATATTCCTGCATCCTCCTCCAACTGGAATCTAAGATGTAGGAATGGGAGCTCATGTCTTTCCCTTCCCCTAGAATTTCCCATCTTCTCTCAGGACATGGGGGTGTGCTAAGTGGTGAGGGCTCATTCACTCCTTAGTCCAACCAAGGCTCACAAGCTCTGGAAGCTAGGCACAGGGGGAGACTGAGAGCCCAGACACCCATCAGGGGGGTCACCTGCTGAGGGCAGGCTTTCCTGGAGAAATGAAATACCATTGCGCTAGTCAGAGCCACGGGTAGGCAGCACCATGACTTGGGGTGTGGAGAGCAGTGGGTGAAACAGGAGTTCTAGAGTCAATCTGTTCGGGTCCATTCTGGTCAGCCACTTTTCTGGGCAGAGCCAGGCCTGCAGCACCGACCATCACAAGATTCCCTCGGCCGGTTCTCCGACTCTCTTGTTGCATTGCCTGGCACACGACAGTCATTCACAAGGTGAAGGTTATATTTCTTCCAGAACACCCCCTTTGACTAAATTCCGTCTGCTTCTGTCAGTTGGGAGGATAGCTCCCTCTCTAACCTCCCTGCCCCCCATGGTGTGCTCCTCCAAGTACACAGAAGGTGCTCAATAATTGCTAGCAGATTCAATGAATGGATGGGGGCAGCACAGCCAAGAGGCTGGAGGTCAACGGGATGAGAAAAGAGTTCCCATGTCAAGGGGTTCTGAGGGTAAAACCATGTGACATCCTGTGCAATGGACGCATTCACAGGTACCTCCTCCTAGAGCTATGTCCATGGCAGCCACCCGGAAGTCCACTCTGGGGACCTCTGCCTTGCCAGGACTGTGCCTGTCCTCACCTTCTCTCAGGTCCTGTGCATCTGAGGTGACTGACTCAGGACTGTCCACAATTTCAGAGTCACTGGCACAGATACTATAGGGCTCCATTCTCCATATGGCAGAGAGGGGACCCAGAGGGGAATCACAGGGCCATTGCCTCCCTCAAGGTGTTTCCACTCCAGACATGGTGCCAGGAGGGAGGGAGGAGGCGGACCCCAAGCCAGGCTGTGGAGCGAGCTCGAGTTCTGCTTGCTGGAAATGGTTTCCACGTGGGGCCATTAAATGTCAATTACCTTCAGAGTCCTCCTGTTCAGCTGTGGAGCTGTATTGTGCCAGAGGTGCCCAGCTGGGAAGCAAACCGGGCCTGAAATCCAGCCCGGGCCCCACTTGCCAAGTCATGCCCATGGTTGCACTTTCTGTGATCCACACAAAAGTGCTATCCAGCTCACCATGCTGACGAGCTTCCTTTTCCCCAGGGCGTCCTGACAACCAGGGGACAAAGTTGCAAACGGATCCCACAGCGGCTGCAGGGGATGCTCCAGGCGGCCAAGAGATGGCTGCCCTAGCTGCCCCTCACCACCTCACCCCCCCACCATGTTGGGCCCTCCAGCCACAGGGCTCCCTTCCCCCCGCCCCCTCATTCCAGCCCAGGAGCAGGCTGTGGGATTGGCAGATACTGGAGGCTCTGAGAAGGAAATGCAAGTGAGGGGGTTCCCAGAGGTTGGTGAGGAACTGCCAGGGGAAAGCCCTAGGAGGACACCCTCCTTAGCAATGTGGGAAGCTCCTCTGATGAGTACAAGGATGGGGATGCCAAAAGGGTGCAAGGCAGGGAAAAAAATTAGGAGCCACTAAGGTGCTGTGCGGGCTTTCTGCTGCCTCCCCCAGGCACACAGCCCGCATCTCGTTTGTCCTTGGAACTGGGTCCTTCTGGTCCTGCTCTTCGGAGGAGTAAACTGAGGCTCACCCATGTGAGCCACCTGACCCAAAGCACACCTTCCGCTTTAGACCCTGCTCTGCCTGTCTTCCCCACACCACTCCTCCCTTTGAGCGGCCCCACCCAGCCCAACCCTGCTTTCTGCCCCGTGGTGTGGGGGAAGCTGCAGCCGGGCAGGTTCCTTTTTCCGTCTTGGCTCTTGCATTCCCAGAGCAAGTGGCTGGCCTCACGCCACCTGGGTGTGTGGGGAAGGAAGCAGGTGTGGTGCTGGGAGGGACCCAAGCCCGTGTTCAGTCCGCCCGGAGAAATCGGTTATGACAACAGAAAGGGCACACGATTTCTACATGAAGAACCAGACCACAGAAATGTTTCTATGGAAAAGTGGCGTTGACTGAACCAATTGCCAAACAAGGATTTAGCAACAGGATGGAGGGAAGCCCACACAGCGGGCATCAGGTAGCACGTTCAAGTAACACAAAAAGTGGCACCAGGAGAACAGAGTGGCAGCTCTGTGAGTACCTGTGATGCCCCTTTGGTGGGGTTCTCAGCTCTGGCTGCCTACTAGAGCTCTCTGGGGAGATTTTGAAAGCAAACACACGCATGCAAGTCGGGGCCCCACTTTCTGATATCTTGCTGTAATTGGTCTGGGTGGATCCAGGCAGGGTATGTTTTTTAATTTCATGATTCTGATTGGATTGAGGACTGTGCCCTATAGGATCACACCGTCCACCCCACTCCTGCTCCAGCCCCTTTCCCTGTGGGACCACCTGCCTCCGTGGTGGCGGCAGATCAGCTAGGAGCTGTGTGACCTCAGGCAAGCCACTAACCTCCTGGTCTAGAGAGCAGAGGTCTGGCCCAGGTGAGCTGTGAGGTTCTGCCCCAGGAGAAAATCCAATGAGACAGCACCTTCATGGTGTGGGGGGTGGGGGGATATGGCGAGGATGAGATGGCCTCACAGTACTAGAGGCTGGAGATCCAAGATTAAAGTGACGGCAGGGTTGGTTTCTCCTGAGGCCTCTTTCCTTGGTGTGCGGATGGCTGCCTTCTCCCCATGTTCTTCTCTGGGCTTTTCTCTGTGGGTGTCTGGGTCCTGATCACCTCTTTTTTTTTTTTTTAAGATTTTATTTATTTGACACAGAGAAAGAGAGAACACGAGCAGGGGGAGTGGCAGGCAAAGGCAGAGGGAGAAGCAGGCTTCCCACAGAGCTGGGGGAGCCCAATGTGGGGCTCGATCCCAGGACCCCGGGATCATGACCTGAGCTGAAGGCAGTCGCTTAACCCACTGAGCCACCCAGGCACCCATGATCACCTCTTTTTTTAAGACACCAGTCAGATTGAATTAGGGCCACCCTAATGACCTCATTTTAACATAATTACCTCTTTATGTGAATCGAACCATTTCTTCACCTCTTCTGTTACGGGTGGACTGGGAATGGTTGCTGGTCTGGCTCTTTTCAGGAACACTGTCCCCATGAACACCCTTGTGCTTGTCATTGGGCACAGATGTGCACAGTATCTGTTGGCAACGGGCCTGGGAGTGGAATTGTAGCTACAGGGGTACATTTCTTCACCCCTGTAGTAGGTACTACAGGTCCATCTCCAGAATGTCCACAATGCTGCTCTGATGAGCAGTGGGAGAGCACCCTTTGCTAACTCCTCACCAGCACTCAGGATGGTCAGACCTGCAAACAATGTGCCCTGGGCCCCACGCACCCCGCTGAGGGCCTTGAACTTCTTGGGATTAGAGGATGTCTCGGTCTCTTTGGGCTACAGTGACGCAGATTCCATAGATAAGTGGCTTAAACAACAAACATGTACGTCTCACACTTCTGCAAGCTGCAAAGTCTTGCTGTGCTCTCCACGGTGGCAGCGGTGAGGGAGAGTTCTCTGGGGTCCCTTTTATAAGGGCATGAAACCCATTCATGAGGGATCCACCCTGCTGACCTAATCTCCTCCCAAAGGCCCCGCCTCCTAATGCCATCACATCAGGGGTTAGGGTTTAACATTTTGGGGGGATGCAAACATTGAGTCGAGAGCAGAGAGCCTGGGGCACTGTCCCTTCGGTGCAGTGACCAAACGGGAGCCCAACTGCCCACTCCCTTTCTTCCTCTCTCTCTGGCTCCTGAGGACTTCCTGCAGGCCCACCTCATCCATCACAGCCCACGGAAACTACTCTTCCTGCCCTCTTGATGGCCTTGAGTGTAACCCCCAGTTCTCGGGACTCCCCTCTGGCCACATGGAGCCCTTTGCAAACCTCCCCTTCCACCTGCAACTTCCGAGGGCCTGTGGGCACCATCCAGGAACATCAGGGTTCATTGCCTTAGTGAGCCACACAGGGAAGCTCTGCGTGGGACAGCAGCTGTGTGGGACCAGGAGCCTGAGCTTAGAGCCATGAGCTCAGTGACTGGGCCAGGCACTAGCCTGAGCTTTCACATGCTCATCCACACAATGAAAGAACTGTCAGGATTCACTGAGATCGTATCCATGAGGATGTTTGGAGTGATGTGCTACATGGTTCAGAATCCACCATTAGCATCAGTGGTCCTTTCTAAGGTAACATCAAGCTGATACATAGGTAGCACCGGATACATGCGGGAGAGTATCTCATCCTATCCCATGGAATGCTTCTAACCTCCCTATAGGAGAGGAAACTGAGGCTCAGGAAGCTGGCTGGCCATGCTTGAGATTGCACCACTGGGAAGGGTCAGAGCCAGGAACCTTACCTGTCATCCGCCTCCAAACCCCATTGTGCATAACCCCCTGGAGTAAAAGCAGTGTCGGTGGGCCAGTTCACAGCCACTGTGGCAGGAAGGTAAAGAGGATCAGAAGATGCCACCCCAAAATGTGCCCCTTTGGCCTAAGGCTTATGTGGAGGTGAAGACAATTGAAAAACAGCAGACCCCAAAAAAACTCTACCCTTCCCCTATCTGCCTCAAGGCAGGGCATAAATTTCCCTTTGTTGAGGTGTTCTCCCTTCTCCCGTACCAGGAAGAGGAAACCACTCATGACTGAGACTGCACCAACTTGAATCTGCATAAACAAACCTTACTGAAATATCCCTTATGTTCTAGGAGTTTCCCACATACGCTGACCTTTCCACACCTCACCAGCCCCAGAAGCCCCAAACCATTTTCCTGTGTCTTTTCTTTTACTAGCTTTTTGTTAGGATGGTATACAAGCTCCAAATTCTAAGTGCTTGAGTCACATTTCTTTGAGAAGTCCTGTGCCTACAGATGTATTTATATCTGTTCTTTCCTCTTGTTAGCATGACTTTTGCTAAGTTTAATTTGTAGGTCCCTAGGCACTGAACATAAAAGGGTAGAGGAAAAAGTTTTTCCTCCCTACAAAGGCAAGAACCCAGAGGAGGTCCTGATGGGCCTTCTTACAGCACACCATTCCTCAGAGGGCAGAGGCCCCTGGGAATAGCAGGGCTACCCCACCCTCCACCCCGTGCCATGACGTGTGAGCATTGTGCTGTGTGCTGAGGGGATGCCTCCCAGCCCAGGTAAGCAGGCACCCACTGAAAAAGCCAGTCACACCCATTAAAGAGTCCCCAGTGTCTGAGTCCTGTGAGCAGGCTCAAGGCCCGTGAGCTCCTCAAGCTTGTCATGATAAAGGCATCATCAGTAGGAAGGCCAGCATGGAGCCAAAGATTCTGGAAAGCTGCCCCTTGGCAATGAGAGAGGAGAAAATTCTCTAACTTACTTTCGGTTTCCATGCTATATTTCTCCAGGCCCAGCTCAGCAGGAGTCACTCAGGAGGGTTTGAAACCTATTCATCCATTCTTTAGCACTCGTCCTATCAAGAGGCAGAGCCCATTGTCCTCTCTTGAATCTGGGCTGGGCTGAATTCCTCCCTTCTGAGGAGTGCTTGAGGGGGCAGAATCGGTGCCTCATGACCTAGGAAGAAAGATCATAAAAGGCAGGACGGTTTCTGCCACCTCTCTCCTGGGCTGCTTGTCCCTGGAAGCCAGCCGCCATGCTGTGAGGAAGCCCATGCACATGGAAGGGACACATGAGGTGTCCCAGCTGAGACCCCCGCTGACAGCCAGCCTCCACTGCCTGACCTGTAAATGGAGAAGCCCTTTGAGAAGAGTCTGACCCCAACTACTCACTGCAACTCCATGAAACATCCTGAGTGAAAACAGCCAAGCCAGAACTGCTAGGTCAACCTCCAGAACAACGGAGATATTAGCGGTAAGCGTGGGGTGGTTTAAGTCGCTAAGTTTTGGGGTGGATTAGGAAGCCAGAGATAGATAGTCACTGCGGTCAGTTCCCACCGTTTCTGTCCAACACCCCTCTCAAACACCACTGCCAATTCTGCACTTCATACAGAACAGGGCAGAAGCCCACCGGGGCCCCCAGCGCTGCCTGGCGGACAGGTGCTGGGGGCCAGCCGGGTCCTGGGCTGCCAGTGAGCTGCCAGCTTTGTGCTGTGGGGCCAGTCCAGTCCGTACCAGCAGGCTCCCCTGCCATCTGTCTCACTTGTGGGCCGGAGTGCAGCTGTGGGCATCACCTGCACTGTCCTTTGCTCTGGGACTGGGTCCAGAGCCAAGTGGGCTTGACGGGTGGTCCACACCAGCTATGGGACTGGCTGCATCATGGTCTATGAGGGCAGTAAATGTTCAAAGCAGAGAGGTGGGTCTCAGAGTCAAGTCCAAGAGGAGAAAATGAGTCCAAAGGTGGGGAAACAGGACATGCATGGGCTAGGAAGGGGGCACAGGGTAGGCCGGGGGTGATGTGCCTGCCTGTATGATGAGTGGCTGGGTGCACGGACGGGGCAGATGACTTGAGAGCAAGGGCAGGACCAAAGGATCTGCATCTGCACCCAGATCTCCCGTGCTGAACGCTGCTGTCTTGGCCAGGTACCGCCAGGCCCTTGGTCATCGTCTTCTCCCCAAGACCTCAAGGACAGCACCCACCTCCTACACTTTCACCTTTTGATTAGGATACTGTCCCGTTGGAGCCATGGGCTGTCAGGGCCTGACTCTTAATCCTTCCTCACCCCCGCCCCAGCCCCAGACCCTTTGAGTACCACTGGGGTGGCCAGGACAAGGCCACAGACATCCAGTCCCTTTGGAAACAGGGTACAGGACGGATGCCCCCTCCCCTAAAAACATGTCCTGCCTCAAGATCAGCTCCCTCGGGCCTGTAGACGCCCACAGTGGAGGTCCCAGCATGCCTTGCAGCCTGAGCCCAACCCAGGCTCCCCTGTGGCAGGAGGGACAAACGGGCCTGGAAGGCACTGTCCCTGCCTTCCTGGGGGCTACTGGGACTGGCAGTGGGCTTTGCCCTCCTCCTTCCCCATTCGCCCACTCCTCCCCTAGTTACGTTCTGGGCAAACAAATGCTTTCCAGCAGAGTCAGAGTTCATTAGGGAGATGGAGAGCAGTGCTCCCCGGGCTGCCCACACTAACGGGAATGGAGAGGCCTGCCTGGCAGGCCGACCACCCAAGCTGGTCCACTGCCTGCCCTGCTGGCCTTTAGAGGAGCTGGGTGGGCAGGAGAAGGGAGGAAAAGAGTGCTCAGCGCAGTTAACCTTTGCTGTTGTTGTAAGGCTGCTCATTATTATTTCTTTCGATGAACTATTTGGTAGACACTTGTTTGTACGTTGTGGGCTTCAGCAAAGGCAAAAAGACAATGCTGAGGGCTCCCGGAATGGCTGCAGTGGGCTGGCGGGCCTCTCCCAGAGGATACGGGCGGGTGGAGTGCAGAGGCAGAGGGTATGGCCCCCTATGGCTTTCAGGCTCAGAGAGGGGCCTCTGGGGTGCAGAATCTGCTGGGGGGGCGGGGCTGGTCCTCCTCAGCTGAGGGCTGTTAACACCCACCAGGGACTGGAAGAACACTCCTTCTGGGGGGGACAGGGAGAAGGAAGCCCCAGGAGGGGGCCTCTGGGCGCGGTGCCGTGGGAAGAGATGGGAGAAAGGCAGGGTTTTCGGAGGGTACCCGGACCCATCCTGGCTGCTGGACCTCTGAGCCCTGGGGCCCTCACCACTGACCCATTCTTGCAAATGCCCGGCACGCTGTCCAAACAGGAGTCAATGGGCTCAGTGAAGTGTATGGTTCCATGCTGAAGCCACTTACTTTTTAACTGAATTCAAAGGGTGCTTCTTGCTTTTTTAAAAAAAGAAACAAAACCCAGCTTCATTGAGGTATAATTGACATATACTAAGCCGTGCCTGTTTCAGATTCAAGTTCGAGAACTTAGATTCAGAGAGGGCCCCGGTGAAGCCATCACCACAGTCAGGATAGTGAGCACATCGGCACCCCCTACAAGTTGCCTGGAGCCCCTCAAGAATCCTCCCTCCCTTCTCCACCCCTCTACCCCCCGTCTGTGCTTCTTGCAGTAATTTACTGATATTTTTTAACTGAAATAAATTGCATTTCCTTATAGGAACAGAAGTTGGTGGGAAGTAAAAATGGGAGAGAATAAGCTTGTCCAGCCCGTGGAGGGAATGCTGGGGGGACAGTGACAACCTCCACATACAGGTGGGGTCGGACCTGTCGAGAGAAAACCCAAGGCTCAGATTCCCGGCAGCTGTGGGGATTGCTCTGAATGACCCTCTGAGGTCTCCTTTCCTTTGGGGGAAAATAAAAGGCAGCCCTGGGCATGATTTAAAATCCTAGTCAGGCCCTAAGTAAAATCTGGGGAAGGGTCTCTTCTATCTTGCCAGCCCCAAGGCAGGCGCCTCCCAGCGGAGAGGGGGCGCAAAATCAATGCCCACCAGGCTCAGGGCAGGAACCAGCAAGGGAAAAGGAGGGCAGACCACGGCTGGCCAAGGGGGAAAGCCGCCATCCAGCTCTGGCCTCTCTTGTGGGGACCGGCTGAGTTTTTTACTAGATGCCGAATATCTGGATTTTTAAGCACAATCTCCTAATTCTTAAGGTTGACCCTGTCATGGTTTTTTAAATCACCTTAGGGGATGCAAGTCTAGGGTGCCCCAATTGCAGGCACCCAGCTTGTGGCTTCTGCACCATCAGATGACCTCTCTCCCTCCTCTGAGCTCCTTCTTGCTAACTCTAGCACCATCTTGTTGCCATCCAACAGATTCTCCTTTTATTTCATGTCCCTAAACTTCCACTGGGCTCTCGTGATGCTGTCCCGTTCTGGGCTCTGGGCTGGGGAGGAAGCGATAGAGAGGGATGGTCCCCGTCCCTGTCCTTGGGGACATGCTGGATGCTGAATGCTCCCATGGAAGTGCATCCGCAGCTCCCAGGCTTATGAAAGAGATGCCAAAGGCTCTACTGAGGTGCTCACTGATGGCCACAGGGAGAGGACACTGGGGCTGAGCTGGAGCCAAGAAGGATGATGAGGATTCACAGGGAGCCAAGGGAGGAAAGGAGGACAGCGGAGGGCATGGTGTGCTCTGGGAAAGGAAAGTGGTCTGTCCAGTGGGTCAGACGGGGGACCCAGGGATGCTCGCCAGTTGGGAGAAGAGTGATATAGGAGAAGAAAAGAGACTCACCAGTGTCTCTTCTGGGACCTCTTGCAGCTCTCGTCCTCTCCTGCCCAAGCCTTCTTAAGGAAGAACCTCCTTCTGGGTTCTAGGAGAGGGGAGGTTGTCCGTTGAGCTTGCTTTATTGTCCTAGCAGCCTAGAATGGAGATCGACCTCAAAGATTGTCTAGTCAAATCCCTGCAAGACACCCTGTCCCACAGCACTGTGTCATCCGGGCCCCCTTCCCACCCTTCCATCAAGCAGGCCAGGCTCCTGATCTCCCTCCTTCATAGGGGGATTGGGGGTCCTTGGGGTTTTTCCCAGCATAAGAATGGCAGGAAGCTGCCAAAAGTTTGCGACGATCAGAACTCAAAGCACACTCGAGCCGGCAGAGAAGGAGTGAATACAGACGAGCGTCCTTTGGACAGCTGTGCCTACACTCTATATAAAAGTGTCAGATTCAATCATTCAGGTTCGGGGGCCGTCGACGCCAAACATCTGGATCTTTGGACAGGCCCCGAAGACGCCCGGATGTTGCACTTCCCACCTGGAAGCCTGCTGTCATCTACGGGCCGTGCTGATGTGGGAGAGGGACACACCTGGCCAGTCCCAGCCCACTTCCTTGGAGGGGCCTCAGACCAGCTCCCTGCGGACAGGACGAACGTGGGGGGTGGGAGGGGGAAGCAGGGCCTGTCCAGCCTGCACTGGGCCTTTCTGGGCTGTGGGGCAACCCCATGCCCACCACTGGACACTGACAGCCCAGTGGCCCCTGCTCGGCGGGGTGTGCCCGCCATTCTCGCGGACCATTAGTGGTGGACTGTGACGAGGTAACTGGTGAGTTCGCCTTGACCCTGGGAAGGGGCCGCAAAGCTAGTTAGCGTTGGCTTACGAAGGAAGAAATTCACTTTTCCATTTTGACCCTTCCTCCTGCCAAGAGTAAACCAAACGGCTAATTCCTAGGGTCTGGCTCCCAGAGGTGGGATGTGTTTGCAAAGTTACTGCCTCAAGCCACAGCGGAACGATGCCAACAGTTTGTCACCCCCAAAATACTTTTTAGTAATGAAGTGTCATTAATTAGAAGCCCTCGCCCCCAACAATTTGCTGAGAAAGATGCTCCTGTCTAAAAGAGAGGATCAGGGAAGGCCAACCAACTTTTGTGAGAGCCAGCGCCCTTCCCTCCTTTGGGCTGGTTTCATGTGCACCGTCAGGGGTGAGCACAGCTGCTGGACAGAAAGGATCCAAGAAGAGTAAAGTTGCACCCCTCGATAAAGCTCCTCGATTGCTTCACGTGGAGCATGACCATGGAGTAGGACTCACCAATTCCACTCCCAGGGATATACCCAGGAGAACGGAGATCATAGTCCATGCAGAAACTTGTGCATGAATGCTCATAGCACTATTCACAATAGCCAAAAGATGGAAACTACCCCATCATCCATCAACTGGTGAATGAATAAATAAAATGTGGTGTAGCCATATCACAGAATATTATTTGGCAATAAAAAGGAATAACGTACTGACATATGCTACAACATGGATGAACTTTGGAAAAGTCATGGCAAGTGAAAGAAGCCAGAGGCAAAGGGCAAATATTGGATGATTCCAATTATATGAAATGTCTAGCACAGGAGAATCCACAGAGACAGAGAATAGATCAGTGGTTTCCTAGGTCCCCAGGTAGGGTGGGGGAGGAAATGAGGGGTACGTGCTAAAAGGTACAGGGTTTCTTTTTGTAGCGAAGAATACGTTCCTATGTTGATTATGATGGAGGCACAACCCTGTGAATACACTAAAAGCCACTGGCTTGTACATTTTCAATGGCTGAATTGTATGGTGTGTGAATTATATCCCAGTCAAACTGTTACTAATAAAAAAGGATAAGAAAACTGCATCTTCAACATATTCCAGGATCCAGACTTTCCCAATTCCCAGCTGGTGGCCCACCCAACCACCCACGTATTGGAGGGGTTGTACTAGGGTTCAATTATTGACTTACCTTTGTCAATTGCATACAGATATTCGGAATTATAGCAAAACAGGATTGATCCCATCACCTATTCCAAAGGAGACAATAGAATAACATCACACCCCTAGACATTAAAGGCCTGGATATAGTCTTATAATTTTATAGAGGAAGGATTGAATGTTTATTACCCCTGAATCCAGTACCTGGGCCCATGAAATTTAAAAAGAAAATAGATTGTTGATTTGCTGTGTGACCTTAGGCAAATGACTTACCATCTCTGGTTTGCAGTTTCTTCATTTATGAAATGGGGATAATAATAGCACCTATCTCCTAGAGTTGCTATGAGGATTAAACAAGTAATATATTTAAAGCACTGAAAACAGTGCCCAGAACACCATAGACTGTATTTGCTATTATTTGATTTCTGTCTCATGGCCTTAGGACTCTGCTTCCATTGCCTAATGTTTTTCCCTGAAACTTTCATATTGCTCACCCCGCCCCCCAATCAGGTCGCTGCTTATCTATCGAAAGGCAGATGACATAGCCCCTTGCCTGACCACCCTAACCGAGGGGCCCCTCCCATCCCACCGCCCCGCTTTTCTTTTTTAATTTTTTTTTAAGATCTTATTTATTTGTGAGAGAGAGAGAATGAGAAACAGAGAGCATGAGAGGGAGGAGGGTCAGAGGGAGAAGCAGACTCCCTGCTGAGCAGGGAGCCCGATGTGGGACTCGATTCCGGGACTCCAGGATCATGACCTGAGCCGAAGGCAGTTGCTTAACCAACTGAGCCACCCAGGCGCCCACCCCGCTTTAGTTTTATTCACAGCACTTGTATGACCTGAAATTGCTATGTCTGTATTTGTTTACTATCTAGTTACACGGCGCCTTGTTCACACGGAACCCTGCCTGGATCAGAGGCATTTGCTGAAGGAATGAATGAAGCAATGAATGGATCTCTACTGGGTGTGGGCTAGATCCCAGAGACCTGTGTCCCGACCTCAGAAGACTTAGGTCCATGCTGAGCAGCTGGAGGGTCCTTCATCCATTGTGTGTATCTGGAGGGCTCTTAGTTCCAGAAGCCCTGGCAGTGGAGTGGCCAGAAAATGGAAGCCACAAAAACACTTCTCTGGGCCAGAGGCAGAAGCCAAATTGATTTTGAGGGAGAACTCCTTCCACTTTGGGAAACTAAACCGTCAGTGGCTACAACCAGTGAAGGCAGGTCTTGCTCTGGGTGGAGCACCTGATGGGTGCACAGCCGAGCACCCTGAAGTTCATTGTTACTTCGCAGGCAGAAAAGTGGAGGAGCGACAAGAGGCTAGGGGCTGTTCTGGCCGAGCTGGTCACATCGTCTCTCCTCCCGATCTGGGCCACATGCTGCTGAGCTTCGAGAGAGCTGGGAAGTGGATGTTGTTTTGCTGGGCGAATGGATACCCCCATCAAAATTAGAATGGAGTGAAGAAAACTAGAATAGTGATTAACAGTGGAGAAGACTAGCTATTGGATGGGTAACCAGCAGTCCCTGCCATGGAGAGGATCAAAGAGCCAGGTTCCTTTCACCGCTGGTGACAGATGGGAACTCTCAAGTTGTGTAAAGACTTCAGCACCATTCCCCGTGCCGTGTTTACAAAAAATCCGCTCTGCTGAGTTGCCCCTTCATCTAAATCATTTTTTTTTTTTTTTAACTTAAGGCCCTCAGCAGCTAATTAAATAACAAGCCTCGGGTTGGGATGACTCATAGGGAACTGGATGGACTCACTCATGGAAACACCAAATGACCCCAGCCCAGGGGCCTTCAGAGCGGAGCAAAGACACAATCCCTGTCCTCCTTTTCTGAGGCAAGCAAACAATGTCCCCCACCCCAACTATAAACAAAACGCCATGTCTGTTCATCATCGAGCATTTGGAAAATTCAGAGAACTATAAATAAGAAAATGAAAATCTCCCCAGCCCCACCATGCAGAGATGAGCACAGTTCACATGCTGACCTAATTCCTGATGGCGTGGTTGGCTGGGGACCCCCTTTAGAATTTAGGACCCACCTTACCCCCTGGGTGTATATCAACCTTACCTCTGTAGAAAATGTTTTGAATCTCAAGAAGCCAGCTCCGGGGTTTAAACAGAGGAAAACACTACTCCTCCATCCCCCGGTTTTCCCATCAGGTGTATACCCCTCATGACTTCCAAATCTGGGTGCGGGAATTGTGTGTTTCTTAAATTACACTGACGGAAGAGCCACGTGGGAAACAAGTGATTCTCCAAATGGGGTTTTTATATGCCTTGTGTGGCCAAGCGAGCCTCGGGCCTGGGGGAGAGGAAGTACGCAGGGTTTGCTTCTTGGAGAGACCAGCCATCTTCAAGTATTTTTTTTCTTTTTATTCAATTAGCTTTGGAGGGAGGGGGGTCACCAGCTGCATGGTTTGTGAGTCACTTGGATTTCAAGCTCTAAACAGCCTATTTTAGGCAATGGATGTTTAAGGTTTGAGAGTTTTTACTATTATTATTCTTAATTATTCATTTTCAAATCTGGCCCTGGAGAAGACTGGTTCTTTCCCCTCAAGGTTTCAACATTAGATCTGGAAGTCAGTAAATGAGAAGGTAATCTGAGGTACCTATGACCTAAATGGGGGGGATTAAAAATGCAATTAATGTACAAGGAAAGAGTGATCGGTGCTCGGGGGGGATGGAAAAAGAGAGGATGAAAAGCCTGTAAATCACCCATTTATCTCAAAGGGGCCCCCTGAGTCCAATGTTGGCTCTGAAACCTAATCGGGTCCTCTAGCCTGACCGCGGGGAAGAACAGTTGCATTGAAACCATCCTGGAAAGTTTGAGGAGCACTATAGCCATAAATATTGAGTGCGCTTTACCTTGTTTATTAAATACACATTGATGGATTTGAGCTGTGTGCTGAGCACCTTCCACATGGGAGGTGTGGGAGGACCTGCACTCTTAGAACTTGATAGTGTTGAATAACCGGCACTCTGGGGGGTAGGGGGAGAGGAGCGGGTGAGTTCTTGTTTGGTAGCGTTTGCAATGTCTATGGCATAAATACTCCCGCCGCCAAGACAATCTTTGGACTCGGAGCTGGGGAGGGATGTACGGTAGCACATATTATACAGTATTTCCACCATATAAGCACCATATAGATTGTAAACAGGTATGAGTAAACTTAATTGTACAATAGAGTGAATTAATTAGGAAGTGATGCATTGGATGGGATTTGAGTATCACCTTTGTTTTGGATACAATGTATTTAATTGTAAGTTTCTAATTTAATTTTTCATAAAAGCTGTATTTAACAGCCAGCTCACAACATGTCTGAAAACGTCACGCCATTCTCTCGGATTAGGAATGAGCCAGCTCCAGGACACTGCTGTCTAAGGGGGCAGATAGGGAGTAAACAAACGCTGATGGTTGGCTGGCCAGGTCTAGGAAGGCTTCTGGCGACTGAGGACAGCCTGCCACCACCCGACTGATTATCTGATGGTAGCCCAGGGCCACTCCCTGGTTTCCAGGTCTGCTGGATTTGGAGCCCATCTCTGAGCCTCAGACCTGTCTGACTCCTCCTAATTCTGAGATCATCTGTCTTCAGATGGTGCTGAGCATCTTCAGAGTAAAAGCCTGATAGCAAGGGCAGTGCTACGCTCTGGTTTGCGCTGTAATGTGCTTCTCTCCCTCCTCTCTTCCTCTCCCCCACCTCCTTTTCCTCCGCCTTCATCTCCCGCCCTCTCCTTCTCTGTCTGTCTCTGTCTCTCCTTTAGTCCAGCACAGTAGCCAAGTTAGCCCACTGTGTGCCCTTATGGAAAATCCTTTGTTTAAAAAAAAAAAAAATCATTTGTTGGGCGCCTGGGTGGCTCAGTCGGTGAAGCGTCTGCCTTTGTTTGGCTCAGGTCATGATCCCAGGGTCCTGGGATTGAGTCCTGCGTGGGGAGCTTGCTTCTCCCTCTGCCTGCCGCTCCCCGTGCTTGTTCTCTCTCTGTCAAATGAATAAATAAAATCTTAAAAAAAAAAAACCAAAACATTTACTGAGTGAAGGGGCTAAAAAATACAAACTCCCAGCTGTAAATGAGATAAGCCATGGGGATGAAATGTACAACATGGGGACTATAGTTAGTAAGACTGTGTCATGTCGTATATTTGTAAGTTGCCAAGAGAGTAAATCTTAAAAGTCTTCATCAGAGGAAAAAGAAATTTTATAACTATGTATGGTGGTGGATGTTAACTAGACTTATTGTGGTGATCATTTCACAATATATACAAATACTGAATCATTATGTTGTGCACCTGAAACTAACATAACGTTATATGTCAGTTATGTCCAGAAAAAAATCATTTGTGGGGAGAGTCAGGTGGGGACACTGGAAAATCTCACGAACCCTTGACAAAGAGGGTAAAGGCAGAAAACAGGGTCTCTGACCCCAAAGCTGCCATCTAGAGTTTTTGTTTCCCTGGCCTAACTGCGGGAGGGTCATCTTACTCTCGGGCGGAGGTAGGTGACCAAAGGGCACTCTGCTCCTGGAGTCGCCAGCCAGCCAGAAATGCAGCCCCGGCTACACGGAGGAAGGTCACCCTTTGGTTGAGTTATTCTTCCACATCCCTCTTTGCCTGGCTACTGCTTAAGATGAACTAACCTTAACTCAGGCCACCTTTGACCTTGACCCATCCTCGTCCTCTGGGCTGGAGTGAGCAGAGGTGTCAATGCCGCCTGCGCACAAGGGCAAGGCCAAGGGGCCCAATCTACAAGGAGCCGGTCCCTTCACCTGGCCGGGCACACCCATGGGAGGGGCGGGTTCAGTGTGGGAAGGAAACGCCTGACGGAGACTAGTCCTTCAGGAGACACACTGGACTCCAGAGACTCAGGAGTGACGGCAATGAAGATGTCATTAACTGAATTTTATAGGACAAAATCTTGGGAAGCTGGCCAAGTAGTGGAAGGAAAAACGAGGCGGGGGGGGGCGAGTCAGAAACCTAGAATATTTGTTTTTATTGGATAAATTTGATGTGTAAATGGCACGTAAATTTCACATGTAAATTTAAGGTGTAGAGTGTGCGACTTTGATACACTTATATTTTGTAATATGATTGCCATTGTAATGATATTTATCACATTCCATAATTATAGTACATTATTGTCTATATTCAATATACTATACATTAGATCTCCATGGCTGAGTTACATGTTTGTACTCCTAAACCCATCAATCTTACTTCCCGCCCCGCCCTTCCCCTGGTAATCACCGTTTTATTCTCTGGTTGGGTTTTGTTTTTTTTTAATAGGTTCAACTATTGAGATTCCAAATATAAGGGAAATCATACAGTACTTGTCTTACTCTGACTTATCTTGCTTAGCAGAATAGCTCAGGGTCCACCCACGCTGTCCCAAATGACACGATGTCCTTCTTTCTCATGGCTGAATAATACTCCACTGTGTCTTTGCTCCACATCTTTTTTGTTCATTCATAAGTTGATGGGCATTAGGGTTATTTCCATATTTAGTTATTAAATAGTTGCATTTTGATTACTTTTGAATATTTTTGAAAATGTAAAGTAACTTGAAGGACTTGGACTATGGGTTGCCAAGTAGCCTCACTGAAAGGATTGCTTTAAAAAAGTAAGGGGGCACCTGGGTGGCTCAGTCATTAAGTGTCTGACTTCAGCTCAGGTCATGATCTCGGGGGCCTGGGATCGAGTCCCGCACTGGGCTCCCTGCTCTGCAGGGACTCTGCTTTTCCCTCTCCCCCTCCCCCTACTTGTGCTCTCTCTCTCAAATAAACAAATAAAATCTTTTAAAAAAATTAGGAATAATGTGCTATTTGCATACTGAAGTGTTTGTAAGAAACCCTATCTGCTAAAGTGCTCAGAGGGCGGGTGGGGAGAGTCGGGGAGGAAGAGCCAGAAGGAAGATAGATTTAGTGACTGAATTCGGGGCATCTTGAATCTACCATCTTAATGGACTTTTGACGCTGTGTTTATGAATATAAACTATTAGCCAAAAATGTTTCAATATTGTTTTTTTTCTTTTTTTTAGGGAAGAAAGTATTTTCTGGAGTCAATTCCATCACAGTAATTGCATTTCATGATTATTTTCCCATGAAGGAGTTTTACAAGTTCCGTTTGTCCTATTGTTTTTACTTGACTGGAATTCCTTTCATCAGAACGAATTCTGTTTTCCAGACCCCCTGACACCTCCTCGCCCCCTGCCCACCACCAAGACTCTCCGCTCTCCTCTCTGCTAGTTGATTTTTCTCAGACACACACTTGGCCACCGGCAGCTTCACCCCACACACCTCCCAGCTTCCCTCTGGGAGACAGACTGAAGCTCTCTCTGGTCCCAAATTAAACATTGTGGGGAAGCCTTTGATTGATCCAGGCTGTGTCCTCCATCCAGTCCTGACCCAATGGGGAGAGGTACAGTGGTTTTTCCCCATCGATCACAGAGCTGGAGTGGAATTAATAAATAGATGGAAGCCCTGTTCTAGCTTCGAATTGTCTCGAATGGGGTTGGTGTTATGGGCTGATGAAAAAAAGCTGTCCTATTAGTGCTCACTTTTTTTTTTTTAACACATGACTGCAGTTCAATTACAGGGACCTTGCTCAAGCTCCAGCCCTACATAGACATGCGTGGCTCAGCTTGGTGACATCCCAGAGAAATGAGGAGGCACGGTGGCATCAGAGAAGAGCCCCCATTCTGTGCCCCGATGGGCCAGCCAGGAATCAGGTGACCCTGGGTCCTCCACTGTGGGGCCGGATGGGCACAGTCAGAGCTGTGAGTGGCCTGGCACCTCTCCAGGACAAAAGCTGTGGCAAGAGGAGGTGACAGGAGTCAGGAAGGCTCTCCTGATGTTTGGCCCACTTGTTGTGACCTGCTCATTGGCCCCAGGATGGCAGGCCCCACGATGCCACGGACTCTTATCGGCTCCTACCCCAGCTCTTGGTGGATTGTGTTGGGGCCAATGACAGCCCCTCTCCTCTGGGCTCTTGTTAGGTCCCAGCACCCTGCCAGGGGCTTCCTGAGCACCTCAGAAAACGCTGCGAGGGCATATTTCTTACCTGCTCTGGGCCTTGGTTTCTTCTTCTGTGAAATGGAGATGTCATGAAACCCATCTCACAGGACTCTTGGGAGAATTAATATAAGCCCTTAGAGCAAGTTCCTGGCACCGAGGGGCAGTGACACATAAGCAGTTGTGATCGTTGTCAGCTCTCAGGAGCTGGGATTGACACTCAGGCCCGTCCGGGGCCCCACTCACGGGATTGCCACCTGGGGCTCCATCTTGCGGGCTGGGTAATGCACAGAAGGATGAGGACTTGATCCTCGGGGACTCCGGGTTCCTCCAAGGAGGCCTCCCGCCTGCAGGAGGGGAGACCTCCGTACCCCAGGCTGGACTCCGAAGGACTGGGCGGGTCGTTCTGGCAGCCCCTGGGAAGGCCGGACTTGTGGAGGCGGCCATGGGGCAGGGCAGCTGCCGGCCATCCCAGGAGGGCAGTGCTGTAATGGACTTGGCCAGGCGGCCCAGGCTGAAATGCTGATCTAATGTCTCCATGCTGGACTGATCTGGGCCGTTAACAACCCACAGCAACGATAAAGCAGAAGAGACTAGAACGGGGTTGAATCCCCTTACAACCCATATGCCAAGCTTCTAGGTAGTGGAAGATTGGCCACTCTGGTGGGGGAGGCAGGGGGTGCCCAGTCTGATGGGAGCCCAGAGACCCTCTCCAAAGGCTTCCTGCAGGCCAGGTCTTCCCCAAGGTGAGGGGAGGACCCTGGGGGAAGCAAAATGTCTGCGTATGGAAAGATAGAAAGTCTCACAAAAGTCCTGCTAAGCCCTCCGGGTGCAAGACTGGTTCAGCTTG
The DNA here is from genome assembly GCF_009762305.2 of Zalophus californianus. NCBI lineage: Eukaryota > Metazoa > Chordata > Mammalia > Carnivora > Otariidae > Zalophus > Zalophus californianus. The sequence goes on from NC_045600.1 coordinate 127,429,240, forward strand.
GTCAGGTGCTGTGCCTTGGGGTGTGCACTTAGAAGGCGTGGTGGCCAAGGAGGAAGTGTGGCTGCCTCTGGGTCTCGCTGAGAGCCCTCACTGCTCTGAAGGGCGATTAATTTCCTTCCAGTCTGCCTTGGTTCCTACCCAGCTCAAGTGGCTCTGATCTGGTGCCCTCACTGATGCCCATGGCTGCAGTCGGAGCCAGAGGAGCTGCCATTTTCCCCCAGAGGGGCTTCCCTCCTTCCTCTGTGTCTGCAGCCTTCTCTCTTCAGTCAACAGAGGACTGGGGGAGACACAGAGGAGTGAAGGATGGAAGCCCCAAGGGGAAGGGTGAGGGGTAAGGAGGGAGGCGGAGGAGGAGAAGCCAAGGGAGGGGTGGGAGCGAGCCCATCTGGTTTCTGTTTCCTGGTCCCTCTTCTCACCGGCTGAGAGACTTAGGCCAAGACGTTCGGCCCCTCTGAGCCTCAGTCCCCTCGTCTAAGAGCAGGGTAAGGGTCCTCCCCTCAGGGGTGTTCAGAGGAACAGGGAGCAGGCATCTCACTTCATCCTTGATCCTCAGGGCGGGTGGGGCTGGGCTCTCCGCAGGGGCAGGGCGGGTTCTGGCCTCAGTGGCCACCCC